>NC_059326.1:16807000-17413750 GCF_018350155.1 Leopardus geoffroyi
AAGTTTAACACAGGAAGTAAAAAAGAGGAGAAGCAAAGAAATTCATACAAGAGAACAATATTATCTGATATTAACTGAGTACAGATAGGCAACTTCAATTCTAGATAGAATGGATAATATACAAATGCAGAGTCCATCACAGCAGTGCTCACGTTGTTCTCTAGGGATCAAGAAATCTAGAAGAGTTTTGACTGGGTGCTAGAAGATGGCAAGGAGAGAACATGCAGAATTGCAAAGAAACAGCCCTGTTAAGAAAGGACAAGAAAGAGAACTGAGGTCTTAGTTTAAAAAAAACATATAGACATGAAGGAAAATTAATGCAACTAATAGTGAAATCAACCCAGAGACTATGGATGACACCGAAATAGAAAGGGAAAGAAATAGTATCGTATTAATGTTAGTTTTTTGAGTTTGCGCTGCAGTTACAAGAGAACGTACTTGTTTGGGGAAAATAGACACTGAAGTATGTAGTGGTAAAGGAGCATCATGTCTGCAGCTTACTCTGAACCGTTAAGAAAACAAATCTGTATTTTTGCAGAGACACATACATATGGAGATAGGTTTTCTTATACTATTGCTGCAGTTTCTCGATCTCAAAATATTTTTATTTTATTATGTCAAAATAAAAAAAAATTAAAGCAGAGCACAGAATTTAGAGAAAGAACCCTGTGTTCATATTTTAGATCATGAGTTACTAGCATTAGGAGATGAACAAATTCTTTCGCCTCCTTGAAACGCAACTACAAAATGAACTTCAGACTTATTTCTAGATTCACTGTGATAATCAAATGAAATTGTACTGTACCTTTGTAAAGTACAAAGAATAGTGTTAACAACATTTGTTATTATTATAATTAAAATGTGATGGAAATTACAGTAGACCCAGAGGGAAGATAAAGTAGAATCGGGAAATTTTAACTCCCTAGGTATCTTCTAGGATGTTTTCAGATAAAAGCAGTTTTGATTTGTGTGGTAATAGTTTAATCTCTCTAAGAATAGAATAAATGACTAGGGGAACCTAATTCCAAACCAAATGGAAAACAATTCTAAAAAAGTAAAAAGAAAAGATAGATAATACTTGCTAAGTTAGACACAGAAATCCCTACCATTTAATACAAGAAAGATAAAGGATAAGCATGTACAAACTCCCTATGCATACCTTGTGAAGGCAAAACTTACAAAATACTTTAGATTTTGAAATATAAAATAATATTATGAAAAGGAGGGGTGATTGTCCATGTGTCTGCTCTAGCCCAGCCTGTACAATTTCAAATTGTCTAGATGAGGAAGAGTGATATAAAAGAATAGTGATACAAAAATCTGGCATCAGGAAAATACATGTAAGTAACAGATGTCTAAGAGTAAAAGATCTCTGATAATAGCACCTGCTATAAGCCAGGATATATCGTAGGTGCAGAACTCCAATGGTGAAGGAGGGTCTTGGCTCCCATAGACCTTGTCTCCATCTCACACACATCATCACTGGTTAGCTTCTATATATTTTTATTTCCAGATGTAATAGAGAGCTTGAAAAATTTCTCCATGTGCCAAAATCCATATACTTTTAAACCTCAAAGAATGAAACTGAATGCGTGTGTGTAAATTTCTAAAATTTCATATAGGGGAATAAAATATGAACTGTCACAAATAATCCAGTTTCGTTACAGGTACATGACATAACCTCACTGACATGGGTGAGGAAGAAGACATGTTGATTTAAGTAATTTGGAAATGACTGGAAGCTATAAGACTAAAGCAAAAGGAAATGTAACAAAGTGCTTTCTTCTAATTGGTAAAGTTGTTTCTCACAAGGGTCAGGGTTTACTGTTTTGCAACCACTGTGCACATATATGGCATTGAGCAAGTAAGTAAATGGATGGTGAGTAGAGTAGACAGGTTCCCACTGTTCGTATAGGTGGATAGAGATTAGCAAGGAGAGAAGTTAAAACGAACCATGTGGGACTGGAATAGAGTTGGTGACATCAGAATAAACTCTTATTTAGTTTTAAATAGATACTACTGGATAGATGCAAAATACAGATTTGCAGGTATACGTGAGTTTTATGCATACATATAGTTCCTAGCACTGCCTACTCAGATAGCCTGGAAGCAATGATGCCCCAATAGCAAGGGGTACATCAGTGCCCAGGTCTTGGTTTCCAAGAACATTCTTTGATGAAAAGAACCAGGGCTCCTTGGAGAAATGGCTGATTCTAAAACCCAGGTAAGAAAGATACAAAGGAAACCTAGTAGTGTCAGAAAATAAGGAAGAGACACAGGATCTAACTGAAAGATTCCCAATGGCCGGAGCTGGAGAAAAAAGAGGAACACAACAAATGAAATATAGAATTATAACCCAGAGAATAAAATAAATATCCATGAGTCCATACTGACAAAAATAGAATGATTGACTAAGTAAAGAAATGATGGAAAATAGACAAGTCTTTTATACAGAAGAATTCCAAATAATTATGTAGATAATCCTTCACTGAGGAGGTGGAACATAACTCCCCACCTCCTAAATTTGGGCTCCATTTAGTAACTTGAATGCAAAGCATACAGTATGAAAACTTTACAGTGGAGGGACCTGATAATTAAGGTGAACCTGATCAGTGATAAGTCATGATGATACCATGTACTCTTGACATAACATCTTGAGAATAGCACTTCACCTCTGTGGTCTTTCCCCACATACCCCTCCCCTCCAAAAGCCCTCATAACCCTGTCCTCTCCAAAGAAAAAACAAATTAGAAAATCCCAAATTGAGGGACATTCTAACAAATTCTTGACCAGTGCTCCTCAAAGCTGTCAAAGTCATCAAAAGCAAGGATAGTCTAAAACTATTATAGCCCAGAGAAGCCTAAGGATGCATAATGACTAAATATAGTGTAGAAACTTGGATGGGATCCTGAAACATAAAAAGGACATTAGGGAAAACTAATGAAATCTTAATAAAGTATAGAGTGTAGTTAATAATATTGTGCCATTACTGGTTTATTAGTTATAACAAATGTACCATAGTAATATGGAAACTGGGAAAACTCGACGCAGAGTATAAAGGAACTTTCTAGAATATCTTTGCAATTTTTTGTCAGTTCTAAAATTATTATAAAATAAAATATATATTTAAGTACAAAAATAATACGTTCAGAGCTATAGTTTAGAAAAATAGCTTATCATATTTCACAACATGGGTTGTCTTTTTTAAGGACTAAAATCTTAATGAAACTGACATATGGCAATGAAACTGAACAAGCAAAAAAATAATAGTAACTCTTGTGTTAATAGTGTAATGATGATGGTTAATACTGAGGGCTTTAGTCTATGATCCACACTGTATACAATTATTCCCGTGTGTGTGTGTGTGTGTGTGCACCTATATATTTAGCAAAATGGTTAATACAAGATTCTCAGGGGTGTTTCAAAAGTATAAGAAAGGGTTAGTTGGATTGGACAATTTCTAAGCTTTCTTGCATCTCAATAACTTTCTGATCCTAATTCCAAGCTACGAAGTGATCTTGTGGCTCCCACAAACGCTGGACTCTTACTATAGAATCCTCACGTACCAGGTAGACTCCAGAACCTAAAATTATTGAGACAAAAGTGCTATGCTGAATAAATGGAAACTTGAGATGTTATATATAATACATAATTATCCAAGAGGTTTGTGTTTTAAACCTGGTTTTATGACTTACGAACTAAATGTACACTGGCCAAAAGATCTTTTCTAAAATGGAAGTGACCAATTTTATAGCTTTGTGACAAACAACATTCAGAAAGCTGTTAAATGTGATTGATACATGGGGTGCCTGGGTGGCTCAGTCCGTTGAGCACCCGACTTCGGCTTGGGTCATGATCTCACAGTCCGTGAGCCCGAGCCCCATGTCGGGCTCTGTGCTGACAGCTCCGAGCCTGGGGCCTGATTCAGATTCTGTGCCCCTTAGGCTTTGAGTGATATGGACACGGGTATCCATCTGGCTTCAGCCTAATAGATTTGAAAGGCGAAAGACCGCTCCAAAATTGCCTCAGAAAGGAAAGGATTTTCCTGGATCTCTATGCACAGTAATTAACAGTTTTGGTTTTCCCAGGACTGAAGTATTTACCAGGACATGGGACTTTCAGAGCTAAAATAGGAGACGTTCTGAGCAAATCAGGAGTATCAGTCACCTTCCTCTAAGACATGATAGTGCGAGAATGTAAGGATATTTCCCTGTGGCCAGATGTAGCCCAGAATGAGTAGTGTTAAGAGAGCTTTATTCCAGATGCCCACTTGAGAATTTCAAATGACCCAGAGAATATGAACGCCTAAGAAACAAGGACTAAGCCAGAATTGTTCATGGTGGGTCAGATGCAGAACTTCCCAGGGAAAAAGAGATGTGAGAGGCATTCAGGGATTAGGAGCATCTCCTGAGAACCCAACAAAAGTAGAAATGATGAGTTTTGGCCATCTGCTGGATCCAGAATGCAACACTCTGGATTATGTATGTACCAGCCCACTACTTCCCCTTTATTACTTCTCCCTCCCTCTGCTAGAATCCAGTAGAGGCCCCAAACAGCAGCTGGCATGTGGAGGCAAAGACGCTTCAAGAATAATGAAGAAGCAGGGGTGCCTGGGGGACTCAGTCAGTTAAACATCGGTCATGATCTCACAGTTTGTGAGTTTGAGCCCCAGGTCAGGCTCTGCACCGACAATGTGGAGCCTGCTTGAGATTCTCTCCCTCTCTCTCTGCCTCTCTCTCTCTGCCCGCCTCCCACTCAAGCTCTCTCTCTAAAAATAAATCAATAAACTTAAAGAAAATAATTAAGAAACCAACCACAGTTCCTTTTTAACCTACAGATTTGTAAGCCTGAAGTATCCACAAACTAGGAGAGAGAAGTTTTACATTTATGTCATCACTAAACTATACTGGCCGTTATATTACTTGAAGTTGACTGGAGGACTATGTATTTGCTATCTGGGGATCACCGGAAAATCTACAGATCCTATATTTTACCAAGAGGCAGGCGCAGATCATTGGAGAGGATGGGCTTGAAGGCACAGTGTGAGAAAGAATGAAGCCACATTTAGTTCATAAAATGGAGTATGTTTGATTCATTCTAGGCTCTGAGGTATACGAGGCACAAGACCATAAACAAATCACTTCTTGAAGAGTATGAAAGGAAAAGACACCCAATCTGGGACACTGGGATTTTATAAAAGGAGGCAGAGGGAACACTCACGTGAGAGTTTGAGAACATAGGGGAGCTTTAGAGTGACAAAACTGGAGTTCCAGACCGCACAGAGAAAGGTTGGTGCCCATGGTGCCCTTGGAAGGCTTGGAAGTGTGGCGCTGTCTGCGGTAAACATCCATGTGAGTCCTGATGGGATCAGGCCAGTTAGAATCCCACGGGAAGGGGACACGCCATTTAGGACGCAGTCTTCTATTCCTAGTTGGGAGTTAGAGGACCACTGGCTACTGTTCTATCCTCTTCACTGTGTGATGGTGGTGGGAGAGGTAGGGATGCAGGAGAGTACAACACCTCAGGGCAAACAAGGGGCTGTATCCAGGGACTGTATCTAGCTTCCCAAGTGGTCTCATCGAGCATCCTTATTCAGATTTACTTTTCATCCGGTTGTATGCACACTAGTGCCTAAGGAGCATTCGATCTCTTTTACTTACTTGATTTCACTTTGGTTCCTACCATCAACAAGGCTAAGGCAAATGCTAGAATAGAAGACCCATACTTGAAGGCCTGGTGCCACTTTAGTTCTCACCTATATCTGCGTGCTTTCTGACAGATTAGCTTGTCACTGGTTCCAAGTAGATTCACTTCATGCAGTATGCAGGGCGTGCTCTGCAAATGGATGGCTGATGGAGAGAGCAGGTGGAGTCCAAGGTGCAGCCTGGGATGCGCTTGTCAGGGCATATGGCCCCGGAACTGCAGTTCCAGGAAGCAGTGGCTTTTGCTCACTCATATGAAAGTGGTTGACAAGCTACCAAAGAAGACTAGAAGCAGAAATTCGAAATTCGAGTCTAGTTATAATCAAGGGCAAGAAACTGAGTCTTTAAACGAGGTCAGACAGAAAGTATTCTCTGGGTCAAGTCAGGACCCCTGTTGAACTCTATTCATTGGGAACAATACACCTTCTTGAATTTTAGCTTAAATTTGGATAACTGTTTCTTAACGTGCCTTCCTAAATATTACAATAAGCTATAACGCTGACACAAAGAGGTATTAGGTATGCAAAAATTTGCCTGTTATAGATAATTGAATTAATGGTAGTAAACAACGGAAAGTCTCTTAGAATAGTTGCAGAAAATGTCAGGGCCAGGAAAGGTGGGCATGATTGACTCCTACACTGAGAACTAACAGTTAATGTCCTACAATGATCTATCTAAAGTTTCTAGATGACTTTCACTAGAAACTGTTTATATTAATCTAGAAGTAGTTAATTTAGGGAGAAATGAAATCTAAATGGTATTTAAAAAAAGAATGACAGTGCTATTATTTCATATTCCTCAACCTTTTACAGGACACCCCAGCAAAGCTAAAAGTTCTAAGAGCATAAGCCTGATTTAAAAGGAGCGACGGTTACTCTGCTGTTACACAGTTACCAGAAGAATCTGTACATCTGGAATG
The DNA here is from genome assembly GCF_018350155.1 of Leopardus geoffroyi. Lineage (NCBI taxonomy): Eukaryota > Metazoa > Chordata > Mammalia > Carnivora > Felidae > Leopardus > Leopardus geoffroyi. Next base: position 16,813,622 of record NC_059326.1, read on the forward strand.
AGAAGAAACCTTGAAACAATTACCTAGTTTAAATGACATATATTTTTCTTTAGTTTGACATCTTAATGTAACATATCTTTCTCATTTATACTTTATGTGATATTTAAGATTAATGATAAATGAGTTCTAGTTTCCTTCAGGTTTTATTATTATAGATACTATAGAATGTTGGTATTTCATGTGCTTTGAATATATTTTAAAGATAATCATCAGTGCAAAATGGGCTTAAACTCATAACTGTTGCTTTAGGAAGACATAAGGGAAGGGGGTATATGATTGCTATCTTACAGAGAGGAAATAGATATAAAAGATATAAAAGTCAGTCAGAGAAAGACAGATATCATATGTTCTCATTCATATGCAGATCTTGAGAAACTTAACAGAAGACCATGGGGGAAGAGAAGGGGGAAAAACAAACAGAGAGGGAGGGAGGCAAACCATAAGAGACTCTTAAATACAGAGGACAAACTGAGAATGGATGGGGGGGGGGCAGTGCAAGAGAGGGGAAAATGGGTGATGGGCATTGAGGAGGGCACTTGTTGGGATGAGCACTGGGTGTTGTATGGAAGTGATGAACCACAGGAATCTACCCCCAAAACAAAGAGAACACTGTACACGCTGTATGTTAGCCAATTTGACAGTAAATTATACATACATACATACATAAATGTAAAAGTACATGAAATCAACTATTGGTAAAAAATAATTACCAGGAGTGCAAAGGCACCAAGTCCGAACGTAAGAAGAAGAACTTCAGCAGAGAGAGACACTGGACACAAAGGAGTAACCATGACCTATGCTTTCTGGTGATTCAAGTCCCATACTGATGACAAGGATTAGATGTCATCTCCCTCCCCCTGAAATATTTTTGTCAAACTATAATCCTGCCTTGAGCCCTCTATGTGCTACTCATTTATACACTTTCTAAATGTCTGTCCCAAGTATGGGTGCATTCAGAGTTTCTATTAATTTTCACAATTTGGCAGTTGATATATTTTCAGAAAATCATTCCACTGAGACTTCAAGATGTACTAACAAACAGTTGTTTATCATCTATTACAGGTCTTCTAAGATCTCCTTCCTTCCCTGCAATCTCGTGGAGTCTAAAAATAGACCAGTTGTGCAGACATGTTAAAATAAGTATAATTTTGTTCCTTCATCTGTAATCTGACTTTCAACAAATGTCATTCATCCATAATGCAACACTTGAAATTGCTGCTAAATTCATATTTTATGAAATAAAGCATAAAGAAATCCATAGGAACATGTCCTGGTAATTTATGGGGCCTCACTCTTCAGAAACCCAATACACATCATGTGAACTGAGAGAAGTCTGCCCCTAATTTTTTTTCTCCTCCTAAAATTCTAGAAGTATCAGAAGCACAGAATTAAAATTAAAAAATTTACATTTTATGATACTTATCGACTTTATTTTCCAGGCTATGCAGGTTTGTTTTATTTTTTTCTAATTTTTCACGTGGGGATCTCTTTGGGGTTAAGGCTCAATCACCTGTGTCACAGGAAGACATTTTATTTCAGACAAAAACTTCTTAATTGTGCTTGAAATCTGCTTTATATACTGTAACATGGATGGAAAAGCTTGTAGAAATTTCTAAATTACTGTAAAATACGCACGAATCTTCTCTTTACTTTCAGGAGGTATTCTTGCCAGTTCCAACCCCACCTGCCATTTTGGGCACTTGTGAGAATTTTTTTTTTTTAATTTTTTTTTCAACGTTTATTTATTTTGGGGACAGAGAGAGACAGAGCGTGAACGGGGGAGGGGCAGAGAGAGAGGGAGACACAGAATCGGAAACAAGCTCCGGGCTCCGAGCCATCAGCCCAGAGCCCGACGCGGGGCTCGAACTCACGGACCGCGAGATCGTGACCTGGCTGAAGTCGGACGCTTAACCCACTGCGCCACCCAGGCGCCCCTACTTGTGAGAATTTTAAAAGGAGATATTGGAAGAGGTGAGTCCTTGGTGTTTTCATTTATGTTAAGATCTTCCCAGAAGTTCCCATCCTTTGATCTTAAAGATCACTAATTGGTGTAAAATATAAAATATATTTATATTTTTATATATTTATATAAAATATTTATATATAAATATAAATATATTTAAATATATTTATATATATTTTATATATATTATTTATATATATATATTCTTTATGTACTATATATATTCTTAGGAGAATCCATGAAGCCATTTTAAGGAAGGCAAATGAAAAGTCTACCTAAAAATATAAATAAATACTTCCTTTTATTTATTTGGGGGTCACCTAGTTGGCTCAGTTGGTAGAACATGCGACTCTTGATCTCAGAATAATGAGTCCAAGCCCCACACTGGGTGTAAAGCCTATTGAAAAAAGAAAAAACAAATAATTCAAGGAAGACAAATGAAACAGAACTGAACAATCACCATAGATTAAATTTATGGCACGCATTCCTGAGAGTCTTGTAGTCTCTTTTACTAAAAATATAAAATATATAAAAACTTTAAATATATACATAAGAAAAAACACTCTGCTCCTTTTCAGATTCTCTTATTCATTAAAATGTGGAAACTGTTGTTTCAAGAATGTTCTAAAGTTTTACAAAGGAGTAAAGCAACACTTCTGGAAGAGAGTGTGTTATCTCTGGACAATCTGCCTTAATTCCAACTTGATAATAATGAGTAACTCATGAAAATGTAAAAAGCTGGGATGTATCCACAACCCAATGCATGAGCTGACTTTCTTAAGAAAAAACCTTCAGAGGGGCATCTGGGTGGCTCAGTTTAAGCGGCCAACTCTTGATTTCGGCTCAGGTCGTGAGCTCACAGTTCCTGAGACTGAGCCCCTTGTGAGATGGATCCCTGTGTCAGGATCTGGGCTGACAGGAAGAAGCCTGCTTGGGATTCCCTCTCTCTCTTCTCTACCTCACCCCCCCCCCCACCCTCGAAATAAATAAATAAACTTTAAAAAAAAGAAGAAAAAAATCTTTAGAGACACCAAAAATATCTTTTTCCTTTATTACTAGATATTTGTTTCAGGAGTGATCAGAGAGCATTTATTAACTTATCAGAGATAATGCTTATAATGTTTGTAGATAGTAATAATGCCCACAGTAGATAGATGGATGGATAGACAGATAGATAGATAGATAGGTATCATATTTTGTTAAGAATTGTTTTGGGGCTCATGGGTGGCTCAGTCAGTCGAGCGTCCGACTTTGGCTCAGGTCATGATCTCGCGGTCCATGAGTTCGAGCCCCGCGTGGGGCTCTGTGCAGACAGCTCAGAGCCTGGAGCCTGCTTCGGATTCTGTGTCTCCCTCTCTCTCTGACCCTCCCCCTCTCATGCTCTGTCTCTCTCTGTCAAAAATAAATAAAACATTAAAAAAATTAAAAAAAAAGAATTGTTTTAAATTTTAGCATTTAAAAATTATATTAGTAACAGCAATTTAGACTTCACACTATGTTTTCTTGTTTTTTTACTTCCATTTTTAAAATTAACATTTTCTTACCATATTCAGTTATTTCAAACATCTTTGGTCGACTAAAATACTCCTTTAAGTAATGGTTTTCAAAAAAAAAAATATGTATGTGTAAGAGCTGTATGTATGTATGTATGGTAATTTTTCAAGGAATTTCAGCATGAATGAGATGCTTGCCTAGATGTTAAGTGCTATAACCAGTCTTTTCCCCTTGGAAATTCTAATATATTAACCTCTTTAAACTCACAAAGAAAAACTCAGATTTTATTTATGCATTTGAGTGTCTATATTTTCCTTGCTGAATATTTCCAAGATATGTTTTTCCTTGAAAGACAAATATCCATTCAGTTATGTTTAGACATCTGTACATTTTTTTTTCATAATTGGTGATCTTTTACAATTTACAGATTCCCTCTTCTGGTAAAAATCAACACCAACCAAAATACTTCCCTAATAATCTGTAACATAAAGAAATGAAGGAACCAGAAATGGTGAGTAATCCAGTTGAGGAATACGTGATAACCATTTTGAATTTGGATGTTAATAGGAAGAAGTAAACCGGGCTTCGTAGTCTGTTAAAACTCCAGTTAGGGGGCGCCTGGGTGGCGCAGTCGGTTAAGCGTCCGACTTCGGCCAGGTCATGATCTCGCGGTCCGTGAGTTCGAGCCCCGCATCAGGCTCTGGGCTGATGGCTCAGAGCCTGGAGCCTGTTTCCGATTCTGTGTCTCCCTCTCTCTCTGCCCCTCCCCCGTTCATGCTCTGTCTCTCTCTGTCCCAAAAATAAATAAATGTTGAAAAAAAAAAGAAAAAAAAAAAAAAAAAAAAAAAAAAAAAACTCCAGTTAGCCCAGAGGTTCCAGACGTGCCAAAAGGAGGTCAGTTAATGGAGGCATTTACCAAACAAAGGTAAGCTAAGCAGAGACACCTCTCCGGTAGCTATCAGAATGTTCTCAAACATGTAACATATTTTTTTTTTTTCCTCCATTCCCCACTCTGGTCATTCTCAGTATAATTTTGTATTAAGAAATGCATGGATTATGTTGCAAGTAAAAAGCTTATTAAAGTTCTCTTTTTTTAGAGTCTATTTATTTATTTTGAGAGATAAAGTGTATGTGTCTCTATCAGTGCAGAGCCTGACACGGAGCTCAAATCCATGGACCGTGAAGATCATGACCTGAGCTGAAATCAAAAGCCAGTCCTTCAACCGACTGAGCCACCCAGGTGCCCCTTTACTGAAATTCTTATAAGCAGTGAAACTCAGACTCCAACCTAATTTACACACTACAATAACAAACAAGACCAAAAATAAGATTTTGTATGAAACGATTTTATTGAGTTTTCAATTCTAAGAAGGGTTTTTCCAGATAAAACCTTAGGTGAAATAACTTCAGTTATAGCTATTTTTGTGAATCTCTGAAGTTAGGCTTTTATGTTGTGTATATACTGATATATGTACTTAAGCCTATCAAAAAGCATCACTAAATGCCTTTGAACTTTCTTGTTGTGTAATCAACAAATCTAATGCCACACAGTAAGGGGCAAATACTAAGGCAAAGATCTTTCCAATTATCTGGAGATAAGCGTAAGGAATACAGTGTGCGTTCGCTAATGCCTGCAATATTTCAGAATTTTATCTTACTACCCTTTATTATGACATCAAAATCTGAAGACAGGAAACAAGGACAGGAAAACTTGTCTTCTTGAGATTTTATCTGCAGTCCCAGTGATGTGGAATATATCTCATTTCTCTAACCCCACAAAATTCACCTCAGAGAGTGATATTCTCTACTAATAGTAAATAGAAATAGTAAATAGAAATTCCAAGGTGTGGCTCCATAAGCATTCTGCCATTAACAGACCATAATAGTCCTGTTCCCACATTTGAAGTTAGACTCCTGCTCCTCAACAGAGGACCATTTATACCTGATTAAATAAGATGTGTCTTTATATACAACATATTACAGACTGGTTTGCATAGCAGTTTTGTCCATTCACAGCCTGGTGGAAAATGAGACTGATTCCTATTAAAACTATAGGCAAGAGGCACCTGGGTGGCTCAGTCAGTTAAGCGTCGGACTTTGGCTCAGGTCATGATCTCACGGTTCATGGGTTTGAGCTCTGCATTGGGCTCTATGCTGACAGCTCAGAGCCTGGAGCCTGCTTTGAATTCTGTCTCCCTCTTTCCTTGTCCCTCCCCCACTCATGCACGCATGCACACGCACTCTCCCTCTCTCAAAAATATATACACATAAAAAAACTATATGCAAAATATAGGGGTGTTGTCATAACACGTAATATAATACCTAGCCATCATCCCAGGTAGTTCGGTTTCTTAAAACGTCAATCGTTATAATTCAAATTCTTGTGTAACAATCATAGACTGCACCCAACCTAAAATTTTAATTAAATTATTTACAGATAATTATTAAAACTAGAAAAATTCAAGCTTAGAGTCCCTTGTTAAACAAGAGTTGTAATTTCTCGAAGTTGAACCTATTGCAAAAGGTACTCTGGGTTACTAGAGTGATCATCTGTAAATTCCCCTGAGGGTTTATTACCTTTCGAGAAGTTACAAGAATTCATCTAAGATTACCTACATGATGCTTTCCCTCAAAGTGGATTCTGTAGGAATGTGCTTGTGTGAGTTTTCTATACCATGCAGCAAACTAGCATAAATTTAGGAGCTTAAAACAACACATCTTTATTACCTCAGCTTCTGTGGGTCAGAAGTCCAGACACTGCTTAGATTTAACAAGGCTGGAGGTGATGTGGCAGCCAGGCTGGGATTTCATCATGGACTCAAACGGGGGAAGGTCTGTTTCCAAGCTCCTTCCAGGGCACTTGCAGCTTCAAAACCAGCAAGGTGACTGTGCACACACACACCCATGGAGGCTCTGGCAAAATGAGCCCTATCCTGTGTGTGCATGTACTCATAATCCTGTACAGCCTCATCACCCTTGCTGTGGGGTGTAAACAAGTCAGAGGTCCAACCTGAACACAAGCAGAGAGGATCATAAAAAAGCATGAGCGTGAGAAGGTGAGAATGTGAGTCGCCTTAAGTCTGTGCACTGCAGTGTTCTCCTAAGGAGAAATCACCCTGGGAACTGTATTTCTTGGCTTTTTTTTTTTAAGTTTATTTCTTTATTTTTGAGAGAGAGAGAGACAGCGTGAGCGGGGGAAGGACAGAGAGAGGGAGAGGGAGAGACAGAGAGAGAATCCCAAGTAGGCTCTGCACTGTCAGCACAAAGCCCGAGAGAGGGCTTGATCTCACGAAACCGTGAGATCACGACCTGAGCTGAAACCAGGAGTCAGACGCTTCACTGACTGAGCCATCCAGGTGCGCCTATTTGTTTGCTTTATAAATTTGCAGCCTCTGGTTTGTCATGCTATTTTTCCAATAAAATTACAGAGGTCGGTTAGAGCACCACACCATTCAAAGGACTTGTTCTGGCTTGTATAATTATGATTTACTCACTCGAGGATTAGGGACAGAGCAACAAGTGGTCTGAACAAAGTGCCACAGAAAATAGTACATAATAAAATGGGGAAAGATGTCCTTCATAGCTCGTCATAGGTTCTGATAATCTTATGCATATAAAATATTGACATAATACTGGTAGAAAAGGTATTTGCCAATCTCCGAGGGGAATTAATTAGTCAATTGGTTATGCTAATAATTAAATATGTTAATACATTATAAAATTAATCCAATGCAATTATTAATTATCACCAGAAGTAAGCATATATCTTTGCTTTGTTATCGGTACGATTTTCAGATTCTAATAATATAATTATGTTAATATAAACTGTGTTGGTCTTTAATGCCAACCTAAAATTAATTGCTAAGATCTCTAATTAATTTTGAAAGATTAAAGGTATTTAATAAGTAACATTACTCACATTTAATAGAAGTAATAACATATGTGATCACCAAATTGCTATATGAAATATTTGAAGTTAAAATTAATTAGGCTTTCTATGAGAAAATTAACCCAAGTCTCACATAAACTTGATATCATGCTTTCATTACATTTCAGACTGAGGAAAAATCAAGGCAAGATTATATAGCTATCCCTTAAACAGAAACAAATAGGGGTGCCTGGGTGGCTCAGTCCGTTGAGCGTCCCACTTCGTCTCGGGTCATGATCTCGCAGTCTGTGGGTTCGAGCCCCGTGTCGGGCTCTGTGCTGACAGCTCAGAGCCTGGAGCCTGCTTCAGATTCTGTGTCTCCTTCTCTCTCTGCCCCTCTCTTGCTCATACTCTCTCTCTTTCTCTCTGTCTGTCAAAAATAAACATTAAAAAAAAAACCAGAAACAAATAAATTGATCTAATAAGTCCAAGGATTTATCTTAATTTGGTATATTCACTAACATGGATCTGAATGTAATTCTGCATGCATTTACATTAAAGTCTTCAAATATATTTATAAATCTCTACTGAAATGTTCTTACTACTTTTTTGAGGATAAGTAATTGCTAGCAGCTAGACTGAGAAATTCTGCATTTCTTTGCTTCATATAATGAAGTTAGCAATTAGCCTTAACCAATTCATATCTTGATTCTCTGAGGTTAGTCTACTACTAGAGGGGACTTTTTCTTAAAAATTCTGTCTTCTTTTGGACTAGATATTGTTCACTGTTTAATGTTATGTCCTTTGTAGGATTGTTGGTTATACCTTATTGTTTTGTGTCTATAGAGATTGCTTTAGGGTTTACAGTAGCCACTGGTTCCATACGTAGGGAGCTTGGAGATTACCCCTCTGTCCTGAAAGTAAACAGCCAAACAGACTGAAAAATCAAAACTCCTCGTGGATCCCTAACGAAGGAGAGGACAGAGGGCAAGCCCCTTCCATAGGCACTATCGGCTTATTCCATGTTTGATCTATCTCATTGAGGACCTCAGCTTCTCCTGAGATTCCTTATCTTACAGAGTGACTCAAACTTGCATTTCTCCATGGTCTGACTCCACAGTGAGCCTGCCTTTTATGGTTGCCAAATGTCTTGAAGGCAACAAAGAAGGGCTCCACCCCAGAGAATACCTGTGCCCTCTACTCCACATTGTTTCACAGCAGCCCAGTTTATCTTTGGTGATTTGAATCAATCACCCCATCCAGGAAAGTAATTTCCCTCTTTCTTTGCGTGCAAAGCCAGGAGGCTGTCTCAGCTTCTAATTCAGTGGAGCCATTGTTGGCTCCCTTGGCAGAAACATCCCCGCCCCCCTTGGTGGTGAGAACCTCCAAACCAGCAGAGCTCAAAGTTGTAAACAAAACCCAGCAATTCCATGAATGGATTATTAGATAAATGAATGACAGGAAACTGTCCACCTTCCCTTTCTTGATTTCCAGACCCGTGTATCCTGGCTATGGGAGAAATAAATTGGTCATTTTTAAGGTAAGAACAAATCTGCCCTGTGAACTCAAGTTCCCACCTATTGGGCATGCTCCTTACCATGGTCGTAGCTACTGAGGTACCTGTGCAAAAATAAAGACCTCATGGGGCACTTGGGTGGCTAGGTTGATTTCAACTCAGGTCATGATCTCATGGTTGGTGAGTTCGAGCCCCACATGGGACTCTGTGCCGACAGCACAGAGCCTGCTTGGGATTCTCTCTCTCCCTCTCTCTCTCTGCCCCTCCCCCACTTGTGCTCTCTCTCTCTCTCCACCCCCCTCTCTCTCAAAATAAATAAGCTTAAGAAATAAAAAGTAAAGACGTCTTCAGAAAATAATTTGAAACCTGCTGCTCTAGGAGGCTTATAAACTGACAGAACACCATTTCTTCTGTTTCCCAACCTATGTCATAATGGTGTTTTCAGATGACCATTCCACTCAACCACCAGTTCAGCCTGCAAAAGAGAAACGTAGTTTACAGAGTCCCATCCTCAGCATAATAGAATGAAGCAGAACACAGAATAGTGATTTGGAATCAAGAGACAATAGTTTATTAACCACCGTTACGGTCCTGAAGGAAAGATAGGGTACAGACACCGTATGCTTATGGATCACAAGTCTCTTGGACTTTCTAAGGGTTATGATATTAGAAAGTTATGATATTAGAAAGGCAATGCAACAATTTCATTTTTAAAACATCACTGTGGCTATGAAACATTGTTTTTAAATACCTCTTTAAAAGAATTCCCCAAAATAAAATGTGGTATGAGTAGATTGACTCTACTTTAAATTGTGAGCTGGAGCTCTGTCTATGTCCTACTAGGCGATACTTTACTCAATATCAGCTGTGCCTCGAGACATTTATGCAGATTGGTAGCTGTCTGCAGAAAAAAGTTGGAAAATTCTTGTTCGAGCAAGTAATTGAAAGTGTAAGTTTGACCCTGTGCATAGACTGGACATTGGTCTGAGACAATACTGGCATTGGGGCTTTAATAATCATTACAGGGTTAACATTTCTGAAATACTGCTTGTACAAATGCAAAGCCCAAATTTATTCTTTTGAAGGTTGTTCTCCTTTTTTTCCCCATAAATTATTCCAAAAGTGCATATTGTTGAGGTTCAGATAAGAAACAAGATAATCTTAGGCAATGGAATTTTCCTCCAAGTGTCAATGAAGCAAAACAGTCAAAATTACATGGGCATGGGGAGTTTTTCATTATGGCTCATTTTGACAATTTCTATTGATTATCACAATCAAACTACCTCTCTAGGAGCCTCTCTGGGAGATTGATTCAGTGTCTGGAGTTGTGCCCAGGCTTTGGTATTTTCAAAAGCTCCACAGAAGATCCTGGATATCAGCCACATTTGGCAACAACATATCTGAATGTCTCTAGGAAGGACTTTAATGAGAGCAAATTTATGGCAGTGCCTTACAATTGAACTAACTGGTCGATGAAAGGGTTGTGGCATATTATTACAAGAAAGATAATGTCACAATTATTTTAAAGAGTGAATTTTTTTTTTTTACCAAACTAAGGATCAAAGAAAGGACTATTTAATTAACAATAATGTTCATCCAGCCAATCACCAGCATATCTAGAAGAGGCCCCGTTGCACTTAGAAGATACTCGAATCTTTGCGTGGCATGGCTTGTTGTTTGTGAGTACATGCGTCTATGACAAGCATCCTCTGTGAATTGAGCTTGCCAGAGACTTCCAGGACCCAGAAGACCTATCTGACATCTGCAGATCAGAGTGAGAAATTATCAAGTCTCCAGTTTCATCACTGTGAAACGACCTCTTTCTGTGACCTATACCATTTCTCTTTCGTTGCCCAGACAATTCAGCTGCCAGGTTTTGTCATTAACAAACTTCATTCCGGGCCTTTCAGTGGAAATTTAGATAACAAGGATAGTCATTAAATGGTGTTTAGAGATGCATTTTCCCCCCAATTAGCAATTCAGCTCGATGAATCTGTCAACACAAATCCTTGCATGTATATGCATTTTTTACTGCTTATTTCGAATGGGCGTTCATTAAGCTCTTAATCACATTTATTTACTTTGTTATTTAGTTAGTTGCCACAATCCTTTATATATACATAGAATACATATATACGTATTATTGCTTACAGAGCACCCACCCAAAGCATCATACAAAATATTAATTTCACATGCTCTAAACTGTCGTGGGAAGGTGAGAAATATTCAGAGGGTGTGAAGAACTATGGATCGTATTCATACCAACACGGAATCAAAGAGAACAGACTGAATTTATTTCCTTCCTTTGGGTTGAGATGATGCCTTTGGGAATAGGAAATCAGGAATCTGAGTCTAAAATTACAAGATAATAACAGCAAAATAACCAGAGGCAGCAGCAACAGCAGCATTAACATTCATCATCACAATTAACATTATCATTGATCATTTCTCCCTGTGTGTTTTAGTCGCCGACTGAAATTGTTTCTTTTTAGCTCGAAGACTTTCCTTTAGTGTATCTCGTAAGGCATGTCCCTGGCAACAGATCTCCTCGGGATCTGTTTTTCTGGGAACATCTTCATTTGCTTTCATTGAAAAAACAATTTATGGAGGCATATTTTATGTATCATATAATTCAATGATTTCAAGTACACGATTCAAAGGTTTTAAAATAAGTGTATCAAGTTGTGTATCTATTACCAGAAAACAATTTTAGAACATTTTCATCATCCCAATAAGATCTCTTAGGTCCATGAATTATCTCGCCCCCTCCACCCCCAACTCCAGGCAAACACTAACCTGCTCTCTGTCTTCACAGAATTTATTCCTCTGGACTATTCATAAAAAATAGAATCATGCAAAAATTGCTTTCCTGTCTCTGACCTCCTTCACCCAATGCAAAGCTTGTGAGGTTCATCTATGTCACATACATACAGCAGCAGTTTCTCCTCCTTCCCCCAATACTAGACATCATTCTCCTGCAAAGAGACACCACACACTGTCCATCAATCTGGCCCGTAGACACCGACCTAGGTCATTCCCAACTCCTGGCCACCATGAATACAGCCACTAAGAATATGAATACACAGATTGTTGTATGGATATATATCTTAATTTCTCTGGGTAAACATACACAGAAGTGAAGTTGCTGGGCTGAGTTCTTTCTCTAGGTTCTAGAGGAAAATCTCTTTGCCTCTTTCAGCCTTCGGAGCCTGCTGTTGGTTCATGGTCCTCTTCCATCATCTTCCAAGTCAGAAGTGGCAGGTTGACTTCTTTTCATATCACCTTATTCTGACTTCCTCTTCTGTCTCCCTCTTCCACCTTTTAAAAAAAGGTTTTGTTTTACTTTTTGAGAGAATGCAAGTGGGGGAGGGGCACAGAGAGAGGGTGACAGAGAATCTGAAACGTGCTTTGCGCCAACAGCAGCGAGCCGGATGTGGGGCTTGAACTCACTAACCAGGAGATCATGACATTGGCTGAAGTTGGGCGCTCAACCTACTGAGCCACCCAGGTGCCCCTCTGTCTTCCACTTTTAAGGACTTTGTGATTACGTAAACTCACAGGATTATATCTAGGATATCCTTATTTAAGATCAACTGATTGGCAAACTCAACTCCATCTGCAACCTTGGTTCTGGTTTTCAATGCAATGTAACATGTTTCAAGGAGTGGTACATGGACGTCAAATAGGGCCATTGTTCTAGATTACTTTTTCCTTTAGCACTTTGAACGTGTTACCCTCCTGTCTTTTCGTCTCTATTGTTTCTGATGATAAGTTAGGCATTAATCATATAGATGAGGTCCTATCTGTAAATGAATCATTTATTTCTTCTTTTATTCCTTTCAAGATTTTCACCTGGTTCTTGGATTTCAGCGGTGTGGTTGTGATAAGTCTAGAGGTACATGTCTGTGCTCATTCAACTCCGGATTTATTGAGTTCCATGGAACCGTAGACTAATGTTTTTATCAACTTTGGAAAGTCTTAACCCATTATTCTTCAAGTATTTTTTCACTTTCTCCTCTCTTTTTGTATCTCCCATTACATCCATGTTGGCAAGCTTAATATTACCCTACAGATCTATGAAGTTCTGGTCATTTTTCTTCAATATCTTTCTTTGAGATCTGCAGATTGGATAATTTCGCTTCTCCTCTCTTCTTCCAAACCAAATCTACCATTGAGCCCCTCTAGTAAATTTTTCATTTTGATTATTGTAATTTGCAAATCCATAATTTCCATTTCCTGTTTTGTATCCTGGTAATCTCCTCCTTGAGAATCTCCATTCATTTACTGTGACTTTGTGTTCCTTTAATTCTTTATACGTGATTTCTTTAATTCTTTGGACATGTCTAAAATGAGTGTTTGAAATCTTTTTGTCTGTGAAATCCAACACCTGAGGATATGAAAATATAGCTTGTGTTGATTTTTTTCCCTTAATATTGGTCACACTTTCCTGTTTCTTTTAATTTTTTTAACTTATTGTTGAAAACTGGACATTTTCGACAATATTGCAATTCTAGTATCTTATCTTTTTTTCCCAAAGGCTGTTTGATGTTCTTCCTGAGTTTTGTTTTTTCTTTGGTTTTCGCTTCTTGATTTACATGTTTCCTTTGATTTGTGTGTTTCTTTGGTTTCCATGCCTGTGCTAAATCTGTGAAATATGTCTCTACTGTGATGTGCAGCCACTAATATTATATCTTTTCAAGTTGTTTCTTAAAAAAACAAAAAAGCTGCTTTAGGAGTGCCTGGATAGCTCAGTCAGTATAGCATGCAACTCTTGATCTCTGGGTTGTAAGTTCAAGCCCCACATCGGATGGAGAGATTACTTTAGAACAATAAATTAAAATCTCTACAACATACAGTCTTATTTTTAATCTTTGGCCTTGATTCTTAGGAGCCACTGCTGTTAGTATCTGTGTCACTTACTTGCCATCTAACAACTGGCCAGAGATTATGCTCAACCAATTCAAACCAGTAAGATGTCCTTCTTCTGTTGATAGACCTATATGTTGGTAGAAGAGATCATTAAAAATTCAAACCATTTTCAAGTCTTCCCTAGGTTTTACTTGGCTGGTTTGTGCTGGTATCCTGGGCACCTGCATGCAAAACCTGCCAGGAACTCCTTTCCCTAACCACAACTCAGGATCAATATGATGTTGGCCCTCCCTGCTCACCTACATCTGAAATCATCACTTCAACCAACTGTGTTTCTGGTCTTTCATCACTAATACGCAAAAATAAGTGGCCTTCCTTCAGCAATGGCAGTGAAGCTAGTATGTCTTATGGCCTGTCTCATTCTGGCATGCATTCTATGTAGACTAAACTGGGGGAATGAGACAAGCCTCAGGATAAGACACCTCAGATTCTGACTGTCTTTTCCTGAACATCAGCCATTTTTCATGGGTAAATGCTTTTTAGATCGGTGTATACTTTTGCTCAATTTCCAGGGTTCTGAAATGATAATTTATGCCTATTCTCGGGGAACATGATTTGCCAATTTTCTCACTTGGCCACAGTCATCAAAAAATTTGTAAACATTTTAATTACACGATTAACATAATTGAACACATAATAAGATTGCAGGGAATAAAAATATATAATCTTGTAAAGAGATGCATATAAATCATTTGATAATTGATATCAGTGATAATAACTATCACTCTTTTATGACTTAAAAAATGACTCCAAACAAATTAGTAACATGAAACTCCTTGCCTGATACATATGGAAAACCTACAAAAAAAAAATTAAGTGTAATCACTTATTCTGAATTCTGAAAACCTTGGCTAATAGAAATGAAATAAGAAGGGATAAAAAGTTTAAAATTTTGAGGGGGAAAGAATAAACTGTTCTTATCTCAAGAGAATGTGACTCCCTACAAAGAAAATCCAACAGACTTGGGAAAAAAGTCCTTAGAACTTGTAACAGATTTTCGGATACAGGTTTGCTAGATATGAGGTTGCCAGTTTGTTATTGATATAGATATAGATCTCTTGGATTCCCTTATTAACAAAAATTCTTCTAATAGGTAAATCTTTTAGGTTTAAAAGCAAAAGTTTAGGGGCGCCTGGATGGCCCAGTCTGTTAAGTGTCCAACTTTGACTCAGGTCATGATCTCGCGGTTTTTGAGTTCGAGCCCCGCGTTGGGCTCTGAGCAGACAGCTCAGAGCCTGGAGCCTGCTTCGGATTCTGTGTCTCCCTCTCTCTCTGCCCCTCCCCTGCTCACGCTCTGTCTCTCTCTCTCTCTCAAAATTAAATAAACAAACAAACAAACAAAAGCAAAACTTTAATACCTTTAGGACAAACATTATGAGATGATCTCCATGACAGTAGGTTAAGGAAGTTTCTCTTGTCTCAAATTTTAAAAGCACAGATCACAAAGGAAAAATATCTACATTATAATGGAAGACAAAGGCATTATAACCCATGTTTTTCAATGGTATACGCTGATGCAGAACTGATGTAAATCAATATTGCCTTTCCTTCTTCATTTAAGTATATTTTTAAATGTAGGTTTCTCTCTAGTCTCCATAAAAAAAGAGTAATCAAAGCAAAAGTCATTGTATGGTCACCTACCAAACTGGTACTCATTGTTTACTTTCAATTCTAAATAGAAAAAAAGAAAGAAATGAAAAGAAATAATAAGGGCAAAAATAGAGATACTTTGAAAATACTGAAACATTCAAAAACTTAACAACAGTGTCAAGGATTCCTTAAGGTCCACAGATCTTGGTCACAAAACAAAAAGTTGTTTGGGATTTTTTACTAATTGTATTTACAATTTTCCTTTAAAAATTCACACCAAGCGTCAAAAAATTAATCACTACTGTAACTTTTAATGTATTTCAAAAAAAAAACTCCTATGGGAAATGTCACTTTTGGTATTTTTACAGAATAGATTATAAATGCAAAGTTTCTAGTGTGTTTAAAATAGTTTAGAACTTATTTTTGTTCTCAAAATAATACTAGGTAATATAAACTTGCCCAAGAAAAATTCTATTCTATACTAATATATTTTTGACAAATTGATCTATTCCTTAAATATCATAGAGAAAATGAGGCAGTTGTCTATACTAAGAAAATAAAGCTTTCTTCTAAAACTCAGCATACATGACACAGGCAGACTAAAAATGTATCCCCAGCTTTTGCTCTGTAACTGAAAAGAGTAATTGAGAGAAAATACTGCATACAAACCAATTATACACTTTCCTAAGATACATTTTTAAAAAGCTAAGACCCATCTGTCCTAACATCTGCAAAATTCTCATAATTAAAAGGGAAGGAAATAAACATAGTGGAAATTATTCAAAGATGTTTTTACACTTCACTAAATTTTTATGCTTTAAGTTTGACTATAAGGAGGAGTCTAGAAGAATTATACTTTGTTAAAATTGAAATTTTAAAATTTTGTGATCAAAATTGTGAATACCTGATTTTTATCCTGTCTACAATAACTTTTGGATTTTCTCTGTTGCTTATTATAAACTTAATTGTATAATTGGTCATTTCTCTGTGGACCTGAGCAGTCAAACACGGTTGAAATCAGGCAATGTTAGGTCTCTTACTACTGAACTGCCAAATGGAGCTATTTCAGTTGATTTAATGAATCATTAATTTATTCATTAATTGGAAATACATTTTCATTGACAAAAACAGATCTTTCATGTACTATTCTAGGTGCTGGTATGGCAGTGAAGAATACAGCAAGATACCCGCTTATGTAAAGTTTGCTTGATAGTTTTTTTAAAGTTCTACCTCAAGCACAGAAAGAGAAACTCAGACTCCAGAATCATGGCAAATGAAACAGGGACAGCAATCTCTTCTTTCTGTCTTGTAGTGAAGAGGGAAATGATTCTCCTAAGGTATTTTAAGCCATTTAATGAGGTGGGATAGATGGCAGAAGGTGAAGTCATATCTTCACTATCATTGGCGTTAAAAGACTGAGAAACAGGCCAGGGATTTTTGCCCGATTCTGAAACATGAGATGGAGATCCATGTGTATATAGTTGTGGATCCTGCATAACATTATTTCATTTTAAGTTTTAGATAAAAGATGCTTATGCAGTTTTTTTAAAAATGTTTTAATGTTTGTTTATTTTTGAGGCAGAGACAGAGCATGATGGGGGGAGGGGCAGAGAGAGGGAGACAGAATCAGAGGCAGGCTCCAGGCTCTGAGCTGTCAAGCACAGAGCCTGACATGGGACTCGAACCGATGCACGGTGAGATCATAACCCTAGCCGAAGTCGGATGCTTAACTGACTGGCCTTGCTTATGCAGTTTTCATATGCGCAGGGCCATGTTCTCGGCACACGCAGAATATTCACCCATTTAATCCTCCTACAAACACCATAAAGTAAATACAATTATTATCACAGTTTTACATTTGAAAACACTGCACAGAGAGAACTTAAATACTTGGGCTGAGGTCACATAGCTAGAATGTGACAGAGCCAGGATTTGAATCTAAACAGTAAAAGTTTAGAATCCACGTTCCTGACCACTACAAAAGCTGCCTTTCACATATTCAAGGAGCTCTGTTTCCTAGGATCTCAAGTGGATTTCATGGGAAATGCCGACAGCGCTCCTTTTCTTTAGTTACTAGAAAAGAGCGAGTGGTTCTAATACTGTACTTTAAAATATGCTAAACTGGTAAAGAGAAACAATCTCGAGCAAAACGAATTCTGCAACCTTACATCCTACCTGAAACAGAGTGCGTGTGATTCTTTCTTCTCCAAGCCATGGGAATATGTGTTTAATAGTTTCCTGAGCTTTAACCGGCCTGAACAGCTGTCTAAAACACATTATTTACTTTCAGAAAAGGCAGATTGGGAACTTCCGCAAATACGTCCTTAAAAGTAACAAAAAAAACTGACAAAAAAGATTGTCAAAACCAGCTCTTGGGAACTCTGAACATTGACCAATGACTTGCAACAATCTCAAAAGCGTTCATTGGAGAAAAATCGCTGAACCCAGGTGAGAACAGCAGAGTCAATGACATTGGAGTCTGACCTAGTCGCATCTCCACGCCCACAGCCATCAGGATGGTGAGTAGCAAAAATCTGGAAGATAACAGATGTGAGAATTTGTGGAGATTGGAACCCACATCATTGCTGGGGGAGGTGGGAATATAAAATGGGGCACCCACTGTGAAAAACAGGTTGGCAATTCTTCAACAAGATAAACAGAATTCTCATAAGACCCAGCAATTCCGCTGCTAGGGATGTACCTAAAGGAATTGAAAACAGGGACTCAAACAGATACTTGCATGTTCACGTTCATAGCAGCGTTATTGACAGTAGCCCAGAAGTGGAAACAACCCCAGTCCCTCAGATGAATGGATAAACTAAATGTAATATATACAGACAATGGAATATTATTCCACCATAAAAAAAGGAATAAGTTCTCTTTTTTAAAGAAAAAGTTTAGTTATTTATTTTGAGAGACAGGGAGAACTTGTGGAGGAGCTGCAGAGATAACGGGACAGAGAGAATCCCAAGCAGGGATTCCACACGGGGCTTGATCCCATCACCCTGGGATCATGACCTGAGCTGAAATCAAGAGTCGATGCTCAACCAACTGAGCCACCCAGGCGCCCCCCAAAAAAGTAACACATGTTATCACACGAAAGAGCCTTAAAGACATGTGTTAAGTGAAATAAGCCAGACATAAAAGTATGAATAATGTATGACTCCACTTATACATGATACCTAGAATAGGCAGATTCATAGAGACAGAACAAAGACTAGAGGTCAGGAGGGGTCCAGGGGAGGGAGGGTGGAGAATTACTGCTTAATGAGTACAGACTTTGCATTTGGGGTAATGAAAATGTTTGGATAGAGTAGCGATGATTATACAACACGGTGAATATAACCAATGCCGCATATTCATAAACTTAAAAATGGCTAAAATGGTAAACTTTATGTTTCTATTTTACTACAATTTAAAAAAAAAAATACAAAAAGCCCCACCCTCAGGTCTTCTGAGCTTTTCCAGCATCATTCACTCAGTAATGTTTAAAAGCTCTTCTTTCTTTCTTTCTTTCTTTCTTTCTTTCTTTCTTTCTTTCTTAAATAACTATGGATGCCCTTTGAAGTTATTTACATTTATTTGACCTTTGGAGAAGATAAGATCATAAAGCCTCCATTTTTTATAACCTTTCTCGTACTTAAAATTTATTACAAATATTGCCCTTTCTCTGCCATTCAAAATCAGCACAAAGCGTTTTAATCTCCTCTAAAATATCCTGTATTTTCAATCTCTTTCTTATATAAGAACTTTTCTTGGTCTGTGTTTGAACTTTTCCTAGTTTCTCTCAGGTTGGAGACAAACTAGAAAATGTGCTGCAGGGAGAATGTGACAACCACTAAATATACTGCGGGAGCTAAATTTCTGCTGTATGGAAATCTGACATCCTTCTAATTAAGAAAATATATAAAGTATGTATATGTTTTCCTTTTTTGTCTTTTACTTATAATTTCTAATTCTCAATTTGTTCTTTGTTTCCTATTTCCAGTGCACATTTATTCTCGTTACTGCACAGAATTAGTCTCTCTAAAATTCCATTCTGTAGCATTCTAGTTATTTCTCTAAAGTGTCTTTTAATTTTTAATTCCATCTGGCTAAGTGCTGGTCACCTCCTCAGTGTCTGCCAGGGACTTAATGAAAATGCTCACTAATCCATCTCATAGGTCAGACTTGTCATTTACCTCTCAGGACTCTGGGAGAAATTAATGAGATCATCGTTCCAGTGCTCTTTGAAGACTTGCATTTTAGAAGAGCTATGCCAGAAGTCTCCAACAACTTATACTAAGAAATTCTTCATTGAAAGGTGAATTTTGTGATTTTTAGTAAATGTTAAGAGCATTAGGTATACCCAGCTGTTGGGAACTTGAAACATAATACTTGAAGCCAAAAACACTCTTACTGATATAACTACAGATAACATAGGGGCTGGCGAGGAATGTGAATAAAATTATGTAAATCATATAAATAATTCTCCCAAAAGTTTGTATTAACACTTATCATATCTTAGGATAAACAAGATGATACTGAATAATAATACTCAGATCAATATTAATTCATTGCCTAAATATTTAAACATAATACTGTGTAAACATTCTTAGAATGTTTTGCAAACACATATGAAGAAGAGAAAATTATACGTGGTTGGGGAGCCTGGGTGGCTCAGTCGGTCAAGCATCCAATTTCAGCTCAGGTCATGATCTCTCGGTTTGTGAGTTCGAGCCCCAAGTCGGACTCTGTGCTGACACCTCAGAGCCTGCAGCCTGCTTTGGATTCTGTGTCTCCCTCTTTCCTGCCTCTCCCTTTCTCACTCTCTCTCTCTCTCTCAAAAATAAACACTAAAAGTTTTTTTAAAGAAAATTATACATGGTTTATAACACAGTTCCATCAACATTTTGCCATCTTGCCTTTGATTCTATGCCTAAGTATGTATTTTTAACGATGCTGAATAAATACTACATTTTGAATAGTGTGTGCTAATTTTAAAGGCTTTTTCTCATTGCATCATACGATATAAAAATATTGAACTAAAAGATAAACATGAGATGACATTAACCAGAGTTCTACCACTGTTAATATTTTTATGTCATTCGGGACACCTGGGTGGCTCAGTCCCTTGAGCGTCTGACTTTGGCTCAGGTCATGATCTTGCAGTTCCAGAGTTCGGGCCCCACCTCCGGCTCTGTGCTGACAGTTCTGGCGGAGCCTGGAGCCTGCTTCTGATTCTGTCTTCATCTCTCTGCCCCTCCCTCGCTTGCACTCTCTCTTTCTCTCAAAAATAAACATTAAAAAAATATTTTTATATCATCCAATAAAAAGCATTTTTATATGGTACAAAATTTTCTATTTGAACATAAGTGTCTATTTTAACGACTTCATTACATAAGAATAAATGCTCATTAGGCAAAAACTGGTAATGAAAATAGGCAGAAAAAAAATATTAGAAATCATCACGAATCCCACCACGCAGGGACATTCTTGCTAATATTTCCGGTTAGAGTTTCTTCATTTCTTCCTAGATGCAAATACGTGTATGTCTGCGTGTAGGATTACAAATACACAGATACAGGCATAGGCTACAGACTGGACTTCTTCGCTTCCCCGAAGTCACACGCTGCTACCTCAGAATAGTAGGAGGTGGCAGCGTCGGGAGGTGATTGGGTCACAAAAGCAGAGCCTCCTTGAATGGGATCAGCGCCTTTATGAAAGCGACCTCAGAGGGTCCCTCAGCCCTTGTACCTCGCGAGGGCACAGCGACAAGACCCTCAGAAGGAAGCCGGCCCTCACCAGACACCGGATCTGCAGCATCTCGGTCGCCTTGACGGTGGACTTCCCAGCCTCCAGAGCCGTGAGAAACTAACTTACGTTGTTCGTAAGTCACCCAGACTGTGGTGCTTTTGTTATGGCAGCCCAAATGGGCTAATACAACATAGGTTTACATAGAGTTATGAAGATAAACATACAGTATTTTATAATCAAGTTTCCATATCAATAATTAAATACAGTCTGAAGGCTTAAAGCCTGCAAAATATTCCAATACAGGAAAGACCATGCATAAAATAGAAAGGACCTAAGTTCTGATGTCAGAATGCCTGAATTGTCTCGTTACCCTCTACTGACAGTGTGTCCTGTGTAGTTTTTTGTAAAACCTTATCTGCAAAATGGCAGACAAGATAAAATTATAACACAATGTGTGGTTACATCGCAAGGATGAAATGTAATAATGCATGTATAAAACCTTGAAAGGTGCCATATAGTAAACACTACATAGTGCTTGCTTCTTTTCATCATTATGATGGTTAAAGAAGCTAAGCTCTATTTGTTAACCATTTGTTCCCGATTTTCCATTACTGTCAATCATCCTGTGACGATTACCTTCATGCTATGTATTTGCACAATTTTATCCTTACCATAAGACTGGGAAAAAAAAAACCTCCTTAGTTAAAGGGAAGCTACTTTTCAGGATCTTCTGATAACTTTCCAAGTAGTACTCTGAAAATATTCTAATTTTCCCTCCCACCAAATGGGTACCAGAATGGCTATTGTACCTCTCGCCAACACTAGGGGTTATCATTCTTAATATGCGTTAATTTGGAAAAAAATTTAAAGATAAATTAAATAGCAAATGTTACTATTTTTACAAATATTTTTACAAATGGATATTTTATAAATATCTATTTATTAAGTTTCTTTTTTTGGAAACTGCCTTCACAGTTTTGTCTGAAGATTATTTTCCTGTCATGATGATCACTTTTTCTTATTTATCTCATAAGTGCATTCACAAAACACTGGCCAAAATAATTTCCTAATGTTTTTGTCTTTACTGTTCACATTGGCTTATTCTTCTTCATCAAGTTTAGAATCTTCCTTTCTAGTAAGAGAAAGAATGTCTTCTCTAGGTTCTGAAATTTCTTTCCACTTTGTACAATTTTTTCAAAAATGTAAATGAATAAAATTTGTATTCTCATAAACTTCTTGCACATGTTTTAAGATTGTATTTTCTTTTTTTTTTAACTTGGAATTGGTTCTTATTTTGTACTGAATGTTTAATTCAGTAATTTGATCATCACTGGTGTCATTTCTACTTTTGCTTCCTGCAATATTAATTTCAATTCTGCTACTGAATTCATAGTATCCTTACTATCCTAACTTTCTAATTGCCTTCTTATATCAACTAATTCTCTTCTTATATATTTCAATTCTTATTTCAAAAAGAGTACAATTTTTCTAAATTTTTATTTTGCAGAGAATTACTTTTGGAAGAAATGTCTTCTTCTGAGTCTTGAATTTACTGTTTTCTCTTTCAAAAAACATGCATGCAATTCTTATGTCTTTGAAGATCAAAGGAGGGATTGAATATAACAAGTGTGTGATGATAGTAAGATTTAACATTTATTAAGTACATATTAAATGCAGTGTTGTTACGTGTATTATCTTATTTTCCTGCAGCTCCTCAAGGTAGGTATTACTATCATCATTTTACAGATAATGAGATTGTATCTTATATTAAGTAACTTGTTTATTGTTACGCACACATCTATTAAGAAGGAAAATTGGGGGTGCTTGGGTGGCTCAGTCAATTAAATGTCTGACTCTTGATTTTGGCTCAGGTCATGATCTCACAGTTGGTTTGTGGGATCGAGTTCTGTGTCGGGCTCCATGCTGACAGTGTGGAGCCTGCTTGAGATTCTCTCCCTCTCTCCCTCCCTCCCTCTCTTTCTGGCCCTCCCCTGCTTGCTCTCTCTCTCTCTCTCTCAAAATAAATAAACTTCACAAAAACAAGAAGAAAAATTGTAATTTATTCAGATGTCAAATATCTCTTGTTCCCAACACAATGCGCTATTTAATTAATGGCTTTTTTTGGTCCCATTTAGTCTGAAGGAGTTAACATTGAAATACAGGTTATTAGCAAAGACTTACAGAAATTTATCATCTATGGGAAGAAATGATCCTAACTGAACAACTGTGATAAAGAATCGAAGTGTGCTCTTTCAATACTAAGCTTTATGTAATTAAAATGGCGAGGCTACTCCACCTGGTTATTAGAACTTGAGTTCAGACATGTTGTGTTTAGGGACACAGAGAAAGCCATTCTTGCTACAGCATAGTGTTTATTTTGGGGAAAGTGTCTAGGTAGGATCACATTGTTTCTAAACCAGTAAACGAGACTACTAGAACCACACGTCTGACTCTAGAATAACTTTGGATATCTTGAATGCTTGAATAGCAGACTTCATTCTGTTGAAAATCTGGACACCAATAACTTTTTTTCAACAAATAAATAGTATTAAAAATAGTATTGAGAAAAGGGTATTGCAAATCCCGTCATAGAATCATCTGTTTAAACATGTGCGTGAAGATACCAAAATGAATAATGCTACACCGCCTCTTGCTTGTGGCTCAGCAAATCACAATCTGGTGGAAAACACCCTACAGACACAAATCATTTCAATAGTCATAAATATTGAGCACATGCACAGATAAGCTTACAAACAGTGGTATGTATCCAAATAGTTACAATGCATTGAGGAACATCCTATTACAGAGTCATAAACACTGAGTTATAAGTATAGAACACAAATAAAGTAGCTAATCCTATCTATGTGAAGAACGGTGAAAACCTCATCTGAGTGTTGATTTGTGATAATTAATAGGATTCTATCAGCTAGTGAGAAAGGGGAAAAGTAAATGTCCTCTTTTTAAATTTTTTTTTCAGTATTTTCTACCTTCATTTCTAAGAATTCTTCGTGTTTGATATGGTGAAGTTTTCAACAGCTTGAAGTCACATTTCGAGAGCAGGAATTATCCCTGGAGAGCAGAGAGCACATTGGGTCATAATGGCCATAGAGGGATATTGGACTCCTTACAGCATTTCAGATCACAAGGTGGGGTTTTTTTTTTTCAGTGTTTTTTTAATACCCCAAACTTTTCTTATAAATGTTTGCACTTAGATGAGGTTGGAGCTTAACTCAGATCTGCATTAGCTATGTGGTAGACTTAGGATCAGGGGATCAGACTCCTCTTAGTATTTTTAAAGCATGCTTCCAAAAGGGGAAAAGATCATTTATATTTAAAATAAAGCAATGTTCTTAGAAGCTGCCCTCCGCTCCTTCACCTTCTCGTTTGAAAGCATATGGAACAAGAGACTACCCAGATTCAGAGTAAATACTTCAAGGTGATTTAGGATCCTTTAAATACAACCTAATCCCTTTTCACTCAACAGAAATGCAGAGCTGCTCTGAAGACCCCGGTAGGGCCCAGAGGTGCCCCAGTCAGCAATACCATGAGAGTTCTCATGGCAACTTGTAAAGTGAGGGGACTTTTTATACCTGCTGCCTTTCCCTTAAAAAGCTCTTTCTTTGCTTATCCCTGGACCCTCTTATTCTGTGGCATCTATCCTGACGTCCTTCACTAAAAAAAGTATTTCCTCTCTGACAGGGGTCAATGCATCTCAATTTAACTGATGATAGTTAAAACTATGCTTTTCTGAAAAAGGCACCTATGCTGTGGTAAACATTGGTTCACCGATGTGTAGCCTGTGTTAAAGATTAGCCAAGCTCAGTTTTATTCATTTATTTCATTATT
Source organism: Leopardus geoffroyi (assembly GCF_018350155.1). Taxonomy (NCBI): domain Eukaryota; kingdom Metazoa; phylum Chordata; class Mammalia; order Carnivora; family Felidae; genus Leopardus; species Leopardus geoffroyi. Next base: position 16,838,564 of record NC_059326.1, read on the forward strand.
CGTTTCTGGTTGCTTTGCCCTCGTGTCCATTTCTTTGTGCTTTGAAACATAGATAGCTTAACAATTGGCAAAAATAATGCAGTCTTTGATGATTTTTCACTGAAATTCAGTTGATTTATGAAGACATAATGGGAGGGTGCAAGCATTGTGAATAGTCCCATAGGTGTACAGATGGGAAAAGAACAATACCGTAAAACAGTGGAAAAGTAAGGATACTTATTTCCTGTTCTAAGAAAGGCAACTACATTAGACTGGAAACTTTTATAGTAAGTAAATTCTGCAGGGCTCTGAGATACAGTTTAGCAGATTTTTTTGTTCCCCCAAATTTGCTATTAAAATTGTATAAAGTGCTCCATCAATCTCTCTTTAACTCTTGAGGGCAGATTGTTAATTTCTCACAGTTACGTACAAATATTTATGACTTAACAATGAATAGTTCAGTGACCTTTGTTTTGCTTAAAATACTAGGTCTAATTTCATCCTTTCTAGTATATTCACTGGACTAAATTTACTTTCTCTTTTCACTCAGATGATGAAATTGATTTATAAAATTTTGATTTAAAAAATAACTTAGAAATCATCTATTCTAATTCTTTCATTTTATAGATGAAAAAGTTGAGGCCCAGACAGGTTTCTTTTCCCTCTTTAAAATTTTACCTTTTAAAAAAGGTAGAAAACAAAACCATATTTTAAAAAATCATGTGATATATATATATATATATATATATATATATATATATATCATTAATGAAATGTTTTTCTATCTTGTAGGCTTATTATTATTAAGCCAAGCCATGAGATTTACAGTAAGGAGAAAATGGATCATTCTGGAAATAGGAAGTCTATAGAGTAGGGAAGAAGGAGGCTATGAAGCAAGTGTGTCTCATAATTAGAGCAGAGAATTAGAAAGCCCTTATGGTATAGTTGGAGGAGAAAGAGGAGAAAACAAGAAAGGGGAGAAATGGAGAATAGTGAGTGTTCTTAAATCCCCTTCCCTCAATCCTTACTTCAGGGCATAGGAAAGTTAAAGTTAATAGGATACACACTCAGAAATGTGGGGAGGTAAGCCTCCTAAAGCTGCTGGCTTGCTATTCACTGAGCAGAGCACCCCGGGAAAATTACAAACACTGCTGAGTGTTGTACACAACCGTATATGTGTATCAACAGTATAATGTGTATCATACTCACACACTAAGCCCTGGGTGGAAGGCTAGATATGGGCGAAAGAAAGGTATACATGATTATTCTAACATATCCCCTTCTCCATTCTCCACAGCTTACCTATGTTGTACAAGGAGGAGAGATGCTTTGGTGTCCAGTTGGGAAGGAAAAAGAACCCTGGCCAGAGTCATAAGGAGAAAAGAACTGCTCTTTCCAGCAAAGACAAGTTCATGCACATCTCTTTTTTTTTTTTTTTTTTTTTTTTTTTTTCTGCTCTGTCTCCATTTGGGTGGGCTTTCTCCAAAGAATCATAAAAAAATAAGCTATGTTTTAGCATCTCATTCTTCTTGAGGGAAGACCAGAAAACTCTCTCTCTACCTCTGGACTAATCTGCCTCAATGTAGCTGAGGAAATCTGGACTTCCTCAGCAGCTGGCATTGTTCAAAATAGACCATCCTTGCTTTGGGTCATACGACTCAAGTCTCAGGTATGTGCTTCACTTCTCGATTCCGGATTGCCTGTCACCTACAACAAAGAAATCTATTTTATCTAGCCAAATTCATGAGAGTTCTATATAAGGTTTTGTCAGTAAAGGTGAGTGTTTATGTAAAGCATTATTTTGCTCACTCTTATCCTGTGGAAATATTTATCTGAGTAACCTCACATGTAGAAGTGTATTATTGGGGAGAGAATTGGGATCCTTTCATCATTCCTATTGACACAATTAACTTCTTTGGTGCTGCTTAGAATTTTTCAGGGTGAGTTCTGCTCACCAGAAACTAGGTTACAACACAAAATTTGTATCAATTTAAAGAGAGAGCCAAAGTTCCGGGCATGTTCTATTTAAAGATATCCTGGGGCACCTGGGTGGCTTAGTCGGTTAAGCATCTGACTATTGATTTTGGCTCAGATCACGATTTCACGGTTTGTGAGCTCAAGCCCCATGTTGGACTCTGTGCTGAGATTCTCTCTCCCTCTCTCTTTCTCTCTACCCCTACCTCACACTCTCTGTCTCAAAAATGAATAAACTTAAAAAAAATAAAGATATCCTGCTGTAAAATTACCCATGTCTGAAACAGTGTCCTGAAGAAAGAGGGAATGTATATGATTATATGTACAAATATCTTACTTAATTTTGTTAAAAGAATTGGTCCCTTTTTTTTTTTTCTTTTCAAAATGTTTCTAGGACTACACACGCTCACCTGCGATCATTCCTTCACAGTCTCAGTATCTGGTGTCTTCTCTTCCTGACATTTCAATGTTGGAATGTCACAGCACTCAGCCTTCATTACTTTCTTCTTCCTTCTCGACACTCACTCCCTAAGTGGTCCCATCTAGAGCCATATCTTTAAATACCCACCTTATGTTAACTCTCAAATGTATATCTCCTGCCTTCCCTCTCTTCTGAATGTCATACCCGGATATCCAACTGCCTATTCATCATCTCCATTTGAATCTAAAAGGCATCTCAAAATTCACATGTTAAAAATAGAACTTTCAATCTCCACTCCCAGCAAATCTGCTTCTCATTCAGTCATCGCTAGCTCAGTAAATGGCAGTACTATTCACCTCATGGCTCAGGGGGAAAATAAATAAATAAACCGGTGGTATCATCCCTTTCTCATTCTCACACCTGCTGCCCAAAACACCAGCAACTCTGTCGACTGTAAGTTCAAAATACTGTATATCTGGAATCTAGTCATTCTCACCACTATAACGGTAGCCCAAGCCAACATCATCTCTCCCCTGATCTGTTGCAAAGGCCTCCTTATGGATGTTCTTGCTTTCACTCTTGCCTCCTGTGAGCTATTCTCCATGCAGTAGGCAGAAATATGCTCACGAATCAGAATGTATCAACTACATCCCTATTCTAAACCCTTCTATTGGTTTCCTGTAAAATGAGGAAGAATACCAGTGTTTATGTCATGGTGTTGCTAAGAAGATTCAATAACATCTCCATAAAGCACTTTGTATAGTTTCTGGCACATAGAAAATACTCAAGGGGAGTAGGTAATTATTATTAGTTAGTTTCTTTAGCACAAGATTTCCCTGTCTGCAGTCCATCATTCACAGGAAGACAAAACTGCCTACAAACTTCAGGGTGCTCGTAGGATCAATTCATCCCTTATGGCCTCAAACACATAGTCCTTCGATCTGGCTCTGACCTATATTTTCAGCTTCATTCCCTATTACTCATTTATTGATCAACTATTTATGTACCAGGAAGAGCACTTGGACCTGAAGATACAAAGGTCAATGCTCCCAAGTCCTAAACATTCTGTTTCTGCCATGCTGAATGGTGGGAGATGGGCCTTGGGGAAACAGTTGCAAGAGGAAATCGATTATTTCCTGGCCCGAGTTTTTAAAAATCTAGTGTCTGAGAGAAAACTGACTATTGCAGCAAAACTGACTGTTGAGAGAACTGACTGTTACCTAGAGAGAAATTTCCGCTTAGGAGACCAACAAATAAAATGAGTCAACTTGTATCAGAAGCCAAGTGTTCCCCATTCAGGGCATTTATTTCCTTTCCCATTGCTTTACCTGTCATACTCTTGGAACTTCTTCAAGGCTATCCTTAAAGTCACTGTTCAGTGAAGCCTTCTGTGACACCCCCCCTGTATATAGACACATGGTTGCTCTATTCTGGTGCAACCACATAAACGAGTTCATGGGAGCTCCTCGTTTGGAGATATGAATAATTCTGCACGGCTGTATCTTTTACTGGCATATGGCCTGCTAAAGGAAGGTGCAATCTTTTCTGAAAAAAAGCTATCAAATCTTTATGGTAACATAACTGGCATAAACATTATGTAAGTTTAAGGGGTACAGTATGTTTACTCAATTTATATTTATATATTACAAAATGATTAACACCATAGTGTCAGTAGCACCTTCATCCTGCCACATGATTATCATTTCTATTTGTGGTTAGAATATTTAAGATTTATTCTCTTAGCAATTTTAAGGACATAATATAGTATTATCAGCTATAATAACCATGCTCTACATTAAATCCCGGAACTTGATACTCTTATAACTCAAAGTTTGTAGCCTTTCGCCATTTTCTCCCCATTTCCTTCATCCCTCAACTCTTTGGAACCATCACTCTACTCTGTTTCCCCGAGTTTGTCTCTTTTAGATCCCATATATAAATGATACCATATAGTATCTATGTTTCTCTGTCTGACTTATCTCACTTAGCATCATGCCCTCAGGGTTCACCCAACTTGGGGCAAACAGCAGGACTTCCTGCTTTCTCATGGCTGAATAATATTCCATTGTGTATATCTCCTATATATCTTCTTTACGCATTCATCCATTGATGGACATGGGTGGTTTTGGTTTCTTGGTTATTGGAATAACACTAGTGCAACTTTGTTTCAGTTTGGGTCATCTGAGAGCCTGAGTAGGAATGCAGATATACATGGTTTATTAAGGAAACACTCTCAGAATAAAGGATGTGAAGGAAGTAGGATAGGACAGGAAAAAGAGCTAAGTAAGGATGTCTTCTGAGTGGGGAGTCATCCTGCAGGCTGAACCCACCGCGGGCTCCCAGGCATGAATCATACCACAGAACTCGACTCATTTTGAGTCACCGGCATCTGGGTCAGTCAGTCATTGCCTGTTAGGCTAGGCATTCCTGTTCAAGCCAGGGAATTTCTCCAGAGGAGACAGTAGCTGGGAGTCCTTGGTAGCCTTCACTGCAGTGATGAAGGATGAATGTTCTGGCCTGATGAGAGAGATCCTGTCAGAGCAGCAAACACTGTATTAATCTCTGTGTTCTAGCATCTACTTTCTCATTTATCATATAATGGACCCTCAAAAAGATTTATTATACCATTAAATGAATTATTGGATTACAACTCTGAGCAAGGTTCTATACGGTGTCACAATGATGAGACACAATGAGACACAACGATGAGTTCTTCACCTCAGTCATTTGTGGCGAACATCCAGTGAGGTGGGGGGTGGTGAGATAAAATCACTAACACCTAGAATGCAAGGCAAGATATAATGTCTACAAGACAGATATATGGATTTTGTGGAACTGCAACTAGGGTGTGAATGTCATCTCATAGGAATTGAGAGACTTCGGGGAAGACATGGAATTTGTAATCTTAACGAACACGTTGATTCTCAGGGGAAAAGAGAGGTTAAACTGCAACTGGGGAGAACTCCATTACAAATGTCATAGAGGCAGGGGGCACCTGCTCTATGGCTCGGATGGTTAAGCAACCAACTCTTGGCTTCAGCTCAGGTCATGATCTCACAGATCATGAGTTTGAAACCCACGTCGGGCTCTGTGCTGGCAGTGAGGAGTCTGCTTGGGATTTTCTCTCTCCCTCTCTCTCTGCTCCTCCCCTGCTCATGCTCTCTCTCTCTCTTTCAAAATAAATTAATAAAACTTAAAAACAAAAACCCAAATGTCTGGCATTTGGGCAGACAATTCAGGCAGAAAATGTCTGAATTAAGGAAAGAGAAGACGTCACTTGACTGCTGCTTAGAACACAGGCTAGCTAAGTAGTAAACATGGCCAGAAAATGAATTGGGGGTATAAATGTGTAGGGATCTAAGTGCTAAGCAGAGAAGTTTGGGTTTAACTGTCCAGATAATGGGAAGTCATTAGAGATTTTTCAACCTGGAAGTGAAAGAAAAGGGCCTTAGTTTTAACCTAGCAAGATTAGTTTAGGTTGAGAAGGAACTAGAAGTAGAAACTGTAAAGCAACCTTAGACAATGTTTTAAAATTAAATGCCTTTGGGGCACCTGGGTGCCTCAGTCGGTTAAACATCTGACTTCGGCTCAGGTCGTGATCTCATGATTCACAAGTTCAAGCCCCGCTTTGGACTCTGCTGACAGCTCAGAGCCTGGAGCCTGCTTTGGATTCTGTGTCTCCCTCTCTCTCTGCCCTTCCCCTCCTCTCTCTCACTCTGTCTCTCAAAAATAAATAAACATTAAAATTAAATTCCTTAATCTCTCTGTGTCTTCATTTTTAAGCTACATTTTAACAAATTTTTATTACATATAATTTTATTTTAAAGATTAAATGAAAAAGCAGATTTTCTAAACACCATATTTCCAGACCATATGTAAATTCCCTGTGTTGAAGCACATTTTGAGAAAAGGTACAATATATCAGAATTCCAAAGTATATCTGACCCCTAATATATAATAATTGACTGTTGACAAAATAAGTCCACAAAATGTAGGCGTTCCACTATTTCCTTGCTACTATTAAATATACATTCCATGGTGATTTCTCTGATTTATTTTATTATCTTAATTAGATAGATCACAATTCTCAGTTGCAACAAATTTTTATTTGGAGCTTCTTAGCTTATCATAAGGAGAGACACTTAAGGAATCAAAAGCACGATGCCCATCTTCGAAGAGAAAATAAAATAATATTTATGGGAACATTCTGTGTAACAGGTTGTACTAAAGAGATGCTTTCATATACAGCATCTCATTGATGCTGCATATTCAGTAAAAATCCTCATTTTAATTCATATGTTAATAAAGGACCTTGGTTTATCTACTTAGTAAGTAAGAGTCAGATTCAAACCCAGTTTTAATCACCAACCTAAAACTCTTTCTATACATATATTAGCATACATAGCATACCATCTATACATATGTCACATCTATTAGGATATTTACAGGTAAAAATTAGTAGCAACATATGGCCGCAATTGTTAAAGACTAACGGAATAGTGATATGGGAAATAACTGCCAAAATGTAGCTCCTATAAATGTTGAGATATATGTAACATACTCTCTCCCATTCACAGCCCATTATAATTTCCACCTCTGTTCCAAAATTCACTCCCACCCCAGGGATGGGTCTGTAGAATAAAACCATAATAAAGTTTGCAGGGAATACACAGAAGAAAAATAATGGTCATACTGAAGACTAATGCTATGTTATTTATAGCTACTTAGGATTTATTATGTTTCATAAATCATTTAGCATGATTTTTGTTAATTTATTCATTTAAAAATATGTGCATTATTAGTGCAATTAATTTTACATTAAAGGATGTGTTTAAATATTTTCATTTTGCCAGTCATAGAGTTTAACTTGGAATGAATTCATTATAGCTAATCCTCACAAAATTCCTCAAGATAAGGTTTTGTAATAACCATTTGACAGTTAGAAAATTAAAACTGTAAAAGGTTGAGTAACTTTCCCGAGGGTACAAATTGCTAATTTTAGAAATAGCAAAGTGTCCAAGTCTCTATTATGGGGCATCAGCTTTAAAGAGCCCGTTACTTATTTGTGGAAAGATATTTAAATTAAAAACTAATGATAACAGACAATGAAAAGCTTATGCTGGAGTAAATGATCTGAAAGCTAGAACAGTCACTGTATTAGTTTCCTATTGCTGCTGTAACAGATTACCACAGATTTGGTGGCTTAAAATAACACACATGTATTATCTTATGTTCCTGAAGTCAGAAGTTCAAAATGGGATTTACTGGGGGTAAAATCAAGGTGTTAGTAGGGCTCTGTTCCTTCTGTAGGTTGAAGGGATCATCCATCACCTTTCCTCTTCCAGCATCTTGCAGCTTCTCACGTTCCTTTCCATTCCTTTCAAGATGGCCCCCTTCCATCTTGAAAGACAACAATGGCTGGCCAGGTCTTTCCTGTGCTGTATCGTTCTGATGCTCCTTCTTTGGTCTCATCTTCAACATTTAAAGGACTCGATGATTATTTAGGGCCCACTCAGGATAACTCAGGATAATCTTATCTCAAGACCCTTGATTGCATCGCATCTTCAAAATGCCTTTTGCCATGTAAGGTAACATATTCACAGATTCTGGAGATTTTTTAAAAAAATATTTATTTATTTTGGGGAGAGCACAAGTTGGGGAGGGGCAGAGAGAGGGGAACAGAGGATCTGAAGCAGGCTGAAAGCAGTGAGCCCGATGTAGGGCCTCAACTCACAAGCCACAAGATCATGACCTGAGCCAAAGTCGGTTGCTCAAGGGAACTGAGCCACCCAGGTGCTCTGATTCTAGAGATTTTGATGCAAACATCCGTGGGGTCCATTATCCTGACTGTTAGTCAGGAAAGGCTTTCTGGAAGAAAACAAAACATAGAGCTTTGCTTTGAATGTTAAAGAGTTAAGGTCAAGACACTATCATCAAAAGCAACAATAAAAACCAGGATACAAGGAGAGACATTGCAGTGGTTGCATGTGAAGCTGGGACTACTGTGTTATTCCCTATCTAGTCCTGTGTTCAGTCAAGTCTCTTGACCTTCCGGGGTCTCTACTTTGTCATCTGTGAAATGAGGTTATTGGACAACGGGATCTCCGTAGTTTCTTTCCCCGATCATTTGCATACATATATACATTTTGAATGATATGTAAATGAGTGTATTTTAAAAGGCAAATTGGTTAAGTTCAAACAAAGCACCAGAGGGTGCTTGGCGGTGTTCAAGCATGAGATATCTATTACATATCTTGTGTTTCGCTTAATCAAAGCCTTACATTTCTGGGGCTCCTGGGTGGCTCAGTCGGTTAAGCATCAGACTTTCACTCAGGTCATGATCTCACGGTTCACGAGTTCAAGCCCTGCATCAGGCTCTGTGCTGACAGCTCAAGCCTGGAGCCTGCTTCAGATTCTGTGCCTCCCTCTCTCTGCCCCTCCCTCTCTAAGCTCTCTCTCTCTCTCAAAAATAAGTAAACATTAAAAAAATTAAAAATACATTACAAAACAGAAATAAAAAGAAAAAGTCTTACATTTCTTTTTCCATACGGCCATGCATTTTTATTTTCAGCCTGTTCACTCTGCAACATAACGGAAAGTTATTTTGTGTATTTGCTATTCTTTCTTGTTCAACAATCTTTTATTTCGTGGATATTTTATTTAGTCTTTCATAAGTTTTTTATTTAATTAAATTCTTCCTAAAATGTATTCTTTCCAACATTTTAGCTTTATCAAAACAAAGAAAAGGGGAAAATACATTATGCATTGTTTCTACGTATTAGTATTTTCTACTGTCATTTGTCATCTTTCTGAGAGTTGTGCTAGTCCCCTTATGTTGTACCATTTTTTCACATAAAAAAGATTTCCATGCCAGAATCTACTGCACCAAAGCAAACAGACCCAGTGATCTAAATTCAAAGTCTCCTCCAGGCTTGCCTCAAGACTTGCAGTTCTGCTGTTTATATTACTTTTTTGGATTAAAATATATATATATATATATATATATATATATATATATATATATATATATATTTCATAAGCCCTTATTAAAAGGAAATCAGTTTGCCCTGACAGAAGTATGCTGACTTGATATCATCATAAATATATTAATAAAGAGCAGAGAACAGGCCCAAGTACACAGGTCAAAGAACATGTACATTTTGGGTAGAGATGAAGTAGAAATTGAAAAACCCAGGGACAGGATACTGCCGAATCTCTCTAATGGCTCCCACTGACATCCTTTTTCTTCTCTAGTCAGTATCCTAGTTGGGTCTTTATTCCTATATGGTACCTAGGCTCCTACATCAAAAACCCTCTTTTAATCTCCCCCACATACTACTTTAGATATGCCATCACCCTGCTCTCAAGCTCCCATTTGTGTCTCTCATGTGTGGGACAAAGTTCAAAGTCTTGCACAGCATGGCCTGTATCTACCTTTTTAATGTTACCGCACTTTTTAACCGAGTGTCCACTGTTGCCAAAATGTCTACTCATCATTCCTTGAGTGTAAACATAAATACCCATTTCTTCTTTTTCCTCGCCCTCCTCCTCCTCCTTCTATTCTTCTTCTTCTTCTTCTTCTTCTTTTGTTTCTTCTTCTTTTCTCTCTCTCTCTCTCTCTCTCAGAATTTTGACTTAAAGTAAGCTTAGAATTTCTCTTCCTTCTAAACCATCTTTCTACCTCTACCTCAGGAGCTTTTCTTATTTCTTTGGCTTTCATGGTTTAATACCTCTGTGAAAATCTGTGGCACTTATAGTCTATCCTCTTCCTTTGTCACAGAACTAACCACAGATTTGCCATTTTAAATATAGGTCTCTGTTCATTTTTTAAAGTTTATTTATTTATTTATTTATTTTGAGAGAGAGAGAGAGAGAGAGAGAGAGGGAGAGAGAGTCATAGAGGGAAAGAGAATCCTACACAGGCTCCACACTGTCAATGCAGAGCCCAATGTGGGACTCCATCCCACAAACGTGAGATCATGACCTGACCGGAAACAAAGAGTCAGAGGCTTAACTGACTGAGCCTCAGGCACCCCAGGTTGCTATTCTTAAAATAAATATCCCGTCTCCCCAACTACCTTCTAAATCCCTCAGGAATAGGAACCATATACTTACACTTTTGGCATTTTCAGTCCTTAGCACATAGCCTTACTCATACATGGTTCTCACTAGAAGTACATGATGGAGATCTGGAAGGAGATATTAAATAGTGTAGAAGCTCTGACATTGAGGGGGACACCAAGACAAAAGTCATCATTTCTAAACTGCAGATCAAAGCTCTCAACTGAGCTCATATCAAGTGTCAGCACAAGGACAGAATAAGTAGTAACTCTGAGTCTTCCAAATATCGTTAGGTTTGTTAAAACTCTTTCAAACTGAAGAGGTTTTAGGCAACTTCTAGGTAACATTCTTGGGGACAGGCCAACAACCTTCCACTTTGATGCAAAGATTCAAAAGCTCTGGTATGCCATGCTTACCGTAGGTCTTGTATCACCAAAAGTGATCACACGGTTCAGGACATACAACGCCTTTTTGTGCGGGTTCTAGTTTCCTGTAAACCTGGAAAGTACTCTTATCTCAGCTGAGAACAGGTATGAAATCACTTTGCAAGAACTGGCTCAAATATTTTTCTCTAGGAAGTCTCTCCCAACAATTTCAGAATTTAGGCATTCCTGCTAACATGCTCCCCAAGAGCCAAGCTACCCTTCCCTTTTATAACCCTTATTATCATTTTACTTTACAGTTTGTTACATTTCCGTAATTTTGACTAGCCCCCAAGTTTCTTAAGGGTATTTTTCCTCTTTTGTTTCTTTTTTTTTTTTTTTTTTTAATTTTTTTTTCAACGTTTATTTATTTTTGGGACAGAGAGAGACAGAGCATGAACGGGGGAGGGGCAGAGAGAGAGGGAGACACAGAATCGGAAACAGGCTCCAGGCTCTGAGCCATCAGCCCAGAGCCCAACGCGGGGCTTGAACTCACGGACCGCGAGATCGTGACCTGGCTGAAGTCGGACGCTTAACCGACTGTGCCACCCAGGCGCCCCTTTTGTTTCATTTTTTTATTCCTTTATTGTTTTCAATGCTGGAAAGCTTGCTCATTAAAAATATTTCATAAATGTTTATTAAATGTGTGTATTTTAAGAACATACAGAAGTTTAAAATTTTACCACCTAATTCTGGGGATTCATTCCCTCAGAGGCACCTGTCAAGCTGGAAGCAGAGTCCATACACCCAACAAATAAAGTGATCAGTAATGGCATGGAGACTCAAGTGAGTTCCTTAAAGGCAGAATTACACTTTATTCGACTTTGTAACCTCACCATGGCTGAAAGAGCCCCTGGAACATTTTGCATGCTCAGTAAAGATTTACTCAATGTTTAAATCCTACTCTGACCGTGATAATTCCAGAAGCCAAGAACTAGCATCAAATATAGGGTACTCCCTAATCTGTGACAACGTGCCAGACATTAAGGAGGGTATATTTGTATCATTTATTCCAGCTGCGTTGAATTTCTGATGCTCTTGTCCCTTCCACACTGCTAAAGCTATTAGGATGTAACATGCATCAAAGTTTTTGAAGAGCCACTCAAACCCTGAATCTTCTCTGGTGACACCACCAGAGTATAGGCAAGGCCATGATTTCTACCAAAGGGCATAACTTTATATGTCATATTACAATAAAGTGACCATATTACAAAGTATGCAGAATCCAAATTTCAGTGAAATTAGGGATGTTTAGGATGGCAAACCGTTTGTACCATCATTGTGTTGATGAGCGTAGGCAGTAATAAGTGATACAACATCTTCATAGGAACATCAACGTCTGTCTCCATTACGGGAGAACTTTTTCAGATTTACTAACAGCATATCTGTGATATCAGTTTATTCCCCAATAGTAGAAATGGCATTCTATGTAACAGAATTGTGAATAATTGTAAAGCTTCTGGTGCTTAACTGTACCAGATGGCTTAACTATAGAGAGATTCAAATGAATGGTATTATATTTCTCAGACATCTGGAAAACTTCTAACAGCATATGGAACCCAAGACCAGCACTCCAGCATTTTTTTAATGGCAAAGTTATTAACATTTGCAAAAGTAAAATTCTGCTATGGCAGCATTATACCACATTCATTGTTGTTCAGACCTTCTACAGTTTTCCTAATATCACCTTATGCAAAACATTTTTATATATGGAGTAGTTAACCATCTATAGATGATCTGAATTTTTGCAACACAAGAAGAACTATGAGAATTGGAAAAGAGAGTAATGTATAATTTAATCTTATAATGAAAATAAGGAATGTTCTTTAAAGGCTGAGGGCTTTTCTTAAAAAAAAAAGTAAGAGAGTGTGCTCCCCTCTCAGTTAATTCTTATTAACTGACCATTACACTCATTCTTTTTTAATTTGAGAGAGACAGGAGACAGAGCAGGGGAGAGGGGTACAGAGAGAGAATCTCAGGCAGGCTCCATGCTGTGCATGATGCGGGGCTCTATCCCACAACCCTAGAATCATGACCTGCGCTGAAATCAAGAATCTGTTACTCAACCAACTGAGCCACTCAGAGCTTCTGACAATTTCACTCATATTTGATTTTTTATAGTCCTGTTTCCAAATTTAGTGCTTAAGACTATACACAGACCTGATATTGCTTTCCTCTGGTACCATCCAGTATATGTGTTTCTGTCTTTCTTTCTTTTTTTCTCTCTCTTTCTTTCCTTTTTCTTTTCTTTTCTTTTTTTTTTTTTTTTTTTTTTTTTTTTTTGAGTCCCAGTGTTCACCTTATTGAGGAAGAGTGGAAGGATCATATCTCTAATATTCTTATGGATTACTAAACAGATTGTTGTAAATAATATTCATTTAAAATTATGTAAGGTTCTTTAGGGGCACCTGGGTGGCTCAGTCGGTTAAGCATCCGACTTCAGCTCAGGTCACGATCTCACGGTCCGTGAGTTTGAGCCCCGTGTCGGGCTCTGGGCTGATGGCTCAGAGCCTGGAGCCTGTTTCCGATTCTGTGTCTCCCTCTCTCTCTGCCCCTCCCCCATTCATGCTCTGTCTCTCTCTGTCTCAAAAATAAATAAACGTTAAAAAAAAATTTAAAAAAATAAAATTATGTAAGGTTCTTTCAATTAAGTATTGTAAGAATTAAGTAGAATTAAAAATAATCTCTAAAACTAAAGGTGGCCATCGGCATTCAATTAAGATAGTATTTTAGCAATTATCCAACCAATATATACTATATGACTAATAATACATAAATAGAACTTTAGCATTTTCTTTTTTTTTTAGTTTTTTTTTTAATGTTTATTTATTTTTGAGACAGAGAGAGACAGAGCATGAACGGGGGAGGGTCAGAGAGAGGGAGACACAGAATCCGAAGCAGGCTCCAGGCTCTGAGCTGTCAGCACAGAGCCTGACACGGGGGTCGGGCTCGAACTCACGGACCGCAAGATCACGACCTGAGCCAAAGTCGGCCACTCAACCGACTGAGCCACCCAGGCGCCCCTGAACTTTAGCATTTTCAACATGTGTCAAGTGATGAAGGTTGAAAATGAAAACAGAGAGGAAGGAAGGAAGGAAGGAAGGAAGGAAGGAAGGAAGGAAGGAAAGAAGGCAGGAAGGAAGGAAGGAAGACATAAAGATGTAAAGACATGAAAGAAAAAAGAGAGGGAAGAAAGGAAAGAGAGCAGTTGCAGGAGTAAGTGGGTGTTGGAAATAAAAAAGTCAAATAGAGTTTTAGGGAAATTACTTAGGTATAAATTCCATTAATAGGACATCAAGAAATATAGTTGATTTCTATATATTGATTTGGATGTAATAACTCTACCTAATTCACTTAATAATGCTAATAATTTATTTGTAAAGTCTTTTGCATTTTCTAAATATACAATTATAAAGCTTCTTAAATATATGTGATAGTGTTCATTAGCTTGTGGAAATTCTCATCCAGTGTATTTTCAAATATGGTTTCTACTCAATCTCTCTTCTTCTGGGACTCACTGTTCCTATGTTAAAACTTTCCACCATGGCCTATATGTCTTTTGTATATTTTATTATCCTTTTTTCTCCTCTCTGGGCATCTTCCTGATACTTTTTTTACTGACCTATCTTCCAGATCACTGATTTTGTCTTCTGATGTTTTTAACCTTCTGTTACAACTATTGAATTCTTAACTTGGGTTATTACATTTTTTTTTTAATTTCAACCATGTTATTCTTTTTGTGTGTGTATGAATTTTGGCCCTCTATTGAAATTCTCTGTAACTTGCCCTATGATCTTATACATGTTAATCACAATTATTTTGATGCCCCTGTTTCATAACCCCAAATCTCAATCACAAAGTGGTTTCTTTTTTTTTTTTTTTTTTTTTTTCAACGTTTATTTTTGGGACAGAGAGAGACAGAGCATGAACGGGGCAGGGGCAGAGAGAGAGGGAGACACAGAATTGGAAACAGGCTCCAGGCTCTGAGCCATCAGCCCAGAGCCTGATGCGGGGCTCGAACTCACGGACCGTGAGATCGTGACCTGGCTGAAGTCGGACGCTTAACCGACTGCGCCACCCAGGCGCGCCCAAAGTGGTTTCTTTTACCTATTTTTTCTCTTCATTTTCAGTGAGTGACCTTATGTGTTTGCTTGTTTTGCTTTAACCATGCTTTGTAATTTTGGATAAGATGCTGAAAATTTTGTGTACAATATTGTAGAGCTTCTGGGTGATGTTATCTACTAAGGAACTTAAATTTTTCTTTTGGTAGGCAGATGGATAGTGATTTATCTTGATATTTCCAGGCATCAGTTTGGGATTTGTACTAGCTGTTGTATTTCAGGTTTATATTTAACCCTACTCTCTCCTACTTACTTCCAGAGCATGGTACTTACTTTAAGACCCCACTGGCATCTAAAGTGGGCCACACAATCGCTAAAGTCTCAGTCCAGAGCTATCGCCTCTTAGCTATTTTTCTCTGCTGAATTTCCTAGCGGTTTTCCCCTAGGCAAGCACAGTTGAGGACTAACCTTGGATTTAAGAACAATTTATAGGTAGATTTGGGAGTTCATCTCTCTGCTATCCCCTTCTCTCCAAGACTCTATTGTTTACATTACAGCCCATCTGGAAACCCCAAACTGCAACTTTGTTTCTCCGCAGCTAAGCAGGACTGCTGACTGCTGCTTGGGGCTTCTGCTCTCAAGAGGTAAACTGAAAATTTCCCTAAAGAAGACGCTGAGATGAATGGGGGAGTCACAGATTACGCTTCCTTCCCTCACAGACTTGAATTGCTCACATCCTACTTGTATTTCTTGCTCTCCTTTGTGCTCACGTGGTTGTTTTTAAAAACTCCATTTTGTCCAGCTTTGATCATTATTTTAACAGAAAAGATAGTACAGTGTGAGTTTCTCTGTCATTATCAATGCTTAAATTTTGATTTGTTACTGAAACAGCATAATTATTGTAGCTTAAACAACCTGACATGTCACATAGGAAATTACGGTCGGAGTGTATAATCCCATTCAGATCTGGTTGCAAACACTCATTTGGTATTTTTACCTAACATGATGCATCTCCGTTATGAGTTGGCCTAAATTTTTGCTCAATCTTATGTGTTCTTAAGATGATGCAGGCAGGGCCTACTGATGAATCTGAACACTACATCATCAGGACTAAATGAAATATCAAAGAAGGAACTGATAAAATAAAGATGTGGGGTATGGGTGTAAAATATCGATGGAACAAAGTCCCAAGGGAAATAGCATGGAATATGTTGAGGCAAAAACCAAGAAAAGAAGAGAGTTAGCCTTGCCAAAAGGGAGTGAAACTTCTTCCTTGGGGATAGAAACGAAGGAAGAGAGGAGCAGTTAAAGACTTTGAGGAAGGTAGACAGTTAAAGGGACTTTGAGGAAGTTCTTTTTAGCAGTACATGGAATCATATACTGAGCGCAAAAAGGGTGGGGGATAGAACTGGCTGTTTGAGAACGAGGAGAAAAATTTGCAATAACTGCAGTAGGAGAAAGATCAACAATATGATTTGATTTTAAGGATTATTGAGGCGTATTAAGAGTTTACCTTAGGTTTGATAGCATGGAATGAATCTCATGGGCATTGGCATTATATCTAAGAAAGCACAAATAGAGTAGACAACAGATAATCTAGGCGTAGTACTTTATAGCATCAAGGGAGTAAGAAATTCTGAGACTTCAGTAAATAGCAAACTGCACTCTAATTATTGCCTAGTAAAAATGGTTATATCATATGGTACATTTGGAAATCAATTTGAAATTTCAGAAAGTGCTAGCTGGGCCGAGAACACGATAAAGCCAACCTGGGAAATAAGAAAACTGCAAGAGGAGAGTCATGGTAAAGATGGATCTGGAAAGTGGAAAACCTAAAGATCTGTGGTCAGAGATTGGCATCCCATACGTGAAACACCTTCAAATGGTAATACATGCGTTATTTTGACCAAATATAAGGTGGCTGAAATGTAGAGGAAGGAGCTGATTAGATCAAGAAAGAATTTTTGAAGTCAGTTTTGTGGCTTTTTTTTTAATTAAAAAAATTTCATTCCACAGCACCAACGTTGTGAAAAATATAGCCTTGACAATTCATTATAAAGCCATCTTATGTTTAGATAAATATGAAATCACTGTTTTAAATTAGTAAAGTGGCGTTAAGGGTGACAGAATTACAAGTTTGAACCTTGAGCATCACAGGCATAAATATTCTACCGCTCTGCGGATGCCTTTTATTCAATTTTATCAGAAGTCCTGCATATTTCAAACACAATGTCTATTTCAGAGATCTGATCCAATGCATATGCATACTGTTATTTTTCATATTTAATTCTAGTTTCTCTTCATTACCTAGAAATGTTTTATAAATGCAAATTACCCAAAGAATGAATTTTTTCTTAATTTAGGATGAAGTTCTTACCCACTTTATAAAAGAGTAGACATACACTTTTCTTAACTAGAATAACAATTTAAATGTCACGTCCTGGATATCAGTCTCATCCCACCGAACCAATAAATAGTTCTTTAAATTGCTGACTTTCAGTTCATCAATTTTAGTCTTATTTTTTTACTTCTCTTTCTCTGGCAGTATTTCTTAGATTATTCAGTGGGGTCCCTGAGAGCAATATTAGCACACACATGGAGAATGATAAATTTGCATTCTATGTCTTGAATCCTAGCGACATCATTAAATGGGTTCTTTGTTACAAGTTATAGATATGATTAACTAATTATGCTCTGAAGTGGGTTTCACCTGCATGAGTATACAGATCTGTATAAGAGGGATAGTATCTATTATGCATTCATGCATTAGATCTCTAAGGCCACTAGAGGAAAATGTACTTTATTAAAACTACTAATAAGTTAAATGAAATAATTCAAAATGAGAAAAATATGAGATGTTTATATTTTAAAGTTAAATGCGATATATGCAAAGGTTTACAGCAGCTTTATTTAGACCCACCAAAAGCTAGAAACAACCCAGAGGTTTTGCAACTAGTCAAAAACTAGTCAGTGAAGGAACAAACTATGGTTACAATACATAATAGAATAGTTGGTACACACAACGTGAATAACTCTAAAATACAATATGCTAAGTTAAAGAAGAAAACCCGAAAAGACTACATGCTGCATGATTCCATTTATATACTACATTTAGCAAAGGCAAGACATAGGTATAGAAAACATATCAATGGTTGCTAGAGAACGAGAGGCAGAGTATTTGAGCATAAAGGGGCAGGAGAATTTTTGAAAGGTGCTAGCACTGCTCTACGTTTAGGGTGCCTGGATAGTTGGTTAAGCCTCTGACTTTTGATTTCAGCTCAGGTCATGGTCTCAAGGTTTGTGAGATCAAGCCCTGCCTTGAGCTCTGCACTGGCAGTGGGGAACCTGCTTGAGATTCTCTCTCTGCCCCTCTCCCGCACACTCTCTCTCTTTCTCTCTCAATAAATAAATAAATCTTAAAAAAAAAAAAAAAAAAAAAAAAAAAAGCTGTTCCATGTCTACATAGTTGTGCTGGTTGCCCAGCCGTGCATTTGTCAAAGCTCATAGAATTGTATGTTGGAGAGGGTGTGTTTTGATTTGTGTGAGGTATACTTCTATAAATCTCACTAAAAAAAATTAAAAACCTTTATTTTATAATCATGCATGATGCTCTAAGAAGGTTACAATAGCACATCTGTAGTTTTGTACCAAAAATGTATTATCTCAATCTAGTCATGAGAAGACAAAATGACAGATTGGGGGGGGGGGCATTCCACAAAACAACTAGGCAGTGAGCCTCAAAACTATGAAAGCCGTGAGAGTCAGAGAAACGCTCAAGAATTTTTACAGACTTGAAGAGACTAAGGAGATCTGACAATGAAATGAATTTTCAAGTTCTGGCTGCTGGACAAGAAAATGTATTAGTAGGACAACTGGCAAATTTGAAGGTCTGTAAGTAGTTAATAATATTGTATTCATGTTCCAAAGCAGGCTCCAGATTCTGAGTTGTCAGCACAGAGACCTATGAGGGGCTTGAACCCATGAACTGTGAGATCATGACCTGAGCTGAAGTCGATGCTCAACCGACTGAGCCACCCAACAGGTGCCCCTTTTTTTTAAATAACAAAGTTTAAAAATATAAATGGTCTAGAATTTCACTTTCTTTGTCGAATGTATTAGATGGTGGTAGCCTTCCCATTAGTAACAACAGGTTTGTATAAAACTTTACAAGTTTTTAAATGACATTTTAAAAGCATCATAGAGCTGTGGAATCAAAAAGCACTAGATGACCTTAAATACCATGCAAGGAAAATACGTCCCTACATAATCACTGCTGGCCCTCTTATTTCCTATCCAAATCTGCCATGCCTAGGCATGAACTGAGCATCAAGCTTTTTATTGACAGAGAAATATTCTAAAAAGAAGACAAAGCAACTGAGATTTTGATGGTTATTTGGGTTGAAATCTAAAGGATGCTCAAATAAATTGCCTATTTTACCAACTAGGACATTTGCGACTCTGAAGTGTCACAGGAGACTGGGAGTATAAACCTACTAGGTAGGGTCAAATCTCCCACAGTCTTGAGGCATGACCATCTTCAGGATTCTAGGTGTCTGTTGTTATAACCATCCTCTAGATATTTCCAGAGATCCTATACTTTTTCTTTTTATTTATTTATTTATTTTTTTTGTTTATTTAATTATTTTGAGAGAGAGAGCACAGGGGAGGGGCAGAAATAGAAGGAGAGAGAATCCCAAGCAGGATGCAGGGCTTGAACTTATGAACTGTGAGATCACAACCTGACCTGAAATTAGAGTTGGAGGCTTAACTGACTGAGCCACCCAGGAGCCCCTTTCTTTATAGGCCACAGATCTCTCTAAAAGTAAGAAATATTACAAGTATTATGGGCAAAATAAGTAAGTCCTCTAGAGATGGTCTGAACATGCAACTGACACAAAGTCATACCAGAAGGGATTGCAACAAATCTGTGAGCATTCTCTTCCTCAAGATACTTGTCACATGTTGAGTCCATATGTATGACTGGCTTAAAAACTAACTGAAAATATCCTAAGACCACGACTTCCATGGCGGAAGAGGAAGGAACTACTGGTTTTTCTATGAAGCCCATGTGGGCCATACCCAAACTGGGAAAGTAAAAGCAGAAGGAAATTTCTCACGGATTTACAGTTCTAAGAAGACAAAGTCTTGCTAGAAGGAAAGATGAGGCAAATAGAGACAGATGTCACTTGAGTCTAAGTAAAACTGCCACCTTGCCCTGACTCAGCTCAATTATAATAACACTTATATAATCACAATATTATCATATCTGCCAACAGAGGAAAGTGTGAACTATACCTAGGGAAAAATAACACTGATTGTTGTCTCTGTAATTCCTTAAACAATGTATATGGCATGGAGTTAAAAAACCTCTATGGATACTATATATACTATTTATTCATTTACTTACTTTTTAAGTTTAGTTGACACACAATGATACATTGGTTTCAAGCGTATGACTTAGTTATTTGGCAAGTTTATACATTATGCTGTGTTCACCATGGTGTAACTACCATCTGTCCAATTACATTGTCATTATAATATCGTTGACTATATTTCTTATGTTGTGCCTTTTATTCCCGAGATTTACTCATTCCATAACTGGAAGTGTGTGGAATAGGACTTTAAAAATAACTATGATTATTAATTTAAAGTAAATAGAGGAAGAGGTAGGTGAAAATAATGGGAAAAAATGAGAATAAACAAAAAGTAAGACTCTCTAAAACAGTATAAAATTGGCAATCTGAAACTATAAACAGTACATGAAATTAAAAACAGCAGACTAGACATGGCAGAACACAGAATAAGTGACATTGGATTCCAGTTAAGAGAAGATATAAAGACTGAAAATAGAGAAAACTAAAAAATTATAAGACAGAATGTAGCCTAAGAGATTTATACAATATAGTCAAAAAGTATAATATGTGTATAACTGGAGTCCCAGAAGGAAAACCAAGACAGAATGGTAGAGAAGCTATATTGAATACATAATGGTCCATAATTTCCCACAGCTGATTAAAGATGTCAATGACCAGACTGAAAATCTTTATGAATCGAAAGAACGCAACAATGAGGTTCATCATAGCAAACCACTTAATACCAAAGACACAGAGAAAATTCTACTTACAACCTTCATCTTCAAGAAAGTAACAATCTCACACATACACATTTTCTTTTTTTTTTTTTTTTTTTTTTAATTTTTTTTTCAATGTTTATTTATTTTTGGGACAGAGAGAGACAGAGCATGAACAGGGGAGGGTCAGAGAGAGAGGGAGACACAGAATCGGAAACAGGCTCCAGGCTCTGAGCCATCAGCCCAGAGCCCGACGCGGGGCTCGAACTCACGGACCGCGAGATCGTGACCTGGCTGAAGTCAGACGCTTAACCGACTGCGCCACCCAGGCACCCCACACATACACATTTTCAAGTGTGTATAAGGCACAGACCAAAATGGATGACAGGTTGGGGAATAAAGCAAGACTCAATAAATTTCAAACAATTGAAGTCTCTGATTTACAATGGAATTAATCTACAAGTAAAGAATAGAGGGGCACATGGGTAGCTCAGTTGGTTGAGCATCCAACTCTTCATTTCATCTCAGGTTATGATCCCAGGGTCATGAGATTGAGCCCTTAACAGGGCCCACTCAAGATTCTGTTTCTTGGGGTACCGGGGTGGCTCAGTTGGTTAAGAGTCCGACTTCAGCTCAGGTCATGATCTTGTAGTTTGTGGGTTTGAGCCCCCTTTTGGGCTTTGTGCTGACAGCTCAGAGCCTGGAACCTGCTTTGGATTCTGTGTCTCCCTCTCTCTCTGCCCCTCCTCTGCT
This sequence comes from Leopardus geoffroyi, assembly GCF_018350155.1. Classification (NCBI taxonomy): domain Eukaryota; kingdom Metazoa; phylum Chordata; class Mammalia; order Carnivora; family Felidae; genus Leopardus; species Leopardus geoffroyi. The sequence continues at coordinate 16,860,305 of NC_059326.1, forward strand.
TGCTCTCTCTCTCTCTCTCTCAAAAATAAATAATAGAAACAATAAAAAATTTTTAAAAAGATTCTCTCTCTCCCTCTGAACCTCTTCCCTGCTCACACTCTCTCTAAAAGAAAAAAAAATAATAATAATGATGATAATAGAAAAGCAATGGGAAAATCCCTAAACATTTATAAGTTAAATAAGATACTTCTAAATAATTATGGGTCAAAAGAATAATCTCAGAAGATATAAGAAATATTTTAATTTCATAATAATAAAATGATAGCAAAGGAAGCATCGCAAAATGTGTCTAAAGGACTCAAAATAAATGAATATAGTATAAAGAGGAAATATTGAAAATTAGTGATATAAGCTTCCATTTCAAGAAGCACAGTAAAAGAACAGCAAATTCTACTCAAAGAAATTAAAAACAAGGAAATAATATAGAGAACAGCAGAACAAATCAATAAAAATAAAAACAAACTTACATTAAAGAAAATCAATAAGGATAAGGCATATACTCAATACGAAAAAACACAAAAAGACTTGAGCTGGAACTCCACAGAAAAAGATATCTAAATAGCCTATAAATATGAACAGTTCCTCAACTTCTTTAGTCAAGAGTGAAATAATTCAATTGAAACCACAGTGAACCCCAATTAAAACTACACAATGACCAGAATGACTAAAATTAAAAATGCAGACAATAGCACATAACTCTGAGGATGTGGACTACAGAAATTCTCTCACACTGCTTCGGGAAATTACCAGTACCTACTAAGGCTAACTATGTGTATGCCCAATGATCTAGAAAATGCCACTCCAAGTTGAGTATTTACATTCCTCTACAAAGACATGTACAGATGTTCATTACAGCACTCTGTAGCAGAGCCAAAAACTAGAAAGTAGCCAAAAAATCGATCAAAAATAGTAGGCATACATACATTATGCCACATTCGCACAACCGGATGCCCCAGAGCAATGAGAACGAATGAAGACCGTTACACGGAAGAGATGGACGAACCTCACAAACATGCATATTGTTCAAGAGGAGCCCGACATAAGGGAGTACTTATTACAGGGCTGCATTTACATGAATTGCAAAATCTAGCAAAGCTAAAGACGGTATATTTACAAGTTCGTATACGGGAACTAAAATTTTAAAGAAACTGAGGAGAAATATTGCAAAATCCAAGACTTCCCAAGGAAAGAGACTCAGGTGCTCACACTACTTACTCTTCAACAAGTATGGTCTGGCATTTTGAAAAATGCTAACTGAGCGATCTCTTATAAAAATAGGCATACTTTATACATTTTCAAATTAAAAATGATATCTTAGTGATACATGAAAGAAAAGTGTAAATACTTTTTAAAGTTACTCCAGTCTGAATCAGAGAGCAGACATCAGTCTACACTTCCAAGCTCATTGATATAAAACAATATCACCATAAAACTTGCTACCAAGGTTACTCTTTAGAGGACTGTATTGAAGTTTTCACCAGAAGCGAATATGGATTTTCTATATTAAATAGAACTTACCAAAACTGTAATACCTGGAAAATTAGATGGGAATTAGCAAGTTGCAAACTATAAGAAGTTACAATTTCCTGGTTAACAGAGTTTGAGGCATAGAATGATAAGAGATGAAATTCAACAAGTAAAGAAAAGATTGATTATGGAGAACAAGAACCTTGTCCCATCTCAGGAACTAATACTTTATCTGCCGTGTGCTGGGAAATCACTGAATCCTTTTTAAAAAATTTATTTATTTTGAGAGAGAGACAGAGAGAGACAGAGAGAGCGTGATTGGGGAGGGGCAGAGAGAAAGGGAGAGAGAGAATTCCAGGCAAGCCCCGCGCTGTCAGCGGGATCATGACCTGAGCTGAAATCAAGAGTCGGACACTTAGCTGACAGAGCCACCCAGGCGCCCCATCACTGAATCCTTTTCAACAGAGAACACCCATGGTTGGATGTGCACTTTAGGTAAATTAATCTGGTGGCAATGTGGAAGCCTAAATATGAAATGCTAAATAGCAACAGATTTTCTCATTCTAAAAGAGGCTACAAAAACTAGAGTGATAATTTCTTCTTATATTTTTTGAATCTCTGTGTAGTTTAACTTTCAAAGACTCACTAGTGCCAACAGAATAACATTCAAAAGAAGATCATTGCCAACATAAAGTCCTTCATTCTCTTTACCAGGATTATTTGCTGGTGCAGTTTCTCAACTCAGAGTCTAAGGACCTCAAGACTCTTGTTCTTGTCCAAGAGAAGTCAATTTTCTTGTCTAGTGAAATTTCTCTCCTCTGCCTTTCCCTCCATTAGCTATTTCTTTCTTTGTGTGAGTTAATCTCTTCTTCCCCTTCAGTCCCTGAAAACTATGTTTAAACCTCTATTATGCACTTACTTTATTCTATCCTACATTGTACTCAGTTGCTTACACTCTAATCTTTCTCATGAGATTTTGGCATTACTCTATGAAACACTATCACTACTCTCTGCTACATTACACATTATGATTGTTCAATAATTTTGTAATGAACAAACCTCTATATGTTAGCCTGGGAAATAAGGGTTTTCTTCTCTCAAGGGAATGTTTTTAAAAATAGCTAAAATGGGCTATATTTATAATATACACTGGGCACATATCAGACATTCTTTCAGACCATACAAGCTAAAGGAAGGCAATACTGCCCCCCAAGGAGGCAAACTTTGGTCTGGAGGGAGTTGGGAAACAAACAAACAAACAAAAAACTTAAATATTATATAATTTTTAAGCCTCCAAAGGGCCAGAACACACTATGGTATTAAAAATTTCACAGGCTAGAAATGATAATGAAAAAATACCTTAAAAGACTATATATGGAGTGCAATTTTTTTAAAGGTTGAGAAATATTTTCCTAAGGACATAGTAGAGAACAGACAGGTAATATGCCTACTCCAGTGGAGGTCATGTTGTAGAAAGAAAATACAGACCAAGAGACGAGTATGGAAGCAATATGTGAGATGGTGAACAATGTCCTAATTAAATCAGGGTGAATAAACAGGGTTTTGAGATAGATGAACAGAGAGGTTGCTTTAAATTGGAAGGTTAAGATTGGCCTCTCTGATGACAGAAACTTTAAAATGAGTTGTATCTAAATTTATAAAGAGCCGAACATTCTAAAGTGTAGGGGAAGGGAATTCAAGGCAGAGAAAACAGTATAAAGGCCCTAAGTTAAAGATTGGCTTGTTACATTTGAGGGGCAGAAAACTCGTGCTTATGAGGCAATAGTGGGCATGGGAGTAAAGTCAAAAGGCGGTTCTTTTTAACTTGGGGAGATAACAGCATCCGCTTACACTAATGGGACTTAAGTCTCACTGCAGATTTAATACTGAGAGGAAGGAGAAATGCTGGGCTGCTATCCTTGGATGCAATAGGGGAGGAGGGCTCAGTGCACAATGTGAGGATTGATTTGAAACCAGCTCATGAATATTTTCACTTATGGTACAGTAGGCAGGAAGGTTTGTGCAAATGCTAATAGGTAGGTGTTCTCTTCTGAGTGCTTGTATGTTCTGAGTAAAGTAGAAAACAAATCATCGGCTGGGTGTGCGGACTGGGGAGGAGGTGTTGTAAATGACATGGGATGGGTGGTTGTAATATAGTCTTCTAGGAAAAGGAGTCTATGACCTAGAGAATATGGAGCAATTGCCTGGGACTTAAACCATTCGAGGTCTATAGTGATGAATTTAAAATGAGAATGTGCATGGTGTTCGCGTCATTGTCTCCAGTCACATTCAGTCGCACGGATGCAAATGCATGATGGACAGACATTTGCTTTTAACGACGGTTGTGGTTTTCACGAGCAAGTCTAATGAAAGGAGAGAAGGACAAGGATGTAAAGCATAAATGCAACGGAATGACTCTAATAATGATCGACTTAATGAGGACTTAAGTCAGACAGGAAGACAAAGTAGGTACCGAAGAAGTGAAAAAGAGTGAAAGGTAATGAGATCGATGAATGGCCCCTTTGGGTTAAAGGACTGTAGCACTTGAGAGACTGGGGAGAAATATGCCAGAAAAAAAAAAAAAGCGGGGGAGAGGAGCCGTTCAGAGAACGGTATGAGTGGAACTGAGATTCTAAAGCAGTTGCGGTTACTGGTAATGACAAGGTCTATGCAAGAATTCAGGGAATGGGAGTGAATGGTTGAGGCAGGGTGGAAGAGGGCACAGTAATTGGAAGGGAGGAGTTCAAGGAATTGATTTATAGCATTTTTGTCTCTAATTCACCCTCCATATATTTATTGAGGTCATTGGAAATGAAGATAAATCATGTTGAGATGGTGAGCCATTAAAAAAAAAGAAATCGCTTTATACCTGTTCTGTTAAAGATGAAAGCATATCACAGGAAAGAGTGTATTTTGACTATGGTTGGGCTGTTATAAATTCAGACAGAGTAGGGAGTGGGAAGATGGAAGGAATGTCAACGGGCACTACTGATTTAGTGACATAGACTGTTCAGCTGCCCGATCAGAGTGTGTGTATCAATATGCAAGGAAAAGAAAGTCCCATGAGGGCAAAACAAAGGGAGAATGGGTAAAATTATTGAACACTAAACTGACTTTTTCAAAAATACTTTTAAATATAAGCAATTGGCTTCAGCTCTTCTGACTGCTCTTCATATTTGATATGCATTATTCAATGAGTAGTTAAAACCTACTTTAAAAAATCATATTATGAAGTATTCATTCCAATTGCAGCCAAGCCTAATCTCATTTCTTATAAATGTTTAATGTTTTCTACAAATTTGAAATAAAGATAAAGTTACATTGTAGTTTCTGGATTGATTGGTTTTAGCAGCAATATATCCATATGCATGTATATAGAGAGAGACATACATACCTCTCATTGAACACATAGGAAAATTTTATTTTGATGTTTAATAAAAATATTATAGTTACTCCTAATTTTAATACATAATGCTTTTTTCCCATTATTCCCAAATGAAGAACAACATAATTCAATAAACACACGCAATGCTCATACACACTTACTGAAAGAGGCCTTTTATCATGCCATTTGCTTTATCATAACTAATAATTTTTAGATACACATATGGTGTTATTAAAAATTAAGTAATGAGGGGCATCTGGGTGGCTCAGTCGGTTGAGCGTCTGACTTCAGCTCAGGTCATGATCTCACGGTTCGTGGGTTCAAGCCCCGCATCGGACTCTGTGCTGACAGCTCAGAGCCTGGAGCCTGCTTCAGATTCTGTGTCTCCTTCTCTCTCGGCCCCTCCCCTGCTCATGCTCTATCTCTCTCTCTGTCAAAAATAAATAAGCATTAAAAAACTTTAAAAAAATTAAATAATGAAAAAATATGAACTGACAATTGTATGACTTACACAACTGGTAATAGATCACATTAAATGTAAAGATTTTAATCCCAATGGCTTTCAGTTGTCTCTCTAACAAGATACTTACCATAATTTAATTTTCAGTGTTTCTATAATATTTACTGAAATTGTTTGAACATGTTTATTTGTGATGGAGTCATAATGTTTACCCATGAATGTGTGAACAAACGGAAAAGCAAGCCTCATGCATCTCATTAAAAAGCAAATATCCAGTAAAACTTTTACTTAATTTGTATTTATTAAAGTTTTTGATATATATTTTTATCATTTCCATTCATGGTTTACTACTTGTACCAATTCAGAAGAAAAAAATTAATGGAGAGCATTATGATTGCAGAGAAATTTAGGAATATAAATGTATGTTTGTGTTGTATAGGAATACGAAAAAATGATCAATAAAAGACCTTCCAGCACAAACTTTTATTACACTGGGTAACATTCTTTAGCATAAGTTAAGTGAAAGCAAGATCGCCAACAGGAAAAAAAATTTTTTTATTTTCCAATGGCTGAAGAAGAACTTGGTCAAGTACTTTAAAAATAGGTAATGGTTTACTTCAAAACACCACGGTGTTTAGATTTCATTGCATACATTGAAAAAAAGTTATGTAAGTGGATTATTTTTTAAACAATAATATTTCCAATTGGATGGAAACTATATCTTTTGCAACTATTTAAACTTAAAAGCCTATTAAAAATTGTTTTGATATTAACTTGAAAATCTGTAGGGAATACCTATTTGATTAAAATTATTGTAGTGGGTACATGAATATTTGAAGGCGATTGCTGTTAGGAAATTCACACCTGACCTCTGGCTATAGGCCTGATCATTTTGTTCATATCGTGTTCCCTTCTTTAACCAATCCATTGATACATTGACAAGCCTGACTTCTTGGTCAGTCCTTATAGACTCTTGTTCCTCTCTTCACTGATCCTCAGATTTCAATGATTTCTCTGATAGCTCTTCAACTTTGTTTCCAAGTAACCCCTCTGGTCTGTGAAAGGGCTTCTTATTTTGTCCTTATAGTTTCAGATAGAAAAGATTTTCTAGAAAATCTCTATAGGAATAACATATAACTTCACCTCAGTTTTTTCCTGCTTTATTTTTCAACATATGTTTCTTTTTTCCTACAAGACAGAGAAAAGAAGAACACTGATGTATTAAATATCCCTATACTGAGGCTTACCTCCAAGCTCTCTGTGTTTTAAAATCCTATCCTGTCTAATTATTGCCTGGTTAGTCACACTAAGACACAACCTATATTTTGCACGTTTTATCTCTAAGTAGATTCAAGTGAATATGATTACATGGTTACAAATTATATACATGCAAACCTAAAACTTGCATTTGGAACTCCTCTTGATTTACAAATTCTAATCTGCCTAGAACATGCAACATGTTTTATCTCGATCTGATAGAGTCAGCTTAGGCTGCTCCTAATTTAGTATTTGTTCTCTTGGGTAAAATAGGCAGGCATTTTGTTGAAGTATTGCTATAGCATAGGTGGCTATTTGTTCTCCAATAGGCGTTTTTCCCTTTTTCCGTGGTCTGGATTTATTAGTAGCTGGACTTCTTAATATCCCAGTAAAAAATGACAATTCCCAGTAATGACATCAGCAAGAATGGCAGAGCAAAAAACCTAAAAAATACTCTCCACCATAAAATCTATGAAAACATTGGTAAAATCTTTCCAAATAAACCTTTGTAGAACTCTGGAAATTAACTTGAAGCATACAACAATCAAGAAAACATTTGTACAAGAAGAAAAAAGCCTGAACCTTGGTAAGAATTGTATTATGACATTTTAATTCACCCAACTCCCATACATCCTTCCCAGCTCTGTGGTATCCTTCAAAACCAACAGCTTTATAATTACATTTAAACCAGTAACCTAGAAGCCACTGGAGGATGACTGGGGTTGGAGCTCTTCCAAAGCCCCCATCTTAAATAACTGTCTGTTTTCTCTGTCTGGAAAATCCCACTTACAGGCTTGATTTTTGTTTTGTTTTGTTTTTTACCTGATTCAGAGTTTTTTCAATGTGGCAGTTTCTCTTTTTTTCTTTTAACTTTTTCTAATGTTTATTTATTTTTGAGAGAGAGACTCAGAGCATGAGCGGGAGAAGGACAGAGAAAGAGGGAGACACAGAATCCAAAGCAGGCTCCAGGCTCTGAGCTGTCAGCACAGAGCCCGATGCAGGGCTCAAACTCACAAGCCATGAGATCATGACCTGAGCCAAAGTTGGACGCTTAACCGACTGAGCCACCCAGGCGCCCCATGTCAGGTCCTTCCATGGGGAATTTGTTGCAAAAAATCAGTGACGATTGTTTAACACTGCAGCTTCCTGGGGCAGCAGCAACAGTGAGAACAAATGACAAGCTTACCAACATAGTTGAGGTAAATGAGATGTCCGTAGGATAGTCTGAGAAGCTCTGACATATTCCTGGAAAATCTAGAAGGCCACACACATGAAAGGTTGTGTACATATTCCTGGCTCTGGGGACGACCTGAGAATTCGCTAAAGGCTCACCCTTGACTGACCTCAAGCCTCCACACAAGCAGAAATTAAAGAACAAGGCAGGTTTTAAACACACACAAGCCCCTCCGCAGAAACTGAGAGACTTAACGGTTACGGCCATTTAAGGAAATCTCTATCAGATCATTGGCTGACCAATAACCTACATAAACCGAGATTTCAGTGGTCACAAAATGACAAAGAAAATAAACTATATGGAGTGAATCTAGAAGAGTCACTAAACAAACAACAGCAACAACAAACCATGGGAAAAATAGAAATCTGGCTTCCAGTGATGCCAAATTTATTATTCAAAATGTCCAGGTTTCAACCAAAATTTATGAGATATTAAAAGAAACATGGAAATACGGCCTGGGCACCAGAAAAAAAAAATTAGCTAATAGAAATGGTCCCTGAAAATGGCCAGACGTTAAATTTTGAAAAAAAGCTTTAAACAAAGAGACTTGAAATAGTTTATTTTAAATGTGTTCAATTAATTTAAAAAGGTATCTAAAGAACTAAAGGCAAGTATTAGAAAGATGGCTCAGCAAATAGAAAATATCAAAAAAGAGAAAGAAACAAATAGAAATTCTAGACTCGAAAGAGGCAGCAACTGCAAGAAAAAATTCAGACTGGTTCAACTGCAGATCTGAGCTGTTAAAAGAATCCGTGAACTTGAAGATAGGTCAATTGAGATTATCCAACCTGAGGAACAGACTGCTTTTGCAAAGGCAAATATATCTATATCATCTATATATCTACCTATATCTATATCTATATCTACATCTAAATCTATATATCTATAATGGAATATTATTTAGCCATTAAAAATAATGAAATCTTGCCATTTGGCAAATGGACGATTTGGCAAACAAACCTTGAGGGCATCATACTAAGTGAAGTAAGTCAGACAAAAGCAAATACCATATGATCTCTCTTCCATGTAGAACCTAAAAAAACAAAAAGCTTATAGATACAGAGAACAGATTGGTGGTTTTCAGAGGTGGGGGTGGGGTGAGGTTGAAATAGATAAAGGGGAGTATGAAATCAATCAGTCATGAGGATATAGTGTACGACATTGTGACTATAGTTAATGACACTGTATTGCATATTTGAAACGTGCTAAAAGAGTAGGTCTTAAGAGTTCTCATTTCAAGAAAAAATTTTTGTAACTATGTATGTAACATGCTACCTGGTCTTATTGGGGTAATCATTTCATAATAGATACAATATCAAATCATACATCTGAAACTAATATGCTAGATAAAATATACCTCAATTAAAAAAAATATTTCCGAGTTCCCCTTCCTTGTGATTACTATGTAAACCCAGGGGATCACAGAAGAGGCTTAACATTTGTTTTATCCTTCCAGTGACAGCAACTGAGAAGGAAGAAAAATCTACTTAAATAGGTGGCAGGTGAGAAGCACGAGGTTGAATGCTGGTTTGTGTTCATTTTTCCACTGGTTACTTTCCACTGTAGCTTATGTTCTTACCCCATCTAAAGTTTGCTTCTGAAATTCTGTAACCCCTGGCTCTATAGTTGTACATATTGAATAGTCTACAAGCACTAAATTGGACACATTCTCCAATGCATCCTGAAGTTGGAAATAACACATTGCTCCTTCCTACCCTTAGCTGGAAATCCACTTACAGTCTCTATGGGAAGCCTTTATGGTTTTACTGTGTAGCCTTTGGGGAGCTGATGAGCCCATCCATGCCTCATGTAACTTTCGGTATTTTCCCTAAGGTCAGAAGAAACCGAAATTCCCAAATAACAATTAAAAATGAAAATAATCCATATCTTTTCCCGATTCTCAATGGTACGTTGCCATATTTTTTCCCACTATATTGCCAAGACTTAAGAATTCCAAATGTATTTCTCAGTTCTGCCAGTTAGCACAATAGAGATGAGAAGGGAATATACCACCTACTTTTATTATGGATTATACTGGGGGCTTCCCTTCATTGGAAAATGTCCTTCATTTACATAAATATAAGAAATACAAAGAAAAGGGGGCACCTGGGTGGCTCAGTTGGTTAAGCATCCGACTTCGGCGCAGGTCATGATCTCACTGTTCATGAGTTCAAGCCCTGCATCGGACTCTGTGCTGTCAGCTCAGAGCCTGGAGCCTGCTTCGGATTCTGTGTCTCCCTCTCTCTCTGCCCCTCGCCTGCTCCTGCTCCTGCTCCTGCTCCTGCTCATGCTCTGTCTCTCTCTCTCTCTCTCTCTCTTTCTCTCTCAAAAATAAACATTAAAAAAAGAAAGAGATACAAAGAAAAGGACAATTAAGAAAGAAGAAAAGGACTTTTGCTAATAGCTTGAGGGTAGAAGGAGACATCCTAGATCTACCAACTCGCATTTCATCACTCTTAGGAAGATCCCCAATCAGACTCCTCACTGGTAATACTAGTGTCTTTGTCCTATGTGATCTGGGTGGGAAATGGTCCCAAGGGAGGAAAAGTGGGATCTAGAAATTGATGTTTCAAGCTATTGCCCCAAGCAAACATTTTATAGACCACCCAATTTTACTGCCAAAGGATGAAAGACTGGTAAAAATCAAGTTTCTATCGCCTTTTAAATGTTCAAAATAGGGGCGCCTGGGTGGCGCAGTCGGTTAAGCGTCCGACTTCAGCCAGGTCACGATCTCGCGGTCTGTGAGTTCGAGCCCCGCGTCGGGCTCTGGGCTGATGGCTCAGAGCCTGGAGCCTGTTTCCGATTCTGTGTCTCCCTCTCTCTCTGCTCCTCCCCCATTCATGCTCTGTCTCTCTCTGTCCCCCAAAAAAATAAACGTTGAAAAAAAAATGTTCAAAATATTTTCCCAAGTCATTACTGTCAAATTTCAATGTTATCCGTATTTATGTTCTCTTGGAACTTCTCGTTTCAATAGTCTAAGGAAACATGTATATGCTTTTCCTTCACGTCCTTTGTTTAAATCCATCCTCGGTAGGAGTTTGATGTTCTCAGTGTGCAATAATAAACAAGAAATAAGAAATCTGTACTATGTGTGCTAACAGAACTTATTCATAGATGTTCAAAACTGTGGCAAACAATTTCCTGCAGATTAGCTCTCTGAGGTAACTAAACCATCTCCCACATCTCTGAAGGATGGGTATTTAGAGAAATTCATGCTCAGTTTCACATGCCAACCGTAAAAGCAAGTAAAAATCTTAAAGCCATTGTCAAAGTAAGAAGTTAAGAAATAAATCCCAAGGCACTCTATAAAATACAACTCGCTTTCTTCAGGCTACTTTGAGAGAATGGAACATTAATAAAGGAAATAAGTCTTACGTTGACACCTAAAACAAAAACAAGAATCTTCGGGACAGAGAAGGAAAAGAAGAGAAAGAATGCAGCCCTGGAGTATGACCCACAGTTAAGGGGGAAGTAGAAGGACAAATGGACTTGGGGAAACAAAACACCTCAGGATATAATACCAGATAACTTATACCACTTAGCTTTTGCACACCAATTTCATGGATTCAACTTCAATTCAAATGCAACTGTATTCTCATGAATCCAAAATATATTTTTTCCAACCCAGTTCTCTCTGAAAGACTCCCAAGGGATTTATCCAAGTGCTTACTGCAAATCTGATTGCAAGTCTCACAGTAATCTCAAATTCAGCATGTCAACACTGATATCGTTTACCTGCTTCCTTCCCAAGTCTCTCTCCCTGCCCCCAAAAAAGCGCTACCATGTTGTCATTTGTTTGGTTTAGATCCTGATCATTTGTTTCTTGTATTACAGTGACAACCACCTAAGTGCTCTCCTTGACTCCTAATGTATTTCCCTTAATCCATTGGGTCTTGACATTTATTGGAAACCTAGAGCTTTTTCTCCAATGAGAATAAAGAACATTTTGTCTACAGTACCGAGATAGACATGTCCACAGGACATTTCACGTACAATTTTAAATAATCATATATCCATGAATTCCATCCTTCATCCTCCTAGCAGTTCTCACACCCAGGTTAATAGTTGCTACTATAAACTTCTGCCAGAAGGATCACAAAGAAGTAAATCTGTAGTGACACTATTCTACATGATAAAATTCAAAATTTGGGGCATGGCATGTAAGTCTTGTCATAATGGTAACACTTTCCATACTTCACCTCTAACTTGCTGCGTATCCTCTTTCCTATTCTGGACTACGTGAAGTTAAGTTGTTCTTGCTGCCAGAAATGACCTCTGCTTTTATCACCTGGACACCTTTCCATGTTAAAGACACCTTTCTCCAAAGAGAAAGACATCACATTCTCCAATTAAATCTCACCGGATTTTCTGCTTTCACCTCCATCATCTTCCTGGATTTGTTGTCACTCCTATAAGGACCTCTGTTCCAGAGTTAACCTGCAGATTTTCATAGAGACCTCCCAGATCTATAAATGATTAACTGGAATCTTCCTGCGTTCACTTGGCTTGGGAGGGGGAGGGGAATTACTGTGAGGATGCTAAACATCCCTTTTCTTTTTGCCCTCCTTTCGCCTTTCCAAAGGGAATAAAGCAAAGAGAAAGTTTCTGACCATCTAACCACAAACACTGCCTTCCCCATAAAATCAATGGATGACTCACTGTGTTCCCTCTCTTCCCCAATTTGCTATTGAAAAATGGGGGGAAAGGTGTCACAAGGACAGTTCTGCTGCCTCATACCAAGCCTTTTGAGAGATATCTCCTCCAATTCTCAGTAGCAGCCTGTAGCTTGGTGGCTGCCAAGGGCTTTTGTGTATTCAGTGATCCTTCTCCTTTGACCTCAAAAGCCTCTCTTCTTGTTTCCTGTGTCTCATTAAGTCCCTTGTTAATGCAGAGGTTTTTCCTTCTTCCTACAACCTATCTCTCTATAAGGCTCACATCTAACTCACGAGGCTGGATGGTGAACACACACTAGGCCACCTCACTCTACAGCGGCAACACGCTAAATTCAAACCCAGGTTCCTGCTATAGAGAGCTGTTAGAATATTTGCATACTGCAATGCAATTACCTGCTTCACGGAGTATGAGCTGATGAAGACTAACGACTTCCTGTATTAACTCAATATCCTAACGTACGCAGCACATGTTTGGCACATAGGGATTAGAGTAGTGGTTAGAAGTTCATCATTGGAAAAATTAAATAACATGATTGTAAAACCAGTATCCGGTATATTAAACCAGTATATAGGAATGAGCATGCAGGAAATATTAACTTGTTATTATGATTGACAATAATAGTGTGCTGATTGCCAAGGACAAACAGAAAAGAACAGTCTTAGAATATCTTTCATTTCTTACAATTATTATGTAACTCAGACAATATCCCCAGCATAATTTTTTCTGGCTCCAGTTTCCAGATTTGTTATGGTTTTCAAGTCTCCAGGTGTCCCTGTGTCTTAAACAAAGACATTTCTGGTAGACATGCTTGTAAAATAGAAGTGTCTCACTGTGAATTACAAAAATGTAATAACCTACACCTTTTTACAGCTGGGCACAAGTTCCTGAGGCTATGGAGTATGCACTGCACAGAGATGAATAGAAATAAAGCCAACATTCTTAAAATTATATCACTAAAAACATTAACAGCCTCCGGCAAAGGAACACATGGAAATTTATAATGCATCTAAGAAATAGAGTGAATTGGAGACATTAAGAGTAATAATAATAAAAGTATGAGTACCACAGACCAACTCAGCAAATATTCATGTATCTGATGCAGGGGAACCACTTAGAAACTGATGAGACTACATAGCAGGATGTATTTGGGTGGAGTAAGAAATATTTTTGCAATTATTTTTATGATGGTGATATAGAACAAAATTATGATTTTTCAACCATGTTTTTTCCTTAGCAGTATAACCTTAAAAAATTATGTACAAATTTACATAAAGCTCCGCTATATGACGGGTGAGCGTACAAGACTACTATAGATTCTTTTTTGCTTATATTTCAACTTCCCAGTAACCCGTCCTCCGTGTATCTCCCAGATTAAATCGGATTACTTTCTTCCCCTACTCAGAACTGTCCAATAGGCTTGTTATACACATGAGAGTAAAAACTGGACGACTAATTCTGGCCTTCAGAGCTCCATGAGGTCTGGTCTCTGCCAACATTTCTAACTTCATCTCACTGCAGCTACCCAGGATCTGCAAGCTATGGGCCCTTTCACCTAGCTCTGCTATCATCACCAGTTCCAAAATGGGTTCAGGATTTTGTGTTGGTTCGGGCGCCTGGGTGGCTCAGTCGGTTAAGCGGCCGACTTCGGCTCAGGTCGTGATCTCGAGGTCCGTGAGTTCGAGCCCCGCATTGGGCTCTGTGCTGACAGCTCAGAGCCTGGAGTCTGTTTCAGATTCTGTGTCTCCCTCTCTCTGACCCTCCTCTGTTCATGCTCTGTCTCTCCCTGTCTCAAAAATAAATAAAAACGTTAAAAATTTTTTTAAAAAAAGAAAAAAATAGGATTTTGTAGTGGTTCTTTCCTCTTCCCGAAGCATCCTTCTACCTATTTTGTATGCATGTGGGGTATCCCTGCAAGTGCGTTCTTTCCTAAATGTTACCTCCTCAGAGAAGCCTTTCTCAACCACCGAAATAAGGTAGTCACCAGTCATATTCAACACAGTACCCTATGTTAACTCTTCACATGGGACTTACCACTGGAGTCTTTTCATGTTTTTATTTGTTTGCATTATGTATTCCTCTACTAGAATGTGTATTTCATGAGAATAGGAACCTTATCTCATTTTGTCACTGGCCCTCCTCGCTTTGATCTTCTTACCTCCAAATTCTGCCAGACAGATTCTTTCAAGCACTCTGAAGTACTTGATAGATGCACACCTCTTTCGAATTCTTCCACATTCTCAGAAAGAGGCCTCTTAGCCCTCTACGATGAGAAATGCTAAGTTTATTTGTTGAGAGGAATTAGCTTCCACGTTAAGGCACAGCATCCCACAGCCACGTATGCCTATTCCGTCTCTTCTACATGAAAACATTTTCTGTTATGTAAACACAAGTTTTCAACCCTCTCCGTAGACAAAGACTGTGATCACTGTCAGTAGTCTCATCTTCACACATTAAGGATAATGAGAAATTGATTTGCTCCCAGCAGATCAGCTTGTTCCTTTAGCTTTACTGAGATAGCAAGATGTGGAAGGAAACCAGATGGCTGTGACTAGGGCGAGGGATGGCTCTGGAAAATAAGGAAAAATCAATGCAAATTCTGTGAAAAATACCGAATATTTGCAGATGATTTTTTTTTTTACTGCCGACTCATTACATAAATTTTCAAGACATACACGATAGCTCTGCTATTGGCATATTTTAAAAAACCATCCTAAACACATACTGGGACTTTATACTGAGAATAGTACAAGGTACTTTACTGATTACGATATATTTATATTTTTCAACATTCCTGTAATGTATAAGGGGAATTACAATCATGAAAACATAAATTTTTAGTCCCTGTTGGCCTTCTTTTTAGCCCCAGAACCTCAGGTAACTTATTGTCTCTTTACTTCATTTTTTTCATCTATAAAATAGATTAATAGCTCTGCTTTATGAATTCTGTCAGTTGTAGGTTAACCAAAATAAATATCTAGCTATAACCCAGGACTGGGCTTACAGCAGATGCTCAGAAAACACTGAAGGACACCTGCTGTTTAGATGAAGAAATAGAGACATAAAACATTGAAGTCACAGTGTAATGATAGATTTTTCGATTTCTTCATTTCTAGTTCATGAGCACATCCATCTCAACTTTTTTATGTGACTGTTATGTTATTGGTGTCTTTACAACAATTGAGTCCCCATCCAACCGAAGGAATATAACACTAAACTATTTTTTGAACAAATTATTTGTCTATATGCTGGATCCTGCAAACCGGGATCACTTTCGTTTCATTGATTATATTTGCCTTTGTATTCCTTCTATCAAAAGGAATTCTCCCCGCATGTATCCTTGATCCCATAAACACATGCCCTCTCCAGATCTACTGAGAGCTGAACCTTCTTGTCTCGCTTCTTTAAACCGTCCCTCTTTACTTGGTCCCTTCCATCATCATTCAAACACGCTGCAAGATGTCCCTTCCTCAAGCAAATTTCACAAGCCCATATACCTTTGTAGTTATTTCCAAATCTCTCCACCCCTCTTTACAGGAGAACTTTTTGAATCGGCTGCCCACTGTGTTCTTTTCTCTTCCTTTTCCCACATCGCGCTTGTTTTTTGATGGTCTCTGATACGAATCCTGATCCCGCCATTCTACTTAAACATCCCTGATTAGCTTCACCGATGACCTTCATCATGCTCTTCAGCAAGCCACTTACAAATCCTTTCCTGACCTCTTTTTTTTTTTAATGTTTATTTATTTATTGTGTGTGAGAGAGAGAGAGAGAGAACGTGCCTGTGGGTGTGTGAGTAGGAGAGGGACAAAGACAGAGGGAGACTGGCCAGTCTCCGCATGGCCAGTGCAAAGCCTGACTCAGGGCTTAAACTCACAAATCTTGAGATCATAACCTGAGCCCAAATCAAGAGCTGGACACTTAACTGACTGAGCCACCCAGGCGCCCCTCCCTTCTCAACTTCTTAGCAACATTTGACATGTTTGCCAATATTTTCCTGCGTTCTCTTGACTTCTTTGGTCATTCTCCCATTACTTCTCTGAATACCTCTGCTCAGTAACTCAAGTTAGCTTCCTTTCTTCTCTCTGGTCTCCAAATGTAAGAAGTTTCATTGCCTTGTTCCAAGTCCGCTTGTCTCAGGTCTTCACTCTTGACCTAAGTGCACTTATCCACCTCCATGACTCTAATACTACTCACGCTGACTTTCAAATTAAGATCTCCAACAGTGACCTCTTTTCAGAGCTCTAACCCCATGTAATTAATTCACTGTGTTATACCTTCATTTAAATGACTTACGTGTATCTCAAACTTGACATATTTAGAAGTAAGCTTTTTTTTTTTTATTCTTTGTAAATTGCCTCACTATCTAGGTTCATTTTTGATTCTTACACTTCCACAAATCTAACTATTGTGCTAAAAGAGTGTGACTTCATAGTGTGGCAGCAAAAAACTAAACTCTACTCTTTTCTCTCTGGTGCCTGATCAAATCTGGCATTTCTTCCACGCCCTTTGGTTGACTTCTCAGGTGGATCACATGGCTATTTAGGCCACTTTTGCTTAATAAATCTCTCCTAATCACTTAATCTCATAAAAGTCTCACTTTAGCAACTGTACATCGAGTCTAATGAAATAGTCAAACTAGATATTTTATCGAGATTAAATTTCCCCTTCCTTCTCATCAGATTTTATTTCAGTTGGAAGCTGGAAGCTGCATTGGGAAAAGGCATATGGTAAGCTTTTCTCTTTTCCCTTTACACGTAGGTCTTCTGTCTCCCATCCCAGGCTTCCTTCTGGGTCCTTTGGGTTTAGAGGTTGAAATGATCTACTGGTAAGGGGCAGAAGAGATTGTTTTTGACTGGTACTCTCATCATACAGCTCTAATGCTTCCTGGAATTTCAGGTATACAAAAATCAGTGTTCTTCTTAACAAAATCTTCAGATACAACACCGTTTTTTATGTGT
Source organism: Leopardus geoffroyi (assembly GCF_018350155.1). NCBI lineage: Eukaryota > Metazoa > Chordata > Mammalia > Carnivora > Felidae > Leopardus > Leopardus geoffroyi. Next base: position 16,877,740 of record NC_059326.1, read on the forward strand.
GAGTATATCAATGGAAGCTTAAAAATTTTTGCAACATACATAGAAAAAAAGTTAAATATTACTCCCCAGAAATTGCCAATATCATCCCTGTACATGTACATAAAGGACAGAAAGCAAAGCATATGTTCTTGTTTACTTACTCAGTGTGCATTACTCTTCCATTCCATTCTAAAAGAAGCCAGCATTCAGAAACCCAACCATCGTCTAGGCAAGTAACATTTTTGTATTACTAGGAGCATAAGGTTTTCACAAACTGCAGAATACACTTGGAAAATTATTAACCCAGATATTTCCACCGTTGTTGGACACGTTATTTAAGTTGATAACGAAAGATATCAAGTATCGTGATGACACCCCAGTTAAGTGGAAGCATTTGAGGGCCAGATAATAAACGGTGTCCTGGGACAACTGGCTGGCTCAGGCAGTAGAGCACACAACTCTTGATCTCAGGGTTGAAAGCCTGAGCCCTATGTTGGCTGTAGGGATTACTTAAAATAAAAAAAATTCCTTTTAAAAAATAAAAAAATAAGTGGAATCCTGAGTCTACTCAGTCGGAGAAGCCACTCTACCTAGAGTAACACCTTCATTAGGGCTTTGGCCTGTGTTTTAAGAACAATCACACTTGGGGTGGAGGGGGTGCCTGAGTGGCTTAGGCAGTGAAGCATCCAACTCTTGGTTTTGGCTCAGGTCATGATCTCACGGTTTCATGGGATCGAGCCCTGAGTCAGGGTCTGCAATGGCAGTGCGGAGCCTTCTTGGGATTCTCTCTCCCTCTCTCTCTGCCCCTCCCCCCACTTGCACTGTCTTTGTCTTTCTCAAAATAAATAAGTAAACTTAAAAACAATAAAATAAGGGGCACCTGGGTGGCTCCGTCAGTTGAGCGACCGACTTCGGCTCAGGTCATGATCTCACGGTTTGTGAGTTCAAGCCCCGCGTCGGGCTCTGTGCTGACAGCCCAGAGCCTGGAGCCTGCTTCTGATTCTGTGTCTCCCCCTCTCTCTGTCCCTCCCCGACTCACGCTCTGTCTCTCTCTGTCTCAGAAATAAATAAACTTTTAAAAAATTTAAAAAATAAAATAAAATAAAAAGAACTATCACTTTGGGGAAGGCCAAACTAAAACCTCTGAAAATAAATCACTATTCCCTCCACCTTAGCCAAGATACCACTATTGGTTTGCAACCTCATAAAGATTCTGGGTGTTATTTGAAACCAGTTCCCATGCAGAGGGCAGGAAGAGACTCAAGAAAGACGCCAGTCATTCTAGACTGGTAAGTAGCAGTTTTAATAAGCAAGGGAATTTACCTGTGAGGATTGTCTTGGGCAGCTGCAAGATAAGTAGATCTCTACACTAGCCAGATGGTTTCAACACCACATCACTATCTCAAGGCTGTCTTTGGTGCAGCTTTTGGGAATAAGTCAAGCAGAATGCACCTTCCAAGGACAGGAAAGGTGGTGAGGAACCTCCAGTTGCCAGGTCCAACTTGCTGGTCAACTAGTGGTCAAGTTCTCTCAGTGACCTCTCCCAATAACACATTCAAGGAAAGTTAGTGGAGATTAGGGTTACCCTTAAAGATCTAAAGTTTGCAAGGAGGAAGATCCCTTGCATATCTTTATTTAATCTGCCAGGCTGGCCCTCAAAGAAACCAAGCAGGTCCCTGAGAGTGATTGTAAGATTAACACAAGCTCAACCAAGAAGCAGCCTTGATTAAAGCTGCCAAATTGTATGGTCTCAGGTAGGTCATGAGACTATCCTAATAAGAGATCTGATATAATATTCTGATATGAAGAGTATACTACAACAGATTACTTAGAATGGCAGACACATGGCATGTAGCTCCTGATTTGGTAAATGGGTCCTTTTCTATCCCCATCAGGAAAGAGAAATACTTTGCTTTATGAAACTGATAGCAATATTTATTTGCTTTATATATGTTAACTGTGTTGTCCTCTGTCATAACACAGTCTAAAGGGAACTTGGTGGTCTGGACAAGCCCAAAGAACATTGGGCTTGATGCACTGCATCAATGACATCTTGATAGAGAAGCAAAAGCATAATTGGAGGCCTTAATAAGACACATGTACTCCAAAGAGTGAGAAATAAACTCCATGAAGATTCCAGAACCTGCCATTTGGTAAAGCTTTTGGGTGTCCAGTGGTCAGGGGCAATCCCAGAAAATATGTTCTGGGATTATGTTAATCACAAAGTAAAAGACATATTGTTGCACCTCGTATCTTTTATTGAATATCCCACCCTACCCACCCCCGCCCCCTCCAAAAAAAAAGAAAGAAAAAGAGAAGCAAGACAAATACTGCTAAATCTGTTTGGGTTTCATGGGTTTTGGAAGTTACACATACTATGATAGGAATATGGGCTTATTCCAGCCCATATACCAGGAGCATGAAAGACTATTAGCTTTGAGTGGGACCTAGAGCAAGAAATGGCCCAGAAGCAGGTCCAAGCTGTGATACAAGCTGTCTGTCTCTATCTTTGACCATACAAACCATAGTCCCTCTAACATTATAAAGGTTATATTGGAGAAAACATGCAGTATGGAGTTATTTCAAGCCCTAGTAGAAGAATCATCACAAGATCCTTGATGTTCTGAAGCAAGGACATACCTTCTATAGCAGAAATGTATGCACTATTCAAGAAACAGATCCTGACATGCTATTAGGCTCTAGTATGGGTGTGACCCTTAACTAAGAGGCAGCAGGTGACAATGTATCACATTTTGGACTGAGTTCTATCAGACCAATAAGTCATAAAGTTGGGCACACCTGGCAGTAGTCCATCATAAGATGGAAATGGCACATATGTGATTGAATCCAAGCAGCATCAGAGTACGTGACTAAGATATATGAGTAGGTAGCCCAGACCCACATATCACCGACCATAGTTAGACAAGCTCACCCTAATTTTTCCTTGAAGATAAATAATCATGTCAAGCTTGATTTACAATGAATGAACTTGGTATGTAGACACAGCTGAAAATGGATAGTGACTGCACTACAATTACATGTAGGGGTGGCTTTGAACGAGAGTAGTGAGGGAAAATCTTCCCAGTGGTTGGGACTTCAAGTAAGGCATCTAGTCCATTTTGTTTTGATCACATTGGGTGGAGAGAGAAGTGGCCTGAGGTGATAATCTATACAGACTCATGGACAGTGACAGCTGGTCAGAGACCTAAAAGGAAAATGACTGGAGAATGAGAGACAAGAAGATCTGAAGTAGAGGCATCCGTTCAGATTAACGGAAGTGGGCATCAACTGTGAATATTTTTCTATCACATGTTAATGTCTACCACAAAGCATCTACCATTATAGAGGCACTAAACCACCAAATAGACAAAGTGCTTTTGTAAGTTGACATCACTCGGTCTTCATCATCAGCCACATTACAATGGGTATAAAGGACACATGATTGAAGTGGTCTTGATGAGAGTTGGAGGCTATACATAGGCCAAGCAGAATAGATTTCCTAAGCCCATTCTAGTTATTCTTGCCTCTGAACGTGCAATATACCAGTGATAGACCACTGGTCCTCAAGAGACCAACCAGTTACTTAATGACAAGCTGACTACATTACATCCCTTCCAGACTAGAAGGGCCATTGGTTCATTCAAACAAGAAGGGAAAATATATTCCAAGTATGATTATAGAAAGCAAACATAGCTACCCTGAGTCTTATTCAGTGCCTGATACATTGGCATAAAAGCTGACTCAGTAGAGCATCTAACCAGAGGACCTACTTCACTGTGAAGAGGGTATGAGAATGATATTATATACAACACCAGCATGTTAAGAAGATTCCAGACTGTTAGCATAGGAATGGCTTGCTAAAATATAGATGAAGTTACAGCTTGGAGAGACCATATGGAAAAAATTTAGGTGTTATACTCCAGGTTGCAGTATAATCATGAATCGGTAACCTCTGTAAGGCACTATGCCCCCAGTAAGAAGAACACATGAATGTAGGAACCAATGATGAATGTAATAGTGGCCCTTTATCCACTTCTCGTCATGACCCAAGAGACATTGAGTTTTCTATTTTTCCAACACTGGACTTTGCAGGGTTAGAGGTCTTGCTTCCCAAAAGTGGTAGGAAGTACTCAGCTGAGACTATACTGTAGGCCCTGGTCATTTTGATCTTCTTGGGTCTAGGAAACAGTAGACTAGAATAACAGTCACCATCTGGCAGGGATAATTGATGCTGATCAGCAAGACTACTGTCACAAAACAGAAGGGAGCAACGTGTATAGAATTTCAGTGGTTCTTTGGTAATCCCGTGCCTACATGTGACTTTCAATGGACAAATGCAATTATACTGACCTGAGAGTGGTGTGGTTACCAGTATATCAGCCTCTTGAGAAAGAAAGCTTGGGTCATACCACTGGATAAGCCATCAAGGCCTATAAAGGACACGGTTTAAGATAACAAAAGGATAGGGAGGAAGGAGATAATAAGTACCAGTTGTAAGCTACCAGACTAACTAAAGCAGTAGGGACTACTGTTAATCCCACAATCTTCCCTCTTTCAAGTATTTCTTCAGAAAGAGAAGCTGACAGAAACCATGGAAGAGTTGTTTCCACATATGGAGAAGTAGATCTGCATAGTGCAAGGAGTAAACTATAAATGCAGCCATGTAAATGCATACCTCAGATCTTTATTCAAGAGGGAACCTACCAGAAGGAGTGCATTTAACTAACCATCTGCAGCTGCAGTGCCTTTGAGATCCATCATAGCATTTGAGCAGTGGCTATGGTCTTCCTGGGAAGCTCTTAGACAATGATACAGCAGAGGAGGTTCCAGAGTTTAGCCTTTCTGCCCCAGGCAGGAAGAGAGTCTTTTCATCTGGGTTCCCACTGGATTAGTTGAGACTTTCTCAGAGCTACACTGCAGTGTGAGGTCCTCTCTACCCTGTCCTTCCTCCTGCTCCCTTATTTTCACAGGTGTTCAACTTGTATTGCCTTCCGAAGGCTTTCATCGCCAACTTCTGCTTCCTCTTCTCATTGTCTTACACAGTGATTAACCCTAATAAATCTCTTGAACTTGCAACTCTGTCCTGGTATCTGACGCCTGGAATACCTGACCAGATATAGATGTGGTTCCTTCTTAGAAACAGACTTGTTAAACAGTGCTAGCTAAATAGAGTAATACTGGACACCACAATGTTTTTTAAGGGATGGGCACATGATCATCCTTCTAATTTCAGATCTAAGAAAAATATTCAAACAGAAATCAAGTAATACTCTCTCTCTCTCTATGAGAGAGAGACAATCTCTATTACCTATGACAATCAAAGTAAAAATATTCACTTTATCTACTGGTAAAGAGTGTGTTGGAGAGGCCACTCCCTATACAAGTTTTAGTAAATAGATTATGTTGCTTTCACCAATATATCACAACCAATTAGCACAGTGTTACAAAATAACTACTGAACTTTTGAACTAATGGTTGAAAGAATAAAGCATACTATGAGACTTAAAAAATATTTTGTTACATAAGAGGTTGGAACTTTGCAAATAAAATGTCCAAATTCAGTGCGGAAAATATGTAATATTTTTCAAAGTCTCTAATTATTATTTGTTTTAAATGGAAGAAAACTAAATCTATGAGACAACTTATGGATGAAATAGGAAGACAAGAACAGAATCAAAAGGGAATTGGATAACAGCTGGAAAAAAAGAAAATGTGCTTGATGAGTAAAAGAAATATCAATAAAAATTAAGAATGGAATAGATGAATTAAAACTCACAGTGGAAGCAGATTTTTAACATCAAAGGTGATGGGAAAATTCTATAAGCATCTCATAAGTGATGGGGAAGATTTTAGAAATAGAAAGGAAACAGGCCTTACTCTTCTCTTCCACAAAATTCAAAAAAAATCATAAAAAGGATAACATCTAGTTGTTCTGTTTACTTTTTTAGGGAAAGATGCAGCAACCCAAACAACAGGAAAAATAAAAATAAAAGTTATAAGAATATAAAAAGAAACTATGGGGCCATTCTCGATCTAAGAGTTGAGGAAACAGATTCCACTCGTTGAATAGGAGAAGTGGTAAATACTTTGTGGTCATTCTTTAAAAAACTAACCCAGAAGTTAAAAGTCTACTTATTCACTTAAAACACTGGCAGTCATTACCATATTTCAGTATGTTTCCTGGGAGCTAGTGCATATGAACGTTGGCAGAATGAACCTCCAGTGTGATTTTTTTTTTTTCTCAAAAATGCCCTCAAAGCTTGTGTTTCAAGTGTACAGAGCAAATAGTGTTGCTGCAGTCATTTACGTGTCCTGCCAACTGCTAAAACCATCACACTGGAATTGTTCCTGACAATCATTGATTGGTAGGGGGTGGTATTTCAGAATGGCATTATGTTAGTCCACGGTTTTGGAGTCTGGGAAGTCGAAGATCACGGCCCTGACAGATTCAGTGTCTGTAGAGAGGCAGCTTCCCGGGCCATAGGTGGTCAACTTCTCAGCGTGTCCTCACATGGCAGAAGGTGCTAGAGAACTCTCCGAGGTCTCTTTTACGAGGACATGAATCCTGTTCGTGAGGGCTTCATGCTCATGACCCAATCATCTCCCAAAGGCCCCACCTTCAAATACCGTCACACATATTAGGTTTCAACATATAAATTTGGAAGGGGACACAGACATTCAGTCTGTAGCAGGCATACTCCACATGTGACATCTTGAAAAATGATTCATGAAAAAAAAATCTACAGCTATTCTAGTATTTTACTTGCAGTTAGAATCTGAGCCCATCAGGCAGCAACATTTGTGGACTGTTTATAATGAAATGTTTTACTTAGGATGAAAGTATACAACTTTGCACAGTTGTTCATTCAAAAGTACATGGCATACATGACAGGCCCCTTTATAAAGGCCATATTATGATAACGATATTACTTATTAAGGCCATTGTATTATATTATTATTATTCCTTGGGACTGGTGCTACTTTTTTTATGACTAGCCAGCTGCTTAGTTATGAATCTCCCACAAATCATTGTTTGAGCTAGCAGTATCCTCTCCTGCAACATTAAAACAAAACACTTTTAATGTGTTAATGTGGTTATAAGTCTAGAGATTTTTTGAAAGTGGCAGGATGTGGCCTCTGGGGATTAAGCGGAGGACCAAACAAACATCTTCATGAAGTTTGACACATTTTCCCCAAATGCAAGCTGAGACCTGAATAGGGCAGTCCTATAGACAGTGACATGTGTACCTGTAGCACATATAGACTTGGATCTTTGATTTTGATGTAACTATCCAATCAGTGACTTCTCGAATCCTCCCAGGTGTATTCATTTGAGTTTTAGAGACAGCAATGAAGCCAAGTGATGATCTCTCTCCTTATTATTGATGGAAACCATGGTGCCTGGTCTTCTAAAGCAGTAGGACTAATCAAGGACTTTTCTTCCTGCACCTAAACATGAATGCATGCAATGAAAAGGGAAAAGTGACAGCTGGGAAGGACATGTCAGTTTGTCTTAGAGAAACACAGACCTTTCTCAAATTATAAAGAGTTATTATGTTCAGCCCAAATTGTATGCTAAGGAAAGAGAAAACGATGCTTAGAAACAGAGATAGTGATAGGCTGTGTGCTGACAGCTCAGAGCCTGGAGCCTACTTCCGATTCGGTGTCTCCCTTTCTTTCTGCTTCTCCCCCATTCATGCTCTGTCTCTCCCCATCTCTCAAAAATAAATAAATGTTAAAAAATTTTTTTTAGAAACAGAGATAGTGACAAAGTAAGACAGAGTGAGCATGAGGGAGAGGGCAAGAGAAATATTCTATGTATAGAATGAATTCCTAGTCTGTTCTCCACATAGCCCAGGTATTTTTCCTACATTATGATTAATCTTCCGAAAATAATCCTGCAAATTAGGTATGATTGTATTCATTTTACAGATGAGTAAGCTGAATTGTTAGAGCTGACACCAAACCTTGAGCTATTTCTACTATAACTTGCCACCTTCCTAATTAAAGTGATTACTTTCTCCCTAACGAGTCCAATAGCTTCCTTACTCATCTACATTTATCCAGAATCTCCTATCTCCACTTAATTGTTTATGTCATAACTAGATTTATTTTACTAAAATCCTGCTTTCATCATGTCTAGTGAAGGGGTCCAAAGCAAGTCTCCCCAAAATACACCACTTTGGCATAAAGATTATTTTAAGCTAAAAGTAATCAAAATCAGCTTGTTCAAGAAAATCTCTTGAACTCCCCCTCAACTGCCTAAATTTACATCAGAAAGGGGGCCTGTACCAGGAAGACTGTTATTACCAGAGATTCCTTTTTACCTAAGGAACATTTCTGCATAACGGGGCAAATTCTGTTTTCCAAATATCTCCTCTTACCTTCTTGCAAATAACACCCCTCCCCTTTGTATCTCCAGATACCCAACCTTTTCCTTAGCTCAGAAGGTCATGCAAGCTTCAGTTACTTGGATGCTCTTAACATTTTACAGGTCGCCTGCACATAGGTAATTCAAGTTGTTTTTCTCCCGTTAATCTCTCTTAGGTCAATTTAGTTATTAGACCCACCAAAGAACTGAAAAGGGAAGAAAGGAAAATTTTCCTGCCCCTACACTGGGCTGAAACACTGAAATGGATGTCCAAATCCCAAAAGATAAAATAAAAACTCCCATATACGAACTTTCCACAGTCTGAACTCAGGTACTATGCTTTGACTACTTGCTGGAAATGAAAATCATTCCCTCTCTGCCCCCATAATTCACTTCTTAAAGAACTATAGGGGAGCAGAATTTGCCACCCCAAAGCATGCCTCTCTGGTATAAGGGATATTTTTGGCTGATTATTTTTAAGTAACTGCAAACACAAAACAAGCTCTGAAAACCAAGTCAAAGTTGCCTTCTTGAAGGAGACATTTACATGTGTAAGGGAAATCTCCATTTGCAAGTGTGTGTTTCTGGCTGTACCAGAAAGAAGGGGATGACCACACATTTCCAGAAACTCTTATCAAGGGAGAAGACAACTTCAATCTGCACAACCACCTTACCCTTTTAACCATGCTTCTTTTGTTGTTAACCTCCCATAACTGACTTGCCACCCTTAACATCTTAATATGTCTTTCACTGAAGATGATAATTAAGATGATAGCTTCAGACACTGGGGAAGATGCTCCGTTTTCTTAAGTCTCTCCCATGTATACAGTGTAGAGGCTGCTTTTAGGCAACCAGCTTGAGCAGTGGAAACCTGTGTAAGGTACAAGGGCCCACAGTGACCCCCTGGCTGAATAGAAACAGGCCTATTAGGCAACCCACTTTGAAATACCCATAAGCCATACCTGAGCAGAGGATTACTTACACCCAGGCACAAGGTACCCAAAAGGAAAGTTCCAGACATTCTCATTCCTTCTCTCCCTCCCCCTTAACTACAGTCCCCCTACCAGAGACAGTCTTTCCTTTGCTGTCCTGTCTGCTGCTCCCTTACGGTGTAATCAATAAATGTCTGTCTCCTTTGTTCTGTCTTAGGTGAATTCTTTCACTGCCCAAGCCACCAGCCCCCATCTTATCAGGTCACCCCACATACAAAAGGTAAACATGTTATTAAATTGTGTTTGTTTTCCTCCTGTTAACATGTCTTATATCAACCTCATTGTTAAACAAGCCAAAGAACCTAGAAGAAAAGAAGGGAAAACTTTTTTGTCCCTACAGAATTTACTCAAGCCTCCTTTAGAGAGATTTCACCCCTCTAACCACTTGGGCTGAGAATGACATGAACACATCCACATTTGTGTCCACAATTGATGGGATCAGAGAAAAACACTGGACAAATCCTGGGCCTCTGAATTTCATTTCCTAGAAATTTGGACCTGGACCTGTCTCTTAAAAACCTGGACTATGAAGTGATGTATATCTGAGACTGGGGCCAAGGAACCAGTGTAAAAGAGAAGGTTCATGTTCAGAGACAGGAAGAAAAATCCTTCTGCTGAAAAAAAGTAGGAATGAAAGACCAGGTAGAGAGACAGAAAGAGACTCCTTTGTTCTGTTCCTTAGGGCTTTTAAATGTCCTGTTCTAGTCCCTCCAGCCCATGCATTCTCAGTGGTGACCATATTGTTTCCAAGGGGATAATTGGTTATTGGGGAGAAGAGGGAGGGTGACCCCCCCCAAAAAATCTTAGATTTTGAAATCTGGAATTTCTCTTCTGAAAAGAAAACCAGCATTCTAACTTCAGTTGTAGAAGTTGATTGGTAGACAGTTGACACAATAATTAAATTTTTTATACAATTATAATTTTGTTTTCAAATAAAAACAGAAAAGATTAGTATACAAGAAAAGAAGCAGAGAAATAAATGATGGAGAAGAAAATAAATCCCTCCATTCCCTTTCTCCTCTTCTTTGTTAACAAAAATACTGATCCTCACGTTGACCCTGTAAGCTATGTTATTATTATCTATTTAACAATGAAAAGATGAAACGCAAAGATATTAAGACACAAGAGGGTAAACAGCTAATGTCCTAATTATCGGAGCCAAGATTTAAATGTGTGACCAAGTGGTTCTAAATCCCATGTTTCTTTCCGACTAAAACACACCGGTTCCCAGAAACCTGTTCCCTACAAAAGAAATTTTCCTTATTTCACTCAAGCTTTATAACATCAATTCTCTATGAGACTTGAATTTATGGTAATGAATTCCCTCATATGCCTACATTTCCATTCTTTCTTATTTCATTCAGCCCATAAGCAAAGTAATTTACTGTAAAGGCAAGAGTAACATTTACCCTTATGTTGTTTCAGGACAAAGTCATTTCTCTCAGGAAATATATAATATAGTACAGATATTAAATATGCTAAATGAATTCTTGCTTGTGTTTAAGCACAAATGTAAGGTAAATTTTAAAGGGAAACAAGTGTCTTGACTATGTCAAGCACTTTTGTAAGTGCTCCAGAAAGGGAGCACTTACACCTCCCTCCAGAAAGGGAAGGTATTCCAACTCCACACGCATGGGGTCCCTTCTGTGCTCATCATAAGATGATTGTTCTGCCTCCCATGCAGCTTGTCTTAGAATCATGATAACATAATCAACAGTATAAAAGACTGGAAATTCAGACTACTGCCACAAAATTCAATTTTTTAAAAATTTTTATTTTTGAGAGAGAGAGAGAGAGGGAGAGAGCGAGCAGGGGAGGCACAGAGAGAGAGGGAGACACAGCATCTGAAGCAGGATCCAGGCTCGGAGCTGTCAGCGCAGAGCCTAATGCAGGGCTCGAACTCACAAACCTGGAGATCATGACCTGAGCCCAAGTTGGACGCTTAACCACCTGAGTCACCCAGGCGCCCCACACAAAATTCAATTATTAATTGACTCCAGCTTCTGTCTAAAAACCACATGAGGCAATACGTGCGAACATGGAACAATGCCTTTCTCCGGGGCACCATATTAAAAGAGTAGGTGACCCGTATCAGATCCTTATGGAGTGCTTCTTAAATAAAAATGCAGGTTGTCTACTTCCTCCTAATTTCACTGAATCCTAGTCTGAAAATTAGGTTTGAGAATATGTTCCTGAACAAGACATCCAGGTGATGCTGATACCTGTTCATCCACTTGAAGTTTTCCAGCATTTTCTTTTTACACATGTTGGCAGTTACAGAAAGCAATACATACAGATTACATCAGTTCTATAGAAATAGTATCGACTGAATAAAAATTTATCATGCAGCTTTACTTTGCAAACTCTATGGATTTAAGAAATGTCTCCTAAATGTGTATTTCAAAAATAGGTACAAAGTGGTAATTCAACTTGCCATCCATTATGTTACTCAATTATCTTTTGATGAGCAACCTTTTCCCTAGTTTCATTTCTAGGAAAGCAGTTTGTCTCTGTTAATAAAAGAAAATGCTTACTGTGAGGGGTCAACAGGAATTATCTAGATTATATAGTCAACTCTAATATACGAATCATCAAAATATGGGTCAATTACTACTCCAGGCATTGGAGATACAAACAATGTAAGACAAAGCCTCCATTAATGATATATCATAAACATATACAATCTACAAAAGAATTTGAGTTTCTTTTTCTTGCTTTGATTATGAAAAAGGCCATAAGTAAATTGCAGCCTTCCAGTTTCTGCTCTGACATGTGAAGAACTTAAAAACCTTCACTCCCATCTTTGCAATAAAATAAATAAATAAATAAAGCTAAACAAACTGAAAGTCACCTATTTTTTTGGGCCCATCTGAGAACTCAGGTTGCAAGACAAATTGCCCCCACCCAAGAAAGTTCTAGAGGGATAGACATCCCAAGAGTCTATCAAGAGTCATACATGAGATCTACTAATTCAAAAGCTGCTGGAGCCACACAATGATGGATACACTTAACTGGTAATTTTGATGAATTGTTGGAAACTAGGTATAGACTAGCTTGACAGCAAGAAACTTCTGGAGGACACAGTCCTAGGGATCCCCTACATTTGTATGGGGTTTATGTTTAGAAATCTCACCAGATTTTCATGGTGAAGATCTACCCTCCAGAGGTCTCTGCCTATCTCTGAGGGAGAAGAAGGAAACCATTGTGAGATATACTCCTAGAAACTTCTCCATAACAAACATCTACTCTTTAGGGGAAAACACTTTGCCAGAGCCTTATTCTTGTTGACAGAAGAGAATTCTTGACACTTCAGCTCCCTCTAGCCTTTCTATCTCACCCCAGTGAGTGGGATGATGATAAAGTCAACAAAATTCAGGGTTCAAACAGATTAGGAGCATTAGAGCCAGGGAAAGAAGTAGGGATCGGAGACGCAGGCCCCCTAAAAGACTGGAATTTTCTTCAAGAGCTTTGCCTCTGCATTCACAACTTAGCTACCTGTCTGGAACAAGAGGCCTAGCTTTTGGCCTATCTTAGCTTTTGACGTGCCTTCCTCACTAAGCTCAATCATGTCTAGCTTTTGAGTTAAAGTGAGAAGTACGTGACTCTTCCTTTCACACGAACACTTTGAGGTCATTGTAGGGTTATTCATCGGCCTAATGTCCATACTGTCATGTCTCAGGGAATAGAGAGGCCTGAGGAGAGGGAAAGAGATAAGGGAATGACTGGTTGGTGGAGCAGTCAGAACACATAGATTGATCGAGCAGGTTCACTGTCTTATATAGGGGTGGTTTGTGGTGCCCCAAACAATCACAACAGTAACGTCAAAGATCAATGGTCACAGATCACCTTAAAAATATAATAATGAAGAAGTTTGAAATATTGCAGTCAGGAATGTGACTTTTTCATTCTCTGGGATTTGAAAGTTGCAAAGGTGTTGTAAATTGTGATATGCCAAGGGTCACCCTGCCACAGCATAAAGAAAGATTTCCTGAGAGGGACCACATTTTAACCCTGATGGACCCTTCACGTTTGCAAGCATATTTTTTAAGAAAGGTGCATAGAGCTTCTGTCACCTATAAAGTGAATATAGTTTCTAAGGTGAATAGAGCTTCTGTCACAAATAACATAGATCATTGTTGCACTTCAAGAGAAGGGTTCCAACAGAAAAGCTAGAACAAAATTCATACACTTTTTCAAGAATGAACGAGGGTAGAAGGAATGAAAACAAGAAGTATCTGGCACCACCTTAAAGACTTCGTAGAGTAAGTGGGAGAGGAGGAGAAGGAGAAAACAGCATGCTCTGGGAAAATTTTAAGGATAATTGTTTTTTCTTAAAAAAAAAGAAATTTTAAGAACAAAAGGGCTCTGAGAACATTTATGGGCTGGGATCAGGGACTGGAAAAAAGTGAGATTGAAGGTAGACACACAAAAAAGGCAGACGGAGCACTTAACGTTCATATTGTCTCGAAATGCTTTTTTGGAGGCAGCAACTTCTGATAGAAAATGCCAGAATGCTGTTTGGAGTGACAGTCATTTTTCTCAATCTGACTGATGGAAATAATTTCACAAGTAAATGTGAGCAGAAAAGAAGGAGGCAATCCAGGAAGAAGGGACAAAGAGAATCTTTGTAATGTCAGACTAGGATAACTAGTCCATCATTTAAAAAGCAGTATGTATATTTTGAATCTCTAACTAATAGTAATTTTTAAGCCCAAGAATATTATCTAATACGTCATGGTTTTCATTCTAGAAAAATGTTTCAAACACATGTTCAATATATAATTTTCACATAATGTTTTTAAATTTTTTTTTAATGTTTACTCATTTTTGAGAGAGAGAGAGTGAGACAGAGCATGAGCGGGGGAGGGCCAGAGAGAGGGAGACACAGATTGGAAGCAGGCTCCAGGCTCTGAGCTGTCAGCACAGAGTCCGACGTGGGTTCGAACCACAAACCATGAGAATGTGACCTGAGCCGAGGTTGACGCCTAACCGACTGAGCCACCCAGGAACCCTTAATTTTCACATGATTTTTAGAGTCCTGATTTTCTAGGGATCTGAAAGAGTAGAACTGTAAATATTTTCAATCAGTATATATGCTCTATCAAATACAATTATATTAACAAATAAAAAAGTTAGTAGAATTTCTACATTTGACGTAATGATGAAAAGACCAAAGCTTCTGAGCATAAGCTTCTCCATCAAAACTTTTTTGTTCTCTCCACCCTTCCCTTTTATAAAACTTTCATTAGCTCTTATTCTGGATGTATAGGAAGTGAGGTAGTGAGATTGCTCAAGTGCTTTTTTTGACAAGAAACCTAAAATAAAGAGATTCTTGTTTTTGTTTCTATTTGTGTTTGAGCATAGAGGAGGTAGGGGTGGGTGTTTTAATAATACCAGCACAGAAACTGAACATAGCAGGTTTTCAAAGAGGGTGTATTATATCAATGAAAGAATAAAGTGATTGAATATGAAAGATTAAGTCACACAATCATTTCCCTCCTTCTTTTTGTCCTGTTTTCTAAAAATTTTAACTTCTGGTTTTTTTTTTTGTTTTTTGTTTTTTGTTTTTGTTTTTGTTTTTTTTTTTTTTTTTTTTGCATAAACCCTGCACAGTTGATACAAAGGGTACTCATGAAAACTGTACATTTTCCATCAAGTAATATAAATCTCTAAAGGATAACTGTCTCTGTTTAAAAATTCAAATTGGCCGGCTATGATAATGTCTACCCTTATACTATGTAATATATTTGTATTTATTTAATATCTGCCATATCCATCCTTTATTACCGACATCCTGTATTTATCCCCAGGTTCCCAAACTTCCATTTTGGATGAGAGAAGTCTAAATATATATTTACTATGGGACTATATCAGTTACAACACTTAAAATGCTAGCTCCCAGCCCACTTGAACAAGACAGGTGCTGGAATGGAAGGTGCGCTGGGTCCAGTGGCAGCAGGGTCCCCAAATTTGCTCTGTTATAGATCCTCTCACTGGCTAGTCTCTTATCAATCTAGAATTATTCTTTTTAGAAAGCTCACAGATTACGGTTCAGATATTCAAAGGCAGTGAGTGCAAGACATATTTTTAAACAGGTTATCATATCTCAAATTTCAAATATATCTTTATTATTAAAAAACACATAACTTCCTAATTTAAAAAAATCATTTACTCTAGACTACAGGAAGAGGTATTTGGATTATATTGAACAAATAAGAATTTATTTACATGCCTTTGAAAATTGGGATTTTCTTTTGTTTTAAATTTTTTAATTTTTGAGAGAAAGAGAGACAAAGTACAAGCGGGGGAGGGGCAGAGAGGGAGGGAGACACAGAATCTGAAGGAGGCTCCAGGCTCTGAGCTGACAGTGCAGAGCCCAATGCGGGCTTGAACCCATGGGCCATGAGATCATGACCTGAACTGAAGTCAGATGCTTAACCGACTGAGCCACCCAGATGCCCCCAAAACTGGGATTTTCATCACATGTAGCCATGTAAACACTAAACAAAAATGAATTGAATGTCCAATACGACATGCATGTGGCTTTGTCAAAACTACCTCAATGTTTAAAGTGCATATTAACTTCTCAACTTGTTTTATGGGTGCAAGAATAACCCTGACACCAAAACCTCACAAGTACTTTATAAGAACAGAAATATCTAACCAATTTACTTTATGAACAAGAACTCAAATATCCTCAACAAAATGTTAGAAAATTGAATTGTGCAAAATGTAAGCCCCATGACCAAGTAGAGGTTTTCCCGGGAATGAGAGACTGATTCAACATTAGAAAATTAGCATAATTCACCACATCAATAAAATAAAAGAGAAAAACCATATGATTGTCTCAATGGAGGCAGAAAAAGCAATATTCATTCAGGGGAAAAAAAATCTCCACAAACTAGAAAGAGAAGGAAACTTCAGCAATATAATTATTTTTAAATAGGAAGAGAAGGGAATGATCTCAATCTAATGAAATGTATTTGCAAAATTTGTATAACTGATATCAAAATCAATGGTGAAATATTGAATGTTTTTCCCCTAAAATTGGGAACAAGGTGAGAATGTTCAGCATCAGCACTTTTATTTACCGTGTTATGGGATGCTCCGGCAAGTACAATTTAAAAATTTGTTAAAAGGGGGCACCTGGGTGACCCAGTGGGTTGAGCGACCGATTTCGGCTCAGGTCATGATCTCGCAGTTCCTGGGTTTGAGTCCTGCACGGGGCTCTGTGCTGACAGCTCAGAGCCTGGAGCCTGCTTCCGATTCTGTGTCTCCCTCTCTCTCTGCCCCTCCCGTCTCGTGCTCTGTGTCAAAAATGAAGAAATGTTAAAAAAAAAAAAAATTAGAAAAAAAGAAAAACACAAGAAAAAAGAAAAAAATGAACGAAAGAAAGAAAAAAAGGCATACAAATCATAAAGGAAGAAGTAAAACTAGGTTTATTTATAAAGAACATGGTGTTTATAAAAACTCCCAAGGAATTTACAAAAATACATCCTACAAAATCTAATAAGTAAATTTAGCTAAATCACAGTGTATGGGATCAATATTCAAAGACCAGCTGAATATTTATTTGCTGACAACAAACAACTGGACTTAAAATTTAAATAATAAAATAAATATTCAAAATAATATCTGAGAATAAATGTAACAAAAATGTAAAGATCTCTATACAGAAAACTTTAAAATATTTTTGGGAGAAACTTTAAAATGCCTAAACAGGTGGAGAGGGACACTGTGTTCATGGATTGGAAGATTCAATATTAATAAGGTGCCATTCCTCCCCACATTCCTGTTAAGACTATACAACCCCAGTTAAGATTCCAGGGAGATATTTGTTGAAATTTCCAAGCGAATGTAAAAATTTACACTGACATCCACAACATCTGAACTAGCCAACACAATCTTGAAAAATAATTTAAAAAGCTGGAGTACTTACACCATCTGATTTTGGAATTAGTCTAAAGCTCCAGTAATAAAGGCAGTGTGGCACTTGAAAAAGTGATAGACACAGAGCACAAAAGCACAGGACAGAGAGTCCATAAGTAGACCTACACATACACATTCAATTGGTCTTCAACCATGTCGCCAAGGTAATAGAATGGGGAAGAGGGTGGTTATTGTTTCCTCCTTAATTTGTTTTGTTTTCAGCAGGTGTTCTAGAACACTTTGATACCTCTATGAAAAAGCATTAACCTCAACCTTAGCTTTAAAACACCCACAAAAATTGCTTTGAGCCTAAATGCAAAAGCTAAAGCTATTAGGCTCCTAAGAGGAAATACAGGAGAATATGTTCATGACTTTGGATTAGGCAAAGGTTTCTTAAACCAGCTAAAAAACCAGAAGAAAAAAAATTGGACCTTAATAACACAACAAGGAAATAGGCAAAAGATTTGAATAGCCGTTTCACTAAAGTGGATATGGAATTGGACAACAAGCACATGAAATACTCACGAGATGTCTTGGAAATGCAAATTAAAACCACCATAAGTTACCACTCTACAACTACTACAATGGATAATTTTTTTTAATGACGATGTCAAGTGTTCACAAGGGGAAGAAATAATTTGCAGTTCATACTTGCTGATGGGATTGTAAAATGGCAATACCACTTTGGAAATCTCTTAAGCAGTTTCCTTTAAGTTCCCTATATCTACCCAGCAATTCTACCACTAGAAATTTACTCAAGATCTGTAAAATACGTGTGACCAAGGTGATGCATACAAAAATGTTCATAGAAGCCTTGTTTGATTGGTTTTTTAAACTTTAAGTTTTATTTATTTATATTTATTTCTTTTTTATTTATTTATTTTTGAGACAGACAGAGAGTGTACAGACAGGGGAGGGGCAGAGAGAGAGGAAAGGAGAGAATCTTAAATAGGCTTCACACTCAGACTGACCTGGGGATCAATCTCACAGTCTGGAGATCGTGACCTGAGCTGAAATCAAGGGTCAGGTGCTTAACTGACTGAGCCGCCCGGGCACCCAGAAGCCTTATTTGTAATGGCCAAAAAACTAGAAGCAACCTAATTGTTCATAAACAACAGTGAAAATAGGTAGACAAATCATGTATGTCCGTGCAATGGAATACCACCCAGCAATATGCTGATAGCAAGTATTAATCATTATACCGAACAAAAGAAGACAGGAACAAAAGAGAGCATACTATATAATTCCAATTTACAATAGCAAAGGCTAAGCTATTCAATATCTTCATGAGGTTCTGGTTTCGCAAATGTATATATTTATCAAAACTAATTGAACTGTATACCTAAAATCTATGCGTTTTATATGCAAATTATGCATCAATAAATAAAATTAATTTTATCCTGCATATGTTTAAGTGCACTGCGTTGTTACATAATGTACTCAGGAAGCACATGCAATGTAATAGAATACATTTTGAAAAAGCTTTTGTATCTCTGTGTCTTTATAGTTGATTCCTTTTGTAATCCCATAAGTTTTATTTTACATGCTTAAAAACATTACTCTTAGATAGGTTTCACATGAGTGCTAGTGGGTTTAGAAAAACACTATGCTAGAGACAAGACTTTGCAGCTAGTTGTCTAGTTCCAGAAGCTGTCATCTTAGTCACAGCAGTGAGGAAAAGGAATTCATGAACTTCATATTCTCTAATTTGGTCACAGATAGACATTAAACTGAAGCCAGAAGCTATAAGCCATGATTCCCTATTTTCTAAGAAGTATTAAAAGGGTTTTTTTTTTTTTTCAGAAAATAATCACTAACTTAGCCATTATGCCTTGTTAGCAATTAGGAAAAAAGATTAGTTAATAATTACATATTAGTTAGCATACATTTAAATCTACTTATATTTTGTCTTTTGTCTTCTACAATGATGTCCTGCCAGTTGAAGAATAATCAACTCTGTTTTTTTTCTTCTTTAATCTGAATCGATCAGAAACACCTCAATTAAATTGCTAAAAAAGAAAGATGACAAATCATGGAAGCCATCTAAGAAACTTAGTTTTATACTTTCTTATAATGTCTTGAAGAACAAAAAAAGCAATGAGAACAACATCGACATTATCATGTATAATATAAAATAATCATGCATGTGCTTTATGAACTGTGATTATTTACTTTTTCATACTTTACTATTGCAAAAAGTTTGCTCATATTTAGACATTAAAAAGTTACATGCCAGGTACCTAAAAACAGTCTCTTTGGTGAAAGCATTTTAGTAAGTGTCATCTTATGACACTGTTGTCACTTTGCACTGGGTGAAAAGAATTCACACGGAAAGAGAAGCTGGTCAGTTGAAATACTAAAGAAACATGTACTTAAATTGATTTTTGCGGTAACTTTACTTCACAGATGATGACCAGTTGCCAAAGCTATTTATTTCATTTTTACCTTCCTTTTAATCAAGGCGCTAAAGACTGAGACTTGCAGAATTATTTTTTAATTTTCCCTTAACAAAGTAATATGTCTGGCTATATATACTATACATCTAAAAATATATATTTTGAGTCCATATGTCGATGTCTGCTCACCACCAAAGCCAAAGTATTTCCTGTAACATAGTTTGTAATGAGGATTCCAAGAACTGCTACTTGAAACTTGTCGCCAAAAATATTTGTTACAGGAAATCATATTTGCTAGAATGTTTGTTGCAGAAAACTGTAGTTTGTTCACCCAAAGTTAAATAACATGTTTTTTTTTTTTTTGATGTTTATTCATTTATTTCTGAGAGAGAGCACAAGCAGGGGCAGGGAGAGAGAGAGAGAGAAGGAGACACAGAATCTGAAGCAGGTCCAGGCTCCGAGCTGTCAGCACAGAGCCCGAAGCAGGGCTCGAATGCACAAGCTGCAAGACCATGATGTGAGTCAAGTCAGATGCTCAACCAACTGAGCCACCTAGGCACCCTGCATGGTTTTTTTGTTTGTTCGTTTTTTTTACTAAAAGTTGATTTTACCCCTAAATCTTGAAATAATTGATTTATTATGATCTTGCTGCAATTAGCCCAAGCATGAGTGAAAACATGGTAGATTTTCTTAAAATTAAGAACATAATTAAAAGCCTACTCACTTGTAGAATTTACGTGTAAAAAAAAAGGATTGAAAATCATTTTCAAAACTCATTTTGCCTGTGACAGTGGTGTCCCATGTCTTACAATGGCCTAAAGAGGTCATTGCAAGGAGTGTAACATCTTTGATGGCTGTAACAATTCTTCAAGGTGTAACTACCAGTACCTAGTTAATAGCTGGCAAATAACAGGGAATTTAAAAAGTAGTTAAGGGGTGCCTGGGTGGCTCAGTCGGTTAAGCGTCCGACTTCGGCTCAGGTCATGATCTCACGGTCCGTGAGTTCGAGCCCCACGTCAGGCTCTGTGCTGACAGCTCAGAGCCTGGAGCCTATTTCCGAGTCTGTGTCTGCCTCTCTCTCTGACCCTCCCCTGTTCATGCTCTGTCTCTCTCTGTCTCAAAAATAAATAAACGTTAAAAAGAAAAGAATGAAAAAAATAAAAAGTAGTTAAAAGGTAAATATGACACGTCTTAATAACAGCTTTCTAAACGCTGTGAACAAGTCAAGAAGTGTAAGTCTCATTCTTCTGAAAATTGTGATTCATTTTAAGACTCCAAAATGGAGAGAAACTTAAAATTTTGAGAAAAGAACATTTGGAATTGCAATATACATCCATATTGGATTTTATTAGGGCAGATGAACTATTAAGAAACAAAATTTTATGATGTTCAGGAAAGATAAAAATTCAGGAAATGCAAGTAAGAAAGTGTTAGAAGGCAAAGTAACTAATATCTTTGTAGCCAGAGAATTTTAATAATTTTGGCTTGTGTTCCTAATCTCAGACTGCTAGACCATACTTCCATAGCTCCCAGAATATAAAACCAATTAAGATTCATTCTGTGTCATTTATATTCAGTCCAAACTATACTATTTAGCCAAATGTTTAAATCTGTTTACTTCGCTACAAAGAAAAAAAAAAATCCTTAGAAAAATCTTTGAATCTATCATCCATTAGCTGCCAAGCAGCTGGTCAAGAAATTCTCAACAGTCCAAAAACTTTCAATTTTAGAAGCTATTCTAAGTCAAGAGCCTTGCTTGGAAATTCAACATATCTGGAAAGTATCCCAACAATGGAACAGATGAACTATTTCTTTTTTCCTCCCGCTTAGCTACAGGCAAAATCTAAAATTATAAAAATGATCACCACCCAATCCTTAACACATTATGATGCTGGAAATCACAATAAAACAAAACAACAACTGCATTCCTTCCAAATTTTCAGATTTCTCATTCTCTAACATTTGTGTAAATTCCTCCCAAATAGAATCTTAAACAACATTCATGAGGTAAATAGCCTTATATTAGGGCTTTATAGTCTCTCATATACATTTATCAATTCCTTTAGAATTCTTTTAGAATTCTTTTCAGCAGGTTGCTATATAGTAATCTCAAATTTTCCCATTTTATTTTCAGCGGGGGCTTGTCTTAATCTCTGCATGATTATTGATATGTTTAGGACATTTACATTCAATAGTTTGGCTTCGATCTACCACCTTATTATTTGTTTTCCGTTTATCACATCTGTTCTTTGGTTACTGAATTTTTACAATTGCATTTAATCTCCACGATTGGCTCATTAGCTATAATTCTTTATTTTTTGTTTTAGTGGCTGCTGTAGCGTTTGCAACATACTTCTTTTATTTATCACAGTCTACCTTCAAGTAATATCCCTTTCACTTATACTGAAAGAGCCTTATGCTTCCGTTCCCTACCCACCGTTCATTGTCCTAAAGGACTTTGTTTCTGAACATGCTACAAACACCACAACAAGTTTTTATTGTTTTTCCTTTGAACAAATAGCTTTTAAAGAATATCTAAACGTTAGACAAACTGTCATGTATTGACCCACCTACCCATCATTTCTGGCATTTTCCATTGCTCTGTATAGATCCAAACTTCATTCCGGAAGCTGGTATTATTTAACTTCTGCTGTGAGAACTTCCTTTAGTATTTCTTGTAATGCGGGACTATTGGGCATGAAATCTCGCAGCTTCTGTTTATCTGGAAAAAACCTCCATTTCACTTTCATTTTTGAAAGAATTTTCTGGGTACAGTATTTTAATGGACAGGGTTCGTTTTTTGTTTTTTGGTTTTTTCCCAGTACATTCAAGATGCCACTCCATCACGTTCTGGCTCTCAAACTTTGTGACAAAAAGTGGACCGGTTTTCCTATCCGTGTTGCTATGCATATAATGTGCCCTTTTTTTCCCTCTGACTGCTTTTAACATTGTTTTTCTTTATTTGTGGTTTGCAGCTCTTTGATTTTTCTGTACCTTGCTTTTTGTTTCTTTCTTCCTTATTTCTTCTACTCAGGTTTTTGAACTTGTTGGATTCCTGGATTTAAAATTTTCATTATGTTTAGGACAGTTCTCAGCCATTATTTCTTCAAATAAATTTCTGTACCCATCACCTTCTGAATAGCACCCTCTTTCTTATATATATTTTATATTTTCCCATAGGTCACAGATGTTTTATTCATTTTTTATGTGCTTTATTTTGGATAGTTTTTATTGCTACATTTTCTGCAGTGTCTAATCAGTCAACCACAACCAGTAAGATTTTTATTTTAGATATTGTCATTTTCATCCAGATGTTTCATCTGGAGAGATAGATAGAAAGACAGATTAAGTACCAGAGACATCGCTACAAGCCTGAAACCTACAGACATCACAATGACTCTAAACCCATATCTTTCTATGATAACACTGAACGTAAATGGACTAAATGCCCCAACCAAAAAACGTAGGGTATCAGAATGGATAAAAAAACAAGACCCATCTATTTGCTGTTTACAAGAGACTCATTTTAGACCTGAGGACACCTTCAGATTGAAAGTGAGGGGATGGAGAACTATTTATCATGCTACTGGAAGTCGAAAGACAGACAGATAGTTAGACAGTAAGATACATATTCCATTTCTCTTCTTGTCACATTCATGTTTTCCTCTATCTTCTTGAATTTATGCAGAAATGTAACGAGTATTTTTTTATGTTTATTTATTTTTGAGAGTGAGAGACAGAGAGTGAGCATGTGAGGGACAGAGAGAGACACAGAATTTGAAGCAGGCTCAAGGCTCTGAGCTGTCAGCACAGAGCCCGATGCAGGACTCAAATTCGAGAACTGTGAGATCATGACCTGAGCTGAAGTTGGACACTTAACCAAATGAGCCACCCAGGCGCCCCTGTAACAAGTATTTAGGATCATGATCTGCCAATTGTATTATGTCTGCTAGTTTGGTCTGTTTTTATTGACTGATTTTTTTCACTTGCTTCTTTTTTTTTTTTTTAATTTTTTTTTTCAACGTTTATTTATTTTTTGGGGGACAGAGAGAGACAGAGCATGAATGGGGGAGGGGCAGAGAGAGAGGGAGACACAGAATCAGAAACAGGCTCCAGGCTCTGAGCCATCAGCCCAGAGCCCGACACGGGGCTCGAACTCACGGACCGCGAGATCGTGACCTGGCTGAAGTCGGACGCTTAACCGACTGCGCCACCCAGGCGCCCCTCACTTGCTTCTTTGAATGCCTGTTAGTTTTTTATTGGATGCTGAACCTTCTGGTGCTAGATTTGGCTATACTCTTTAATAATCCTGGATGATGTTGTGGCATATAAGTAAATTACTTGGAATCAATTCAATCTTTTTGATGTTTGCTTTTAAGGATTGTTGATGTGGGTAAAGTTCAGTATTTAATCTAAAGTTAATTTAGAACTACTACTAAGGCATAACCCTTTGGAAGATTCTACCTAACAGACTGTGTATTAAACTCTTTCCATTTGGTAGGTGGGAACAGTGCTTACTTTCAGCTCTTTGTGAGCACAGGCACTTATTAAGCTTATTGCTTTTCAGTCCACACCCCCTCTGCCCCTCTTCCTAGCCTTGAGGAATTTCTGGTTGTGCCTGTACAGATCAGAACTCAGTGAAAGACCCTTTATAGATCTTAGGGATTCTGACTCCTTGGATTCTGATCTCTGACTCCTGAGCTCCCTGAGACCACTGGGATCTACTCGAGTTCCTCTCCCTATGCTGTGTTTTAGAAGTGGCAAGCTGTGGCAACCAGAGAACCAACCCTCCCTGTTTTCCAATACCTGTAAATCATTGCTGTATATATTTTATCTAGTTTTCTAGTTGTTTAATTCACAGGAGTAGATCTGGTTCCTGTTATTCTGTTATGATCAGAAGCAGAGGTTCTAGCTAACTAATTATGATTTCAACTGATTTTATTTCTATTTTCCTGTCTTTTAAAAATTCAGTTTAGTCAGTAAATTTTTATTAAATTCAGTTTAATCAGTAAGTTTTTATTTTTGGAATTCATTATTTGTATTTTCCAAAATTTCCCTTTTCATTGTGCATAACTATTCTTTTTGAGTTAGAGTGATTTTTGTTGTTGTTGTTGCTTAGTCTAACTCTTCCATTTCTTGAGAGGCTGTTGACTTTGAATTTCACTCCTGGTAGCTTATTTCCTTCTCTTATAATTTTGTGAGGGCATTTTAACAGCCTCTTTCTTTCCATCAGTACCTCTGTGCCCTGAATTAAGAGCCATGTGTCCAAAGATGATTGGTTTTACCTCATTCAAGAGTCCTAGAGCCCAGGAGGGAGTCCTGGACCATGCAAGTAATATATGTGTTTTTATTTAAGTTTGATTCCTTCTATGGTTGAGGTTGATGCCTCTCTTTTAAATCTCTGTTGTATCAGGATTGTAGTTTAGACTGTTTCTGAGTGCTTTATTTTTTTTATTTTATTTTTATTCTCAGGTTAGTTAACATACATGTAGTCTTGGCCTCAGGAGTAGAATCCAGTGATTTATCACTTACATCTAACACCCAGTGCTTTACTTTTTTATTGAAGACTTTCTCCAGTGGCTCAGGTTGGGGTAGGATGTAATAGATGGGTTGCACCAGAACAGGTCTTCTGAGCCTAAGATCTCTCCATCATTGCTTGGTATTCCCGGTCCCTAAGTTAATAGCCCTGGCCTCTCCTAAGAACCTGTACTCAATTCTCCATAGGAAGAGGGTGGTGCCCTTACCCTATGCTCCTTGCTTGGTTCCTCCGTCACTGGCTCTATCACTTGCTGCGAAGCTCCATGCTTCTTATGCTCATTGCAAGCTCCAGCTTTGGGATACTTCCAAACCATCTCCTTTAGCAACAGCACACTGATGGGCCCATTTTGAGCTCTGGATTCCATTACCCATTCTATCCTTTCTTCCTTTCAGAGATTCCTCGGAGATTTCAACTGTACTCCAAGGACAAGACAGCTTGTGTTCCTGGATGGCGTTTATGTGAGTTTGTGTCTAATCACATGTACACCTGAAACACATGATATCATAATATACAAACATTACATAAATGCGTATGTGTGTATATCTATATAGATAAATATAGATACAGATATGGATAGAGATATTGTGATCTAAGATCTTGATCCAGTTCAAGAGTAATTTTTCATCACAAGCCATCCAAATTATTTAGGTGACTTTACAGTAGCCAGAGTTTCTGGTTCCTGTTATTCTGAAAAGTAAGTCCCAGTATTTGCAAATTTTAATTATACATTTGGGGCAGAGTACATTATTGGTGGTTTTTCTATTTGTTATTTTTGCCCCCTAACTCTCCCTTCTTCTCCTCTAAGATGTTAGCTAGGACCTTGTGCTCTCTTGCCTTAGGTATGGTTTATACTACACGGCTGAAAACAGAAGCTTCCTGAAAACAACGCATTTTTCCCATCTTTTGTGACAGTCTGGACCAATTGTAGGATTAAGCTAACAATTTTAAAGAAGAAATAAATAGAGGCAAATACCTTTCAAATCAGAGATGAGGGAGGTAGGAGAGACTAGTCCCTTCTCTAGGGCTGGTATTAGGAGAGAAAATATGTGGGTTCCTTACTCTCCCAAGGAAAACACCCCTTTAGAAAGCATAGTAACATTGCAGCGGAGGGGACAGATTTCTATAACTGACAGTTGGTACAGACATCGAACAACTAAATGTTCAGGGACCTAGCTAACTCCTTAACAACTAAGAAAAAATAGGAGAATGGGCTAAGCCCCCATCCTATTGCTTCTGTTTGTATCTTCTGGCTTAGATGTGCAGCAGGCACAAACATGGGTTGTATTTATCATTGTAACCCCCATTAGCTCTGTGACTAAGGCAACGTCTTTAAGAAAAGCAGAATGCGGGGCGCCTGGGTGGCGCAGTCGGTTAAGCGTCCGACTTCAGCCAGGTGACGATCTCGCGGTCCGTGAGTTCCAGGTCCGTGAGTTCCAGGTCCGTGAGTTCGAGGTCCGTGAGTTCGAGCCCCGCGTCAGGCTCTGGGCTGATGGCTCAGAGCCTGGAGCCTGTTTCTGATTCTGTGTCTCCCTCTCTCTCTGCCCCTCCCCCGTTCATGCTCTGTCTCTCTCTGTCCCAAAAATAAATAAACGTTGAAAAAAAATTTAAAGAAGAGCAGAATGCTTACTGTTGACTGGTATCCAGTGAAATTGCTGTGCAGTCATCGCTCCCGTTTTGTGTTATGCCTTCTTTCATCAGTGTTTTCACAGAAAATTAAGAGGCTGCATTAGAGATTGCTAACACTATACTTTCTTGAAATCCATTCTGAAATCCAGTTCGGAAATTTTACCAGATAATCAACTATGCTATTCCTTTACTAAAGAAAATATAAACGAGCCTATTTAGCAAACAGTGTTCCCAATATTGTGCCCATAGGATTTTAACTTCTAGAGGTGACTGAGTGATGACATGGACAGCCTAATGTCATTGAAAGATTTTTACTACATTTCTCAAGAGAAGAAGACAGATCACGCTATGCAGGACCACATGGAAAATACCAGATTTGGGGCAGGAGGCAGAAGCAGGAGCAAGGGAGAAAGCTTAGGCCAGAGCCATTATTGGGATTCTACGGGAAAGGCAAGGCAGGGTAGGGCAAACAGGTTAGAGTTAGCTACTTTGGGCTATAAAGGTCATCTCTAGTTGCCCGGTACCTGGGCTGATTTAGGGCACAGCATACCGTGGCTGGTGTGTTAAGAGCTGGATAAGGGGTTGGTTGGGGTATAGGCTCTTGGGGATTGGCCAGTTTGTAGATGAGAGGTGTGCTCCCAGCTGAGGCCTTCGCTAGCTTTAAGAATTGACTAGCTCTGAAAGGGCTCCATGAGCAGCAAGACTTTCAAGATGTCAAAATATCACAGAATATGGAAAACAGAAAACATGATTAATACAAGTGGAAATATAAATGTGTGTTCAATAGCTCTTGAGGCATAACCTGAGGATTGAGAAATAGTCCAGGAAGGTAGACAATAATAATAAGCTTGTACCATTATAACTGGCATCGAAGTTAATACTTTTCTCTGATATCACTTAGTTTCTAAATAAAACACTCCATATGATGCTTCCTGTAAGAAATGTTTTAATGTATTATGAACAGTGTTTGAATTTTATGTTATGACAAGATATATTGGATATGTCTTTAACTGAACATTTATGCTACCTAGAAGTTAAATTAAAATTACTATATTCATGAGCATTATTTGAAGAGACCTAGAAGTGAGCAGGAGAAAAATTACATTATGCAAATATCTATTAGAATGGCATATATTTCTTGTAACAGAAATTTTAAGTTCATGTTAACAATGAGTCAGGACCAAAAAAAGGAAAAAAAAAAAAAAAAAGCCAGGATATACTAAATCTCTTAGGAAGTAATGACTGTTTTTGCTGGTAGGAAAAATAAAACTTTATGAGCAAATTTTATTTGGTAGTCACAAAATAAGTAGGATGTAGATGGAACTATATTTCATTCTCCTGTAAATGAAGGAGATCATATTCCCGATTACTGCTTACGACACAGGAAAAATATTCTACTTCTCTATAATAGTCTGATAGCTTCTGGAAAAAAATCCTTATCAATTACAAGTTTGTGACCCGTTCATTTATCATCATAAGTCCACCATTAAACTAGTAAGCAAAACAAACCCAAAAAAGAACCTCCCCCCAAAAAAACCCAAAACAAAAAATAAAACACAAACACACACACACACACACACACACACACACACACACACACAATTTTAAAAAATTAAAAGTTTTTAAGATACAAGTTATTCTAATGCCTCAGAAAGCAAGAGAAAGCTGTGAATGAGAACAAAAGGAAATATTAAAGGAATTAGTGTAGATTTTGGATAGAATCAACTAAACCAATGTGAACAGACATACCTAAAAGGCACTCAGAATTGCAGGCAATGACAATGTGGTCACAGCAGGCAGTTGATGCCTTTAGCAAGATTTCTAAAATTGCTACTTGGAACACTTAAATTCTGTAGC
The DNA here is from genome assembly GCF_018350155.1 of Leopardus geoffroyi. NCBI lineage: Eukaryota > Metazoa > Chordata > Mammalia > Carnivora > Felidae > Leopardus > Leopardus geoffroyi. Next base: position 16,906,429 of record NC_059326.1, read on the forward strand.
AATTAATTTTAGAATAATTTAGATTAGATCATTCTAGTATCTACAGTATTTCTATCAAGTCAAACTTTTCAAAGCAAATCCTCTTCATGACATAACTCTTGGACAATAGGTTAGGTTTTCACATAGTTATTTGGGCCTTTAAGATTTTGAATCTCTACATTATAACTTCAAAACATATTTTAAGTATTCTTGTGGTTCTTTTGGCCAACGGAATTACAACTACGAATGCTTCCTCTAAATCATATTATTTACACCAAGGGTCACCAGCTCAAATGGCTGCAGGGGGTGAAGAGAACACATGAAGATGTGACTAGGGTAACAGGAACGAGCCATTTATATCTGCACCAAGTAGAACACTTGCTTCCCTGCCAGAACCCCCCCATGGCGATTTGTCATTAGTTCATTCACTACCCCGCTTTACACGCCACCACCATGAAAGTTGCAAGGAAGGTTAATATCAAAGAGCAATCCTTCATCCCGAAGAACTATATACTCCTAGAAGGGTCAATAATGAGATTTCTAATGCAGGGTCTCTGACTCAGAATAAACACGGTCACACAAAGTAATGGTGAGGGAACACGTGAGGATATTCACACACTTTTTTTTTTATTTGAATGGCTTTATATCATCATATTGCATAAGAATCTTTAATTAGCCTTGTCTAACCTCAGCTTTCACCAGTAGCACTAAATTGAGTAGTCCTGTCCTTTGAATAGATAAGCCTCAAGAACAATGCAAGAATCAAAATGCATAATCTACTACATTAAGAGCATTTAGGATTGTAGGTAATAAAATTTAAGGACATGACTGCAATTAGGATGCATTACCAGTCTCTCACATTTTTAAGTTAATCTTAATTCACTAAAAAATAGTGATTGAGTAGTGCTATATGCCAGATACTATTCTAAGTACTGGAAATAAAAACTGAGTAGAACTCCTTGAGAAGCTCATCAAATGAATTTATCAATGCAATGATTTATATGTAGACAATTGATACCATAAATAAACATCGTATAGGATCAAATTAGGATAAATTTTGTAAAGAGATGTCAATAACTATGTTTTTCTTTTTTCTCTATTCTCTCACAAACCATGTGTGTGATCTTGGGATTAACCATACCTCTTCTTGGTTCTCATTTTTATTTTTTGAATGTTAACTTATTTATTTTGAGAGAGTGAGTGCAAGCAGAGGATGGGGAGAGAGAGAGAGAGAGAGAGAGAGAGAGAGAGAGAGAGAATCCCAAGCAGGCTCCACACTGTCAGTATAGAGCTGGACATGGGGTTCAATCTCACAACTGAGATAATGACTGAGCCAAAATCAGGAGTTGGATGCTTAACCGACCGAGCCACCCAGGTGCCCTATCTTCCTATTTTAAAAGAAAGATAATAGTTTCCATTCTGAATGCTTTGCATGGTTTATTGTAAACATCAAATAAGGCAGTGAATGTAAAAGCACTTCAAAAAGAACAAAATATGGGGCGCCTGGGTAGCTCAGTCAGCTAAGCATCTGACTTTGGCTTAGGTCATGATCTCACGGTTCATGGATTTGAGCCCCACATCGGGCTGTCCGCTGTTAGCACAGAGCCCACTTCAGATCCTCTGTCTCCCTCTTACTCTGCCCTTTCCCTTTTCACACACACTCTCTCTCTCAAAATAAACATTAAAAAGAACAAAATGCTATGAAAATGTAAGAGAATATTCTCAATGGCTGTTTCTTGCTTTGGTTTTCACAATTTACATCTATTTATATTATGTATCCATTAACATTATTTATAGTTATTTTTAATTCTTTTCTTTTGTACTTTTATAGTAGACTTAGAATTTACCCACCGCCATTATAGTAATAACATATTATTTTTATCTCTATATTTACCTTTATCAATGATTTGATATATTCTTATGGTCCTGTGATGATACAATCTGTAATTTTTTTTTTAATTTTTCATTCATTTTTGAGAGAGAAAGAGAGACAGAGTGCAAGAGGGGAAGGGGCAGAGAGAGACTAAAACATAGAATCTGAAGCAGGCTCCAGGCTCTGAGCTGTAAGCACAGAGCTAGATGTGGGGCTCAAATTCCCAAACTGCAAGATCATGACCTGAGCCAAAGTCAGATGCTTAACTGACTGAGCCACCCAGAAGCCCCTGATACAATTCTTATATAATTAATATGTGACACTGATTTCAATATTTTCAAAGTGTCTCAGTGACCAAATCCTAATGAGAAATTAATATGCTTTTGCAAACAGAACATTAATATGTTTCATTTATATTTAATGAGTTCTAATATGGTCACACTGTGCACTCTACAATCATTTCTGCCTCTACATGATACAAATTGGATTCCTTCCAAAACACATTAGGACATTTATGCTGTTTGTTGTCTTAAAATGTTGCATTTGCCAATTACCTCCTAAAATCCAGAGTTTGCTTTTGTTTACAGTCATTAAATGTACCTCAGCATGTCAACGTTACAGTAAATAAGGTTCTTCTTTTGTTATATTTGCCAAATTTTGCTAAATGCCGTAGCAAAGTTTAAAAAAACAACAACAACAGGGGCGCCTGGGTGGCGCAGTCGGTTAAGCGTCCGACTTCAGCCAGGTCACGATCTCGCGGTCCGTGAATTCCAGCCCCGCGTCGGGCTCTGGGCTGATGGCTCAGAGCCTGGAGCCTGTTTCTGATTCTGTGTCTCCCTCTCTCTCTGCCCCTCCCCCGTTCATGCTCTGTCTCTCTCTGTCCCAAAAATAAATAAACGTTGAAAAAAACAACAACAACAAAAGATAGTAAGTAAAAATGAATCTATTTATCATTTCTTTTCTCGTATCAAGAAAGATAAAACTCATAAGGCTCTAGAAATTATGCTATGACTCTGAGGAGATAAATATATGGGTAAGAGAGTTAGGGTATTGAGGCAGGAAAGAATACTAGACATGTAGGAATAGGTGCTTTTCAATATCTTTTTGAGCACAGTGTTTTCCCCCTGTTCTTTTGATAAATTATATTAATATGTTTTCTGGGGCGCCTGGGTGGCTCAGTTGGTTAAGCGTTCGACTTCAGCTCAGGTCATGATCTCATAGCTGGTGAGTTCGAGCCCTGCGTTGGGCTCTGTGCTGTTAGTTCAGAGCCTGGAGCTTGCTTCAGATTCTGTCTCCCTCTCTCTCTGCCCCTCCCCCACTCACTCTCTATCTCTATCAAAAAATGAATAAACGGTAAAAAAAATATATTTAATATGTTTTCTGAAGAGGCAGTAGAATATGAGTACCGAAGTCATACTGTCTAAACAAAATGTTTTTCTCTTCAGGATTTTGCCACATGTTTTTATACATGAACAGAAACAAAACTATAAATAGCAAGTTGCAAATATTGTTTAAAATTACATGACATGTATTCTTAGAACTAGAGACTGTAAGTATGAACTCAGATCTCTTCAATGTTTGACTATCTGACACCAGGTAGACAGAATCAGTAGTGTCTCCTTATTGCCATTCTCAAAAATCTTAGTTATACTAAATAATCCCATAGCTTCAGCTATTAATGCTATACCTGCAGATCCCCAAATCTATCAGTCAACATTTGCCTCTATCTCTCTATGGTAAGATCCACATTTTTATAAGTGAAGAAGACAATGACTGTCATGAGAACATTGAAGCCTTTCTTTCCTAAGTCAAGAGTCAGCACTCTCTCTGCCTGGAGATGTCCCCACGGAAGAGCACTTTGAAAACAAAATTATGGCAAAGAAGAAATTGGTGTTTAACATTCCTATTGCAGTTGCTTCCCTGTTTCTCTTGGATATCTCTCCTTAAAAAACCTAACACAATATCCTAAAGATTAACTAGACCTCCTCATTATTTTAGTACCTCCCTGTTTCCTATTTTGTCATTCATTGCAATATTTCTTAAATAGGGCACTACAGACATTGTGAAAGGGATGTTTATTTTGCAAACACAGATGCTTAGATTTGTAGTAAATTTTAGAGGACATACAGTCTTTGTCCTCACTATACAAGAAGTTCTGTTACATTGTAGAGGGTTGGCACCTATCTTAACTCATTCCAGCAACCCCGGCGTTTAGCTCTAGTACCTGCTGCATAGAAAGGATTCAGAGTTTGTTATTAAACTGAATAAATGTGCTGATGATCGGCAATCTAGCTCCCTGGTGTAATCTTATTAGATCACACAACAAACTATTGGAATTCCGTTCTTGGATTGCTTTTCCCATCTACAATCCAAGTTCTTCTAGCTCAGGGATCTAGTCTTTCTCACCAAGCTGATTACTTTCTTGTCTGTTGAAATTAATCAGACGTCAGTATTGTAAAGTGCAATGGGGGAAAAATGGAAATATAAGATGTAACAGTATTGAATTGCTGGAAAGACAGAAGAATATTAACACTAAAGCGGGGCGATGATTCCAGCTTCTTGAACTCCTCACACCAGTTTTTCCGCGAACAGGTTGCCTTAGCAGCTTCGCAGAACACCGCCCTCCCAACCCCGCCCACCTCCCCGCTTCTCGGGACTCCTCGCTCTGCACCCTCCTACTCTTTGCCCTTACTTCCGCCCCATCCTGCCAGCTGGGACCTAGAGCCCCGCCGCCTCTGCCCACACTTACATTGCCTGACTGAAACTACAGTAGAAAATAACTGTATTTAGAAAATTCTTCCTCCATACCATCCCTTCCTTAGTCTTAGAGCTTTAAATGCAAAAACAGTAGCTCTTTGTAACTTGGAGGCTCCGCCAAGCACGAGGAACAGAAGCCCATTTTCAGGCAGTGCCTTGGACAACAGCATCTTTGGAGGCCCCCGGCTTGCGGAGGGAGACGTGGCCCTGAGTGGGGAGGTAGCGACGGCGCCACCGCGGAGGAAGTGGGATACCCGGCGGAATTGGCGGGAGGTATTCAGCCCGGCTCCACCATGTAAGTGTTTACTGACCCCAATTCCAATCCCAATCCCAATCCCTGGTCCCGCTGCGCGATTTTAACTATCTCCGGATCTCCTCCTCAGGTCGAAGGTTTCCTTTAAAATCACGCTGACGTCGGACCCCCGGCTGCCTTACAAAGTGTGAGTAGCGGGGCCGGGGCGGGCCGGGCGGGACCAGGGTGGCTGGGTCCGAGTTTCAGATCCTCTCCCACCCGAGCTGGCCGCATCCCGCCGCTTTCCCTCGCCCTCGCTCTTCCTGGAGCCTGAGAGGAGGGCTCCCGTGCCCTCTCCGAGTGTCAGCTCGCCCCGGCGCGAGGCCGCCGGGCTGTGTGACGGGAACGACTCCGACGATAGTTGACCTCTCTAGGGACTCCCCGGCTGGGCGATGGAACGGGAGGACTGAAGACGGGCCTCAGATGATCTGCTGGGGTCTTTAAACAGTGCCTGTCAACTCATGATTGGAAAAGCCTTTTACCACTTTGACCAGCTGTTACAGGAAGTAGGGAAGACAACCCAATTCAGATTCGGAAATTACTTGAACGTTTTATTACTGTCCGACTGCTGATTTCCAGTGTGTGAGTGACTCAGCCATCGGGTGTCACAAAGTAATGAGCCTCAAATCATACAGTCTGTATGTTGGGATTTAGTAAAGAATAATCAGCAGGAGTGGCACATGCAGAACCTGGGCAGTTTGTCCATGCGAGGCCCTTTTTTCTCCTTTAGCAGTTGTAGGATGGTTTGGCCCAGGTTTAACCACATACTTGCCGGGAACTTATTATGATTTTCGATAAACCTTATTGAGGTTATTGCTACAAAGAGCCTCATAAAATGCAGCAAAGGCCAAGACTTCAATAGGATTTTAAGCATACTTAATGTAATCAATATCAGGGTCTACCTCACTGAACAGTAACAGTCGTCATCGTCCTGAGTGATGTAGTTACCTGTGACCCATGCAGCTTCTGGCCTTAAGCTTTTTGGATCCTTTCAGTTCCAGATGGATCTTTTCTTTCTTTTTTTTTTCACCTTGTCTTAAATATTCATGACCACAACCTGGCACCTTAAGATCTTCAGTAACTGCTGCAGCTCTAAAGTGGCACCTTCAAGTCTTCTCTTTTGGCTGACCACACTCTCTTCTTGTATATCTCTTCTGTAAAAAATGTTTCTTTTGATTCACTGATCAGACTTCTTTCTAAATCTGTCACTACCCTCTCCCCCGTGCTTTACGCCACTCCTTTCCTTTTTACTCTCCTAGAGGCCATGGTCTCGTCACTCCCTGGTGGTCCATTCCCATCACTTCTGGTGTCTTCGTCTTCCCAGAATGGTTTGCTTGGTGACACGCCGAGTCTGAACTCCACCACTGTGTTCTCTGTGTGTAGCTGAATGTTTTTAGAGGAAATTACACAATTAGCCTGATGTAAAGTTCCTAACTGTGCCCAGTAGTACCTAACACTGTACTGCATGTCCCAAGGTTGCTTGTTTTCCTTTATTCTCTGCAAGGATTTTTAAGAAATTTCTATTCACATTTTCTACATTATTTTTCCTTTTTCTGAAGCCATCAGAAAAAATTCATCTTTCCATCACCATGTGGACAAAACCTACTCGTATGTATAAGCCCATAGTTTCTGTCCACCATCTTTTTACAAAGGAAAACATGACTTTGTTCCTATGAAAAGCCAGCTGTTGTAATTCTTGGGCTCTGGATCTCATTTATTTTAGTCTTCTCAAGATTAAAGTAGATAGACTTCAGAGATCCCTCTCTCATCATCTTTGGTTTCTCCCTTTATGCTGGATTATTCACATCCATGTGTAAATATTCTAGAAAAAAAGTGAGAAGAAGGGAGGGGGAAAGGACAGTAGGACAGTAGTAGTATCTGTAAGAGTGCCTGGAACATTGTACCAGTTCAGTTTATATTGGCAACTGAATGAATTTAATAGGCATACCTACTCTTTGGTGTGTATGTAGTGTGCATGTATATATAATACATACATGTACGTATGTGTGTCTGTAAAATATGTATAACGTGTATGTAGGGGTAATTACTCTGGTTTCTCTTCAAAATAAAGGGTAACTAGTACTTGGGGACCATTAAATGAAATTCTTAAAATTTGTAGGAAAACAAGATTTAACTTTTTTTTAATGTTTATTTCTTTCTTTTGAGACAGAGCTTACATGTTGAGCTGTCAGTGCGGAGAGCAGTGAATTCCCATGAATCCTGAAATCATGACCTCAGCCAAAATCAAGATTTGGACACTTAGGGGCGCCTGGTGGCTCACTTGGTTAAGTGTTGACTTCGGCTCAGGTCATGATCTCACGATTTGTGAGCCCCATGTTGGGCTCTGTTTTGATAGCTCAGAGCCTGGAGCCTGCTCTGGATTCTGTGTCTCCCTCTCTCCCTGTTCCTGCCCCACTCGCATTCTGTGTCTCTGTCTCTCTAAATAAAGACTAAAAAAAAAATAAAGTTAGTGAACATAGTGTACAATCAACGTAGACAGCCTTTAGCCTCACTAGACCGCTTTGTCCAGGAGCTTTTTAAAAAATTCTTCTTAATTCTTCTTTTGCAGACTTAGTGTTCCTGAAAGTACACCTTTCACAGCAGTCTTAAAGTTTGCGGCAGAGGAAGTAAGTATAGAAATTGGAACGACCTGTGTGGAATGCAGCTTAGTGTCTCTCAAAAGTCTTTGTGTTTTGCATGCGCTTTGACCTGCCACTTCTGTGTGAATTCATTACTAGGTTTATGGTATCAAAAAGTTAAGCCCAACTTACCAGATGTGAATGGAATGGAAGTTAAGACACAGATACAGAATGAGTTAAATCGACACATGTATTTTAATGCAACCATTGGAAATTCAGGAGAAGTTTTACTGAAATTGGAAGGTTTGGTGATCGGGGAATTTTTTTTTCTTTCTTTTTTTGTTTTTTTGATGTTTATTTTTGTGAGAGAGAGAGGGAGACACAGAATCCAAAGCAGGCTCCAGGCTCTGAGCTGTCAGCAAAGAGCCTGACGTGGGGCTTGAACACATGAACCACGAGATCGTGACCTGAGCTGAAGTCGATTGCTAAATGGGCTGAGCCACCCAGGTGCCCCAATAGGGGAATATTTTTAAACAGCAACGTTATTTTACACGGCAGTCCGTAAACATATTTTAACGCATGGGCAAGCCTCTCAGTTTCTCTTCTCTTCAAATTTTATAATCTGCAAAATGAGAGTGGTTAACATCTGTCCTTTCTATCTAATTAAGTGATTTTGAATAAAACTATAATAACATTTACTAATAGTTTTTGAAGTTAAAAGTTCTGTACAAATCTGGAGTAACTCAAATCCAAACATTTTGATGCACAATCTCAAAAAAGTTTATGGTCCCAGAAAAATAATTTTAGTAACTAAGTAAGAAATCAGCTTGCTTCTCAATCCTGCCCTGAACTTGTTATTCATGGGTGATCAGCCAGCCTGTCAGCGCTGGTCTTGTCAGGGACCACTGACATCATTTATCACTCATTCAGAATTAAACTGAAAAGTGGTAGTACTTGTTTTGCAGTCCTTTTTAATCTATTCTTCACCCATATTGAATAAGTAAAATAAAAGTAGGAAACAAATGTGAATACAGCATCAGTGTTACTTTTTGCTGCACAGATCACTTGTAGGAAATATTCCTGGTCCTGGGGTATAGCAGATCCCACAAACTAGGACCTTAAGAAGTAGATCCGTTTGAGCTATAATTAATATTTTATTCTTGTGTTTTGCAGTTATGTGGTTCTTTGTAAGGCAGAGGCATTGTTGTGAACTTGGTCTTCTGGGGAAAGTATAAATTCGTAACAGACATGCAATAGAAAATAAACCTACAAACTTCACACAGCTGCATATATTTATTAAGGTTTTAAGATACCTTGTAACTATTAGGAATCATGGATGTTCCACATTTAAAAAGGTTATGACTTTCAAGCAGCAACGAGAACGTCTTTCACAAGATGAGACATTGTAGGAGCTTTTAGTGAGAACAAGAGTTGAGTTGACTTAAACTGAGAGTCTGTTTTAAATCCCTAGTCAAATATCTTTAAAAAATAAGAAAATTCCCCAGTATAACCAAGAATTAATTTAACTAAGTAGTGAGTTGTCAAAAACTGAGAATAGCCTTTTAACATCCTAAATCAGACTTAGAGGGTCTGAGAAAGAAAAGAAATGAAAACTTAGAAGCATGGAGTACATCCTACATACAGAAGAAAACTTGTCAATAATGTAGAACAAACGTAATAGTTGCTGAATTTTACATCGCGGGTGCTGTTGCCCCAGATTAACTGCTTAACTGTCGTTTCTGCATTCTGAAGAAGGGAAAAATTATGGTTTGTAATGTTCATAAATATGCTGCTGCTATATGGATATAACTAAAAATGCATAGCTTATCTTAAAATGGACATAATCGAAGACTCAGACAAATAGTAGAGTAACTAAAACTTTGTAATACTAAAGTTTTAGAAATCTGAGATACCCTGTAATTGGATTTGGGTATTTGTGCAGATTTTTATTAAGTATTACAATCTCTGTAAATAAGTTTCGAGGTATTTTATTTTATTTTTAATTTTTTTTAATGTTTATTCATTTTTTGAGAGAGAGGGAGAGACTGAGCATGAGGTGGGGGGGGGGGGGTGGGGGGGAGCAGAGAGAGAGGGAGACACAATCTGAAGTAGTCTCAGGCTCTGAGCTGTCAGCACAGAGCCCGACACGGGGCTGAAATTCCACGAAACGTGAGATCACGATCTGAGCCACCCAGGCACCCCTGAGGTGTTCTAATATTTATGTATTAAAGCATATTTTGAAGCTATTTTAAGTGAGGTTTATTTAAACCTTTTAAATTCTGGAAAGGATATTTACCATTAAGAATGTACCATATGGACAGTAAAGTTAAGTGTTTATTAGGTACGTAATCCAGTAGTAGGCTGTTGTCCTTATGCATCATTAAGTTTTTAATTTATAAATTAAAATAAGCATTCAGTTTTTAATTTATAAATTACAATAAGCATTTAGTTGTTTTTCTTAACTACGCATATGTGACCATTATAAATACCCAGAACAGCATTTCCTAGAGTACTTTTCCCAGACCACCAAAACAAACCACCAAAAACAAACAAACCCATGAAAACCTAGAATCAGTGAAAGAGTATGGGAAACACTTCATTCACCATTTCCTTCTTGGAGCTAAATAAACTATATTATTTAATTTAGTGTTTTCCAAACTTACTTGATCACAAAACTCAACTGTAATATCTGTAAAACTAATCTATAGCATAGAAGTGCTTAATACATATTTGTTAGATAAATGAATGAACTTATGAGGATATGAACACATTCTGACCACTACTGGTCTCCAGAACATTAAGGGAAGAATTCTCCCTTTAGCTACCAATAAGTTCCATACCACATTTTATTGATTCAGAAAACACCTCTTTTTACACCTCTGGAAGTAGATCAGCAGAGTCTTCCTGTCACTATTAGCCAAGTGGCAGTCACATAATTGTCTAGTTGACATCACCTGTGCACCAAATTGAACTTAGTTGTTATTTCGTGGTGGCACAATTAGACTATTGCAATCCTGTGAAATTTAAGTCAGCAATACATTAAATACAGAGAATTTGAGGAAAGAATTTGAACTTTGGTCTTCCATTAAACACAAGAGAGCATTTATTTGACGTTACTATTTCTACAAATAACTTTTAGGAATATTCTGAGCAATTGTTTTGCTTTTATTTTTGATTATGCAAGAGAATTATGTATGATAAAAGTAATATATCTAAATCTGGAAGAGTAGATAATCATCAGGTCCTAAATTCATTGACAGTGTTTTTCCTTTTTTGTAGTGCATAAAATAAGGTGCATTTTGTGATCCATGGTGTCCTAGATGCAATGAAATGCAGTATTTAGAAAATAATACTGTTCACTAAAACTAAAACAAAACTACAGTATTTTCTTTGGTGACATTGCTTATCCTAAAATACAAATCACATTTGAGGATAATAGAATTTATTATATGTACCTCATCCTTGCTAACCATCTTTTGTAGATTATATGCGTGTGTGTGTGTGTATGTATATTTTTTACTTATATACATTTGTACATATATGTATGAAGTTTTTTTTTTCCTTTTTCTTTCTTTTAGTTTAAAGTTCCTGCAGCAACAAGTGCAATTATTACCAATGGTAAGAATTCATTTTCAAACTTCATTACCTGAGAGCAATACAAATTGTTTTAAAAGGCTAAATTAATTAAAATCGAGTTAAATACAAAAAAAATTTATATCAACCTAGATGATATACATGATTATAAACACGAAGTCAAGGTTATTGTCTATAATGAGCTCTTTTCAGTTTCTTTAGCTTTTGGTATTGCATAGCATTTTACAGTGTCTCGTGTCCTTACCACTTCATGCCAGATTATTACTAAAAATAACTTTTCCTTTTTTTTTTTTCTTTTTTTGTAACAAGGTGTGTTGTTGTTTAATAAGTTGTAGATGCTTTTAGAATATGGGAAGTTAGATGGGGGATATACCTTTGCTGTATATAGCTTTTTACTGCTTTCCTGACAGCACACTATTTCTTTTAGGGCTGAAATAATGAGGATTTTATTCAGTTAGATCTATAGTTTAAATTCTGAATACCTTAGAGTACTGGTCAGAAGTGTGATGGAACTAGCCCTGCGAGAAAATACTGAAATAAGATGAGTAGAGATTGCTAGAAGGCTTTCACTATCTTGCAAAAACAGAAGGTAATACTTATGGGTGCTGGCCGATGGTTCGTGTACAGTTAAGATAGCCTAATAAGAGAAGATGGGTTTAATGTGCAGTGGCATGATTTAGTTTAGATACACAGAATTTCTCACTCTGAAACATTCTGCCTGTGGTCACATTGAAGTGTTTCTCTACTTGAAAAGAAAGCTAGCCTACTTTCCTAAGAAAGTTTTAGATTTACAAATAAATAGTTGTTACAAAAGTGCTTTGTGTACTTTATCAGGTGTCGCTGCAACTTGAATTAAATGATTTTGTGGGCCCTTCTGGCCTTAAGATTGTCTGCCTCAGGAGCAATATGAAAATGATTAGTGACATATCTAAGGTGCTTTTGACTTTATTTTACATTGTGTGTGGTGTGATAGAATAAACTATCTTCTGTGGAATTCATCAGGATCGTCTCATTGACAGATGTTCTTATCTAATCCAACAGTGTATGTAAATGCATAATAGTAATGGATTTCAACAGGTAACTTACCTGAAAGATTTGTCATTCACGTTTTTGGATTTAAATTGTTTGGCTTGTGCCTATATACACAGTAGCAGCAAATCTCTACTTGTTACTATTGAACCATTTTCTCTTTAGAAATAAAACAACTTAGATGGTTTTACAACTTATTTTCTAGATGGAATAGGAATAAATCCTGCACAGACTGCTGGTGAGTATCTATCTGAAACCATGAAGACGTGGGTGGGGCTCTGTCTGTCAATTGATAATTCCTTCTAATGAGACTTGATTAGATTTTCTCCAGGCTAATAGCTGTTTTTTTTAGGGATTATCTAGCAGTCTTGACCTATGTAGCTGAGAGATAATTTGTTTCATTGTGGGTATCAGCTATATACGCTTTGAGCTACAAGAGAAAAACCTCACTAATAAGCATTAAAGGTGTTTAATACATTGAACGAAGAGTCTGAAGGTAAGATTGTACTCTTATGAGAATAATGATTTTGACCTACCTGTATAAGGTGGTGGTGAGATGGCACCTGGGAAGCACTTAAAAGTTTGAAGCCTTCAGGAAGGGCTAGCTATTACTATTTCAAAGACGTGCAGTCATTTAAATTTCAGGGGACTTAGTTCACACTCAGAGCTTCAAACGGAGTATTCTACAGGGCTATGTGTTGATGTCCTAACAAGCAAGCAGAGTAAAAGCAATCCTGAACTTTTTAACGAGTAGTTTTATGCTTTTTAGATGTACCGTTTTTTGGTTTATACTCTAATTGTACCTTAATTAATTACTTAACTATAATTAATTACTTGCATCTAATTGTACCTAATCCAGATGTACCTTTTTTTGGTGTATAGTCTAATTACAGTGTTTTAAAGTTAATCATGCTTTAATCTGATGTGATCAATGTGATCTCAATTTGAGTAGTAGTTCTGTTTATTATATACTAAAGTACTAATGTATTATAACAAAATTATATTGCCCTCATAAGGCTTTGAAATTGAAGCTCAGCTATAGAGAAAATGAAGAGGGATTTAAAATTGTAATTATTTTTATTTAAATCGGTAGTTTTAACTATATAGTGTTATGAAATTAAAAAGGTCATTTATTGAAAATCATGAGCCATTTTATTGTGTAGATGCCTTTAAACTTAGGTTTAAAGGTTTTATTTTTTCTTACTCTGTAAATGTTCAGCAGTTTATATTAATTTGAGTTGCCACTTACTCTAACTTGTTGTCTGATGTATTACTCTTAAAAGTTGAATTGTGCACTTCATGGAGCGTGGAGAAAATTTCCACAAGCAGTTGAGCAAAGATAGGTCAGATCAGGTTTCTAAACGTTTGTCATTTGTGGTAATTAATAATTTACTATTTTTTCTGTCCTTAGACACTTTAGCGTGTGTTCAGTTAGCAAGTCTTGATGGTTAATTTAAATTACATTGTTGTCTGCTGAGTGTTTGTGTTAGCACTTTCGTGGCTAGTGTTTCTTATTTAAAATTTTCAGATATTTGGTTGGGTTGTGAAGATTTCAGAGGAATGTTAGGAAGCATGGAGTTAGATTCTGGTGATATTTGAGCTTCCAGACCGACTTACTGTGTACTACGTTGTTTCTTGTGTTAACAATAGTTGTTGCAGTGTTTAAGACAACTTGTCATTTTTTGAATACCTAACTTTTATGTTTTGTTTGTTTGTGTAGGAAATGTTTTCCTAAAGCACGGTTCCGAACTGCGAATTATTCCTAGAGATCGTGTTGGAAGTTGTTAATACCCGCTACTCGGAACATAGGATTACCTTTCCAAATAAATAAATATTGGTATCGTCATGAAAGTGAAATCAAGCATTTGAAACACTACGAGAACACCAGTAGTCGATGAAATAATGAAGGGTGACTGTCCCTTCCTGTTTTCCAGACTCTTCCTTTGAGGAGGGGCTGCTTGTGCACAGAGGGCGCCGTCTCCACAGAAGATCATAGTCTATCGTTGCTACCTCACAACACACACACGTAGTTCATTTGGGGTAAATGGATTATCCAGCTGTGTTTTGTAAGTGGTGGATGCTTCTGAGAACGTTTAGAAAATTAAAGTTGACTAAATCTTCCTATTTGAGTTAAAAACTAAAGGATTATGGATCGTACGTGGCAGTTTGCTTGATAGCATCTGACTTGCAGATTTAAAAATAGTTGAATTCTTAATTGTATGTGGTTTATGACAAAGGATATAGACATACCGGTGAATACTTAGCTATCTTAACTTTTTATCATTTATGTTTTTTAACTTTTGAACTATGTCAGAAGTCCCCAAATTGAATTTTTTTTGATCTAGCCCTTAGGCATAAAATTGATAACCCGCACCAAACAATTTTAACTATGATCTTGCAGAATCCAATACTTGTAATGGTAAAAATTGAGAATAAAGAAGTGTCCTTTGCTGAGTTATGTATCCTTTATCAGTCTCTTTGAATACAGCCTTTAAAACAGGATCCTTTAAGAAACTCTTGTCTTACTGAGGATGATATTTCTAAATAGCATTCAGGAAGAGAGTCTTAGATCTGGAGTTCGTAACAGAGCTCTGGGAAATGCTAATTGGAAATGCTGGTTATTATACTTACTAAAGACCCAACATTTAAGGAAATGTTTAGTCATTCAAGTGAATAAAAAGTCAGGAAGGGAATCTTGGGGAAGCCCCAGTGACCACTTTTCTAATAAGGAGGAAAGAACAAAAGACAGCCGTGAAGGGGAACAGAAGGCTGTAGCAAATGTCACAGAAAAAGCCACCTGGATCACAGAGGGTAGAGTACTGAAGAGGAAAAGAAAATACTTGACATCGTCAGAAGGAGCAAAAGACAAAGTGAGAAAGCAAAGTGTAGGCTGTGTCAACAACAACTTCAGAATTCCCTTTATGATAAGTCAGTAGTGCAAATCAATATCTATGCAAATCTTTTAAAAGATGAAAGGCTCATAGCGATTCAGAAACAATGCTTGGCCTGTGATATTCATGATGGTGAGCTCTCTGGAGGCAGGCTTTGTGTCTGTCTTGTCTTTTGAGACCTGGAAATGTAGTAGGCTTTCAATAAATACTTGCTGAGTTATTCATGAATAAAGTATCTCAGACCAGTTTTTATCTAAGTGTGTTTCAGTTATCTTTCCTGTCATAGGCCCTACGTTTATTAGAGAAAAAACGTACAAGGAAATGCAACAGGGTCGCCATCTCAAGGGTGACATCATTAGTTAAGTTTAAGAAATTAACCAGATATTGTCATATATTTAACAAATGAACGGCATCATTCAGAATTGTAAAGGTAGAAGAATATACTTCTAATGTTTTGGGAGGTTTTTATTTTTATAAGTAAAACTGATGCTCAAAGACCCCTGGTTCTTAATATTATTAAGCTCCAGTTAACCAGAAATTTATGAATACCCATTCCCTGAAATTTTTTTTGTTTAGATATCCCTCCATCCTGTTTCTACAACAAAATCTGCCTGCTGTGTTACACAAGTTTATGATGTCCTGTGCCATGAAGTAATTTGTTTAATATTTTTGTTCTTTGATTTTGAAATTTTGTCGTAGTAAGTCTTTAAATACATTTTCCTAAGGATCTGGACATCTTGTTATTAAATAAATGTGGTCTGTAAGTTCTGTATGCAGAATGTTTTGAGGTGTCGTATTTTGTAAATGCATAGTTGGTACATAACTAATATCTTACAAAAATACATTTTATCATACCATAAACTGTATTGTCTTCTCTTACTACTTCATTACTAAAGCTCTCAACACACCTGTAGAGCTGGTGTATAATAAATGTTGCAAAACGGGGAGGGAAGCAAGATGATTAATGGCCACAGGTCATAGGAATCAGTATATGCTCCCAAATGCCAGGTCTTTTTCAGGAACAAAAAAGAGATTAAGTAATCATCTAGGTTCCAAACCTAACTGATTATCAGAGCCACCTAAAGAATTAAAAATACGAATGTCTGGAAACCACTGCTAAAGTTTTGAAATCATTAAATCTGACAAGGTGTGTAAGGATGGCTGTTTACTGAAGCAGTCCTGGTGATTGCTGTTGAGCAGCTGTGTTTGAGAATGAATGATAAGCCTACCTTTTCACTTTGCAGATGGACAAAATTAAGTCCAAGGGGACACAGTTCTAGGTCTTGGAAAGTATACATTCCACTTCTTGGTTCCCTAGCAGCTAAGTGCAGAGATACTAGCTAATAGTCTCTCACTGGTAGTAAGCCTCCTTTTAAAGTATTTCAAGTGCAATAGTTGTGGATATTTTATTACTTAAAATTAGTTGAAAGAAAAATTAGTGGGAAGAAAATTCAGTCCCATTTAAGCCACCCTCTCCCCAAATTGAGATAGTAAGAATATCTACCATGTCTTTTACCCAAGGACCTTGAAATAAATTTAAGTTTATTCTTATTTATTTTGAGAGAGAGAGTGAGCAGGGAGGGGGAGAAAGAGGGAAACAGAATCCTAAGCAGGCCCCATGCTGTCAGCACAGAGCCTGATGTGGGGCTCGAACCCATGAACCGTGAGATCATCACCTGAGCCAAAATCAAGAGTTGGACGCTTAACTAACTGAGCCACCCAGGTGCCCCAGGACCTTAAGACATTTTTTAATTTGGAAGCGTTAAATCTGTTTTAATGGAGCAGTTCTAAATTGACTGCTAAGTGTTCCCAAGGCTGTTTATAAAGCTGCAAATTACATGTGTAAACTGTATATATGCATTTGTGTGTATATGCATATGTATATTTACATATTCTGTAGTTTGTGGTTATATATATGTACACATGTATGTATGTATGTACACATACATACATTTCACCCAAAAGAAATGTATTGAACATCTATGTGTCAAATGTTTTGATAGTTATTTCCACTTACCTCATTCTTCACAACAATTCCAAATTATCTGTGTTTTACAGAAAAAGAATGAGACCTGCAGTAGTTGAGATCTGAATTTTAGCCCCTTTTTTTTTGACTTTGGAACCCTCCAGATCATACCAGGAGAATTTTTTAGAATCTTTTTTTTCCCCACAATATACCAAATTTGTATCTATATTGAGTTATTATTTAAAAATACAAAAGGGATGTGTAGGGCTTCAATTCCTATTTCAGAGTACTGAATCTGTGTATAGTAATCATGAATGGCATTATTTTTCAATATGTGGTATAAATTTGATAGGGTAAACATGGTAAAATACAGGACATTAAGTAAAAGTCAATCAAATCATGATTCTGGTGCTACTCCATTAGGGTGGCGTAGTGGGAGAAGGACTGTGGCCCCGTATTCATCAGCTCCAAGAGACACTTGATGTTTTCATACTTTTATGTATCTTGCAGACGCAGCTATGAGATGGTAACCTGCTCTTCTGACCAGACTGTTGCCCATAAGCCCTTCCAGTACACAAGTCCTGGAACTACTCTGATAATGCAGGAGATACATAAATCATTTAAACCAGGCTGTGTAATTAAACCATTATTTGAAATAATCTCAAGAGATGCAGTCTATACAATCTATCAGCTACTTCCTCTAAACTGCCTAAGCCAGGTATTTGGAACTCATTAGATCTTTTTTTTCCTTTCTTTTGCCATAGCAAACCAATCACAAGGTTCTACTGATTCCATTTATGAAATATAGCTCAAGACCTAGTGTAACGAAAAGCCTCATCGTCTCATAAATACTATTAGAAAAGCTTCTAGTCTCTCCATTTCCCCTTTCACACTTGTAATGGGCTTCTTGACATGGAAGTATGATCGTGTGGTTCCACTAGTCAAAACCCTACTGAATAAAAATCTGTACTTTCTATATGAGACCCTTCACGAACTGGTCTTGGTTCAGAGTCATCGATTAAAGGTTAACCATCACTCTCTTACAGTCTCCTCCAATTCGCAATGCAGCTACACTGAACTCCTAACACTTAGTATCTCTGTTGTGCTGGTCTCACACCTCCATGCCTTTACTTTCCCCATTGGTCTTCCTGAAAAACCTAGGATTGATTCTTTGAATTTAAAAGCTGTTGGAGCTTTTCCTCAGTCCTCCCAAGCCGAGCTAGGTGTTTAACTGTCTAAGCAACCACTGCATTTTGTACGTTCACCCATTATAGCAATTGTTAGAGACAGATCTATGGTATTTGTCTCTGATTTAAAGTATACATTTAATTATCTTGCCCATAACAGATACTCAAGAAGTACTTTATGATTGAAAGACTGCATAAAAGAATGAAAACTTTGAAAATTGCAACTATTTGTGGCTCATGTCTAGTGACTTCTTTAGCTAGAATATTTGGTAAATAAGTATATTTCTCACCACTTCTTGTAGCAGAGAATTTACTGACTCAGAAATGAATTAATCACTCTTTTAAAAGTGAAAACATTCTCCTATTTTTAACAAATATATATTGATTATTGGTATCTCACGGCAATTGCCAAACACTGGAGATGAAATATGATTAAGATTCATTTCCCTTGCTTTGGCTCTTCCAAATTTTGCTGTAAATCTACTGAAGAAATAATTAGATGGAAGTGAAGATGTGCATCAGGCCCTTTTTTAACGTTCTGGGCACAGTGCTAGGCACTTCACACATCATCTCATTTAATCCTTAATCTCTGCAGAATTCTGGTTTTAATTTTTTCTCTTTACTGTGAAGAAAGCCAAGACTTAGGGACGCCTGCATGGCTCAGTTGGTTAAGCATCCAACTCTTGGTTTCGGCTCAGGTCATGATCTCAGGATTCGTGGGATTGAGTCCTGCGTCAGGCTCTGGGCTGACAGTATGGAGCTTGCTTGGGATTCTCTCTCTCCTCTCTGTGCCCCTCCCCTACTCGCACAAGCATGTGCTTCTGTGAGCTCTCTCTCTCTCTCAAAATAAACATTAAAAAAAAGAAGAAGAAAAAAGCTAAGAGTTAGGTTAATGTATCCCCAGTCAAAATGAGATTGGCTCCTAAGGCTCTATGATCATAAAGTCTAACTTGCAAATCATTACATGTTTTGCTATCGCTTTCCTAGAATTCTACTAAATATTTTTCTAAAATGAGAAAGGGTACTTCTGGAACGGGCTCCATTGCTTGCTTTTGAACATTTCTGTGATCTCACTTTGCTGGAGAAATTTAACATTCCATAATCCGTATAAACACAGACTCCTTTTTCGTGTGTGTGTGTACACACATATGCACACAACAAAGAGAATTGTGAACACTTGAGGAGCAGGTTTATGGCTCTATTATCTACTCTGCGATATAGAGGGTGTTGTAATTTTGTCTTTGGATGCAAAACAGCGGCCAACTTTGGCAGACAAACACAGAGAGCCAGTTTTTGGCATAAATCTCTGATTTTCTGGCAAAACTCGTTAGCAATGTAAAAACTGTTATTGAGAGCATATTGTGATGATACATCATGTCAATATTTGTTTGGCTGTGTAACACTGGGTTTAATAAATTATGTCTTAAATGCACAATTTACAACTGATGAGCTGTTTAGAAATAAACTGTATGTGGTATTTGTTGTCAGCGCGACAAACATTTTGACGTCTCAAGTACTTGCCTCCCTGATTGTCGAGATAAATGTATGGCTGGATTAGGGCTCGTTGAGTTCTCCTTCAGTGTGCAAATTACGCAGCAATGAATGAATGAGTGAGTCACAGAGGTCTTAATCCCTGTGACTTCTGCCATAAATGCGTTATTATCTGCTGGACTATTTTACTTGACATTTCGGTTGTGGCGTAGTGTCAAAAATGCCTTAAAAATGTTGTTGTTGTTGTTGTTGTTGTTGAATTATTAAATCATTTTTTGTTTGCTTTCTTGGTATGTGAGAAAGGTCCACCTGGCACCTTGAGCCTTAAACCTAAACCATAAAGGAGGCATCACTATTAACTTCTTTCTAAAAAAAATAGTGCATCTGGACAACTAATATTTATTGAGCTTTTACCATGTATTAGGCACAAGGTTTTATGTTTCGCATTCTTATTGAATCCTCATTGTAATCTATAGGTCAATAATATCTTTTTGCCATACTTTAGGTTAAGAAGCTAGAACTTTCAGGGGCACCTGGGTGGCACAGTTGGTTAAGCGACTGACTTCGGCTCGGGTCATGATCTCAGTTTGTGGGCTCAAGCCCCCATGGGGCTCTGTGCTGACAGCCCAGAGCCTGGAGCCCGCTTCTGATTCTGTGTCTCCCTCTCCCTCTACCCCTCCCCCACTCGTGCTTTGTTTCTGCCTCAAAAATGAATACACATTAACAAAAAAAAAAAAGCTAGAACTTTCAGAGATTGGTAATTTTCCCAAGGTTCTACAACTAATAAGCAGTGAAGATGTAACTCTACCCTTACCCATGCAGCCCCTGGACATGCCCTCCTAGCCAATGCTTTGCACGGCCCCTCTGACTGGGGCCCTGGGGAGTTAGTGTAGTTCAAACCCCAGAAAGCCAGTGCCTCCCACTTGCCACCTTCTTCTGCCTGTTTTCTTCTTCCTCACTCTCTTGACCTCGTTAACCCTTCCGTGTTAAAGCCAGTGAAAAAGGAGGACGGCATGAATACAATTGCACCCCTATTTCTTCCTGCTGCTTCATAGCTAGCTATTTGAAATTCTTTGGTTCCTTTATTCAGGCATTTTTGTTGTAATGTTTATTTATTTATTTGGAGAGAGATAGAGACAGCATGAATGGGGGAAGGCAGAGAGGGAGAGAGATAATCCCCAGCAGGCTCCGCGCTGTCGGCACAAAGCCTGATGGGGGGGCCCATCTCACATGGGGCCCAATCTCATGAACCTGAGCTGAAACCAAGAGTCAGAGGCTTAACTGACTGAGCCACCCGGGTGCCCCATGCTGGCATTTATCTGCCAAGCATGCAAAGATGGAGAAGACCCGCTCGCTGCCCTTCGCAGTTAAAGTCCATGCTCCAAAAAGGCTTGGAGAGGGGCTGTGATGGCAGCAGTTTCTAGCTACTTCAGCCATCGTAGGTATGATTGGATGTTCCCATCCTTTGTTTAAGGCCTGACAAAGTCCCATTACAGCTTCCTACTCACAAAAATTTAGGCTACACCAGATGATTTAAATGGTGTCCAGCAAAGAGTAGAAGAGCCCTGAGGCCAAGGTCCATGAGTCTGGAGATAAGGTAAGAAACTGTATGTAAAACAAAAAAGGCAAGGCCAGGAAACAAGGTAGTAACCAAAGGAGAGGGACAAAAATAGGTAAAAACTTAGAATTCAGGAATTAAGATAGAACTAGAAATTCTAAACTGGATGACTGGTCAAGAATCAGAAAGTCCGTGAGTAATGGAAAGGTCAAGGCATAGCTAGGTATTTCGGGGTATGAACTGGCTAGAGCAGTGGGTAAATTCGTGTTGACGTGTCTCAGGGGGTGTTCAGAAATCAGAATTTTTTTTAATATTTATTTTTTGGGGGAGTGCAAGCGGGGGCAGGGTTGGGGCAGAGAGAGGGGGACAGAGGATCTGAAGTGGGCTCTGTGCTGACAGGCTGACAGCAGTGAGCCCAATGTGGGGCTCGAACCCACGAACGGCGAGATCGTGACCTGAGCCGAAATCGGTTGCTCAACCGACGGAGCCACCCAGGTGCCCCCAGAAATCGGAAGTTTAATTTGGCACAACTACTGTCCCAGCCAAGAAGCAGGAGGAAATCTGAAGTCAAGGACCTGATCCGTTCAGTCCTTCTGGTGAGAACCAAAGAACCACGTTAGGAGATTGCTCAAATAGGCTAATATAAAATAGTGTGTTATTAGGACAGATACAGGCACTGCACATAGTTATGCTTTTCAGAAACTTCACTGAAAATAAGCACTAAGTAGAATAATGGTGTCTTCAAATTATTTTTCAACTGCAATTGTTCTTGTAATAATTAGAGTGACAGTATCAGTGTAACAAGATGATGTCTAAAGTAAGAAATGTCAATTTTAAACTGTAAGCCTATATACAGTATTGGTTTGCTCAGGCTGCTGTAACAAAGCAACAGAAACTGGGTGGCTTACGTAATAGAAACTCATTATCTGACAAACAGTTCTGGAGCGTAGAAGTCTGAAACCAAGTGGTCAGAAGGGCTGGTCCCTTTCGATGGCTCTGAAGGATTCCACCCTTCTCCTTGACGGGTCGACAGCGCTCTGCTCCCCGTCTCTTCACATCTTCCTCCCCCTGTGTTTATCTGTCTCTTTATTCTAACTTGCCCTTTTTATTTATTTTTTCTTAGTGTTTATTTATTTTTGAGAGAGAGCGAGAGAGTGGGGGAGGGGTAGTGAGAGAGGGAGACACAGAATCGGAAGCAGGCTCCAGGCTCTGAGCTGTCAGCACGAAGCTGGACGCGGGGCTCGAACTCACAAAGGTCATGACCTGAGCGAAGTCTCGACTGAGACACCCAGGCACCCCTAACCTGCCCTTTTTAAAGGAAACCAGTATATTGAATTAAGACCAATACTAAACACCTCACCTTAACCAAACTAATTATATCTAATGACCCAATTTCCAAATTAGATGACCTTCTGGGGACTAGACCTTAGGATGCCAACATGCCTTTTGTTTGGTTGTTTTGTTGTTATGCAGGTGGTTGGAGAAGAGGACGCAATTCAACCTATGATAGCCTACCTCATGCTGTCGGTCAGTCGCAGCTTTCCAGATAAGGCTATAGGTGAAATATATATATGAAGTACAAAATGT
Source organism: Leopardus geoffroyi (assembly GCF_018350155.1). Taxonomy (NCBI): domain Eukaryota; kingdom Metazoa; phylum Chordata; class Mammalia; order Carnivora; family Felidae; genus Leopardus; species Leopardus geoffroyi. Next base: position 16,929,212 of record NC_059326.1, read on the forward strand.
GCCGCCTGCCCCCATCCTTGCCTATGTGAATACAATTGACAAATCCAATCAGAAATTTATGAATAAAGCCCCATAATGTAAAAAGTCAGTTGAGTCCATTGGTATAAGTAGAAGGGAAAGTGAAATGCATTTTAATCCCCAAATTTCACTTCACCTCTTCCAACAACCCATCGCCTAGCGCCAACGCAACACCACGGCAAGACTATGACATTGAGTTACTCTGTTCTTTGGATCCTCCCCTGGGAACACAGAACAATACCCCAGAGGCCTACAGCTGAAGGAACAGAAGCTCTGGCCTGTAATTCAGATACCTTAACGATGAGTCCCCAAACAGTCATCAGCTTGAGTTTTTGACCATGGCTGAAAACTTATATCCGTAAGATTTCTCAACTTAGATGTTTTACTGTACACAACCATATCATTCAAACAAACGAAAAGTTGTTCTTTCATTTTATTTTTCTTTTCAGTACCCAGACTGCTTTCCATTGCCTACAAAATTTACAAAGATGCAACAAGCTGAATCCATCATTCAAACTATCCATCTGATACAAAAAAAAAGTGTGGGCATCCAAAGTGTCCTCTGAAAGAACGACATGTAAGCAGAGAGAAGCTCTTAACCTGGAGGCTTCATATTAAATGGGAAATGGAAACAGCAGAGCCAATTATAGGTACATTTCTGCTTGTTGAGGAGACTTCAAAATAGAAGTTGTTTTAAAAATCTGCCTCTAAAGATTTTCTTTTCAGTAAAACTGAAAAAAAAAATATGATAGGCCATATATAAAAAAGAACATCCATCCTGCCTGCCAAAGTAATCGTTCACTTCCCCTTCCCAGATTCCAGGCACAGGATAATTGCCTCTCGGAGATGCTTTGTTGTTTTAGGCGTTCTAAATAAACCTCTCTCCGGTGGCCCCTCTTAACAGCAGCACCCCCCAGGAACCCGCCATTGAGCCTTGAAACTGTAATTTGTTTCAGGCACTCCGAGCAAAATACATTGTCTCCCAATCTCTAAACTTGATAATTAGGTGTATTTAGTTAGAGTTAAAAATAAAATAAAGTGGAAAGTTATCCAGGTGCAAGTTATTAACCTGAAGAGATGGCAGAACAGAGCGGGGGACTTCAGAAAGCAGACACATTTTTGGTGCACGTCACATGTTCCAGACACTTTGCTGAGTGCTTTATCCAACGTACCTCTTACTTCTTCCCAGTGATCCATTTAGGTATGTATTTTATGGATGTTGAGGGAACGGAAATGACTTATGCACCAAGTAAATGGTAGAAGTGGGAGTCAAACCCACATTTGTTGGAGTCCAAAGCTTGCATTCCTTCCACTCATTTCCAGCAATTGAGGCATAGGAAGAGAATGTGCAGAGCATGCCAATTTAATTTTTTAACCCATTGCATTCTGGTCCCTGGCGCCTTTATATCAGAATTCTGTCTCTGCTACATCTCACCCTGCACCCTTGACCCATAAAGCCTTTACAGGCATTCTAGTATCCATTCTTTAGGGCGTGCTATTCTTGCCTAGAATGTCCATTTCTGCTCCTCTCTCTCCGCAAGGTTCTTAACTAGGTGCAGTGACACTCTTCTAGAAGACGTGGGAAAGTCTGTACGGAGTTTATGGTTGTCATGATGGGGGTGCTATAAGCACCGGAAGCTGGAGCTGCTTAGCAGTGTGCGAGGCCATGCCTCCTGGACAGCCCTGGACAGCAGAGAACTGCTCTGTAAAATGTCTATTGAGCCCCACCAGGAGCACTGACCCTGAACGTCACTCATCCCTCCAGCACCACCACCTGCACGAAGTGGTTAATGTCCCATACCTTGGCCCTGAAATGATGTGCCCCTCCTCAGGAATTCAGAAAGTCTTCTCATGTGCGTTTAGTGCTAACGAGTTTGAATTTAATTGTTAGTTATCTTCTCTTATTGTTTTATGCTTCTTTAATCACAATCAAAACAGCAAATATTCATGTAGTTTACATAGCGTGTATTTGCCAGTCATTGCTTTCAGTGTTTTATGCATATATTAACTCACTTAATCCTCCCAGTAACACTACGGAATTTTTTTTTTTTCCTCATTTTACAGACAGAAAAACTGAGAACAGAGAGATTATTTAACCTGCATAGAGTCACAGGATTCACAAGTATTGAGGGCTATGATTCAAACGCAGAGATTTTGGCTCCAGACTCTGATTCTTTTAACTCCCAAATTTGATAGCCTTTCCAGAGAAACATGTCCTGAGTGCCTACTATAGACCAAACACAAAAATAAAACTTTAGTTTTTAGAAAATATCAGTAAAACTCTGGAGTAACATGCAGAAGATCCAAAGATGGATACTTAACCCAGCTAAAGGGGATAAGGAAGGTCTCCCAAAAGGATGAACTAAAATCTGGAGCATCAAGTTCAGGGCAAGAAGCAATGGAAAATGAGGCTGGAGAGTCAACAGAGACAGATCACAGAGGAGTCGCGTCAACTAGCTTACGCTTAAGCTTCCAGTTAGGAGCTTTTAATCGAGTGGTTACCCACTGACGTAAGAGTTTTGCCAATATTACCCTGGCATCTGTGTGAACATGATGTGAGGAGAATAAGATCGACAACAGGGACGGCCATTACGAGGCTGTGTTGTGCAGAGTAACAGATGTGGTCGAGGATGGTGGTAACCATGACGATGATGGCACGTGCCTGCCTGAACGAGGGCATCACTACCTCTGCCACGGCCTGAAGTGGACTGTTCTCTCCAGGCCACGTTGAATCCCCCACCTTTCGTCCACCTTCCTTCAGTAGCCACCTACTACAGCCCCGCATGGCCCCTACAACTTTGCTTGGATAAGTGGATTGCAAATCAAGCTCGTAGTTCTTATACTCAAACGGAGAGACGACGTCATGTACGGAGGTGAGCATTCAGCCAGGGATCGTAGCATCTGGATTCAGTTCTGGTGTTGCTTTTGATTACTTGTGTCTCTTAACATCTAGGAATATATTTCATTATCCGTACAAACAGGGGCACTTTTGGAAAGGCCAGAAATAGAGAAGGTGTCCATAGCTTTTTCAGGGATGAATGTTACCTATCTCCTGAATACTAAATGGTTATTTTATTATAATCCTGGGAAGTCTTTAAATGTCTTTTTCTTATTTTGAAAGAGACACCTCCGTTTTATCATTTTGCCTAAAACAAGCTTAAAGTTATTACCTTTAAATCTGCAAACTAGCCAGGCTGTGCCCTTGGTTCACTTCTTTGGAAATTCTATGGAAGTCAGTGGGATGTGGAAATGATTATCTGACAGCTGAGCCTGGCCTGTGTTCCTGTGTGATTAGCATGGCGGGAGGCCAGATAGAACTTGGGAAGCAAAGGGCTGTATTTGCATGAACAGTGCCCCTGGAACGTAAATTTTAAAGGGGATGAATGAGGCAAATAATGACTCCAACAGACCCGTCTGGTCCTGTTTTCATCTTCACCTACCAAGCACCCTTTGCTGTAAAGATACAAGATATCTGTTGCATATGTATATATATACATATATATATATATATATATATATATATATATATATATATACACATATATATATATACATATATATATGTATATATATACACATATATATATACATATATATGTGTGTATATATATATATATATATATATATATATATATATATGAAGGGAGGGGGTGGGGGTGGGGGGGTGGGGGTGTTTTCTGTGCTTGGTGTGTTGGTCTGTGATGTCTGTCTGTGTTGGGTGCCGTGTATGTCTCTGTTTCAGGCAAGATGAGGACTGGAAGGGATCCCCAGGGAAGTCACACAGCAGGTAAATATCTCAAGACTTAGCACAGTTTTCATACTTAGCAGTTTAGGCACCTGTGTTCCCATGTGTATTGTGTGTGACTGCAGCCCAGAGTCTGTGTGTTCTCACTCTGTACTCAGCGTGATGTTTGGCACACAGAAAGAGATCAAAATTTGTTGAGTTTCTTGTGATCAAATCCGCCCCAATTTTGCTAATCAGTTTGGAGTGATTGCTTCTTCTTTTTGTATGCGGCTCTGGGAATTTCTCTCAAGCAACGAAAATAAAGTGGTTTTTGATATATATGGCAGAGAGAGTGTTAATCCTAAAATGGAGGGGTCTTTGCAAACTCAAGAAAAGAGCACTCACTGGGGAATAAAAATTCACTGAAAAAGGAATTCAAATAACTTATAAGTAGATTTAAACATTTTCAAACTCCCGGCAATCAGAGATGCAAAATAATACAATATGATGCTATTTCGTCCATCAAAATGCCAAAGATTAAAATCTAAAGATGATGCTCAGAGTTGGTAAAGATGCAAAAAATAGATACTCTTACACAGGCTGGGTGTAAGTGGAAAGTGATTCAATGTTTCTGGAAGGCCTCTGGTAACATTGTCATAAGTCTCAAATATCTCCTTTTAACCTGTATTTCCATTTTCAAGAATTTATTAGGTAGAAGTGATAAGACATGTGAAGAAAGGTTTCTGTACAAGGATATCCATCGCATTACATATAAAAGCAAAAACAGAAAACATAAAGGAAATAACCTAAATGTTAAACAATAGAGATTCAGGTATAAAAGTATATTGCACATAAAATGTAGCAATACCATTGGAAAATATTCATGATAAAATATTAAATAAAAATAATGTATAAGACTACATATATAGGGGTGCCTGGGTGGCTCAGTTGGTTAAGCATCCAACTTCAGCCCAGGTCATGAACCCAAGGTTTGTGGGTTCAAGCCCCACATCCGGCTCTGTGCTGACAACTCAAAGCCTGGAACCTGCTTCGGATTCTTTGTCTCCCTCTGTCTCTCTACTCCTCCCCTGCTTGTTCTCTCTCTCTCTCTCTCTCTCTCTCTCTCTCTCCCTCTTTGTCTCAAAAATAAATAAATACACATTAAAAAAAGACTACATATATAATGTACAAAATATTATATAACTGCTTAAATTTGGGCAGTGGTTAGGTGATTTAAATTTTTTTGACATTTTTATATTCTCCAAATTTTTAATATGAGAGCATGTGTTCCCTGTGTGTCTGTGTATGTTTAATCTTAATTTTTAAAAGTTGCCGCTATTGAATTTGTATTACAAAAAGAATAAAGTTTGTTGAGAATCTGTTAAGATTTTGGAAATCCTAAATGTTCAATGTACTACCTCTAGATATTTATTCAGGAGAGAAATGCCATAATTTCCCTCTTTTCTTCTACTTCCTTGGACAGTTCCTAATGCTTCAGTTGCTTGCTGAGTATCAAGTCAGCTAACATTTTTTCACTGTCAGACACTACTTCTAAATGCATTGTTTTGCCTTTTTTTATATATACTTAGGTATTTCATCTGTTTGATGTGGTTGCAAACGGCACTGTTTTCTTAATTTCTCTCTCTGATAGTTTGTGATTAGCGTATAGAAATGTAACTGATTTTTATGTATTGATTTTGTATCTTGCAAGTACTGAATTCATTTATTAGTTCTAAGAGGTTTTTTGTGGATTCTTTAGTTTTCTACACATAATGTCGCGTCATGTGCAAACAGAGACAGCTTTATTCCTTCCTTTCTGATCTGGATGCCTTTTATTTCTTTTTCTTGCCTAATTGTTCTGGCCAGGACTTCCAGTACTATGTTGGGAAAAAGTTCTGAAAGTGAGGGGCACCTGGGTGGTTCAGTCGGTTAAGTGGCTGACTTCAGCTCAGGTCATGATCTCGTGATCTGTGGGTTGGAGCCCTACATACAGCTCAAAGCCTGGAGCCTGTTTCAGATTCTGTGTCTCCCTCTCTCTCTGCTCCTCCCCAGCTCTCTCTGTCTCTCAAAAATGAATACATGTTAAAAAAAAGTTTTTTTAAAGTGCTGAGAATGAGTATCCGTGTCCTTCTCCTGATTTTAAAGGAAAAGCTTTCGGTTTTTCACCTTTAGGTCTGCTGGTAGCTGTGGGCATGTCATAAGTGGCCTTTATGTTAGAGCTACATTTCTCCCATACTCAAGTTGGTTGAGAGTTTTTCTCATGAATCAATGTTGAATTTCATCAAATGCTTTTTCTACATCTATTGAGATGACCATATCATTTTTATCCTTCATTTTGTTAATGTGGTTTTTCACAGTGGCTGATTTGCTGATGCTGAACATCCTTGCATCCCTGGAATAAATTCTACTTAAGCATTTTTTTGTCTTTAACCAAGTGATTGTTTTTTATTCTAATCTAATACATGCTCATAAAAGTTTTTTAAATATTGAAATGTGTAAAGAATAAAGTAAAAATTTCCTATGAACTCACTTTCAAGTTGTTTTACTGTTGGTTTTTTGTTTCTTTCCAAAACTTTCTACATTTGTTGCATACAATTGAAAATTAATATTTTTAATATTTATTGGACATGTCTGTATTCTAAATTTTTCTCTAGGCACTGGGGAGACATTGGAATTAAGTGTACTCCCGTCCCTTAAAGACTTTTGATTTTAGTAGAGTAACAAATAAAAATAAAAAAAAAAGTATATAAAATAATATTAGGAAGTAAGTGCTAGGAGCAAACAATAAAGCAGGATAGGAGAATAATAAGTAATGGGAAGGATGGTATTAGTTAAGGGGGTCAGAGATGGCTTTCTTGAGGAGGTGTTTTGTGCACAGCGTGAATGAGTTGAAGGACCACATTCTTAATGGGGAGACAAGCCTGTCTGGCAGAGGGAAAATGGATGTAAAGTCCATAAGGCAGAAGCCAAGGTGGCACGCTCCAAGAGCACCAAAGGGCTCAGTGCGACTGGAGTAGAGGCCATGAGGACAAGAGCAGGAGAAAATGAGGTCAGAGGAGCATACAGATCATAGAGAATTTGCTAAATTCTTTGGATTTCATTCTAGTGTTGTGTGAAGTCACTGGAGCATTTAGCAGAATGATGTGATATGATTTGCATTTTTAAAAAAAATTTGTAATGTTTGGGAGGGGGGACAAAACAGAAGAGACTCATAAATATGGAGAACAAACTGAGGGTTGCTGGAAGGGTTGTGGGAGGGGGGATGGGCTAAATGAGTAAGGGGCACCAAGGAATCTACTCCTGAAATCATTGTTGCACTATATGCTAACTAATTTGGATGTAAATTTAAAAAAAACTAAAAAATAAAATTAAAAAAATAAAATAAAATAAATAAAATAAAAAATAAAAAATAAAATAACATTTTTCTTAGTGCTAAATGAAGAATCAGCTTTATATCTCTGGCCTTTAAAATGGGCTCATACTGCCAAGAATGTTATTTAGTGCTTCAGATGGGAGACAACTTTGAGAACCACTAAGTCCATAAGAAATGTTATCTGATAGGGGTGCCTGGGTGGCGCAGTCGGTTAAGCATCCGACTTCAGCCAGGTCACGATCTCGCGGTCCGTGAGTTCGAGCCCCGCGTTGGGCTCTGGGCTGATGGCTCAGAGCCTGGAGCCTGTTTCCGATTCTGTGTCTCCCTCTCTCTCTGCCCCTCCCCCGTTCATGCTCTGTCTCTCTCTGTCCCAAAAATAAATAAACGTTGAAAAAAAAAATAAAAAAAAAAAGAAATGTTATCTGATACACATACATGTGTATACATGCATATATATATATATGGAACATATTTCTGCCTACAAAAATATTGGAAGTCTGAATAGTTTTAGCTATGTATTCTCCTTGCATATTGCATTCCCTAATAAATTTGCCATAAGGAACATGAATTGGCTTATCTATACAGTGATTTATAATAAAAGGAGAGAACATCTGGTTTGTCTCAGCTTTTGAAATAAAGCACATTTTTATGAAGTTGTGCTTGACAGAAGCAGTTACAATTTGGCACTACTGGGAACCTTTTCTTTCTCTTACAGATTTTATTGACATATTTGGATGGATTTATCTTTTTACTGAAGGATAATTGTCAGAGCAATTATGGGCTGTGGTTATTTGTGAATTTCTTTACCCTGACTTTTGACTATTTGCGCATGAACTTTAATATATAAATAAAAATTAAATTTAGTTAGTAAAGATTGGTCTTCATTCAAAACATTGATTTCTCCCTCATAATTTCATTGAGTACAATTGATCCAAGGTATCTTTACTTTGACTATATCCTTGATTTTAGGATAAACATGACACAGCTATCTCCAGAACTTGGAGAAGAATCTGTTACCAGGTCAGTCTGACTTTTCAGGCTGGCGATGTCACCCTGGACTCTTAATGGAGAAGGAATGTCTCATAAATAAATGACAGATTTGGATTCAAATCTTGGATTATTTTTGTTTATTTCACAGTAAAATAAATTAAAAAAAAATGATGACACCAAGCATGAACCAGTACATGTGGAAGTACCTGGAAAGATGCTCAGTAGAAGTTAGCTTAATTTTTTCCCTTATCATTGTCTTTCTTTGCCCCCACCTTCTTCCCAACAAAACAAACAAGGATTGTATTTTTGTTGTCTTGTAAAAACAATTCAAAGATAATTATTTATATTCTCATTGCATATGAACATCTTCCATTTCTTTACCATCTGTACTCCCATTACTCTCTGGGTAGGTAAATGTTTATCCCTTCTTATTTCTCCTATTTGATTTAAAAATGTAGTCCCCTCTTTTTAGGAACCAAGAAAATATACATTATCAGCTACGGTGGAAATATGATTAGCTGCGGAGTAGTCATTCCGTAGTAAAGTAGGGTCTATTGGGTGAGGACCCCTCACAGCTCCTTGTGCTTTCTTTTAAAGACCCTGGTGAATTGTCATGGACATTGTTCCCAATGGGCAGATATTTCTCATTATCTAGCGTTGTGAGCCGCTGTTACTTCCAAACTGAAGCATAGAAAAAGGCCTCTTTGATTCCCATATTTCTCTAGAGGAGGCAGATGTTAGGTGGAGAAATCACAAGCTGGAGGCAACATAGATTTCTAGGTCACTTCAGGAAGGATGGCTGTCTCTGAGTCATTGGAGGAGCAGAATGCTCTGCATGAGGGAGAAGTGGATTCGTGTTGGGTTCACTCTTAAAGAGTTTGGGGTCATGTCATCGACGACAAGCCAATCTTTGTTCACTAAAGCTATAGATGAAGAAATTCATTTTCTTTGTCAAGGTGATTAGTTCACTCAGAAAACTGTCACTAATTATTATAGTGGGCCAGGAATTGTGCTCGATGCTGTGAAGGATGAAAGAGAAATGAACAAAGCCTGGAACTGGCTCGTAGGAGCTGATGGGTCTAGTAGCACCACCATCTTGTGTCATTGGTTTATTAACAGTCTTTCAAAGTATCTGTACACACTTAATTTCACTTGGTTTTCTCAACAGACCTATTAATTTACATTTCACAAATGAGTAAACCAAGACCCAAATCCATAGGGCAATTAAGTGAGAAAAACAGAACTTAAATGAGGTCTTCTGATTTCTGCCTACTCGGATGTGCCCGCCAAACTCTAAACTTCTGTGAATGAGCTGTCCTTGCAAGCAGTCAGGAACCCAAAAGAAGGCATGTTGGAGGGAGGAACAGAGTGTGTTGTGCTCAGAGATTTTGCCACTTGGGGAGTGCAGCTTTGAGGGTGAACACAATACCATAAGAAAGGTCTCTTTACAATAATGAAGTTGTTTGTTTGTTTGTTTGTTTGTTTCCCCTCATTAACAGGGGTGTGGAGGAATAAGAAAGACACCTAAGAACCGGGGCTTCAATTTCATTTCTCATTATATATAGAACTCCTGGATGGGACATTTGCCAAATAAATTTTTAAATACTATAATACTGTATTATAATTTGCCTTTAAATAATTATTTTACATCTTAAAATCATTAATGAAGAATTAAATTATTATGTAATTTATCCCTTATTCCACTAACTACCCTACTAATCCCACTAATATGTAACACTTTTCTGTTTGCTAAGTCATTTCATGACATGACACACACATACATATTCTTGTTTTTAAGTTAGAAGTAAAAACTGTATGAATTAAATATCTTCGAAGATATAAAGCCTACAAAATTATGAACTTGTGAATACAGAAAATGTGCATTGTTATCACATATATTCTGAATGCTTAGCAAGTATTCATTAAATATTCATTAAATCAGTGCATGATAAATAATAAGTAAATGACTGCATAAAACAGGGGCACAAGAACTATACCTATAACACATTTGGAGAGCAATTAGAGACTGAACACTGAAGATTATATTTTAAAGGAAAGAAACATCAAGCAGAAGGGAAAAGGGTATGAGCTGAAGCAACTGGGGATATCCTGAGAGGTTTACTTAAACGTGAATCTTTAAGCCTCCATCTAAAAATTCAGCTCAAATATTTGAAATTAATTCTATTGTAGTCAGTATTATTTTGTTTCTGTTTTTATTTTACCCCATCTTATCTTTCTGCTCTGTAAAAGATAATATAAATGAGTTACATATAAGAGTGCATTTTCTGGGGCGCCTAGGTGGCTCAGTCGGTTGAGCGTCCAACTTCACTCAGGTCATGATCTCGCTGGCTGTGAGTTCGAGCCCCGCGTTGGGCTCTGTGCTGACAGCTCAGAGCCTGGAGCCTGCTTCGGATTCTGTGTCCCCCTCTCTCTCTGTCCCTTCCCCACTCATCCTCTGTCTCTCTCTATCTCAGAAATAAACATTAAAAAAAAATTTAATGGCATTTTCTACCATCCAGACAAAGAGAAGATCATTACACGATGGCTGTAAAAGGACCACAGGTACAACCTTTCAGAAGAAAACACCCAAAACTACATTAATCCAGGCTGACTTGTTCCTAGTCTTCTGTCTTGGACAATCTAATTAATTAATTATTATTTCCCTGTAATGATCAAATTAGAGAATACCCATACCTAATTACCTTTTTCCCCTATGTGAAAAATTCTTTTTCATTATTATGTAAGCAAAGGCAATGAACTCACATTACTAGAGAATGAGGAGGTAGCTTACTCTGTAAGCTTTATTAGGAGAAAAGTGGATCTCTTCCCAGGAATGAAACATTAGCATGACTGTGAGTGGATCTGTATGTTAGAATGCTGTTGTATCAGGGTTTTAGAATTTTGCCATATCATTGAGTTAGAGGGACGCTAAATTCTTGTGATCTAACTGAATGCAGCAATACAGATCACAGGCTATGAATGCTGAGTATTTTATATAGTCAATGAGTGGGACAACTTTTGTGCAATCAAATCAAAGTTGATTTCTTTGATGAATACCATAAGTGCCCATGTGCTATTTTATTGATTACTAAGAGCTTCCTATGTTCCACAAGAACTTTTGCAAGCCATGAAATTCTGTTTCATGAAAATGGGAATCCAATCATGGAAGCATTGCTTTGGGGGAGATTAAGGTCACAGGAGTACCTCTGATTAAATCCAGGGTTTCCCTCTGGCTGACCTTTGATTCTTCTCAAGAACTTGGAGCAGTGTGTAATTGAAACCCTAGAGTTCTGTTATCATAGCATAAAACATTCTTGCCTTGACATAAAATCACATCAACAGGCTCCCCAAAGATTATCTGAACTGCATCTGTGATATCCCTGGATAAGTTGTCTGAAAAATGATGCTCGTAAAAGTTCAAAGCCTATCTTTAGATAATGATCAATGAAAACTCACTATTGAAATGTTGGTAAATATTAATTAAATGCAAAGACTAATGTCTTTTGTGTTAAACCATTCTAACAATTATTGACCAAAAAGGCTCTTACCTTTGTTTTTACTTAGGAAAAACATCAACAGCAGCAACAACAACAACAGCAACAACAACATATAAAAAATGCATCAGTGCTTTTGATTTCTACTGTAATCAAATTGCTACCATGAAATATTATGCACTTTATAATAAGAAGTTATATTTGTATATTTATTTGAAATGCTTTTACATATATTATCTCAATAAGTTCTAATAACCACTCTGCGAATAAAACTATTTGCACTTCACAAGACTGCCAAAGCTGAAAATGGTTAAATATCGTGCCTAGTTCACTAGTTGAGTTGGGATGACTGAAAGAGAAACGAAAAAAACTTTTTCTTAAACAAGACAAAATTTCTTTTTTTTCTTGAGCCTGTATGTTTATATTTCTCTCTAGGGCTGAGATAGTGCTTTACTGATTAGAGATCAAGGATCCTATTATCTTACTGCTTTACAGTGTAAGGCATTCAGGCCCAAGGTCACCTCATTGTCAAAAAAGGCTGCTGAAGCTCCAGCATTTATGATTATATTCTAGTTAGAAGAAAAAAACAAGAAAGGGAAGAGTCATTTTTAGAAGTCATACATTCCTTTTCCTGACGAGATTGTACATGGACACACATGATTGAAAAGGGGCCTGGGAAATCTTTTTGTTCCGGGCTCCCTGTGTCTAGCTGAAAATGGGGGATTCCATTACTGTAAAAACAAGAGGGACTCTATAAAGGATCAACTTCCAGTCTCTGTTAACACTTAGCATCTCCTAGCTAGTAAATGATGACACTTGGACCACAACTCAGACTTTCACGTTTCTTACCTCATGGTCTAACAGCAGTATGTTGTCATATAATGAGAGAAGAGGTTGAGAGGTTGTTTTTCACCATTCGGAGCTGTGACGGTATCCATCATGATTCCTGCCTGCCTTCATTTTTCCACAATTATTTAGATATCAACTTTGAAGAAACACTAATATCGGTTCTACTGTTACGAAATATTAGGCTGTCCAAAGAGTCTATGGAGTTAACATCCAAAATTATTTCTCTGCATGCCTTGAAAAGTCCATAGTGTTCTTAATTGTTTTCTTGTTAAGGAAGAACTGAGTATGTCAGTAAACAGTTGTGAAATGCATGTATCTTCTACCCCATGCAAGATTTTAGATCAGTGTTCATTTATTTTCAATGACTGAGGAAATAAATATCATTTGAGGGAACTACCAATGATAAATAGCCTACTAATTTCAGAGTGATAGAAGAATTTACATCTTGTGCTTGGTTGTCCCCTTTGGGACCACCGACCTTAGAAATTATGAATAATTTAGCTAACATTGGGACGCATAATTCAACGCTGGAACTCAACAAAACTAGAATTTTTGTATTTTCTCTGAGGGAGAGACGATTTCTTGAGCATTTTGTCATTAAGGTATATAAAATATTGGCGTTAAGATTGGTTTAGAAGTTTTCTCAGTGATTGGCTGAAAATAGAACCATGCTGGACAGAGTTTCAGTGCTTTTATATAGATATGGCTTGTGTTTGGGATTCTGCTTTCAGGGCTGATTCCCCAAACGTCTAGAAGATGTGAGAAAACAAAACAAAAAATTTTGAAGGAAATACAACGCTTAATGAATAGAAAGGGGTTACACTGATGTTAGCAGAACATAGAGGTTTAAAATAGCCTACAGAGGTAGAAAGCCTTCAAGTCTGTGTCTGGAGATATAAAAGAGAAAATAAAGAAATTATTTCTCTTGGTTCAAAGAGCTACAAATGCAGTTAATCTGATAATGAGAAGCAGATCTAGAAGTTTAGACTTTTTATTACAATAATAGTCTTCATATTTTAGGGACTGTCAGAGTCACCTGCTAGGTTTGTAACAGAGATGACTGGTCCCCAATGCCTGAGTTTCTGATTCAGTAGATTTGGGATGAGGCTTGAAATGTTAATTTCTTACAAATCCCCAGGTGATGTCAATGATACTGGCCCAAGGGCTGCACTTTAAGACCATTACAATACGGAATCACTGCTCAAGGAAAGAATTGAAATTGCATTTAGGAATAAATAGAATAACGTTCTATGTAATGTTTTCAGTTCTTCAGAAAATGGACTGTCCTTTATTGGCAAGGTTAAGAGATGTTTTCATTACCAATAAACACAAGATTCTGAGCTGTGATCACTCAAGCAAGATTCACTATAGCTCTGTGACCAGATAGTGCACATTCTAACTTATCAGAAGGGGAAATGAGAGAAAGATGTGTTGTGATTGTTCACCATCTGGGAGAGAGATGATGTTTATGGCACTCTCAGATCTCTGGCATGGCACCAAATTATGTGTGTGGAAAGACAAACAGTGCACAAATCCAGATGTTTAGCCTGTAACTCTACATCAGGCTAAACATCCAGAAATTTCAAATAAATCAAAGTTTCAAGTAAATCAGGCATCCGGATATTTAATTGATTTTTACATTCTAATCTAGTCTAATATTTTTGGGTCATATAGACTCAATCTTACCTTTTGTGCAACTGTCAGATTAAGAAATTTCCCCCCTCCCCCCACCTATGTGTCTGTCTACTTCTGGGTTTTTTTCCAACATGCAACAGCTATGCTACTTTGATCCCTGAGGCACTTCTGTGTCTTTGAAGTTAGCCATCTAGCTATTATTTCATTTGTCATCTCTTTACTTCAATTGTTAGAATTTCACAGCATTAAATCCATGAAACCACTTAAAAAGAAGTTTTACCTGAAATGATTTCATCATGGTTACAACTCTTTGAAAGAGGGGACTTCGTGAAAATGTACAATACTAGGTGACCACTCTATTTGGATAGAACCATGAAACATCCAATATACCTACTTTACCATGATTTATCTCAACAGCTACATTTAAGGCAGCACTTTCACTATGCAAGCCATATTTAAAAAGTTAGAATAAAGAATAAGATAGAATAAATGTTTAAAATAGGTGTGTATCAATTAACACAAAACAAATATATAGTAAGATTAATTATACATGCTTTGATTTAGTTTCTATCTAGTCTTTTATGTGAAAGAAAATACAAAAATTCTAGTTTTGTTGAACAGTATGTGTTTTTCAAGTGGTATTAGAAGCAATAGAATGTGAGTACAAGAAATGGATTTATTCAGTCCACTGTGGTTCATTTGAGAATTGAGGTGTGACTTATTTACAGTCAAAATCAAATGAAACATATACACACACCCACACACACGCGCGTGCGCACGCACACACACATACATACACACACACAGAGAAGTATCTCCATTAATTTATTGTCGTATTGGTATACAACAGGTTTTTTTTTTTGTGTTATACATTTTGGATTCAATAATGTAATTTTAAAGCCTCTAACTATTTCTTATTAAGAAGTCTGATATTGTGGTGCTTCAGTGACAAATAGTTTTTTTTAGGTAATGCCACAAATGGATAGGAACTATTGGCTTTGAGATAGCATCTTTGAGATAAAAGCACCGTGCTGTTTTATGCATAATGCTGATGAACATAAAAACTTCAAAGGCAATAAGAACTGACCCTAAAATCTCATTTAGTTCATGTAAAAGAACACTCATTCAGAGACAAGGAAGAGAATAGGCAAGTTTTTCTGTGCCAGATACCAAACCGTGCAACAATGTAGTGAAGTAAACCCTAAATCATGAGTATCTGTGAGTGACAGTATGAGCCACAGGACCAGAGGAGGCTAAATTGTGCCATGCTCTGGAAAGATGTGAGTTAAATATCCAAGGAGTCATCCAAACGTAAGCATGGCAGTACTCACGTTAACTATTAACAATGATTCCCCAATTTCAATACACTGAAACTTACATCTATAATTAACAGAAAGTCCTGCCCTTTGAGAAATGCCTGGGATAAAAAATTGCATGTGAAATCGAGGTAGCGAGTACAAATCTCAATTCACAGCTCAGACAGGGCTTATAAACAGAGTTTGTCTGGAAGGTTGAGGAAAACCCAGCTGGCCAGTGTGGCTGACACAGAACGAGTGAGAAGGATATATTCTCAGGTAAGAAATAGAAGTAAGGGAATGGGGATGGGGGGGCAACTCATATGGTTTGGGTAATTGGGTTTTTGTTTGAATATCCACTATTTGTCTGAACTCTACATTCTGACAAGAATCATATTCTTTCTAGCAAGACCCCCAGGTCCTATGAAAATCAGAGAATACGGCACAATATTTGTTTTTAGGGTTTCAGAATATTCTGTGATAGAAGTGGCTATAATGATAATTAAGAAGCTGGTCTACAAGAATCTCTTCAGAGAGACCCCTAACTCTACAGGATGTCGTATTCAAGTGCCTATTCTACTTCCCTGTGGAGCAACGCAGTCCATACATTTTAAAAAGTATTTAAAATTTTTAGAATAGCTTCCTTATTTACAGAAAAAATGAGAAGATAGTTCTTAGAGTTCCCACATACCCCATACCCAGTTTTCTCTATTATTAATACAGTGCCTATGCCACAATTAATGAAGCAGTCAATATCAATGCATTATGATTAACTAAAGTAGATAGTTTATGTAGGTTTTCTTAGTTTTTTCCTGATGCTCTTTCTCAGTTTGGTTACATTCTGTTTAGTTACCATGTCTCCTTAGACTCCTCTTGGCTAAGACAATTTTTCAGACTTTCCTTCTTTTTGATGTCCTTGACACTTTTGAGGTGCTAATTGGGTGTTGTAGAATGCCTCCTAATTAATGTGTTCATGATGATCACACTAGGGTTTTGCGTTTGAAGGGGGAGACCAGAGAGATAACGTACCATTTTCATCACATCGTTTACAGAGTATACAATGTCAGCATGACTTATCACCGTGAACGTTAACTTTGATTACCTAGCTAAAATGCTTGTCAAGTTTTCCCATTACAAAAGTACTCTTTTATTTACCTCTTCATACTGTGTTCTTTGGAAAGAAAACACTTATGTATGGCCCACGCATAAGGAGTAGGAGATCTCATAAATGTTGATAGGAATAATTGCCATTTTCATCATTTATGAAATAGAAAAGTAGAATTTGTTTCTCTTTCTTCAAATAATTATTTGGAAATATGACCTGAGGGTCAATACCTCCTAAGATTTATTAATGAAGATTCAAGTCAAATTAGCTTGACTCTTCATTCCCCAGGCACAGTGGGAAACTTCTCGTTCCTCCCAGTGTCTGTGGAATTTCTAGAGGTGCTTATGGTTTTTCTAGTTACCTCTTGTTCTGATTTCCTGCTTCCTTGGAATGTGTAATCCCTTTCACAGTATGCCTCTTTGAGCTAGTCTTTTTTCACCAACTATCCACCCAAATGTGGAAAATAGCACTGATTCCTTGATTTCCCAAAGCACTAGGTAGTTATGTACAATAGATTTACTTGAAAATGTGGATGCCGGGAAGGTGGAAGGATCCTGTAGTATATCTGGGGGAATAATGTCACTTTACTGCACAGCAAGAAAGAATTTAACATTAAATGTTAAGCATTTGTAATATTGGGCACACAGAACTATTTTGCCTTTTGTCCATTTTTCTCATTTGTCTGCCATTCTCGTCATGAGGAACCTCTCGTTTGGTTGCTCTTCATTCCTGCGTTCTGAATTTCCATCATTTTTCCAGAATTTTCTTGTCCAAGTAACTTCTTCAGATTCTTGGCTTCTTCCCAGTCTCCACCTCTGGATACTGGCAAAACATCAGGACACTTTTATTTATTACTATGTTCAAGAACGTATGTATTACGGTCTCATTCTACCTTGTTGTGTGCCTGGGGCTATCAGTCCACAATGAGATGATTCATCAAGATATTTTGCTGTACAAAGAAAGTTTGGTGTTCCGAAGAATTCTGCCCTAGGCTCCTTAACATGTTTCTCTCCCTTCTGCGATCCCTCACTCCCTATCCACCACCGTCCTGTCCCCCATCCTCTCTTGTAGTTAGGAACTGTAAATTATCAATCAACGTTCAGTCAGGAAGATGGGATTCACTTTAGGTACTTCAGGGATTAATTCTGGGAACTGGCAACAAAGGTGATTGAAGATAAGTAAAGGAGAAAGAGGTAAACCATAGGAATCAGAAAGTTATATGCAGGAAGGACTGAAACTCCCAAAGGGAGAAGGTGTCACCCAGAGGTCGGCAAGTGGCTCTCACCTCTGGGCTGGAGCACAGCAGCCCATGCTTCCCATTACATGGCTGGACATTCTGTCACTGATGCACACCAGCTACTCTGCAGCCCTTACTGCTGCTGAAGTTAGCGGGACAGTAATTGCTGCTCGTGACACCATGGCTGCTGCATCTGAGCAGGAGCTCTGACTGTACCTATTGAAGGTGATGGAATTTTCTGGTGCTCTCAGTCACTTGCAGTTGCCTGCTACCTGTCCTCAGGGAACAGGATAACATCTTATTTTCCCTCATATTTGAATTCCTTAGCTGTGGCCTCGATTGGTGCCACCTAATCATAAACCAACTGGCCAGGGAGACTTGGAATTGTTGTTTGCAGGCTTCCGGCTCCTTGCAGTACCAACGGAAACAGGACAATGGAGCTGAGTGGCCAAGGACCTGAAGTGTAACAGTCCCCCCATTTGTCCTCTCAGCATAAATAAACTTCTATCCATTTTTAACTTCCAAGCAGCAAAAAAGAGCAATGACATCATCACACAAATAGTCCTGATAAGATTAGAGAAAACTGTATCTCTTCCCACAAAAGGGTGACAAAATTCCTACCAATCACAGTATCCTTCTCTGAGTAACACTTCCTTTTTTAGTTCTATCAATTGCCTTGATATTCTACACCCTGAAGATTAAATTCTAATATTAATCAGCACCACTACTCCTTAAATAAAGTAGTAGTAGACAGAGAGGGAGGAAATTTCAGTTAGCATATATAAATGTAGGCGTTACAACTGAGGAGATATGCATGCATAATGGTAACGTTTCATTCCTCTAACTGGCTGCAAGGTGCTGATGAATATTCATAATGCATTTGTTTTTCTTTCCATCCATGTTGCCTCTTCCCTTAGCCATCCCTCAGCTTGTCAGTGCTCTTCCCCTGAAGGCTGAAGCTACATCGTCGTTTTTGAGGTGCCCAAGGACATGCCATTTTTGTGTGTGCTATAATCTGCTATTAATTTTACTACCCGATACTGAAATAATACAGATCATCCTCAACTTATGAGGGGGTTGCATCTTGGTAAACCGATTGAAAGTTGAAAATATCATAAGTTGAAAAATGCATTTAATATGCCTAAGCTCCTGAAGATCATAGCTTAGTCTAGCCTACCTTCAATGTGCTCAGAACACTGACACTAGCCTATAATTGGGCAAAGTCATCTAACACAATGCCTATTTTATAATAAAGTGTTGAGAACCCATGTTATTTATTGAACCCTGTACTGAAAGTGAAAAACAGAAAGGTCATATGGGGTGGAATGGTGGTCGGCATTACAGTTGTGTACCCTCATGATCGTGTGGCTGCCTGGGGACTTCGGCTGACTGCCACCGCCCAGCATCATGACAGAGGATGGTACCCATATTGCTAGCTGGGGAAAAGATCAAAATTCAAAGCATGGTTCCTACTGAATGCGTATCACTTCCACACCATCATAAAGTCAAAAAAAATTGGAAGTCAAACCATTGTAAATCTGGGGCCATCTGTGCAAGATGCTTGTAACAAAGTCTTCGCTTCTTCCACTCTAATAACAAACCCATTTCCTATTGACATTTGAGATCAGTCACTGCATCCCATACAGTAGTCCTCTTTTGCTTTCTTTTTTGTCTGTGAGGTCACTGGTATGAGGATCCCCAAATATCTAGATGTCTATTTCAACTTACAGTTCTCTGAAATCATTTGATACATGATTGCCTCCTTCTTGCAAAGTAAGACCTCTTTATAAGCAAGTCTAAAGTTCAAGGGACAAGAATCAAATGTTATTTTAAAAGTGAGGCATGAAGATTAATAATGAGAGAAATCACTCTACTTTATTATTATTATTATTATTATTATTATTATTATTATTATTATTTTAGAGAGCATGCACACACACCAGCAGGGGAGAGGGGCAGAAGGAGAGAGAGAGAGAGAGAGAGAGAGAGAGAGAGAGAGAGAGAGAGAGAATCCTAAGTAGGCTCCACTCTCAGTGCAGAGCCTGACCAGGGGCTTGATCCCACAATCCTGGGATCATGACCTGAGACAAAATCAAGAGTCAGACGCTCAACCAACTGAGCCACCCAGGCACACCAGGAATCACTCTCCTTCTACACCTTGATTCTTGGGTTCACATATTCTGGATATGAGAGAAATAGTGTCATATATTGGTCGCTGGTTCAAAGCATATTGACACTGCTTAGCGTATGATCTCAGCCCTGGAACATGTTGTCGGCTAACCGAGTAGAGTTTGCATGAGGCCATTTCATCATTCTAACAGAATAGATATTTTTGGATGATGGGGCATGTCAGAAGACCAATGAATACCTTGAGAATGAGCCTGTTTTCTTCTTTTGCTATAAAATGAGTTCTTGGGTCAAAAGCAATGTGATGCTGGATAACATGAACATGAATAATGAGTTGATTTAGGATAAAAATAAAGGATTCTAGAAACATGACTTTGGATAGAATCTAGAGTGTCTGTTAAAAGGAGACTGATGTCCCACTCTAAGATGATAAGAACTCTTACTACACTGAACCTGCTGGCAGCTAGTTTGCTAGCCCCACCCTCCCCCCAAAGGTAGTGGTGTCATTTTGAGGGTTCAGTTGTAATGTCTGGCTAGGGATTCAACATTGGCAATAGCAAAAATCAGCCTTTGGTGAGGGGAAGAGATTTCAAGAACTTTTGATCTACTGGGTCATGAGGCCCAAGTAGCAGAACAGCTTGCATTGAATCCTGGACTTGTTGCAGAGCTTTCTTTTATTTTGGCATCTGCTCGAAAGTGGCAGCTTTTTAACTGGTCGATGGGTCAGAGAAGCACATTCAAGTCTTGTTGTCTCCAGGATCCAAAGAGACCCACCAAGCATTTGGTCACTTTCTTGGTGGTTGCTTGTACAGAATATGATTATTTGACCTTCATTAAGTGGGACTACTGAACATACATGTCCTAAACTACATGCACTGGGCTACTAGGCCCCAAGACTATTAGACCTGTATGCCCTACACTATAAACCCTTTGAAATCTCACTGAGGTGGGGAGCTGTGAATTTAATGGGATTTATCTACCACCTTTTGATAGTTATATGTCTTACCAAGTCATCTAGGGTATTTACTACAACCTTCTCACCAGATGCAATCAGCATGATATCACCAGTGACCAGCAAACCACTATGATATTCTGTCAGGTGGCCAAATAATAAAAATTTCTATGGATTACATTATGGAAGAGAGAAGAGATGTTATGGCCCTGAGTTAAGGCAGTAAAAATGTACTGATGTTTCTGTCCAATGAAAACAAACCACTTTTGATGTAGTTTTTCTGATCAATATAAAGAAAAAGTAATTTGTCAAAATAATGGTTGTATACCTAATAACAGGAGCTGTCTGATTTACTCCAGGAAAGAAACTCAATTGACGCTAGTGGAGTCATCACCTGATTAAATGTATAATTCTCTACCGTCGTTGTCTAAGATCCATTTGTCTTTTGCATAGGCCAAATAGGTAAGTTAAATGAGATCTGAGAAGAATTACCATTCCTGTGTCTTTCAGTACTTTGCAGTTTCCACAGGTATTTAGAGTGGCTTTTGATTTACTATTTTTATAGGGAGATGATGCTCCAGAGGCTCCTGCCTGGATCTTCCTGCAAAATAGACTTCACCATACATTTCAGAGATCCATTTGGTGATTCTGCCAGTTGCTGTGCATGTATATTCCAACTGTATATTCAGAGTGGATTTAAAGACCCAGTTGATTCACTGTGAGAAGAACAAAGGCTAGAACTGACTTCCGTAAGCTACCATTCTGACTGAGGAATCTCAGTGACATTTTGAGTGCTAAAGAATTAGTGTCAGGTTATGGTCAATTAATTCCCATGAATATGTATATTTTTCTTTTCCCTGTATCCTTTCCTGGATGCAGGAAGAAGTTTTAATTGCATACTTATGGCATTGTCCCAATGTTCTTTCTCAAGAACATTCATCCTGTCTTCCCCTTTATCCACAGGTTCTTGGTCTATGCATTGAATTGGTTTTGGAAATTAACCCCTTGAGACTGCTCCAAAACAAACAACTTCACCTGACAGTGAATTTAGTTTCTTACATATCAAATGAAACTTTAGTAGTAGTCTAACCATCTATCTTAAGCTTGTAAGATACCAACACCAATATTTTTATGGATCATATAATTCTGAAACTGCTCTGGAGCTGCTACCCATTTACACAAACCTGTCTACCTTTTCTTTGGTCATCAATCCCTGTTTTCCAGCCTCTGTTACTCTGGGATCCCATCACCCTCACTGAGATCAGAGAATCCATTTCTATGAAGTCATCTCCACTGGCCTCTCCATCATGCAAAGCACAACGACTATAGCTTTCCAGTATTGCTAGTATTTTTTTACTTCATGGTGTATTTCAATGACTCAGTGAAGGAAGTTTCCATTGAGCCTTTGCAATTAGAATATTGCTAAGCAGTTGACTCCAAAATTTCTATATCCTTAAGCCTTAAGATTAATTTCTCTACTGGCATCTCAACTTTATTTAATAGAGTTCTTACTTCAGGCCAAATTTTAGTCAATCATTCACTCAAACTATTGGTGCCACTCCTGACTTCTGGAACTAGCATGTTGAATTCAGAATTTCTGATTCCCATATCAACAAAGTTGGTCAGAGATAACATTACATTCTTTGTTTCTTGGCCTAGAACACTTATTATCTATTTCCCACATAAAATGTCCAAGTATCTGCAAATCTTTTAGAGTATACATCCTTAATAAGTTGCCAGAGGCATTGTCTCTGAGAAAGAGTTACCTTGGCTGCTGTGGCTGGGAACTAAAACATTTCTAGAGTTTCAGCCTCCCATAGTCACTAACTTCTTGTTTAATTGTATCATTTTTAGAAGAATATGACTTCTATAATTTCTGCTCCTTAAATTTAATTCAGTTTTATTTATAGTATAACACAAAAAATAGCTTTTGGAAATATTTTAAGGATGTGTGAAAAGAAAATTAATTTTCATAGGTTACAAGTTAAAATATTTGGTTTCATAAAGTATATTAATTTGTTGGTCTCCATGTATTTTTGTTATTGTTTATTTCTATGTGAATATCTAAGATAGTTGTGTTAGACTTTCTCACAGTGGTTGCTTTTACTAATTTTTCTTTGCATATACAGGGTTTTTGTTTTTTTCACATGTTTTGGTGCTGTTAATAAATCATCATGGTGGATTACATATTCTGTCAATGTAGAATGGCTCCTTTGCCCCAATTTAGTTTTTGCTTTGATTTTTTTTTTGCTTCATATGATTTTTGTTTTATTTTGTTTATAGTTCATAATAATTCTTCTGATTGTTTTATTTGTACTATTTAATACAGTTATTGTATAAAAATATAGAGCTGAATTGGGGTTTTTTTATTTTTATTTTTTTCCCTTTTTTAAATGAAATTCATTGTCGAATTGGTTTCCATACAACACCCAGTGCTCATCCCAACAGGTGCCGTCCTCAATACCCATCACCCACCCTCCCCTCCCTCCCACCCCCCATCAACCCTCAGTTGATTCGCAGTTTTTAAGAGTCTCTTATGGTTTGGATCCCTCCCTCTCTAACTTTTTGTTTCCCTTCCCCTCCCCCCATGGACTTCTGTTAAGTTTCTCAGGATCCACATAAGAGTGAAAACATATGGTATGTCTTTCTCTGTATGACTTATTTCACTTAGCATAACACTCTCCAGTTCCATCCACTTTGCTACAAAAGGCCATATTTCATTCTTTCTCATTGCCAGGTAGTATCCCATTGTGTATATAAACCACAATTTCTTTATCCATTCATCAGTTGATGGACATTCAGACTTTAGCCTCTACTACAAAGCTGTAATCATCAAGACAGCATGGTATTGGCACAAAAACAGACACATAGATCAAGGAATAGAATAGAGACTCCAGAATTGGACCCACAAAAGTATGGCCAACTAATCTTTGACAAAGCAGGAAAGAATATCCAATGGAAAAAAGACAGTCTCTTTAACAAATGGTGCTGGGAGAACTGGACAGCAACATGCAGAAAAGCGAAATTAGATCACTTTCTTACGCCATTCCCCCCCTCAAAAAAAAAAAAAAAAAAAAAAAAAAAACAAAAAAAAAAAACCTCAAAATGGATAAAGGACCTGAATGTGAGACAGGAAACCATCAAAACCCTAGAGAGGAAGCAGGAAAAAACCTCTCTGACCTCAGCCACAGCAATTTCTTACTTGACACATTTCCAAAGGCAAGGGAATTAAAAGCAAAAATGAACTATTGGGACCTCATGAAGATAAAAAGCTTCTGCACAGCAAAGGAAACAACCAACAAAACTAAAAGGCAACCAACGGAATGGGCAAAGATATTTGCAAATGAATTTGTTTTTTAAAAAACAATATGACAGTATTGGCTTCTTAAGAAGGAAGCTTTGCTTATTTCAATTTACTAAAATAACTAATATATTTGAGTAGCTGCTTTTATTTTACTCAATCTAAAGGAGTAAATCACAACGTAATGTATTCAAAATGACTCAAAAGAAAAATGAATGAGGGGCGCCTGGGTGGCGCAGTCAGTTAAGCATCCGACTTCAGCCAGGTCGTGATCTCACGGTCTGTGAGTTCGAGCCCCGCGTCGGGCTCTGGGCTGATGGCTCAGAGCCTGGAGCCTGTTTCTGATTCTGTGTCTCCCTCTCTCTCTGCCCCTCCCTCGTTCATGCTCTGTCTCTCTCTGTCCCAAAAATAAATAAACTTTGAAAAAAAAAATTAAAAAAAAAAAGAAAAATGAATGAAAAATTTATTATGCAAGGAATATGACATTACAATGGAAAGTCTGAACAATAGTGATGCCTGAATAAAATTGTCAAAAAATAGAAAAATAATTAGAAAATAAAATTATCGATAATTCTACCACCAAGCAATAAGCACTATTAACATTTGGTATATTCTTTGCCTTCTATACATCTTGTTTGGTATCTCTAAAATCAAACTGTGTAAACCATCTTACTTTTTTCCAATCATTATTATATCATAAACATTTTTCCACATCATTAAATATACTCTGTAAACAATATTTTTAATTATTGCATTTTGTTGTCATATGTCATAACATTCTTTACTAATTATAACTCTATTATGAAAATGTGAGTTTTTTCTTGTCATTTACTATTATTAATACGTCTTTGAATGCATTTTAATTGGTTTCTTAGACTCCAAAAATAACATTTCTCTGTCAAAAATATGTTTTCAAAAACGGGTCCTTGATACATAATGCATGACTTCTTTCCAAAAGTGTGTATCAATTTATGTTCCCACCATATTCAGTTTAAGATTGA
Organism: Leopardus geoffroyi; assembly: GCF_018350155.1. Classification (NCBI taxonomy): domain Eukaryota; kingdom Metazoa; phylum Chordata; class Mammalia; order Carnivora; family Felidae; genus Leopardus; species Leopardus geoffroyi. Next base: position 16,954,313 of record NC_059326.1, read on the forward strand.
AAGTTAAATTGGGGCACCTGGGTGGCTCAGGCGGTTAAGCGACTGACCGACTTCGGCTGAGGTCATTATCTCACAGTTTGTGGGTTCAAGCCCTGTGTCAGACTCTGAGCTGACAGCTCAGAGCCTGGATCCTGCTTCAGATTCTGTGTCTCCCTCTCTCTTTGCCCCTCCCCCACTCAAGCTCTGTCTCTCGATCTCAAAAATAAATAAACATTAAAAAAAATTGAAGATTGAAAGTTAAATTTAGTTCCACACTGAATCAAAATATTAGCATTTTGTTCATCGTTTTATTTCTAGTTCCTACACAGTTCTTGGCACATATAGTGGGCATGCAGAAAATATTTTTGAGTGAATAACTGAATTATTCTATTCAGGCAATGTGCTAGAGCAGAAAAGTTATAATCCTTTAGAGTATAAGAGGACTTTTTATTTGAAAAATGGATTAAATGATTTCCCAAAAGTTATGGAGCTATTGTTTTAAAAAAATCTAGAAGTAGAACACAGTTTATTGACTCCAACCTTTGTGCTTTTTCTTAAACACTTAAAAGATTTCATTAATTTAGAATTTTTTCTAGTTGATAGTGTCTCTATATATCAATAATCTAAGATATCATACAATTTTATTTTATTTTTTTAATTTTTTTTCAACGTTTATTTATTTTTGGGACAGAGAGAGACAGAGCATGAACGGGGGAGGGGCAGAGAGAGAGGGAGACACAGAATCGGAAACAGGCTCCAGGCTCTGAGCCATCAGCCCAGAGCCTGACGCGGGGCTCGAACTCCCGGACCGCGAGATCGTGACCTGGCTGAAGTCGATGCTTAACCGACTGCGCCACCCAGGCGCCCCTAAGATATCATACAATTTTAAACACATATTTTTATTTAAAGTCCAACTTACCATATTCACAAAATTCACCATGGGTACCAACACATACATATAAATCAGACTAGTCAATAATCAATCAATGACAAACTAAAAGGAATTGACAAGTTTAACCATTTATCCCTGTATGTATGAGTGATTTCTATTTTACATGGAATTTCCCCTGAGAAACTTCTCCAAATTTATGTGTGAGGAAGCTAGAACTTAGGCAGGAATGAGGTCAGATGACGGAATTTGGGGACTGTCAGAACACTTAGAAGTGAAAAAGAAAGATCTCAATAAGAAAACCACAAGAAAGCACTTTCAAATATACATGTAAGGAGGAAATAACAGATATACTGAGTCAGAAAAACCCATTAAGAAACATTGGCCAAAAAATAATATTCTGTATTTGCTTAAAAATAGCAACCCATAGATCCAGGAAGTTTAGCAAACACCACGCAAGACAGATAAAAAGCCATATATCTAGATACATCATTGTCAATCACAGAAAACAAATGATAAAGAAAAAGATCCAGGGACGCCTGGGTGGCTTTGTTGGTTAAGCGTCCTACTTCGGCTCAGGTCATGATCTCACAGTCCATGGATTAGAGCCCCACATTGGGCTTTGTGCTGACAGCTCAGATTCTGTATCTCCCCTTCTCTCTGCCCCTCCCCTGTCTGCTCTCTGTCTCTGTCTCTCAAAAAATAAATAAACATTAAAAAAATATTTTTTTAAAGAAAAAGACCTATTAAAGAACAGGGGAAGAGATACATTACATCCATGACAACTCCAATAAGGACGAGAGCTATATTCTCATCATAAAATTTGTAGATCACCAAACAATGGACAACTTCTTTAAAGTGCCAGAAGGAGGAGGAGAGGAGGAGGAGGAGGAGGAGGAGAAAAAGAAGAAAGAAGAAGAAGAAGAAGAAGACGACGGCGGCCAAGGACGAGGAGGATGAGGAGGAGGAGACTGTCAACTTAGAAGTCCATATCCCAAAACAATATTATTCAGAATTAAGGCAAAATAAAGACATTATAATCAAATGTTGATACAAAGTTCTGCCTTCACCATGGCAAGAAATGCCCACTACATCATCTGTCTCATAATTAATAGAAAATTTATGGAAGGAAGTAATAACTCAGAAAGGCAACCCAGATTGTGTGTGTGTGTGTGTGTGTGTGTGTGTGTGTGTGTGTGGTTTTCTATTGTTTTTATGATAAAATGATGCCATGGAAAACCAAAAGTTCTATTGAAATCCTGTATATCTGACCATAGGAATCTAGGAAAGGAACGGATTGTGTCAGGATGCAGGCGGTAGGTAGGAAGGGAATTCCAGAGAGGGGAGAGCTGAAAAGGGGGATTCCATAACTCTTTTTATGAATCTGCACAAGTCTTAGGCTCACCCCTTGGCTATTCATGAATGAGACAGACCCCCAAACCATGTAACAAAGATGTTGAGAGCTGAACATAAACACTGGCCCAAGTCTCAGACTAACCTTGACTGTTGCATGTGTGTGACAGAACCAAAGCAGCATAACAGAAGCTTTGAAAACTAGATTTTAGGAATAAATTTAATAAATGTGTGCAACCTCCTAAAAAGTAAAAAATATAGCTAAGAGAAATTAAGCACACATTCATGCACACACAAAAAGCATTTTGATAGATTTAAAGATTCACTGTTTTTAAGATGTTACTACTTTCTTTTTTTAAATTTTTTTTAAGTTTTATTTTTTATATTTGAGAGAGAGAGTGTGTGTGTGCACATGAGCAGGGAGAGGCAGAGAGAGAAGGAGACACAAAATCTGAAGCAGGCTCCAGGCTCTGAGCTGCCAGCACAGAGCCCAACGTGGGGCTCGAACCCACGAGCAGTGAGATCATGACCTGAGCCGAAGTTGGACGCCTTACTGACTGAGCCACCCAGGCACCCCAAGATGTTACTACTTTCTAAATTGATTTATATATTCACTGAAATCTATTAAAATCCAAGCTGACATTTTGTAAAATACATGAAATAATTATAATATTTTTATGAAAATGCAAGGATCTATAACAAGCAAAGCAATCTAAAAACATAGTTGGAAGACTTTCTGATTTCATGACTTAATAATAAAACTATTATAATCAAGATAATGTGGTTTTGGTACAAAGATAGGCAAAGCAGTCAAATGACTCTACACATGGATCCACACATAGATAGTAAATTGATTTTTGTAAAGGTACTAATGTCATCCAATGTATAATAAATTGTTTTTACAACAAAAGATTCTGAAACAACTGGATAATCACGAATAAAGTTGAATCTCAACACTACCTCACTAAAATTAATTTGATCACAAACCTAGACACAAAAGCTAAATGCAAACAAACCTGGTAAAAAAAAAAAAATAAAAGCAGGGGAATGGGTACATGACTTTGGTTTAAGGAAAGAATTCTTATGTAGGTTGTAAGAAAGTTGTGAACAAAATTCTCAAATGAAAAGATGTAGTAATGACCAATAAATACAAATTGTGTGTGTGTGAAAAAGTGTTCAACATCCTTAGTCATTAAGGAAATTAAAATTACCCTGACATGCTATGTCACATACAATAGGGATAACTAAAATTAAAAGTGTGTTTATACCAAGTGTTGGCAAGGATGTGGAGGAAATGAAACTGTCTTGCATTGCTGATGGGAATATAAAATGATACATTAATTTTTTTTAATGTTTATTCGTTTTTGTTAGACGGAGAGAGACAGAACGTGAGTGCGGGAGGGGCAGAGAGAAAAGGAGACACAGAATCCGAAGCAGGCTCCCGGCTCCGAGCTGTCAGCACAGAGGCCAATGTGAGGCTCAAACCTACGGACCGTGAGATCATAACCTGAGCTGCTTAACCGGCTGAGCCACCCAGGTGCCCCCAAAATGATACATTTTAAAATACAGTTTGGCAGTGTCTTATATAGCTAAAAAATACGTATCCTAGGATCTATCAATTATGATCCTGGCCATTTACCTAAAATAAGTTAAAGATGTATGTCACAAAAGAATTACACAAGTATTTTCATTTTAGCTTTCTTCATAATGAACTCAAACTGGAAACAATCCAAATTTCTATCAACAAGAGAATGAACAAATTGTGGTATATTCATACAAATATATTCAGTAATAAAAAGACACATGTAAAAACATAAATGTATCTCAAAAAACATCATACTGAATGAGAGAAACTAGGCATAAAAGAGGATATGGTTCCATGCACAGAAAATTCCCAAATAGGCAAAACTAAGCTATGTTTTAAATTGGAAGAGTTGTTGCCTTGGGGCTGAGAGTGAGGAGTTCAACTCCAAAAAGGCACACAGGAACTTCCTTAGCCATGGAAATTTTATATAAAATTTGTGTGAAAATGTATGCAAAATATTAGTAAAAACTATTGTCAGGGGCATACAGGTATATATTTTTATGAAAACCCATTGAACTCTACATTTAAATTGGACACATTTAAATGTATTAGATTATATTTCAAAAAATATTAATTACATGCAAACCAGCATTAAAATTATCATTGATAGTAAGATATTTATAAGCTGCCTCTCAGCCAATGGAGTGGTTGAGCAGTGGCTTCGATCTCTGTGCTGCCACACACTGATTTCTGGAAATTGACATTGTTTTGAGGGACTACATTACACCTTGTGGTTGTGGAAAAAGTAAATGAGATAATGAATGGACGGCACGCACATTTAACAAAGCCTTAGCCCAGTAAATGATAACTATTTTGAGACAAACGCCTAAAAAACAACAACAAAGGCTGTGAGTGTGCACGCGTTCGTTGGTACATGTATAGCTTTGAGCCTAGCCGTGCAATTTGGAGGAGCTCTGAGTGCATTCCACAAACTATAAGACTTGAGTTTTCATGATCCCCATACCCATCCTTGTGCATGGAGTCTGTCATTGTTCCCATGGGCGATGTGGTTAAGGCAATCACACTGGTCCATCTCTCACAGCCTTGCTTCATGGCAGAGGAATCCGTACAAATTGTGACACAATCCACAGAGAATCAGAAGACACTGCTTCAATTTACTACTACTGGGGAGTTTAGAAGCAGAAATTTGGTCTTCCATTCTGGTAGTGGACACTAATTTTTAAAAATTTTTTTGAATGTTTATTTTTTATTTTTGAGAGAGGGAGAGAGAGTGGGGAAGGGGCAGAGAGAGGGGGACAGAGGATCTGAATCAGGTTCTGTGTTGACAGCCACTTACCTGACTGAGCCACCTTGGCACCCCATTAATGTTCATTTTTAAATTTTTTTTAATGTTTATTTATTTTTGAGAGACAGAGAGAGACAGTGTGGGCAGGGGAGGGGCAGAGAAAGAAGGAGACACAGAATCTGAAGCAGGCACCAGGCTCCAAGCTGTCAGCACAGAGCCCGACCTGGGGCTCGAACGCACGAACCGGGAGACCATGACCTGAGCCGAAGGCTGACCCTTAACTGACTGAGCCACCCAGGCGACCTTGTTAATGTTAATTAAAAAAAAAAACAAGAAAACATTTATTTTGGGGGTGGCTGAGTGGCTCAGTCATTTAAGCATCTGACTCTTGATTTGGCTCAAGTCACAACCTCACAGTCTTGAGATCAAAGCCCCACATCAGGAAAGGAAAGACCTTAAGAAAGAGTAAGAAAGGTAGGAAGTAAACAAGCAGTAAAATTAAGTATATCTATAAAAATCAGTCAAGGGATTCACAAAATAAAGGATGTAAAGTATGACGCCATATACCTAAAACATGAGGTTGCTGAAGGGTACAAATTTAGTCTTTTTAGAAAGGGTTCAAACTTAAGCAACCATCAACTTACTATACACTGCTACATGTGCAAGATTTTATACAAACACATAATAGGAACCACAAATCAAAAACAGGTAATGTATATGCAAAAAATAAAGAGAAAGGATTCCAAGTATATCACTAAAGAAAGCCAACAAACCATGAAAGAAGAGAGCAAGAGAAAAAAGGGACAGAGAAAAAACTACAAAACAATAAGAAAACAAGTAACAAAGACCAATAAGTATATACTTATCAATAATTACTTTGAATGTAAATGGACTAAATGCACCAATCAAAAGACATAGGGTGATGGGATGGGTAAGAAAGTAACCCATCTATGTGCTGCCTACAGGAGACCCATTTAAGACCTAAAAACACCTGCAGATCGAAAGTGAAGAGATAGAATAACATTTATCATGCAAACGTAAGTGGGGGAAAAAAGGCAGGGTAGAAATGCTTCTGTCAGATTAAATAGATTTTAAAACAAAGACTATAGCAAGAAACAAAGAAGGACACTATATAATCATAAAGGGAATAACCCAACAGGAAGATATAACAATTCTAAACACTTATGCATCCAACATGGGAGTGCCCAAGGACATAAAGCAGCTAATAACAAACATAAGGGAAGTAATCAATAGTAAAACAATAATAATAGCAGACTTTCACACCCCACTTACAACAACAGATAGATAATCTGAACAGAAAATCAACCAGGAAACATTGGCTTTGAATGACACATTGAACCAGATGGATCTAACAGATAGAATTCAGAACATTTCATCCTAAAACAGAAGAATACACATTCTTTGCAAGTGCATATAGAACATTCTTCAGAATAAATCATGTTAGGTCACTAAACAAGTCTGAACATACTCAAAAAGGTCAAAGTTACACCATGCATCTTTTCTGACCACAATGCTGTGAAAGTAAAAATTAACCTTAAGAAAACCTACTAAGAACACAAATACACGGAGGTGAAATAACATGTTATTGAACAATGGACGAGTCAATCAAAAAATCAAAGAAGAGATAAAATAAAATAATACATGGAGACAAATGAAAATGAAAACACAGTGGTCCAAAATCTTTGGGATGTGACAAAAGCTGTTCTAAGAGGGAAGTTTATAGTAATACAGTGCTACCTCAAGAAACAAGAAAAATCTCAAATAAACAACTGAACCTTACTCCTAAAGGAACTAGAAAAAGAAAAACAAAACCGAAAAACAGCAGAATGAAAGGAGAAATAAAGATTAGAGCAGGGATAAATGAAATAGAAACTAAAAAACAACAAACAATAGAACAAGTCAATGAAACCACTAGCTTGTTCTTCAAAAAGATCAGCAAAATTGATAAACCTTTAGCCAGACTGATCAAAAGAAAACATAAGAGAGGGCTTAAATAAACAAAATTAGAAATGAAAGGGGAGAAATAATGACCGACACCACAGAAATACAAAGGATTATAAGAGAATATTATGAAATATTATATGCCACAAATTGGACAACCTAGAAGAAATAAATAAGTTCTTGGAAATATATAACCTCCCCAAAATGAGCCAGGAAGAAATAAAAAATTTGAACAGACTGATTATTAGTAATAAAACTGAATCGGTAATCAAAAAATTCCCAACAAACAAAAGTCCAGAACCAGATGATTCACAGCTGAATTCCATCAAATGTTTAACAAGTTCATACCTACTCTCAAAATATTCCAAAAAAACCCCAAAGAGAATAGGAAAGAAAGCTTCCAAATTTACTCCAAATTATTCAGGGTAAATGAGCATTACCCTGTTACCAAAACCAGATAAAGACATTACAAAAAAAGATAACTACAGGCCAATATCTCTGACGAGCATAGATGCGAAAATCCTCAGCAAAATAGTAGCACACTGAACTCACAATACATTAAAAAATCATTCACCACCATAAGCTGGGATTTATTTCTGTGATCCAAAGGTGGTTCAATATTCACAAATCACCATTATATATCACATCAACAAGAGAAAGGATAAAAACCATATCATTTCAGTAGATACAGAAAAAGCATTAGACAAAGTACAACATCTATTCATAATAAAACTCTCAACAAAGTAGATGTAGAGAGAATATACCTCAACATAATAAAAACCCCTAGCTATCATCATACTCAATGGTGACAGACTGAGAGCTTTTCCCCTGAGTTTAAAGGAACAAGATAAAGATGTCAATGCTCACCACTTTTATTCAGCGTAATACTGGAAGTCCTAGCCACAACAATCAGATAAGAAAAAGAAGTAAAAGGTATCCAGATTGGTAAGGAAGAAGTACAACTTTCATTATTTTTAGATAACATACTATATATAGAAAACACAGAAGACTTCACTGAAAAACTGTAAGAACTGATAAATGAAATCTGTAAGGTTGGGGTTAAACAGTATATAAAATCGATATACAGAAATATGTTGCATTTTTGTACACTAATAATAAAGTAGCAGAAAGAGAAATTAAGAAAATAATCTCATTCACAACTGTACCAAAAATAATAAAATACCTAGGAATAAACCTAACCAAAGAGGTGAAAGACCTGCACTCTGAAAGCTATAAAACACTGACAAACGAAATTGAAGGCAACACAAAGAAATGGAAAGATATTCAATGCTCATGAACTGGAAGAACAAATATCGTTAAAACATCTATACTACCCAAAGCAATATACAGATTTAATGCAATCCCTAACAAAACACATTTTCTCAGAACTAGAACAGATTATTCTACAATTTATATGGAACCACAAAAGACACTGAATACCCAAAACAATCTTGAAAAGAACAAATCTAGAAGTACAATTCCAAATTTCAAGATATACTGCAAATCTGTAGTAATCAAACAGTATGGTACCAGGGCGCCTGGGTGGCTCAGTTGGTTAAGTGTCTGCCTTCAGCTCTGGTCATGATCTCACAGTTTGTGAGTTCCAGGCCCACGTCGGACTCTCAGAACCTGGAGCCTGCTTAGGATTGTCTCCCTCCCTCTTTCCCCTTCCCTGCTCACATTCTCTCTCTCTCTCTCTCTCTCTCTCTCTCTCTCTCTCTGTCAAAAATAAATAAACCTTAAAACAGTATGTGTAAATAAACCTTAAATAAACCTTAAAACAGTCATAAAAATTGACACATAGATCAATGGAACAGAACAGAGAACCCAGAAATAAACCCATAATTATATGGCCAATTAATCTTCAACAAAGAAGGAAAGAATATGCAATGGGAAAAAAGTCTCTTCAACAAATGGCACTGATAAAACTGGACAGTTACATGCAAAATGAAATTGGACCACTTTCTCACACTATACACAAAAATAAACTCAAAATGGATTAAAAACCTAAAAACGAGTTCTGAAACCATAAAAGTCCTAGAAGAGAACACAGGCAGTAATTTCTCAGACATCAGCCATAGCAACATTTTTCTAGATATGTCTCCTGAGGCAAGGAAACAAAAACAAAAGTAAACCATTGGGACTGCATCCAAATAAAAAGCTTCTGCACAGCACAGGAAACAATTTAAAAACCTAAAAGTCAACCCACTGAGTAGGAAAAGATATTTGCAAATATCATATCCAGTAAAGGGTTAGTATCCAAAATATAAAAAACTGATACAATTCAACATCCCCAAATCAAATAATCCAATTAAAAACGAGAAGATATGAAGAGACATTTCTCCAAAGAAGACATACAGATGGCCAACAGACTCATGATAAGATGCTAAACATCACTAATCTTCAAGGAAATGCAAATCAAAACTACAGCGAAACATCACCTCACATCTGTCAGAATGGCTAAAATCAAAAACACAAGAAACAAGTGTTAGCAACAATGTGCAGAAATAGGAACCTTCATGCACTGTTGCATACTGGTATAACCACTGTGGAAAACAGTATGGAGGTTTCTCAAAAAATTAAAGACAGAATTATCATATGATCCAGTAGTATCATATAATTATATAATACTCCTAGGTATTTATCTAAAGAATATGAAAACACCAATTTGAAAAGATATATGCATCCCTATGTTTATTGCAGCATTTTTTTTACAATGTAAACTCATGGAAGCAACCCAAGTGTCTGTTGATAGATGAATGGATAAAGAAGACATACTATATATGTATATGTGTATATATACATATATATACAAATACTATATATATATAATATACTATATATGTATATGTGTATATATGCATATATATACAAATGAAACAAAACAAATGAACAGGGGAAAAAACTCATGGAAGCAACCCAAGTGTCTGTTGATAGATGAATGGATAAAGAAGACATACTATATATGTATATGTATATATATACATATATATATATATACACATATACATATATAGTATATATGTATATATACACATATACTATATATGTATATGTGTATATATACATATATATACAAATACTATATATATATAATATACTATATATGTATATGTGTATATATACATATATATACAAATGAAACAAAACAAATGAACAGGGGAAAAAAAGGGACAAACCAAAGAACAGACTCCTAATTACAAAGAAATAAGCTGATGGTTGCCAGAAGGGAGGGAGGTAGGGAGATGGGTGAAATAAGTGATGGAGATTAAAGAGTACATTTATCATGAGCACTGAGTAGTGTATAGAATTGTTGAATCACTAAATTGTACACTTGAAACTAATATAACACTGTATGTATGTTATATGAAATTAAAATTTAAAAATATTAAAAGCACAGGTGAAAAAAAAAGATTTTGTTTTCCTCCTGGATACTAAATTAATATACCCAGACTACCAGTTTTACCTAGGTAAGGCTATACCTCACTGAAGGGTTTGAATCCATCATTGAGTACTTACTTTGTGATACCATTTAGTAAAAATAATTCTGTGTATCTTTCATCTAAAATTATGTTGTATGAAATATCATAGAGATGATGGAAAACTTCCATTTACTTTTTTCATTATTCAGGGGCAAATAGGTACTCTGACACACATATTTCAAAAGATGTAATAATTTATCTAAAGGTAGATAAAGATAAACCAAAATAATATGACCATCAGGGAGAAAGGGGATTTTCATTTAGCTTTTTTCTTTAAGATATTCTGGTCTTTTTGTGCAGGAGCATTGTCAGCCCAGGATACAGAGTGTTTGACCTATTTTACTAAAGAAAATGAAGAGAGGATTTACCCGTTTTCTTGGGTCTGGGGTAATCCCCTGATTCTAGTAAATTTATTTAAATTGAGAATGACCTTACCTATCTATTCTTTTTCACAAAGACAGAGAAAGTTTACCCAAACCAAAATGAGAGCTTCAGATTATCATAAAACTGTCAATTAGCTTATACTCAGTGAGTTAATTTTATATTATGAAATGAACGTATTCCAACAATTCACTAGCTGATGAATTGAAAGGTCTTGATTTCCCAGATTAGTAGTCAAAACACCTCAGAAATGAAATTCTACCTTTGCCAATGAGGCTGACATTTTGTAATTTTTGTCGTTTAAAGTCTGAATCCTGGACATAATGGAGTCTGTAATTACTGACTTAGAACTAGTGTGAACTATTCAATTCTCATCTTCTGGACTTAATTCAGTCTTTCTAATTTTACTCTGTTTTATCTTTTAATCTTTTCATCACCTTGATTTTTAGGCTATGTCTGTGCCTTTGCATGCAAATGATTTTAATGGCTTTGTTTTCCTTCTATCATTGTTAAATCATAGATTCTGGGAAACCTGTCACGTGTTTCTCAGTGGATTGCTGGGAGAATTAAATGAGGTTATGCAAATCAGGTGCTTAGCACATCAACTGGCACAAGTTGAGCATGCAATGAACATAAACTGTTACATGTGATAAAATTCCTGGGGGTAAGAAGGTCTTTATGTTTGGAACTTTATGTATTGTAATTAGTACAGATTCATCTGATCCCTTCCAAAATTAATTGTGTTTAATAATTTCATAAGACTGATTTAAATTGTGGACATATATGATGATTTTTGCTTGATCCCTCCTTTCTTGAAGTTGTCTTTTTTTTCTTTCTTTCTTTCTTTTTTTCTTTCTTTCTTTCCTTCTTTCCTTCCTTCTCTCTCTCTTTTTTTCCTTCCTTTCTTCTCTCTCTTTCTCTCTCTCCCTTTTTCTTTCTTTCTTTCTTTCTTTCTTTCTCTTTCTTTCTTTCTCTCTCTCTTCCTTCCTTCCTTTCCTTCCTTCCTTCCTTCCTTCCTTCCTTCCTTCCTTCCTTCCTTCCTTCCTTCCTTCCTTTCACCTGAGAAGACTCTCAACAATTAAATGATACTTTTTAAATCCTTTTTCCTTTTTGGTGGGAGGAGGGGCATCAAATAAGGAAAAAGGACAAGCATCATGACAAACCCAGCAATGAGTCAGCTGGATGTATAGTAATGCCTTTAACTCTGTAAACTAGCTTTATTCATAGTCAGGAATTATCTTTCTTCCCTGCAATAACTCTTCAGTCAACAGTAAATAAACAACTGAAGTAGAAATGTAAGTGCTTTGAGACTTGATATTAAAATAACTCTGAATTTTTTTTTTTTTTGTTTAGATATTCTTCACCTAATCTCAGTCTGGTCAGCATTTTTCCTTCCTTGGAACATGCAGACGTGTAAAATTAGAAAAACCGACAGAACAAGTATTTTGATAAAGTGCGTGTGTTCCTCCATTACTCTGTTTCACCACACATGCCCTGGGTTAGAATACAAAATATTTGAGGAAGGTAAAGTCTTTTGTTCCATCATGATCCTTATTGCAGAAACTTAGCATCTCAATAGAAGTTTTCAAAAACTGTTTGGGCCATGAATTCTTTTTTGGCTCACCAGAAATATTTTATAGTAGTGCACTATATTATATTTCCTCAGTGATTTTTTTTTCAGTTGAGAAAATCTTGTCTAATTTCAGAGTGGCCAATTCACTCCTTTGATGGTGAGACCCACTTCAACATATTCTATTTCCCCTACACCCACAATTTCCTGTTTGAAAGCAGCATGAATCACCCTGGTTATAAAAAAAAAAAAATACCCTAAAGAATCTGATTAGAGATTTTTGTAAACCACACAATAGAATTAGTACCTAACAGATCCCTAGCTGGTATTTCTGTCTCTCTTTTTCCTTTGTTCATTTGTTTTGTTTCTTAAATTCCACATGTGAATGAGATCAGATGGTATTTGTCTTTCTCTGACTGACTTATTTCACTTAGCATTATGTGCCCTTAGCTCTATCCATGTTGTTGTCAATGGCAAGATTTCATCCTTTTTAATAGCTGAGTAATATTCCAGTGTGTGTGTGTGTGTGTGTGTGTGTGTGTGTGTGTGTGTGTGTGTGTACCACAACTTATCTATTCATCCATCGATGGACATTTAGGCTGCTTCCATATCTTGGCTATTGTGAATAATGCTGCAATAAATATGAGTGTGTGTATCTCATTGGCTTGGCATTTTTGTATTTTTGCAGTAAATACCCAGTAGTGTGATTACTGGATAGTAAGCTAGTTCTATTTTAAAATTTCTAAGGAACCTCCATACTGTTTTCCACAATGGCTGCACCAGTTTGTATTCCCAGCAACAGTGCATGAGGGTGCCTATTTTTCCACATCCTTGCCAACACTGGTTTCTTGTGTTTTTGATTTTAGCTATTCTGACAGATGTGAGGTGACATCTCATTGTAGTTTTGATTTGCATTTCCCTGAAGATTAGTGATGTTGACCACCTTTTCATGTGTCTGTTGGCCATCTGTATGTCTTCTTTGGAGAAATGTCTCTTCATATCTTCTGCCCATTTTTAATCAGATTATTTGTTTTGGGGGTTTTGAGTTGTATCAGTTCTTTATATATTTTGGATACTAACCCTTTATCAAATATGTCATTTTGTAGCTCATATTTTCAATGCCTCCAATATAAATATGAGAATTTTTTAAGGGCACAAGGACTATATTTTAGGGACTAAAATCAAGTAATTATTGTCAACTAGTTTACTATGCTTTCAGTGATTTATTTTCAAGACAGTAAAATAAAATGGTCCTTCAAAATCTCACAGACTTAAATCCTATTATTGCTGGAGTGTTTCTGGAGTATCCTTTGGCCACTACACTCTATTAGGATATTTGAGCATTTGTTTATTTACTTAGTAAGACTCTGGAGTCATACTGTTTTTTCTATGCCACAGGACAATTGCAAGCTTGAAATGAAAAACAACGTAGTAATACCTGTGCTTTGCTACCTTAAACTAAAATTAGGGGCTCACCACTTGTATCATCATGTAGATATTAAGTTTGCATGTTTTAAAAATATCCCTTGTATTATCAATTATCTGAATATTTACAGGTCAGAAAGAATGGCCTCAAACATTCCTTGGTAGAAATTACCAGGAAGGTCACCTAATCTTCCTCAACCCCCACTTTTTTACATGGAAATACAAAACTATTGTAAAGATCATATAAAAGAATGCACATAAACTTCTTCGCACGGTGCCAACCAATAAAAGTCATCTATCATAGTCATTACTGTGATCATGAACAAAATGCATTTCCCTCACATTATGAACAGTCCACCTTATAAAAAGAGTGGTTTTAAGAAGTAAGGCTATAATGTAAGAATAGTCAATATTTCACAATATAGGCACGTAACTCATACTCCTATCACAATACAGACTATTTCCACCATCCCAGGTTTCTCTGTGTCTCTCTATAGGCAATCTCTTTCTGCCAATCCTGGTCACTGGAAACCTCTGATCTATTTTCTGTTACTGTAAGTTTGGAATTTTAAAATTTTAATATAAATGGATTCATACAATTTTTTGTGTCTGGCTTCTTTCACTAAATGTAATGCTTTAGAAATTCATCCTTGTTAATTTCTTATTATTTCTGAATAGCAGTATTTTGATTCTGCTATACAACAGTCCTGCAAAAGCTAAAAACCTTAACTTTTCTTGCACTGAAAAGTAGCTACTATTAGGTTTACAAATACAGTTAATATATGCTTAGATTTTCCTTAATTTTTAAAATTTTATTACTGTTAATTCCTTTTTGCATCTTAGATATTCCATCTGAAATAATTTTCTTTCCTACTAAAGTACATTTTGCAGAATTTCCTCTAGTTCAGCTTGGGGATAAACTCAGTTTTCATTGGTCTGTAAAGATATCTATTTTACCCCATTTTAATGCTAATTTAGCTAGGTATAAGATTTGAGATTGACAATGGGGGCAGAGATAACTATCCACAAGAGACGCCCACCTAGCTTTCAAAGTGCAGAATTATTGAAGGGGATTCATATATATATATATATATATATATATATATATATATATATATCCATCTAGGGGTTATATTTATCAGTCTCCTTTGCATGTAGGGGGTCCCATATTTTTAGTTCTTTCCAACACATTGGGAGAAGCAAAGATTTTCACTTCCAGTCCAAAGTATTTAAGAAGAATTTTGCTTTCAGGGCTCCTTGGGTGGCTCAGCTGATCAAGTGGCCAAAATCAAGAGTCAACACCAAAAATGCCTATTTGAAATTCACACGAACAAGAAATTATTTCTATTGTGGTAACATACAGGTATTTCTGATTTTAGTTGTCATAGCAGTTACATTTTTAATTAATACAAAAATTATTTCTTCTCTGCATTGAGAAATTATTGTTCAGATGTATACTGGCTTCTAGAGTTGCTATTGAAAAATCTGATGTCAGTGTTATTTTGTGATTTTCTAATAGCTTGTCTGTCTTTTTTCTCTGACTAATTTTATAATCTGTTGGTGTTCTGCATTTCCTGTACATCTCATCTCGTGGTTGATACCTGATATATCTTGTTTTGCACTTATTGTCCTTAGTAAACATGAGTATTTAGTTCCTTTTGCAATTCTGTATATTTCTCAGATTTTATCTTTTCAAATATTACTTCTGCTTTATTCTTTTTACTCTCTTTATCTGTAACTTTATGTATTTAAAAATTTAGGGGCGCCTGGATGGCGCAGTCGGTTAAGCGTCCGACTTCAGCCAGGTCACGATCTCGCGGTCCGTGAGTTTGAGCCCCGCGTCAGGCTCTGGGCTGATGGCTCAGAGCCTGGAGCCTGTTTCCGATTCTGTGTCTCCCTCTCTCTCTGCCCCTCCCCTGTTCATGCTCTGTCTCTCTCTGTCCCAAAAATAAATAAACGTTGAGGGGCGCCTGGGTGGCTCAGTCGGTTAAGCGTCCGACTTCAGCTCAGGTCATGATCTCGCGGTCCGCGGGTTTGAGCCCCGTGTCGGGCTCTGGGCTGACGGCTCAGAGCCTGGAGCCTGCTTCCAATTCTGTGTCTCCCTCTCTCTCTGCCCCTCCCCCATTCATGCTGTGTCTCTCTCTGTCTCAAAAATAAATAAACGTTAAAAAAAATTAAAAAAAAAAATAAATAAACGTTGAAAAAAAAATTTTTAAAAATTTAGTATTCTGTTCCCCATTCTCTACATTCATTTTTTAGTATTTTCAATCTCTGGTAATTTTTTAGCTCTTCCTTGTGTTCAATCTCTCACTTATGTTTAATCTGATGTTTAACTCACTTATTAAATTTTAATTTTATTGATTATACATTTTTTTCACTTCTAATAGTACTATTTGGTTCTTTACCATATCTGTCCACTCTCTCTCAAGGCGCCTGGGTGGCTCAGTCGGTTAAGTGTCTGATTCAGGTCGTGATCTCATGGTTCATGAGTTTGAGCCCCACGATGGGCTCTGCACTGATGGCACAGTGCAGAGCCTGCTTGCAATTCTCGGTCTCCATCTCTCTCTCTGCTCCTCTCTCTGTGTCTCTCTTAAAAATAAACATTTAAAAGAAATCTGTCCACTCTCCTTGAATAATATCTTGTTCCTTGCTTTTTAATTTGTATTTCTTCCAAAATTTCACATATATTTATTTACATAGTCTATGTGATAAGTTCATTATCTGAAAATCTTAAAGCTTTATTTCTGTTTATTGTTCTTGCTGACCTTAATGTGGGGCTTCCTTCATATGTGTTTTGTAATTGTGGACTGTGGACTCATGCTGACAAAGTTTAATCAGTAGATTCATACAAAACTTGAGATGAGGGTACTTCCCTCCAGAATGGAATTAATTTTGCCTCTGTAGGGTACCTTAGGATAATAATCCAGGACAAATTTAAAATAAATTTCTCAGAGTGGGTTTGCTTTGCCTCATCAATGATACAAATCTGTATCCCACACCAATATGAAGGGATAATTAATTTCACTTCAATACTTTTTTCTGCTGTTAAGCTCCTATAAAGTAAAACTGATTTATTAATAAATGTAAAATAACATATATATCTATCATCTATCTCTATCTCTTTGGTTGTTTCAATGGAAAGGATGTCGAGAATCATATTCACTAAATGTTCATACCAGTCGTACCTAGATGATGCAATTTTGAATGATATGTTCTGTTTTCCACTCTGCGTTTTTTCTGTTTCTTAAACAGTTTATAATGAATATGTATTTTGGGTGTTATCGAGAAAAGCAAACATGTTTTAAGGAGTGGACTATAGTACTACTTATATAAAAATAGGGAGTACTTAATATATTACAAGATTGAACATAAGAAGTAGTTTCTTTTTTCAAGGAGTTTCAAAAATCTAGGAATATAACAGGAGAAACATCTTTTTTTTTCTTACTTTATGAATGTGGCAACCCAATTATATGTGTAAAGCTGGTAATTCGAGAGATTCTTGTTGCAGGACTGTTGTATAGCAATTGGAAAGCACTTCTACTGAAATGACCTAGATAATTGGAATGAAGAATTAATTTAGTAGATGGTTTTTTGATTCTAAATAAACATGTATACTGCTATATTTTATGAAAATATTGAACTTTCTACTACATAGTAGTATATTATTTTGTACATTATTATAGTATACAATATACTATATACAGTAGCATACGGTTTTATACATTATTATAAATAACTGTATAAGCATGTTTTCTGTTGTTTATATTTAATGACATTTAAATTATGAAACAAGATTTTTTTTACAGTCCTCCAACAAAGTGGAAATGCAGTTTGAAATACTTAAGTGAAAATGACTCTGTCACCCCAACACTGATGCCATATTCATGTAAGAAGCTTGAACTGACTTGAAAAAATGTGTTCATCCATCCTATCCCTTTTTGTGTAATCAAAAGTCCTCTCAATATAAATTTACCCTTAGACCTGAAAAATCAAATAAAGCACTTTTCAATCAAGAACTTTTTCTTATAGCCCTGGCCTTAGAAAAAATTGCCAAGTTGAGAATTCATGATGACTGTGGAGGGAGCATTTAAAATATAGCCCCATATTATAGAAGATGCAGTAATTCAATATACAGCCTGTGTTTGTCCCAAGATATATATCACTGCTACTTCTCTAAGACCTCATATTGTTGGAAAGACAATAAAAATAATGATTAGAAGTCCCCTTGCATTTGCTTAACAAACCTTTTTTTTTTTTCTTTTTTACAATCAGTTTTCTTTTTAATTGAAGTTTAGTTGACACTTAACAAACTTTTATTTTTGACTGCCAGGTATTTGAAAGCCTTTGTTCAAGACTCCAGAGAAGGTACAAATATGACATAATCTATTCCTTCTCCTTCAATTTTACCCATAGCAAATCAAAACACCACTGATCCTTGGCATTTATTTATAAACAGGCTTACTCTCCCCTTAGTTCCAGTCACTTGGAAATTATTATTTTCCTCTTATACTCATACATTAGAGGTAATATCAGCATTAAATAAATTCTACATGTAGTCCCAGCCACTAGAATCAGAAATATGGCTCTACCCTAAATAGTGCTTTTTCTCCCACTCTCTCTTTTAAAGTTTTTCTTTATGACACTATCTCAAAAAACCCATGATATATTTATATTACAGCTTTAAAAAAATCTCATTTACATTCCAATCCCATTTTTCTGAAAATGTGACTTATGTCCAAAATAGATACATGGTAAGTATTTTAGTCTCACTATCTAAATATGTGCAAATCAACATTTAGCTTCGGTTAGTACTGATGGTAACTAAATTCTTGCAACCCTTGTGAATAGCATGGCAGTTAGGTTTGAACAGATCTGTTGAATCCCAATTCCATCACATACTAGCCTTGTATTCCCAAGTAAGGTAATTTCCCTGAGAGTTTCTCCATTTGTACACTAGGAAAAGGAAGAAACCTTTCTTCATTTGTAAAATGAGGATGGAAAAACAAATAGGGCTAGAAAAAAATTATATGAGTAATATAAGCATCTGTTTGATTCCCTTTGAACCAGGTATGTATCCCCAGGCTGATCAATCACAAAGCACAATTATAAGAGAATAAGAAATTGTTGAATAACCTCCCTGAAAGGTATCTACTTTACTTTATCTACTTTACTCTAGAGTCTTTCTTTTTCTGCTACTGTATGTTTTTGTTTCTTCTCTTTCTACCTTTGAACAACCCCAGCACTACCCTGCTGAGTGAAACACCTTTATCCTGAGCAAAACAATTTATAGTTTCTTCTTCTTGTAAATAGAAATGGTTAGTTATTTTCTTCCTTGTACAGTGTTCCAGGGGAATATATCTAGAAATATTAAACATATTTAGAAAACTGCTTTATTTCAAGACCCCTTTGTTTTCCACTTTAAACATTTTCAGTTGTGGAGTAGAATGAAATACATCTTCCATCCACAGGCTGCACCTAAAACGTGTTATGTGGAAGAAAAGCCTTCTTCCTAATTCCCACTCTTTGCTGGGTTTATATTGATACAGTCATTTAACTCAGAGTAAATTATTCCTAAAATAGATGATGATGGTAATTCAAATAGAAGTTTCCATATCTTTGGTTGAAAATAAGAGATACAGTTTCTATCACTGTTGCATTTTCTTAACTCCTAGGGCTTTTTACGAGGTTCTCAGGGTTTGAGATTAAGGTGGGTGAGATAGAAATGATTCATGTTATAAGCATTAATCAGAGAATAAAAGAAAATGCCATTAGTATTTATATGAAATCATAGTTTATGGAAATTAAGGCTCTAACCTTTTAAATATATCCATACCATACAAAATTCTCCTGTCTTCTGATTTCACACATTGATGAGTTCAAGGAGCTCACATTTAGAGGACTACTTCATTCCTCAATGCCCTCAGTCCCTACACTTAATTAGAAGATGACCAAGCTTCTCTTGATTCTTACACATAATCTGAGCTGTAGCCAGCAGCTCCCCAATTCCTGAATCATGAAATCCATTGTTCTTGAGCTCTTGATCACGACTGTTCTGCTGCCCTTGGACCTATATAGTGCTGCCCGGGCTGCTCTCCATCCTTGATGTCTCTGGCCATTGACACCTTCTACCATCAGGCCATTGACCTCTGCTGTTCATCTCCTTCTTTGGGTAGGAGAATTCCTCTCACTTCGTGATCAGTTCATTTAAGTTGATTCTTACAGAGAACTGTTGACCCTCTTGTTTTTTTCCTTTACATCTCGGTCCTCTACTTTTCAGGCCACAAAAGTACTTTGGGAAGGTCTAAAGAGATGGCCAAGTAAGGATTCCATTGTCCCTGCAGGCATTGTCCCTGGCCTATCCTGCAAGACTTCTTGACCCATGATGCTTTTTTTCCCAGCATCTCTGTTTTCTTCTCTATGTCTTGTTCCTATACAATATTCTGTATACTAATTATAGGCTAGAAACAAGTGTTTTTTTTTGTTTTGTTTTGTTTTTCTCATGAGATCCTTGAGCCCTATGTAAATTAAGTAGTATTCCACTCAGGCCTTTTCCCTCAGTCTCCCAAACTTTCTGTGGCCAAATAGAAGCAAGTGTTTCCTAGAATGAATGGTGGACTTCCCGAAGTGTGATGTTCACTAGCCTCCATTATAACTTTGCCAAACCAAAAATATTCTAATGCATGAACACCCGTCATCCATATCACCTGGAGACTCTATGTGTGTGTGTAACATGTTTTTTATTGTGTTAAAATACACATACTATAAAATTTATCATTTTAACCATTTTTAAGTGTACAATTCAGTGGCATTAAATATACCCACAATGTTGTACAACCATCACCACTGTCGATCTCCAGAACTTTATCATCTTTCCAAACTGAAACTCTATGCCCATTAAATAATAACTCCCCAGTCCTCCCTCTCTCCAGCCCCTGATAACCACCATTCTACCTTCTGTCTCTATGAATGTGACCATGCCAGGTATAAGTGGAATAATATAGTATTTGTCCCTTTATGTTTGACTTATTTCATTTACATAATATTTTTAAGTTTATCCATGTTGCAGCATGTATCAGACTTTTATTTTCTCAAAGGATGAATCATATTCCATTGTATGTATATACCATATTTCATTTATCCATTCATCTGTCAATGGAGATTTGGGTTGTTTTTACCTGTGGCTATCAGAAATAATGCTGCCATGAGCATGGACGTACAAATATCTGATCCGAGCCTAGTTTCAACTGAAAAACAAAAACAAATATGCAGTATACATGTATGGACCCATTAAAATTAGGCAGATGTTATTCATATATTTTATGTAAAAACAGGTTCTGGATGGGTTATTTAAGTGAATGAATTAAATCATTTATTAGTATAAATTCATTCATTTAGATTCATTGGTTAAATCATTCATTCAAATTATTGGGAAGGCAGTAATATAAATATGAATATGGAAAGGCAGACAAGGAAGTGAGTATCCAAAACAATTTGATAATTATTATATTAGAATGGTAATCTACACCATGTGCTGTAGGAACACAGGGAAGGACACTTAAGAGATGCAGGAAGTCTTCCTGAGGAAGAAAAAATACTGGAACTGAACCTGAAACATAAGTAGGATGGTCTCCCTAGAGATTGGGAGAATGGGGGAGGATTTGTCCTAGCTAAGAAGCAAAATGCTAAAAATCATGAAGCCTGGAAAAGTAGAATCAGGGAATGGTAAGTAGTTAATATGGTAACAGCACCATGTGAAAACTGAGAAGCAGTGGGGGCCGCGATCGGAAGTAGACAAACAAAAGATCATAAAAGGCTTTATTCCTACTTGTGCAAAAGGAGTTTGATTTTTGTTATCCTAAAAGCAAGTCTGACAATGCAGCTAGTTCTCCTGAATTTTAAAATACATTTTGATAAAGAAAATGCTTCTTGCATTAGTTTGGATCCAGTCTTGTTTCCTGACACACAGGGCACAGCACCACCACCTACTCAGGAACAAATTGTGCCAATACTTAATAACAGTCCGCCCACAAGGACTTTTAAAATCAGTATAATTATGAGAGATTATAGGTCTTTCATGTTAGCAATTAATTTGTTCGCTGTTTTTATCATTGATAAATGAAGAATGAATATGAGATTGTCTAGAAGTGCCCCACATTCTAAACAGAATTTTTAAATTAAAATGGTTTAAAAATCCTGTTTTGTTCTGAGTCAAACCAGGACTATTTTGTAAATGATCGATAAGTGTTACATACCTGCAGCCTACTTTCTGTTTGATAGACTCTACCTTCTTAACTAAGGCATGTCTCTTTACATTCAGTGAATGCTGGTGGCTTGACAAAATTAACGAGTTATATGATAAAAGGTGTTCAAAGGTCTATCCACTTTGCTGGCCCCACTCTATATAACTTCCAGACCATTATAGTCCAGTGAGACTATGTTGACCCACATATCAGCTGGAGGCATGAGTTGGAAATGAAGCAACAGTTTCTCCAGAAAGTAATCTATTTACCAATATGGAAGGAGGCAGGGGGGTGAGGGGACGGGGAGAAGGTCTTTGGGTTACCAATACATTTTTCCCCAATAACCTATCTGGGTTAATGAGCACTCTTCTGAAACTGTAGATATCATTATCGTTACACATTTTATAACAAAGTATTTATCCTTACACAAAATTATATAGAGAAATACAGCAATGTCACCATGTTACTGAGAAATAGCTGTGGCAAAGGAGACTGCCTGTCTACTGTGGAACATTCGTGAGGAGACATTCATCTAAATCCTGTTCTTTCGCTAAAGCAATAGTTCGTTCATACCTCTAAGAAGTCTCTCATATAATTTGAAGGGACCTACAATGAAAATTATAACATCTGAGAGCAGTAAACATTAAAACAAAATCAATCCATGTCTAAAAGCCTGCACGTGCTTCAGATAACTGAATCACAAATATTTCGATGCTCTAGATGAGAAAATCTTAGAGAATTTACAAGAAAATATTTTCCTGAGCAGCATAAGTGATATAAAAATGCCATATACAGAACACATATAGACACTTTCTTAAATCTACTTTTAGCTTATAGCTTCTCTTTATAACTATGTATGCTGTAGGATAATTTCTTTCCAGTGTATATTTCTTTGTTAAGAAAAGCCAGAAAGAGAATGACACAGAGAAAATGATATGCAACAAGTATCCTGAAGAAACAACTTGTTGCCTTAAATGGATTTTCCTCCATACTTTGAGGAAACATTTAATCTCTTTAAAATATGACTGTCAATCCCAGGATAATGTGAAGACCACAGAAACCAGACCCTTGTCTTATTCACTATAGAATTCTCACTGCCTAGAATTAAGCTTGACACAGTTAAAGCTCAAAAAATTTCATTGAATGTATAAATAGCACACAAAATTTGAACAAACAGGTTTTATGATCTATTTGAAGTTCTTTTCTAAAATGTCAATGTTCCCTGGCCAAATACCACCAGAAATACACATGTAGTTGAATGAATTGGATTGACTGCTAATTGCAATGGTAGAGAATATACACATCATGGCAAAGTGTGGAATATCTCAGTAGGAGGATTTAAGAAGGACTTACTGAGTGTAGGATCTAGGCTTCGTTAAGGTGCTTAATGATGAATTAAAGGAAGTAGAGCTTCACTCTTGATCAGGTATTGTCAGGAAGCAGAGATAATTCTATAATTAGATATTTCAATAAATATTATCTACAGTGAGGGTGGATGAGAATGAAGCTAAAGTTCTATTTAGTAAAGAAGCAGTAGTGGGGTGCCTGGCTGGCTCAGTCGGGGGAGCATAGGACTCTTGATCTCAAGGCCTTGCGCTCAAGCCCCACACTGGGCATAGAGCTTACTTAAAATAAATAAATAAATAAATAAATAAATAAATAAATAAATAAATAAATAAGAAGCTGTGGTCACTCATATTACACAAAATGGGGAAATTTTGTGGCTTGGAGAAGTGTTTTATGTGTTCAGACATAATAATGGAGTGATCTTATTTTTGTCCTGACCCATCATGGTCAGGGGGGCCTTCTGTGATGTTGATGTTCTGAAAACTGTTTAACAGAGCACGGGAGGCCAGTGAGGGACTGCCAGGCCAGCCCTTCACAACACCAGGGCATGTAAAGACTCTAAGAAGTGACTGGAAAAGTCCTAGTTGCCGTAGGCCACTTTCGTCTTTTTCAACATCAGTCTGGCATTTGGTCTTCCAGTTTTAACTTCCATCCTTAAAGTGGTTTCAGTCGCTGACTAAATGCAATAATTTCCACGTGTGTGCCAACCTCAAAACACACTTTGAAGATAATTAACTAAAATTTAAAATGGGAGTTCTGAAAGGGTGGGCACCAAAAGTTTAAAGTGGTTACTTACGTAATTTAAGGTAATGTTGGGGGGAGTATAAGATTTAATCTTCTTTTCCTGAGGTTTTTCTCTATGTTCTAACGAAAACAAGATGTATTTTTTAAAGCATGTGAAATGCTTTGAATAAGGTGTTAAATGTTCAAAGGGCTCAGAATTATTTCTCATCATGAATAATTCCATGACAGTGATTAGTAAACAGAGTGAGTGTTGCAGTATATGAGTAAGTTTAGATGAAAAACAGCTGAAATGGTTGCAGGATCAATTCTCACAGTCCCACTACCTGGGAGACAAGGTGTGTGAATGTGTCTGTAGGAGAGAGGGGCCCCTGCAGACACAGGATCGCAAGAAGTAATAACAAAACAGTTTAGTTGGAGCTTGGTGGGGAAAGGCAAAAGGAAATGTCGAGATTTAGAACCCCAAAGTACAACCCCCCAGACTCTCTGCAGGTTTTCACAGGCCTTTATTTCAGACTACATTTTCAGGGCTTGTGTTTCAGGATCCATTTATTCTTAGAGCCTTTTAAAATGGAAACTGGAGTGATTTAAAAGAGCTGAACTTTGCCCTCAAATATAAGAATAAGAAAAGCAAGGCTGCAGGGAAGTGAACTTTGAACGGATATTCATAACAATCTACCCCAGCATGTGATTAGCAATATGAAGCTTCCAAATTAGTGGCTCTATTTAGTCTTGTCAGTGGGAGCACTGTCAACTTGAAACTGGGAAGCGATAAAAAAAATTATGTAGTAGAAAAAACAAACATAAACTTGGAACGAATAGCTAAAAGTAAACCTAGAATAGTCTGTCATTCATTTCTTGATTCAACCAATACCTACCAAGGGCCTACTATGCACCAGGTGTTCTACTAGATGCCTGAGATACAAGGCTGGGGGATGTTTTGGTCAGAAGGAACTATGCATTCAGGGAGGGGTGAAGGGAGTGCAGGTAGAGAGTATATAATAGACAATTTCATATGCTACCTGTATTAATTTCCTAGGGCTTCTATAACAAATGACTGTAAACTTAGTGGCTTAAAACAAGGCAAATTTATTCTCTAACGGTTCTGGAGAATTCTAAAATGGGTCTCAATGAGCTAAAATCAAGGTGTAAGCAGGCCGCATTTCTTCGGGAGGATCTAGGGATGAAGGAAGGACTTTTCTAGTCTTTTCCAGCTTCCAGAGGTTGTCTGCACTCCTGGCCAGCAATGGCCCATTGAATCTTTTCCACGTATTATTAGTCTGAAAAATTCCTCTGTCTTGGGGCACCTGGGTGTTCTACCAAATAATAAAAATAAAAGTATTCAGGGGCACCTGGGTGGCACAGTCAGTTAAGCATCCGACTTCAGATCAGGTCATGATCTCGCAGCTCATGAGTTCTAGCCCCGCATCAGCCTCTGTTTTGATAGCTCAGAGCCTGGAGCCTCCGCATCAGCCTCTGTTTTGATAGCTCAGAGCCTGGAGCCTCCGTCAGATTCTGGGTCTCCCTCTCTCTCTCTGCCCCTCCCCCACTCATGCTCTGTCTCTCAAAAAATAAACAAACATTAAAAAAAAAATTCTTTTCTCTCCCCCTTCCATTTTTTAAGGAACTTTGTGATTATGTTGGGCCCACCTGGATAATCCAGATTACCTTCTCTATTTTAAAGTCAGCTAATTAGCAACCTTAATTCCACCTTCATTGTAATTAGTTGTTACCATGAAACACAAATTTTTCGAAGGTTCCAGGGATTCAGACATGGACGTCTTCGGGGAGCCATTACTCTGCCTGGGACCCTCTCCAGAGGTAAATTACCAACAATGTGCTTGCAGAACAAAGCCTCCTAAAATAATGAGGGATGACTGTTCAGGCCTCCCTGTCTTCTTTGTTCAAGACGCTGGTGGTGATTCCAAAAATCTGCGGATGAGGTAGCTAAGCTTAGGTAATCTAAATAAATAAATAAATAAATAAATAAATAAATATCCTAAGTCTTTTCCTTCTTTCACTTTTTTAGATTCTTTTTCAAAATCCTTCTTTCACTTACGAAGTTTTTTCTGAGTTCAAGGGGAAAACACTTCCTATGCCTTCATTTAAGCAGTGATACTTTGCTCCCATGATCCCATGATCCCTTTATTTCAAAAATTATTCATTTCAAGCAATTTTTTTGGCTACGCTTCTATCCTACTACAAACTATAACCATATCTATATCTATATCTATATCTATATCTATATCTATAGATAGATAGATGTACACACACACACACACACACACACACACACACATATATATATATATATATATATATATATATATAATGATAAATACCAAACAAAACATGAATTTTCCCAGACACAGAGTGGGAGACTCATTTTGCATATTGAATGCATTCCATGAAATGTTTCCCCATGGTTTGAGCTTCTCAAGGGCAGGGACTGAGTTTTATGATTATTCTTTTCATTCTTAACACACAGCACAATGCCAGGCATATACTATACACTCAGAAATGCTGACTGTATAAATGACTGGACAATATAACCCAATTCCCTGGACCACTGATTACCTTGGGATGTGATTTCAAAATGTAATGTTTTAAGGTTCTTAATTAAAAATGCAATAGCCTGAGGAATAGTTAGGCAGCAGCAAAGTAATAAGCCTATTATTCTATACTTTAGTGCCCCTGCAGGTTGCTTGGAATAGCAGTCTTGGTCCAACCATTTTCCTGAGCTTCTTGGAGAGAATGGCATGTTGGGGAAACGTGGGGGTGGTTGGGCATTACTCCTGAAGCATATCACCGACTCCTCTCCTTCTTTTACAATCCACATGCATTCCTGTTTTCCCAGACCGGTGAATCGGTGACTACATGTTCCCATGGAAACTAGATGTCAAGAATCCCTGCCATTTCTTGGCTGTCACCTGCCCCATTTCTTTGTCCTCCCCTTGAGAGCCTCTACGGGTCTGGAAGTGGTGATTTGCATTCCCAGTACACTTTAACCAGCCACCTGCTCTTGCTGTCTCTCTGTTTGCTTCCCACTGCCTTACTCTGAAGCTTAGCTGTGGGAATGACTCCCAGACCCTCTTTGTTACCTGAAAGTGGCCTTTCCCGATCTTTTCATCTCTTGTTGTACCCAGAATCCATGTAAGTCAGATTCTGGATATGTCGTGATGCGGATATCTGACCCCATGTCTCTGTAATCTGTCCACTCCTCGCCACCTCTCTATTATTATGTTGGTGAAAGCCACAAAATTTCTCATTTAGAGAACTGTAATATTCCCCTCGTTCTACTCCTGCTTTTCTACCATGTGTTCTCAGTTGAGCTGCCCAAAGTATCCTTTGTATGTAGAAGACAGACAATGTTACTTCCCTGTTTAAAACCATGCCATGGTGGGGCGGGGTGGGGGGGTGGGTAGGGTTCAGTCTGTGGAGACTCCAACCCTTGGTCTCCAGGTCATAAGATCATAAGTTCTATACCCACATTGGGTATAGAATTTACTTTAAATGAATAAATAAGTAAAATCTTTAAAACAAACAAACAATCAGAGATGGCTGGGGGGCTCAGTGGGTTAAGCGTCCGACTTTGGCTCAGGTCATGATCTCACAGTTCTTGAGTTCGAATCTCACATCGGGCTCTGCACTAACAGTGAAGAGCCTGCTTAGGATTCTCTTTCTCTCTTCCTCTCTCTCTCTCTCTGGCTCTCCTCCACTTGAGCTCTGTCACTCTCAGAATAAAAAACAAACAAAACAACCCTATAACGACTCCTCATTTTCCCTCAGAGTAAATCCTTAGGAGTTTACAAGGACACATCTGACGTGGCCCTGTTATTACTGTGACCTCTCTTTCAGATGGTCTAAGAGCTCCCAGACATCATGAGTGTGTCTTCCTCCTCTTTACACTAGCGGCATTTTGCACAACATCTGGTACCCACTGCCCAACAGCGTGCTTTTATATGCTGAATACCTGTGCAGTTTCCCAAGGAAGAGCTAAAGCCTACGGTCTTCCCCCATCATTCCCTCTCTCTAAGTCTGCCAGCGGGCATTCTGAGCTGAAGGGAATCAGGCTCCGGGACGATCTTGCATCACTGTGCAATAACCACAGAGGTGCTAGAATCAAGCCCTGAGTCTGGTGGTGACCATGTAGTTAACCACCAACCATTTGACTTCGCAGGTTATTTATTCCTATTTCGGTTGAAACTATCTTTCAAATATAAATCCTTTTTTGTTAAAAGTCAAATACTTCTTTTTGACACTACAACATCAGCAGCTAATTAACATGTTGGTAGTCAGTTTAAAATCATTGATGTAATATAATGTCACATTTCTTATTGTTCCTTAAGCCTCAGAAATACAATAGTCTCTCAGAGCGATGGGCTGTATTTTAATTATGTAAATACCATAAGCTCAATGGAATGGAAATTCATTTTATTAGAGATTTTCATAACAGAAGCACTTTTCAGAGATTTTTTTCTGAAGCATTTACTTGAGATTGTATATCATGGAAGATTTTTATGATAGCAATTCTCTAAAGAGTTTAAAGTATTTATACATTGATTCAACTCTCCTGCATTTTAAAGAGTGTGTAAATATTTAAAAATTAAGTTATTTAAGAGGCACCTGGGTGGCTTAGTTGGTTAAGCCTCTGACGTCGGCTCAGGTCATAATCTCACAGCTCCTGAGTTCGAGACCCACGTCAGGCTCTGTGCTGACAGCTCAGAACCTGGAGACTGCTTCAGATTCTGCGTCTTCCTCTCTCTCTGCCCCTTCCCCGTTTGCACTCTGTCTCTCTTTTTCTCAAGAATACATAAACATTAAAAAAATAAGTTATTTCATTATCTTAAAAAGAAATACAAAGACCCATTAGCCATTATTCCCCACTTACCCCTAATGCCCCCCCCCCAGGTAACCATCTATCTTCTATCCCTCTCTACAGATTTTCCTATTCTGGACATTTCATATAAATAGGATGATGCAATATATAGCCTTTTGTGAGCAACTTCTTTCACTTACATATTTTCAAGGTTTATCAGTGTTCTTCCATGTATCTGTACTTCACCATTTTTTTATTGTTGACTAATATCCCATTGTATGAATATACCACATTTTGTTGATCTGTGCATCACTTGATGGATACTTGTGTCTCCAGTGTGGCTATTCTGGAAAATGCTGTTATGAACATTCCTGTAAATGTTTCTGTGTGGTATATTTCCATTCTTTCATGGTATTACCTAGAGGTGGAATTGCTCGGCTGTATGATCATCATTCTACGTTCAACCACTTAAGGGACTGCCACAGTGTTTTTCAACCTGGCTACGCTAGTTTCCATTCCCATCAGTAATGTGTCAGAGTTCCAATTTATCCACTGTCTCCTCACCACGTATAATTGGCTGTCTTTGTTTATAACCACCCTAACTGGTGAGAAGTGGCATCTCATTGTGCTTTTCATTTACATTTCCTTAGTGATTAGTAACGTTGAGAATCTTTTCACGTGTATATTGGTCAGTTATATACGTTGGAGAAATGTCTATTCGGATCATTCACTCCTGGTTTAGTTGAGTGATTTGTTTTATTATGAAGTTGTAAGAGTTCTTTATGCATTTTAGGTTCCGGTCTAGATACAAATCAGATAAATGATCTGCACACATGTTTTCCCATCTGTGTGCTGTCTTTTTCCTTTCTTGATGATGTGCTGTTTGAAGCACAAAAGCTTTTAATTTTGATGGAGTTCAATTTATCTATTTATTTTGTTGCTTATGCTTTTGGTGTCACATCTAGGAAGGTTTTGCCTACCCCAAGGTCACAAAGATTTACTCCTACATATACTTGAATGATGTTTATAGTTTTAGGTTTTACTTTTAGGTCTATAACCCATTTTGAGTTAATTTTTTTGTGTAAGATGTGAGGGGGAAGATGAACTTCATGCTTTGACATGTGGAAATCCATTTGTCTCAGCAATATATGACAATAAGATTATTTTTATTGTCAGTGGGGGAGGGGCAGAGAGAGAGGGGTGGGGGAGACAGAGAATCTGAAGCAGGCTCCAAGCTCTGAGCTGTCAGCTTAGAGCCCAACTTGGGGCCCTAACTCATGAATTTTGAGATCATGACCTGTGCTGAAGTTGGCTGCCTTACCAACAGAGCCATCCAGGGGCCCCAAAACTCTTCTTTCTTTATTGAATTGTTTTGGCACCCTTATGAAAAAATCAATGGACCATAAATGTAAAGGACTATTTCCGGGCTTTTCATTCTCATCGATCCTTATGTCACACTGTGCCACACTACCTTGATACTAGCTTTGTATTGAGATAAGATTGCGTGAGTCCTCCAACTCTGTTCTATTTTTCAAGATTGTCTTGGCTGTTCTAGGTTCCTTTCATTTCCGTGTGTTTTTCTCCAAACAATTCAAATTTATTTTGTATATAACAGATACTATATTTGAATATCTATCCTTCAGTAAAAAGGTCTTGGTAGTTCTTAAAATTTTATTTAAAATGCGCACCCAGTCTGATGCCTGTTTTCAATAGAAAACACAGTGAGTCAGCCCTGCTGTGATTCACATTAGAGTTTCCAAGGAGCCAAGATTGAGTTTTAGATAACTGATCTATTCCCTACTACTTAACATTAAATGTCTCTTATACCTTATTGTTCCCCACTAAGCTCTTGCTTTATCAAACAGAAAACGTGCCTGCAGACATGCGATGCTTTTTAAGAGTCTGAGTTCTCTTCAAAGATACTCCAGATCAATTCATTATGATGTTTTGTTATTTTCCTGTAGTTTGCATTTAACTAGTCAGTGATTTGACCAACCTAGTTTCATGTCCTGTAGAGACTGGGCACTACCTGATTCTTCTGTATATTTCTCATATGCACTAACTCTGAAAAATGTCAAAATTTTAAAGTATATCTTTTGGTTCTGAAATCATTTCTAGAAGAAATGGAAATATAGCTTATAACTGAAAAAATCTAGGACAGCCTTATTTATGTAATGAAAATAACTTTACTTCCTTTGATTAGCATGATAATTATTTATCATCTCTAAATAGTTACAGATTGCTGACACAGCTGAAAATAATAATTATTCTTACTATGCAAATAGATCATTGAAATTCATGTTTCTGGACATTTCAAACGAATGGAAAATAGAACATGATGTGTATTTATTTTATGTGGGTTCAATTAATTGAAGGCAAAATACTTTCTGGAGAAGACTTATCTAAAAAATAAATAAATAAAGCAATTATTTAAAAACATCCTGTTACTTTTTAAAGCATCAACATGAAAGATGGGATAGCTGCTTACAGCCAAGAGAATATGGCAACTGACTGAAATACATAATCAGGGAAGGAGTTTGGTGTTGTCCATTTTCTGTTTTTCGTTTTCTTATGTTGTTTTTTTTTTTTTTTTTTTTTTTTAAATTTTTTTTTTCAACGTTTCTTTATTTTTGGGACAGAGAGAGACACAGCATGAATGGGGGAGGGGCAGAGAGAGAGGGAGACACAGAATCGGAAACAGGCTCCAGGCTCTGAGCCATCAGCCCAGAGCCGGACACGGGGCTCGAACTCACGGACCGCGAGATCGTGACCTGGCTGAAGTCGGACGCTTAACCGACTGCGCCACCCAGGCGCCCCTGTTTTTCGTTTTCTTAACATTCTCTGCTGATGACTCTAGATTTTCTTTGATTTATATGAACCCCTAAAAGGTTGCCTTTTTTCCTGGCTTTCTCAAAAAAATTCTGCCTCAATTTCAACCAAACAAATATGAACTGACTGCTTAGAGCAGGACTTCACAAATTTTAATGTTCCTATCATAAACCAAGTAGTTTTAAGATGGAGATTATGATTCAATATGCGTGGGGCAAAGCCTGAAATTCTGCATTTCTTTTTTTTCTTTTTATGTTCATTTATTTTGAGAGAAAAAGAGAGAGCATAAGTGGGGGATGGGGAGGAAGAAAGGGAGACAGAGAGGAAATCCCAAGCAGGCTCCACTCTGTTAGTGAGGAGCCCAGCATGGGGCCTGAACTGACACCATGAGGTCATGACCTGAGCCAAGATCAAGACTCAGACACTCAACCAACTGAGCCACCCAAGTGCACCTGAGATCAGCATTTCTAACAAACTCACAGAATATGCTAACATGGCAGGTAACAAGGACTTAGAGGATAAAGGACTTCAAGAACTTATCTTTCATGACAAGATCTGTGTATCTTGTTAAGACATTACAAGTTCCAGAATACATCACCTCTATTAAACAGTTCCTAGATATTCTTCCAGAGATAAATGATGCACGCAAAATAATATTTGTAAAATTTTAAACACAAAAAGTAGCACCTAATAGTGTTCTGCTTTTTTGTTTTATTTAAATATATCTTGGAGAATGTTTAATACCATTTTTTTCTTTAAATCTACTTTCTAAATCATTGGTGCTTCCATGAGAAAACTATTAATTTTATGTATGAGTAATGTACCCAGGTAGCCTGCTGGATTTTGATACTCTTCATCATTTTTTTTCAGTTAATTCTCTAGACTTTTTCCAGTTTTATCATATCAGCTTTGAATAAAGATAATTTCTGGTATTTATATGTATAAAGACTTGAAACTTAAGGGAGAAGTTTGAATTGCAGACACAAATTTTAGGTGGCATTAGTATAGAGACACTATTTAAAACTATGGGACTAGATAACTATATTTTAAGGTACCATATAATTTATCATGTTTACTGTTAACTTTCTCTCTTAGGTGTAACATCAATGAAGAAAGAATACGCCTGTTGTGTTCACCTTTGTGTTTCAGGAGTTTAGAATAGTGCCTAGTGTCAAAAAAATATTTCTGAGTTTTGTTGATTGAGAAAAGGTTATATATTGAGAGTGGAGAGAAGGGAAAAAGGCATGTTGAAGATTTAAGGAGAGCGAACTTACGAAATAATGTTCTGACAAATTGGGGAATTGACTGGGGAAGTGTCATATTGCTAGACAAGGCTAAGAATCTAATATTTGTGATCATAATTTAATCTGAGTCCTTTCAGTGTGGTTCTCGTTTCTTGGGCCACATTTAGATACAGCGTTAGTGGAGCTGAGTCAGCAAAGAGCTCAGTTCAACTAAGGTAGGAGTTTCTAAGTGATAAAAAAGAAAGTTTGGAGACTGGTCCTAAGGGATATCCCAAATGGATATTCCAGAATATAGATATGATTATATAGTCTTAAGCTAATTATCATTTAAACCAATGATTGCTGAAAATATTTTTTTAAAAGGTTGAAGAGAGGGCAGTGAGATTAATAATGGTGCATGAAATCTGAACTTCCCAGAGAGCAATGAAGCCCTCTACCTAAAGGGTTGAGAGACAATGAAAAAGTAGTAGGATAGATTGGAGATCCTAACAGATGATAAATTGTTTAAGTGTGGGGTTGGATGAGGGCAATTAGTATAGTTCCTGGGTTAGGAAGCCAGCAATTAGTGGTCTTTGAGTGGAATGGTTGAAACTATAATTCTGGGTATGATGGGATCATTGAAGTGTTGAGGTGAGGTGTAGGAAGAGATGTTTGAAAGCCTGGTAAATGAACTGAAACATTTACCCAAACCTCAAATCCCAAATAATACACAATTGTTACTAATAATACGCTGGTGCCCCATGATATGCAACAAAATGGTGGCAATCTTATTCCATACAGCTGATCAAACATGTGCACTGTCACATTTAGCTAGCTTGTACCCAAAGTACATAGTAATTACAAAGAAGAATGTCAGTGAGTTCGACATTTGCTAAGTCCCAAGACAAGATTCTCTTAGACTCTGGAAGGGAGAAAACTAAACTCATTGTTCTATTGTAGTTAGAGTTTATGTCTAATTAAATTAAAGAACAGATTGAATACTTTAACGTATCTCATGTTCATATGGCATGAAAATCCTTGATTGGCAGCTGTGTAAATCAGTAGGAAATCAGGGGAAGGCAGAAATAAGATGAATATTTAGAAGTGGGAATTAGAGGCAGCACTATTTCTAAAACACTCCTTGCTGTTTATATGGCAATATCAATAATTGAGATATGATGTTATTGAGTTATTAATACATTATAAAAAACACAATAGTAATTAAAACATCATGAGTTCTAGTGGGGCACCTGGGTGGCTCAGTCAGTTAAGTGTCCAACTTTGGCTCAGGTCATGATCTCACAGTTCGTGGGTTTGAGCCCCGTGTCAGGCTCTGTGCTGACAGCTCAGAGCCTGGAGTTGTGCTTTGGATTCTGTGTCTCCCTCTCTCTCTCTGCTCCTCTCCTGCTTGCTCTATCTCTCTCCCTCTCTCAAAAATAAACAAATGTTAAAAAAGTCAAAATAAAATAAAATATCATGAGTTTTAGTATCTACCTACTATAACTTCTTTATCACCTTTTCGATTTTAAAGAGGTAAACACATAATAGAGAAAAGCATATATCTTGAGCTCTACATTTCTCCCCTCATCCTTAAATTCCAAAAAATGTAAACTATCATTTTTATGATCACCATGCCCATAAAACATTGAAATACAGTTTGAGATAAGTAGCACAAAAATGACTTTGACATTAAGCATCATAACTTATACACAGATGCATAGTTACATAATTCCCAGGAATTTAAAGTGAGCTGAACCTTCCATATTTTACCATTTACCATTTTTTTGGTGGAAAATTTTCATACATGCTCAGAAGCAGAAAGAACTGTATAATGAACTTCAATGCACTCATAATCTAAATTTTACAATTGTCAAGATTTAATACATTTTTTATTTTCTTTTTTTTTACTGAAGTCTTTTGAAAAAAAATGCCAAATATATTATAATTTCACCCCTACATGTTTCACAATTATATACTTCAGGATTCTAATAATGTTAAATTTACTGGGCAGTTTTTTCAAGACTTTGCCATGTTTTGTCTTTAAAAAAAAGCTTATTCTTCCCAATTCACATCTAGCAAGAGTAGAGTTAAAAAAAATTAATTTGAAAAACAAATACAAAAATACATGGAAAAATTTTAGGACACAGATCAATTGGATAGAGCAGATAATATGTTATTTTTCTCATTAATCTTAAAATATTGTGTATTTGCATGTAGTTGTAAGAACATATTATAGAATAATTCTATGTACCCTTTGCCCAGGATTCCCCAATGATAATCACTTGCAAAAATATAAAATGATAGGGGCACCTGAATGGCTCCATCGGTTGAGTGTCCGACTTCGATTTAGGTCATGATCTCATAGTTCGTGAGTTCGAGCCCCACATCAGGCTCTGTCCTGACAGCTCAGAGCCTGGAGCCTGCTTCGAATTCTGTCTCCATCTCTCTCTGCCCCTTCCCTGTTCATACTCTGTCTCTCTCTCAAAAATAAATAAAACATTTTTAAAAATTAAAAAAAATAAACAAAATGATATCACAACCAAGGTATTGACATTGGTACAGCCAGGATACAGAACATTTCCATCACCACAAAGATCATTTGTGTTGCCGTTTTGTGGCTACCTTCCACTTCCCTCCTGTTCTCATCCCTTTCTTTTGTGTATGTGTGTTATTTCATTTTTGCTTCTGTTTTAATTTAAATCCAAGTTAGGTAACATATAGTGGAGTAATGGTTCAGGAATAGAATTTAGTGATTCATCACTTACATATAACACCCAGTGTTCATGCCACCACATGCGCTTCTTAATGCCCATCACCCATTAGGCCATCCCCCCACCCACCTCCCATCCAGCGACCCTCAGTTTATTCTCTGCATTTAAAAGTCTCTTATGGTTTGTCTCCCTCTCTGTTTTTATCTTATTTTCCCTTCCTTTCCCTTATGTTCATCTGTTTTCTTTCTTAAATTCCACATATGAGTGAAATCATATATCTGTCTTTCTCTGACTGACTTATTTCACTTAGCATTATACAATTTAGTTGCATCCATGTTGTTGCAAACGGCAAGATTTCATTCTTTTTAATCACCGGGTAATATTCCACTGTGTATATATACCACATCTTCTTTTTTAAAAAATATAATTTATTGTTAAATTGACTTCCATACAATACCCAGTGCTCATCCCAACAAGTGCTCTCCTCAATGCCCATCAGCCATTTTCCCCTCTCCCCCCAGTCCCCCATCCACCCTCAGTTTGTTCTCTGTATTTGAGAGTCTCTTATGGTTTGCCTCCCTCCCTATCTGTTTGTAACTTTTTCCCCTCTTTCCATCCCTGATGGTCTTCAGTTAAGTTTCTCAAGATCCACATATGAGTGAAGACATATGGTGTCTTTCTCTGACTGACTTATTTCATTTAGCATAATACCCTCCAGTTCCATCCATGTTGCTGCAAATGGCAGTATTTCATTCTTTCTCATTGGCAAGTAGTATTCCATTGTATATATAAACAACATCTTCTATACCCATTCATCTGTTGATGGACATTTAGGCTCTTTCCATAATTTTGCTATTGTTGAAAACACTGCTGTAAACATCAGGGTACATGTGCCCCTATGTATCTGCACTCCTGTATCCTTTGGATAAATTCCTAGTAGGGCTATTGCTGGGTCATAGGGTAGTTCTATTTGTAATTTTTTTTGAGGAACCTCCACACTGTTTTCCAGAGCGGTTGCACCAGTTTGCATTCCCACCAACAGAGCAAGAGGGTTCCCGCTTCTCCACATCCTCACCAGCATCTATAGTCTCCTGATTTGTTCATTTTAGCCACTCTGACCAGTGCGAAGTGGTATTTCAGTGTACCACATCTTCTTTATCCATTCACCAGTTGATGGACATTTGGGCTCTTTTCTGTAATTTGGCTATTGTCGATAGCACTGCTGTAGAAATCGGTGTGCATGTGCCCTTCTGAATCAGCATTTTTTATCCTTTGGATAAGTACCTAATAGTGCAATTGCTGAGTTGTAAGGTAGTTCTACTTTAAATTTTTTGTTCTCATCCCCTTCTTAATCCATGGTACCCACTGATTTGTTCTCCATGTCTATAATTTTGTGATTTCAATAATATTATATCAGTGGAATCATGCAGTATGTAATCGTTTGTAATTGGCTTTTTCTAGTCCAACATAATTCTCTGAAGATTTATCCATATTGTTAGATTGAACAGCAGTCTATTCCTTTTTATTGCAAGTAGAACTCCATGGTATGGATCGTCCACAGTTTGTTATAGTATGGTTATTCACACAATGAAGGACATATGGAGTGTTTATAGTTCTGCTTTTGATGTCAAGTCTAAAAACTCTTTGCCTAGACCCAGATCCCTAGCTCTATGTTGAATTGGAGTGGTGAAAGTGGACATCTTTGCCTTGTTCTCAATCTTAGAAGAAGCATTCAGTCTTTTCCATTCAACGTCTTGTTTTCTATAGGTTTCCATAGATGTTCCTTATCAAGTTGAGGGAATTACCTGCTCTTCCTATTTTTCCAACAACTTTTATCATAAATAGGTCTTGAATTTTGTCAGAAACCTTTTCTATATTGATTGATATGAACATGTGACTTTTGTTCTTTAGCCTGCTAATAAATTATTCTGGTTGATATTCTAATATTGGACCAGCCTTGCGTCCCCGAAATAAACTCCACTTGGACTTGATGTATAAATCTCTTTACATATTGCTAAAATCTATTTGCTAACATTTTGATAAGGAATTTTGTGCCTATATTCATAATCTGTAGCTTTGTTTATTTAGGAGGATTTCCTTGGTACTATTTTTGCCTGGTTTGGGTATCAGTATCACTAGCTTCATAAATGAATTAGAAAGTGTTCCTTGCTCTTCTACTTCCTGACATTGTATAGAACTGGTATTAACTTTTCTATAAACATTTAATGGAAATTTCTGGTGAAAGCATCTATGCTTTCCTTTCTGAGAATTTTTAAATTATGAATTCAATGTCCTTAATAGTTACAGGGCTCACATTGTGTCAACTGTGACACTTAATGTTTCTCAAGCAGTGGACAAAGAGGTTGTACAATTTGTATGTGTAGAGTTATTCATAGGATTACTTTATTATTCTTAGGTGTCTGTGAGTTCTGCAGTTATATCCATGTTTCACCTTGGATATTGGTTATTTCTATGTTCTCTCTTTGTGTCCTTGTCAATCAAGGACAAATGTTTGTTTTATCCTACTATAAATATATTCCTAAAATATGATCGCCAAAAGATTACAACTTTTAGATCTATTTTCTTTCCACTTAATTTTTAGACAATCTTCCAAGAAATATTAAACATAGAGAAGTAAAACAGTTACCTTACAATAATATGATCTTCCCTCATTTTTAAATCCGGGATTCTTTGAAACCAAAGTATTTGCTTGTTCTCCAGCAGATGATATTTCTGGATACTCTTTATCCCCTTTCACTGCCTTCCATTTTCTGTCTCTTGGTTTGATATCTAAACTAGTTTTATCGTAGTAGCCATTCAAAGTTTGGTTTTATACTTTTTACAGTGATTGGTGAGTTGACAAGTTATTTCCAAAGAAAACCTTTTCTTTCGTCTTAATAACCAGAAGGTCACGTTAACAGTTATTATGTCCATTAGTACATGTTTTAGTTCTGAGGGAAAGTTACAAAATATTAGGTATACTAGGGTTCTTCAGACATGAAAGGAAATATATAGGTCTATGTATAAGAGGAGATTTATTATGAGAATTGGCTGGTGTGATTATAGAGGCTAAGCTATGCAGCATGTCGAGAACCAGAAAAGCCAGTGGTATAATTCAGTCTGAATCTGAAGGCCTGAGAACCAGGAGAGCCACTGGTAAAAAGTCCCAGAGTCCAAAGGTCCTCCAAGGTCAGAAGAAGATGGATGTCCCAGCTCAAGAAAAGACAGAGAAAATTAGCTTTTTTGTCTTTTTGTTCTACTTGTGCCCTTAGTGGATTGGATGATGCAGGCTCATATTTGTGAGGACAGGTCTCTTTACTCAGTGTACTGATTCAAATGCTAATCTCTGCTAGAAACACCCTCACAAACACACTCGGAAAAAAATGTTTTACCAGCAACCGGGGCATGCTTTAGCCTAGTCAAATTGACACATAAAATTAGGAAAGTCAGTCAGATTGCAAATGTCCCCTTACGGATATTTAAAGCCAAACAATACCTTAAACAAAAACGTTGCAGAGGATTCTGATAAAATACCAGAAGGACATATTATAAAATCTATTGCTTTATGATGTCTAAAAAGAGAGAACATTTATCTTTCCAGCTTGAGTTTAGGTGAAAACCTGCCAAGAAAGAAGTCAACAAACTAGACAATATCTGGGGGAGCTTTGAGGAGTCTTTTACTTTAGTTCATTAAAGAACCAGCAAAGAGATGTATTTCTAATTTTGTAGCCCAAGTTTGGTGGCCCTTGACATGCTCACAAAAGAAACAATCTTTGACTACTGGTTATTTCTCAGTGAGCTTTATTTTTTTTTTTTTAATTTTTTTTTTCAACGTTTATTTATTTTTGGGACAGAGAGAGACAGAGCATGAACGGGGGAGGGGCAGAGAGAGAGGGAGACACAGAATCGGAAACAGGCTCCAGGCTCTGAGCCATCAGCCCAGAGCCTGACGCGGGGCTCGAACTCACGGACCGCGAGATTGTGACCTGGCTGAGGTCGGACGCTTAACCGACTGCGCCACCCAGGCGCCCCTATTTATTTATTTTTTAATGTTTATTTTTGAGAGAGAGAGAGAGAGAGACAGAGTACGAGTGGGGGAGGGGCAAAGAGAGAGGGAGACATAGAATCCCAAGCAGGCTCCAGGCTCTGAGCTGTCAACACAGAGCCCCACATGGGGCTTGAACCCACAAACGGTGAGATCATGATCTGAGCTAAACTGACTGGGCCACCCGGGGGTCTCTTCTTAGTGAGTTTTAAAACTCTTTATATTTCCAATCCAATTTTGGATCCTTTATATAATTCATTGAGAGACCAATTTATTTGCACTTTATCCAACGAGATTTACTGTTTCCCCTTCAGTTCTTGACATGTTAGTGACTGTTGTCTCTGAAGTCAGTCAATGTTAGCAGGTGCTAAAGCTGGCAGTGAGAGTGAAATTCCTGAAGCCTAATTTCCTTTAGTCTATTGTTCCCCAATAAAAAAAAAAAAAAAAAGAATAATGTTTTCTGAAGTGGAACTCTCTAGTTTAAAAGAATAGCCTCGACAGCAGCCACAGAGAGGGTTGGCTAAGGCGCTCTCACCCGGCGCTTGACGGACAGCGTGGACTTTGAGACTTTGAGCAGCAGCTCCACCAGCACTCAGCCTCCTCCTGCGGGCACTGTCCGCAGGATCATTTCTCAGCACTGCTCTGGCGCCTCTGTTTATTTTCGCATCCAGCTCATCCTTTCCACCACCAATTACATCCACATGGATGAATCACAAGCTTATAATTTTCTTTTGCTGGGTCCCTAAAGGCACCTCAGGAATTCTTCCTCTCCACACCTGTACTTTTCATAGAACATAAATGGCCTTTAGAATCTATAAATAATCCAATCAACACTGAACACTGCCTTCCGTTGCTGACAACTGCTGTTCACTAGGTGCTCACACTGGGCCTTCATGCTGTTTGCATCAGCAAATCTTTTCCTTTTACGTTACTCAGTATACATTCTTTGTGCTATTTACTTTGGAGTTTTGAAAAAGAAAAAAAAAAAAAAGATTCCGCCCACTAATCCTTTCAAAGAAGCATTAGATAATAACATTTTACTTATTTAATGGGGAGATTGAGATAGCTGTGTAGTCATGATGGGGATATTGTTTTTAATCACAGTCATTTGAGTAAGAACATTGTTCATATATGTTTTATGTATGCTTTCTTAAAATTTCTATGACTCATTACAAAGTACTATTGTGTGAACCACTGGAACTCTGTTTAACTCAGCTTGATTGGAAAATCATACAAAATATGGAATTGTTCAATGGGAAGTCATTATTGAGAATCAAAAGTCTTCTTCAATTTAAACTCCTTTATGAAGGGTCCCTAAATAGAATGAAAAACTTCTAGTTGCTAGCAAAAAGAGACAAAAATTTCTAAAGAAAAAAAGAAAATGGGAAAAC
This sequence comes from Leopardus geoffroyi, assembly GCF_018350155.1. Lineage (NCBI taxonomy): Eukaryota > Metazoa > Chordata > Mammalia > Carnivora > Felidae > Leopardus > Leopardus geoffroyi. Next base: position 16,995,531 of record NC_059326.1, read on the forward strand.
ACAGACATCATTCATAAAAAACTGGGAAGCTGTCTTCCATGTACTTTCAGCTTCAACAAACATTTGGTAGGTATTCTATGGATGAAAGCAAAGTAGAGCAAGTCTTTAATGATCCATTTATAACCCCCTTTTAGAAAAAAGCCACGTAACATTGCATTGAAATAGGAGAAGTTGGTATAGAAGCTGCCATGCCTCCTAATTTGAAAAAGAGCCGAAAGGGAGGGTACATTTTGAGAGAGAAAATAAATATAACCCTTGTGCAGTAGAAATGTAATTCCTGTACGTATCTGTAAAAGTGTGACCTAAAAGACTAGTAACCATGTTAATAATAACGTGCCCACCAAATCTTAACAGTTTGCAGAGAAGCCTTAACTGGGTTCAGTCATATCTCCTGTGCTGGCATCTTCATGGCTGCATCACTCTCTCAAGGCTGTGTCCTTGGAACAGCCTCTGGAAATGGGAAAGGAAAGTGGAACCCATATTCCAAGGACACGGGTGGGGGGTGAAGAGACTTTGAATGCCTGGGTCAAAGCCAGTCATGCTGTTTGATGAACTTCTCCCGAATCGGAGTGCTGAAGCAGAAACTTCATCTTATTAGGAGAAGATCGAACAACTGGCAGTTGTCAAAGAGCAATGATGTCTAAGCAAAAAAAAAAAAAAAAAAAAATCACAATTTTTGTCTATATGTAAAAAAAAAACTCTCACCTGGAAATTATGTAAGTTAAGAACTGGACAAATATTTTGAAATATTTTATGGAGCCGATGAAAATAGGGAACTTACTCCCCAAATGAGATGTAATACGTATTTTTATCTATTTTACAGGAATGTCTATATGGTAACAGATGTGTAGTACTGTGGCCTAGGTATTAGAATCAGTCTGCTTTCTTCCAATGGACGAGAACTATCCCTCAAAGGAATTACCTAAATGCTTTCTGCTTTACAGTTTTTCCATCATAGAAAATTTAGTTTCTAGGTATGTTTTGCAATAAGAAACATGCAGTAGTAATAATGGTAGCATTACAATTATAATTGCTGTATAACATATCACCCTAAAGCTTAGTAGCATAAAATGAAATCAATTTATTGTATCTAACAAGTTCTGTGAAACAGGAATTTGGACAGGACTGGGCTGGGTGATTTTTCTGCTCCTTGGTCTGTTGACGGAGGTCATTTATTGGCACTCCACTGGTGGATGGGCTGGTTTGGAGAATGCAAGACAATTCCACTCATGTTTCTGGGGATGGCTGAAAGACTAGGTTTAGTTGGGACTGTCAACCAGAGTGTCTAAACATGATCTCCATCATGGCCTTCTCAGCGTAGCTGGATTTCTTTCCTGACAGCTGGATTTCCTAGAGAGGTCATCCCAAGGCAGCCAGGCAGAGCTTTATCACGTCCACCACAATTTCTTGGATACAAGTGAATCACTGGGCCAGCACAGGCTTCAAAGGGCAGAGAATCAGTCTCCTTATCTTCATGGGTAGCAGCAAGGTCATATTATGAAAGAATTTATAGAATGAGAGATAACATTATAGCCATTTTTAGAATATACATCCTGGAAGATACAATTTGGAAATTCATTTATTGCCCAAGGTCACTTGAGTAACAAGTAGCAGATCTGATACATGAATGTAAGCCAAGCATGACTCCAAAGACTTTTCCATAAGAATTTTGTCATGAACGTGAGGGAAAGAGAGGAGACACGAAGATAGAGGCAGAGACGGAGACAGAGAGAGAATCCTGTGTTTTGAAAGCTTATTTTAGGATACAAATTAGATTTTGAAAATACCAAATAGTTTGACATTTATCTCACATTAAAAAATACTTATCCTATGAACATATCATCTGAACCAAAGATCCATTAAGACGGGAAATTTATTCTTCACTTTTACCTCTTATCCTTTTTTGTAGCGTCGTGTCTGACATAAAGTTGATGATCAACAAAGATTTGTTGAATGAATGAATGAATGAATGAATGTTGTGTACAAATGCTGGCAAAAGAAACATAACTTGTACTTGAAAAAATAAAGGACAGTCTTAAGTATTTTTTGAGCATGCTTAAAATGTAAGCATTTTCTATTTCCTTTGAACTGCCTATTGAAGCCGACTACCTATCAGATTAGTTTTCCTGTGTACTAGACTTAAAGGGCTTAAGGATATACATTCCCTTCTCCCTCTTTAGCACTAACTTTATGGTAAAAAATATTTGGATAGAAAGATAAAACAAATAGTTGATATGTAACAGTATGCTGGTTATTTCACACATAATATTCAATTAAATAAAATGTCTAAAGCATATAACACTACAATGAGAAGCATAAACAAATAATGTACCATATTTTTATATTTAAAACCTGAAAAATTGCATGAGTTTCAACTTTGACTTGTTATTTAGGAAGCTACATTTTAAGGGGCATATAATTATAATGTGTATAAATATGTCATATATAGAAATGTTTATCCAATAGCTATACATTTTCTAAAAGTACAGTTCATTTTATTACATACTCTGATAAATCTCCTTTCTCTTAAAACATTGGAAACGGATGAATAGTATTCGTTTCTAAATTCTGTCAGAATTTCCCAAGGCAGTAGAGAGGATTTTTCCATTGCTTAGGAATGAAGCATTTGGTATAATTTCTTTGCTCGGAGGAAATGTTTCTATATGAGAAAACGCATTGTTGCCATGGTGATACATCAAAAAATCATTTAAAAAATGCAAGGTGACATAGAACCTCTTCTATTCTGTTTTTGAAAACAGTTCAGATTTTTAAAATATACAAAGAAATTTTATTTTTGAAAAGTCCTTATAAGGAAACAGTGTAATAAATAAAACCAAATCAAATCAATATTTGATTTGGTTACATTTCAAACTTATCATGAAAAGAAAACTCATTGGATCTCAAGCCAGTCTCCTGATTCCTTTTACTTCATTTGTTAACATTGAAAAATACCTAGCAGAGGGGCACCTGGATGGCTCAGTTGGTTAAGCGTCTGACTTCAGCTCAGGTCATCATCTTACAGTTTGTGAGTTCAGGCCCCGCACTGGGGTCTGTGCTGACAACTCAGAACCTGGAGCCTGCTTCTGATTCTGTGTCTCCCTCTCTCTCTGCCCCTCCTCTGCTCTCTCTCTGTGTCTCTCTGTCTCTCTTTCCCTCTCCCCCAAATATAAACATTAAAAAATTATATAAAAAAAGAAAAATATCGAGCAGAAAGTGGGTAGTGTGAAGGGATCACCTTTTACTGGTCAGTGTAGAAACACAGAATACATAAATATATTAAAAAGCATTCGATCCAGCTGTTGGTGGATTTCTTTCTCGGGTTTGCTTTATCTACAATTAGCATTATTTAGTGCATTACATTACTCTCCTAATCTCTTAGCTGGTGGGGTGAAAGGTGGCTAGCTATTTAATGGGTGAGTAAGTACATTGGAAATGGCATTTGTTACCAATCCGAACTCAGAAGTGATTGTGGTAACAGTTTTGAACATAGCACTTACCTAGGCAGGAAAAGAGGAAAAGAAAAAGACAATACATTCAAAAGCAAAAATCGCCCTCCACTTTGACTTCTCCGTTAAGACTGAGCCAGTCTGTGTCAAAATCTCTTTGTCGGCCTCTTGGACTTGAACGCCCCATTTAGTTCTGTATCAGTCTTTGCAGCTGGAGAGCCTCCAATGTAAGAGAGGTCAGCTCTCACACATTCAGCCGGCTTATCTGGCTTTCAGTGATCTGGGCTCCCAACTGCCTATCAGTTAGTTGGTTGAGGCATGCTTGTAGTCACAGCAGTTGGATCCTCTGAGATCTCACCAGAAGTTAGTCTATCCTGGCTGACAAAACTCGTCAGGCTCATGGGTTTTCTTCGTCTCTGCTAGAGCCAAGTGATTACTTTTATGCAACCACCAGGCCTTACATATCTATCTCCCAGGATCCAAAAGCAAATACATATCACCTTCTTGTTTCCAAAAGATCTAAAGTAACCTGAATATTGGCACAAGTTCTTTAACCTTAAAATTGAATCTCTCAAAAAACAAACCTACTAAAAAATAAATATAGTCCCTCAACCTATAAATCTATCTTTCTTTCCTTTATTAAATGCAAATCATTACATATTTATAGAAACTCTGGAGGAATAGGATAATAATATCTCATGACATGAAGAAATAATTATGAGTCCTTTTTTGCATATTGAAAACTGTTTCTCCTAAAAATTATTTAAAAATCACACTTGTTTTATTTTTTAAATATTTAGTTATTTAGTTTTGAGAGAGAGGAAAAAGAGAGAATCCCAAGCAGACTCCACATGTCTACTGCAAAGCCCCACATGGGGCTTGATCTCACGAACCGTGGGATCATGATCTGAGCTGAGATCAAGAGTCGGATGCTTAACCAACTGAGCCACCCAGGCGCCCCCAAATCACTTCTTTTAAATACAGGAATAGTCTGTTGAATCACTGTTTTTATTATATACCTGAAGCTAGTATTACACTGTATGTTAACTAACTGGCATTTAAACAAAAACTTGAAAAGTGATAGGTAAAATAAAAGTAAGTAAATAAAATACACAAATGCTCATTTTAATGCTTTATTCTTTATGACAAAAAAGGCCATTGCTGCTGCTGCTGTCAGTTCCCTATAAAATGGTATTTGGGTTTTTTTAAGTGAGAATTACCACTTTCTTGGTAATTACCACTTTATGGAATCTTCAGTGCTTTCTTAGTAACCATATGTTTATAGGTGCAACATTCTTCAGCTTGAAAGTTGGGACTCTATCGTATTTATCTTCACGTTTCTGGCACTAGCAGAATGTTTTTCGTATAGAAGGCGCTCAATTAATGTTTATTTGATAAATAATGTTGCTAAGTCACAGGTGTAAGTAAGTGTTGATAAATGGACCTGAAGATCTTGATCCTAATAATGAGCTCAGGCAGAAAATGTCTCAGGATTAATTTATACCTGCTAAGTGAGAGCTTTCCCAAGGACGACAGGCCAGAAAGAATGTTCAATAATTTTATTCTAATTTAATTCACAACACAGAAAGGATACTCCAGTTATAGACAAATTTCCTTAGGAGATAATATGAATGAGTGTAGCAGATATTGCTGGTGTCTGACTGCAGCCCTCAGCACTCACTCTTCCCTTCCTTTCTAGAGCTTCCTATGCAAGCAACTGTGATCAGTTTGAGGGCTTCCTCTGGCCACGAAAGCCTGTGCCACCTAGTTATCCATGCATAGTGCTGTCTGGACGTGCCAGGATGTTTATGCCTTGGGAACAGGCAATATGGAAGGGAGTTTAATACATAAATACCCCAGCGTCTTTGTCCCTCTGGTATTGACACAGTCTCCCAGAATCACCTAGCAGAACTGAGCCCCAGTTCTCCAACCTACTCAGTGATGTGTGCCCCTTTTCTTTCTCATCCTCTGACTTCCCTACTGCTGCTTGAAGGATCACTACTCAAATAAATTAATTGCACTGATTTTGTTTGCCTGGTTTTTTTTAAGTTTATTTATTTATTTTGAGGTGGGGGTGGGAGGAGCAGACAGAGAGGGAGAGAGAGAGAGAATCTCAAGCAGGCTCTGCACTGTCAGCATGGAGCCCTATGCAGGGCTTGAACTCACAAACTCTGAGATCATGTCCTGAGCCAAAATCAAGAGTCAGATGCTTAACTGACAAGCCACCCAGACACCCCGTTTGCCTGTCTTATCATTCCAAACTGCTACATCTTTCTTCTCTCATTTGAATTCTAAATCATTTATCTATTTCATTGTCCTTTTTCTCAATGAGCCTTAGTGTCACTTGCCATGTATAATGAATTCTTATGGACACTAAGATATTCTCGTAAGCCGTTTTCAAACAAATTTTTTATATTTAATAAAGATTCATGAAGTAACGGTTTACAGCCAACTTCAATTGATCAAGTAATTCTTACTTGTTATTAGCTAGAAGGACAATGAGGTTCTGAGCTTAAAGTTCATTATATGCCAAAACCTTCATTACTTTGCAACAAGAACACATGAAGTCACCTAATACTTATGTGACTCATAATACCTAGGATTCATAAGCTGTATGTTCTCAGTTCTATAATTCTTAGGAAAATCAGATACACTGGGAGACTTGAATGCTTTAGACACCAGAGAATTTTAAATCCCAGTGACAGAATTGAGGACATATGATTAACTTTTATAAGAACTATGGAGAATACAACATACTTCACAGCAAAACTCTTGTAGGGTAACTCCTAGCAAATGCACTTCTAATTTCTCAGCATCCTCCACACCAAATAGAATCACAGATATTTTTCCAACAATTTAAATGTCTACCTTCCCACTTTCCATCAAGATATATATTTTGTTATTTTCCTTAGAAAGGAAAACCCAGAAGAATCTTGGAATTATTTCTTCCTCTGGCTCAAGTGATATTGTCCTAAGTATGTCCATATTGTTAATATTTTCATGGTGCACCTATTCACAAAGAGTTTTCAAATAGATTATTTCACGTAAACCAGTTGGATAGGTACAAAGGCATTATTGTTATTGTAGTTTGGAGGCTGGAAAGCTGGTACTCGTAAGAGTTAACTGCCTTAACTGATGGAACGTGGAATCAGGAATAGCCCCTAATGTCCTTGGCTAGTTCCACTTGACCTTGGGTGGACCGGATGACACCTCTGACTCTGGAGAAATGCTTTCCCATTGTCAATCCTGTGTTATCAGAGAACTTTTGTACTGCTTGCAAAAAATAAACATTTTTTAGGAGAAAGTGAATATTCCCAGGACTGCATTCAGATTTCCAGTGAGAAGACAGTATTTATTTCATTTTTTTGTGTCGAATCAAATTAAATTCTTGGATGAAAGTATCTATCAAAATAGTAATTACGGAGAAAATTTTAAAAGCATAAATCCTGTGTAAACGATTGGATCTTAATGGAGCAAGTGAAGCCATTGGGTTTTCTTTGCTAAAGCGAACATCTGGTAAATTTATAGCTCATTGTGCTGTAGTTTAATGGCAAAAACAAAAACACTGTCTTCACTTCAGTAGTCAACCACCATAAGGAGTAAATGTTATTACCCAGAAAATAATCCCCTAAGAAAATGGATTTCTAACTGATTAGCAAAGCCGCATATGAAGACCCTACATAATAAAGCAACTTCGTTTCTTAGCAACAGGAGAATCAAACAGATTGAAATATGATGGGTTTGACAATGACATTGAATGAGAAATCAGTGTAACTTGCAAAAAAAAAACAGCAGGAGAAAAGACGATAGGTATAGAGGAATGCTGCAGAATACTTTTATATTTAAGATTTTAACCATAAATCTAGCACACAGAGGAGCATGATATTTGTAGCAAAACAAAAATCTGAGGGAAGCATTTGTTTTATAGGAGAAAATGTTTCACTGTCTTTCATTATATTAGGAACTATTACAATCTAAGAACCAATGTGGTAAGGAAAGAGTAAAGGCATAAATCCCACTTACATGCTTTTTTTTTTTTTTTAATTTTTTTTTTTCAACGTTTATTTATTTTTGGGACAGAGAGAGACAGAGCATGAACGGGGGAGGGGCAGAGAGAGAGGGAGACACAGAATCGGAAACAGGCTCCAGGCTCTGGGCCATCAGCCCAGAGCCCGACGCGGGGCTCGAACTCACGGACCGCGAGATCGTGACCTGGCTGAAGTCGGACGCTTAACCGACTGCGCCACCCAGGCGCCCCCCACTTACATGCTTTTAAAATGCTACACCAGTGGAGCGCCTGGGTGGCTCAGTCGGTTGAGCGTCCAACTTTGGCTCAGGTCATGATCTCACGGCTCATGGGTTTAAGCCCCACGTTGGGCTCTGTGTTGACAGCTCAGAGCCTGGAGCCTGCTTCGGATTCTGTGGCTCCCTCTCTCTCTGACCCTAACCCACTCCTATTGTGTCTCTGTCTCTCTCAAAAATAAATAAACATGAAAAAAATTAAAATGCTATACCAGTGAACTAATCATAAAAGGAAACATATTTTACAGATTAACTAGAATTTTAATGTCCTAGGAGGGAATTTTCACTAAAGATTGTGATATATCAAGTGCTTTTTTATATATTTTCTCTTGAACTTTCACTGGGATGAGGAAATTTTAATATATATAAATATTTTATTCACCTTAATGAACACTGTTGATGAATAACTATTTACTGAGTGCTTACTGTGAACCAAGCTCTTTCTAATCAATTTACATACTTTAGTGTATTTGATCTTTACAACACCAGTAAGAATGGCACTTATTTTCCTCATTTTACTGAGGAAAGCAGACACTTAAAGAAATTCGCCTGTGGTAGGCAGAATTTTAAGACCCGTAAGAACCCCACTCTGTCAGGTGCATAATTCCTGCCTCTTATGGAGTATATAATTCCCCTCACCTTCCATAGAGGCAGAATCTGTGAATGCATACAGTCACTCCTGTGATTAGGTTACCAATTAGTAGATTTTGAGTTAATAGAAAGAAAAAGTATCTGGGTAGGTTCCGTCTAATTAAATGAGTCCTTAAAAGGGTCTGACCACTTCTTGAAGGTAGAGAGACTGGAAATCTAAGAAAACCTATGGAGGGGGGCCATGTGACCAGAACCTGAACTACACCTTTAGGAAATGAGAGCAGGCCGTGGTTGGCAGCTGGGACAGGGACCCTGGTTAGCAGACAACAGGGATCCTTGTTGGCAAACAGGGACCTCCATCATACAATCTCCAGAAAGTGAATTCTACCCGTACTAGCCAACTTGGAAAGGGGCCTAAAGCTTCAGCTGGAAATCACAGCCCTGGAAGGCACCTTGACTTCACCCTGGTGAGATCTTAAGAAGAGGGCTCCGGAGATAATAAACGGGTATCGTTTTAAGCCATTAAATTCACGATAATTTGGTAATGCAGCTGTACAAGAACAATGCCTTGCATCAAGCCCTATTGCCAGTGAGTGGGATGAAAACACAGGGCAGTCTGATCCTGATGGTCTTGCTTTCAAACATCTTCATATCAATTTTCATATAAATTAAGGCCTTTTGTTTGCAATCTATAGAAACTGACTTCCGGCTAACTCAAATAGAAATAAAAGTAAAACAATTTCATTTCATATGAAATACAGAAAATCTTACAGAACAACAAAGAGAGAAAGAAAGAAAGAAAGAAAAAAAGAAAGAAAGGAAGGAAGAAAGAAAGGAGAAAAGAAAAGAAAAGAAAAGAAAAGAAAAGAAAAGAAAAGAAAAGAAAAAAGAAAAGAAAAGTTAAAAAAAGAAGGCTCAGGAAGAGCAGGGCAGAAAGCAGTTCCCAGAATCCCAGCTGGAAGATGCACAGCCTCTTTAAGCAGCTGTTATTGGAAAATGGCTCTTTCCACTGTTTCAGGCCTGCAGCTCAAGATTCAGATTCCCCAGGAGAGCCTGACCGCACACCTACGTTACAGGCCCACACCTGTAGTCAGGGGGGCTAAAAGTGTGATTGACCAAACTTCTAGAATCATAATGAGTAAGATTAAAGGAAGCAATAATGCAAGATTGCTTTTCATTTCTATTTTGTAAGAGGTGGGCGGCATATTAGGGTTCTCCAGAGAAACAGAACCAATAGGATGTATATACGTAGAGATAGAGATTTCTTTTAGGGAAGTGGCTCACATGATTGCGGGGCCTGGTAAATCCAAAATTTATAGAGGAGGCTGGCAGGCCGGAAATTCTGGCCAGAGTTGATGCAGTCTTGAGTCCAAGGCAGTGTGGAAGGTAGAATTCCTTCCTCTTTGGGAATACTCAGCCTTTTCTCTCAAGGCCTTCAGTTACTGGATAAGGCCCACCTACATTATGGAAAGTCAGCATCTACTGACTTAAGAGTTACTCATGTCTAAAAAAATAGCTTCGAAGCAAACATGTAGATTAGTATTTGACCAAACAACAGGAAACCTGTAGCCAAGCCAAGCTGACATATAAAATTAACCATCACAAAAGGTCTTAGAAAAGTTGGTGGAGACTTCCAATGCTTCCACTAGGCTTTTTCTATATGTAGCCCTTTATTTTGGACGAAGAAACCAATGAACGGATTCTGAAAGTTACTGAGGACATCTTTCTATCATGAATGCCATAATATTATCAACGTTTGAATTGAAAATTATGTAAGTACAATTAACACTTAGCTCCAGCTTTAGCAAATTTATATTGATAGAAAAAATGGATTACTTGTCATAATCTTGATGAGAATTTACTTAAAACTTCTTCTAACATATATCTATTTCACCAATGATATTAATTGATTAAATATCATGCATGAAGAAGCATTATAGATTAACTGGACTTGATCAAAACATCCTTGGGATCTTGACTTTGATATCATTTCCAAATTACAGTGAAGAATTGAAACATACTATCTTTGGGAAACACATCACTCTAAATTCTTATGGACTTTAAATTTATTCATTCACTGTTTTATTTAACAAATGCTTTTTGAATTAATTTTCTTTAGAAAATTATGAAGTAGGACCCGAGATCCCCTTATATCTCTCTGTGTGATGATTTCCACTCTTTCCAGAAACAGGTGTGAGATAAACCATGACTCTCTAACTTGAGTAAAAGATTTCAGAATCTCCTACATCTGCTCAGATTTAGGCTGTATCCTTTTCAATAAGGAGAATCAAACCCTGAGTATTTGCTGCCAAAAGTGGTTTTTGTGAATTATGCTTGGAAGTTTATTTGCATTGGCATTCCTGTAAATGGATCCAGGAACATTTTCCACTAATATTCCAAAAAAGGGTAATGAAGTCTGTGTTTGAATTTTTTACGGGCCCTGAATTCCACCTTAATCAGGACAATGAGCGTTTCAGACATTTCTACCCGGGCACAGTTACAAATGGATATCACTAAGGCTTGGTTGCAGAGAGCTAGCCTATTTTGCTGGTGCCCTCAGTTTCAGAGTGGGGCCCAAGCCAATCAAATTGAGGCACCCAAGCCAATCTGGATGGCTAGGGACTGCTCCATTACTCAGTGTGAATAACATCAGGCAATATACTGAGGGCAAATAGAAAACAAAATTTCTATTAGCTCTAATTTTACTGTAACTTGCAAATATAGTGAAATGTAGTAGAAGCTCAAAAGCCAAAGTGTGTGGGTTGAAATGCTGGCTCTGCTACTTAATAACTGTGTGACTCTGGTTGGCTTTCTTAACTTCTCTGTGTCTCACTTTCTTTTCAACATGTGACAACAATAGCGGGTTTGCAGTAGGGACTACATGAAATAATACATGCAACATGTTTAGAACTAGGAGACGCTAGTAATATTTTAGTAACTGACATTTGGGGGGAACTCCCCCAATTGTAGAATTGTCCACTTTCTGTAGCGTAAATTCTCCTGCTTTCGCCAATTTCAAGCTGCCAATGTGGCATCACTGAACCTAAAGGTGGAGACATGTGCCAGTTGGTTCTTGGGAGATGGAATGAGCCAGCTTCAGCACGCCATTGATGTTAACAATACCCAAACATTATAAACATTCAAGGAAAGTAAGTCATTAGTATTCCTGTTTGTTGCAAATGTACAACTAAGTATGATCTCATCCAAGATGCCGACCACACCAAGGTATAGACCTTAGATTTTATATTAGAAGGACGGGAACTCATTAAAATATTTTGAGCTAGAGAATAACATAATTAACTTTAATATTTTAAAGCTTACTCTTACTGCTCTGTAGAGAATTTACTATAGGGCTATAAGAAGGGAGACAAGGAAAACATTAGGGATTTTATTTAATGGTATAAGAGATAGATGAGAATAGCCTGGAGTAGTGTGATCATGATGAGAAACAGTCATATTTTTTATTTTGAAAAATGAAGGGGGTAGAATCTGACAATGAATAAGATGTACAATAATAACAACTATGTTGGAGGATTGTTATGAGAATTAACTGAGATAATATATGCATACGGCGATAGTAGATGCTAAACCAATGTCAGTTACCTTTCATTAATAATATTTAGAATCATTATTTAGAGGAGATATTGGTTCTTTAAACAATCTCATAGCAAAGAGACTTAATACCCTAATAGAATGTAGACATTTACAAAATTTTTTTTTAAATCAAAGCTAAGGTCATTGAAGGCTAAGAAGAGTAGCAAAAATTAGGATATAAAGAAAAGCTCATTTCTTTCCTTCTCACCCTGAAAATTCCAGCAACATTATTATTCCTTTTGCTTTATATGCAACCAAGAAAAGGGAGAGAGTGGCATTTAGACGTAAGATATAACTGCATTTAGTTGCACTTTTTGATTCAATCTGAATTGTATCCAGAAGCAATGTGTTATACCGGGGAAAAATAGCTCCTTTCACCTGTAAGAGAACCTGAGAGAGAGAGAGAGAGAGAGAGAGAGAGAGAGAGAGAGAGAGAAAGAGAGAAAATGATGGCTTCAAATCTCAGTCTCTGGAGCACCACTAAAGTAAAAGAGTTTTTCAAAACAGCCAGATCTATGAGTCTCTATGCTCCAGCCCAGATGAGTATTTCAGAATCTCCATTACATTTGTACACAAGAAATGAAAGAAATGAGCCAGATGTCTCCCAATAGAATGGCTGAAGTCTAATGAGTCAGTGATTGTAAGAACTTTTAGCTCCTATGCATACAGGTTTTCAGAAGACATTGACGTTTTATGAATGTAATATGCATAGTACCTGCTTTATCCTTTCAGAAACAAATAAAATTTATAGGATAAGAATTACAAAGATAGTTCCTCTTGCTGGCTCTTCACCAAAGAGATCCTCACATTTAGTAATCAAAAATATTAATTTGTGACTTTGAATGTTGACTGTGTACATGGACACTATGCTGGCAACTTTGCAAGCAGAAAATGACTGATTGGTTCCACTGTTAGCATCCATGACAATGACACGACTGATGGCTTCCTGAATAGATTCTCAACACTGTACGCACGTTAGAATTTTCTGGGTCGTTTAAAAAATTACAAGATCTGGATGTCACTCCAACAGATGATGATCTAATTAATCTTGGGAAGATCCTCGGCATAAGCATAGTTTAAAAATAAGTGTAACTACAAAATATTGCCTCCAAATGTGCCATGGTCTCCAGAATCTGTCAACATATTATGGGACTGGGCAGATAAGATTAAGGCTGCAGACCCTCAGATGAAGAGATTATTTTGGATTATCTGGCTAGGACCTATCTGCTTATAAAAGGCCTTAAAATAAAAGAAAGCCCCCCCCCCCAACGAAAGTTAGAGATGGGACAGAAAAAGAGAGATTTGAAGTATAAGAGTGACACAGATCACAGTTACTGGCTTGAGATGGGAGAAGAGGACCATGAGCCAAGGAATGTGGGAAGCCTCTAGCACCTGGGCAATTGCCCTCAGCTGACATCCAGCAAGGTAACAGGAACCACAGTCCTACAACCAAAAAGAATTGAATTCAATCAACAACCCAACTGAGTGAGAAAATAAATGCTCCCCTGGAGTCTGTACCTTGATTTTAGCCCACTGAGACCTGGGTCAGACTTCCAGCCTATTGAACTGAGCATTATTAAATTTACATTAAGTTCCTAACTTTCTGGTAATTTGCTTACAATCGCAATAGAATTAATAATTAGAGTGTATATACATACACACACATATATACATATATATGTGTGTGTATATATATACATAGAAATAATAATAGAATAAATTTCTAAATTTTTAAAAATTTATATACATTAAGGCTTACTTTTTGTGTTATAAAGTTCTGTTTGTTTCAGAAATTCTTAACTCTGTATTTCTTGTTTGTTTTTATTGTGCTAAGAAAATTTAACATGAGATCTGCTCTCTTAACAAATGTTCAAGTATACACTACAGTATTGAATATAAGTACAATGTTGAACAGCATATCTCTACAACATATTTGTATTGTTTAACTAACACTTGATGCCCTCTGATTAATAATTTCCCATGTCCTTCCTCCAGCCCCTGGAAACCACCAATTCCACTCTTTGAGTCTATGAATTTGACTGTTTTCGATATATAAGTGGGATTAGGCAGTATTTGCCTTTCTGTGACTGGCTTATTTCATTTATAATAATGTTCTCAAGGTTCATCCTTGTTGCATATTGCAGGGGATGGTACAAATATTATCATTTTCTTTGTGTGCTATGATATGAAAAAGGTTGGAAAGAACTTAGAGAACACTGAATTTGGAAGCATTCCTTGAACGTCTGTTCACTGCCAGGGAATGGCTGGTGTCCCAGGTGTTTAATGTAATGAGAAATAGTGAAAGTTTGCTCAATTTTGCCATGGATTCACTGTAATTTTGAGTAAGTGATTTCAATATTATGAGTCTCTGTAAATGAGAGGGCAAGAATGGATGATCTCTGAGATTCTAATGTTCTTTGAGTTTGTCAACAGTTAACTATGAATGCAAGAAAATATAAAATTGAGACATAAGACTAGATGTCAACAAACTAGATGTATGGAATATTTTGTGCAAAGTGGCTTCCTTTGGATTTATGAATCTCACCCAAATGCTGCTTTTCATGTCATAGCTTTTAGCATTTATTTGTCTAATTAAAGCAAATGTCAGGAGACTCATTTCAGACCACATCTCGCCATACAATGTGTTCATCAGTAGCAAAATCTCTCTGAAAGTCAATTTGAAAGAGAAGGCAAATTGAATATTTTAAATGAGAGTTGCTGGAGTAGATATGAGTAATTAAGGGCAATGTAAGAATGAGTTAAGTAGATTTATTTTTAAAAGAAAGCAAGCTGGAATATTCTGCCAATGCTTTTAATCAATTTCTATTGAATGACTGTGTCCGTTTAATGAAAAAGAAAAGAGAACATTTCATCTCATGAAGATGATTAGGATGTTTCATTACTAGTCTTTAGATTGTAGACAGTTCAATCATCTTCAGACATGAATTCAACCCGAAAACGCTTGAGAATATGCTCAGCATTTATCATACACTTCAGAAGTTGTAGGAGAAAATGGGAAAAGTTGTCGTGAAAAAGTTTAGGAAAGATTCATAGTGCTTCTCATGCATCAGTCTTGCCAAGGGCTCCCTAAATGTTCTTAATGCATTTCTATCTACAGAATAATTTTATTCTCAATTATATAAATGCCGAAAATGAAGAATATTTCTTGTAAGTGAGCCAATAAGAGAGAGACATCGACTATTTGAGCAAAATGGAGTTCATTCAAATTTATTTTTCTCACTACAATATTTTCTGAAATATGGGATGCACATCACTGACTACAAGATAATTCTAGGTGGTACATAGACACCTTTACATAGCATTGGATCACATAGGGAGAAAGTCACTAAGTGTCCGGTCCTTTTTCATTCCTTACTCATTAGGTCAATAGACAGTCCTAATTTGATGATAGTTTATTTCTCCTAAATTTAATTTAATGCCAGAAGAGACATTACATATATATTATTAATAAATTGAAACTTCAATGAAAGAATCCTAATTTACCCTTGTGCCCCTACCCATCTTCTGTCCGTGGAGAAAAACATTATTACTAGTTTTGTTTGTAACTTTTCCATTATATTCATTCAAATATATATTACTTTCCTTATCTAAATAGTGTTATATCATATGTACTTCTATGCTTTGTGGGTTGTTTTCAATGTTATTTACAGGTTTAAACATTGCTAATCCATTTTAAACAGAAAGATTTCAGTATTTCACCAATAGAATCAAGTTAAAATTTAATAATAACTTTACTTCCAGTGTATCAGGAAGTTATCATCCATTTATGGCAAGGAAGGATGAGGTGATATGATGCTTCCTCTTCAAATATATTTAATTTTTAAAACTTGAATTAATTTAAAGAGAAAAAAAGTCCATAGGGAATTTTCAATCAATATGGCCCTACCATGACTGAAAGAATAATTAAAGAATATACTCCACATTCATTATGAATTAAAGAAAAAGGAACTGAGTAGACACGAATGACAAAAAAAAAAAAAAAAAAGAAAAGATGTAAGATATATCTTTGCAAATCTAGTGAACGACAGCCTGTAGATACAACAACTACTAAATCCATTCTTTTTAGACTTGGAACTAAATTTCTATAAGACAGTAATGTGGAATTTGAGAAGTAAAAGCATAAAAGGGTAGTTAAAACATGATAAGTTACTTATCTTCTGGAGAGGAAAATATAAACACTGAAAGTATATATTTAAAGTTTATTTAAATTAATATTTAAGAGCAAAGCAAGCTGTATATAAAGTTTTTGATAAAAACTAATACTTTATATTTAAAAGTTTTATAAAGCCTTTTTTTAAAATAAATACTTGGGGTGCCTGGGCGGCTCTGTCAGTGAAGCCTCAGACTCTTATGATCTAACAGTTCATGGGATTGAGCCCCACATTGGGCTCTGCATCAACAACGCAGAGCCTGCTTGAGATTGTCTCCCTTCCTCACTCTCTTCCCCTTCCCCATTCGTGCTCTCTCTTGTTCTCTCTCAAAATAAGTGAACTTTTAAAAAATTGAAATTAATACTTAATTAGGGCACCTGGCTGGCTCGGTCGGAAGAGTATGCGACTCTTGATTTCAGGGCTGTGAGTTCGAGCCCTATGTAGTGGGTAGAGATTACTTAAATAAACTTTTTTTTTTTTTTAATTAACATCTAATAACAAAACAAGCTGTAACTTCAGACACCAAACCAGCCAAGGTTTGGAAAGCAAATGGAACAAAGAGACTATATTCATCTGACAGAATGCCAGAATGAAGAAAAAGATGAGAACAAAAAAAAGACATGGAATATAGAAACTACCAGATATACACCAGCTACTTAATTGTGTTCTCCTGAAACACTGCCGTCATTTTAAAATATTGTTGCAAATTCTTTGACATTCCCATAGTTAGCGTGTTCTCTATATTCCTTCTCCTCAAACCTGGGCAGGATTCACTTTGCCCAGTGAACTAGGGCAGAAGAGATACTATATGTGGCCTTCACCTGAGTCTCTTCAATTGCTCACTCTTCAGACATACCCTTTTGGCAACCCAATCTTCATACTGTGAGAACCCCAATCAGGAAGAGGAATCATGTGCAGCCCCTCTGAGCGGTGGTCATCTCCCTGGGTGGAGACATGGTGGGAAGAACATTCTGGATGCATCTGGCTCCCAGCCAATTGAGACACTCCAGTCATGCAAGTCTTCCCAGCCAAGACCCCAGATTTAATTTAAGAATAGAGAGAAACCATATTCCTAATCTCACAGAATCAGTAAGCATAATAAAACAATTTTTATTTTATGCCAGAAGTTTTAGGGTAGTTTGTTACACAATAATAAATGACACAACACAGTAGTGAAGACCATTTTTGAGCTTTATTTAAATGGATATATTGTATGTATTTTTTTGTATTTGGCTTCTTTCTTCCAACATGGCATGTTTAAGATTCAGCCATTTTGTTGTGTTCACTTATTTTCCTTGCTGGACAGTATTCTAAGAATATGCCAATGTTTATTTATGAATTCTGCTTTTTATGGTCTGCTTCCAGTTTAGGGGCTGCTTAGAACAATGTTGCTTTTTAAATGTGAACATTCTTGGGGCACCTGAGTGGCTCAGTTGGTTGAGCATCCGACTTCGGCTCAGGTCATGATCTCACGGTTTGTGGGTTCGAGCCCCATGTTGGGCTCTGTGCTGACAGCTCAAAGCCTGGAGTCTGCTTTGGATTCTGTGTCTCCCTCTCTCTGTGCCCCTTCCCACTTGCGCTCTGTCTCTCTCTCTCTCTCAAAAATACATAAACATTAAAAAATTAAAAAATAAAATAAAATAAAATAAAATAAAATAAAATAAAAATAAATGTGAACGTTCTTATATATCATTCCTGGTGCACATACACACAATTTAATACCTAGTACTGGAATGCACAATTCCAACTTGTTTGCCAAAGTTGTTGTGGTAATTTATAATACTAAAAAGTATTTGGGAGTCTTGTGTCTTCCCAAACTTTAGTATTACTAGACTTTAAATTTTTTTCAACTTGATAAGAATAACGGTGTCATTGTGTTTTTGCATTTTCTTGTTTATTAGTAAAGGTGAGCAACTGTCCATATGTTTAATGGTTATTTGGATTACCTCTTAAGTAAAATGCATACTCTTGTATTACACTGTCTTTTTTAAATTTTTTTTAATGTTTATTTTTTGATGGGGGGAGGGGCAGAGAAAGAGGGAGACACAGAATCTGAAGCAGGCTCCAGCCTCTGAGCTATCAAGCACAGAGTCCAATGAGGGGCTTTAACCCACGAACCGTGAGATCATGACGTGAGCAAGTCGGACACTTAACCAACTGAGCCACCCAGGCGCCCCTACCCTTTCTTTTTATATTAAGTTTGAAGTGGCATTTCATGGACTTTCTAGATATTGATCCTCATCAGTTGTATATGTTTCCTATATCTCCTCTCAGTCTCTGGCTTGCTATTTCACCTTACTTCATTGTGTCTTTTGAATAACATAAATTCTTAATTTTAGTAAGTAGAAATTATCAGTTTTTCTTTTAGTTCATACCATTTCAGAGGTAAATATTGTCAGCGCTTGAAGAAACAATTTCTATTCTTCACAAACTGCTTTCAAGTATTTCAAAAAATAAGGAATCAACCTAATTCATTTCATAAAACATGAAGCATGGATGCTTCTTTTAAAAAGCATTAGGAAGTATTAATTTGATAAGAAAATTTAATAAGGACAATATAAGAAAAGAAAACCATAATCACATCTAACTTATAAACAAAAACATAAATAAATTAGCTAAATTCTAGAAACTAAAACACAATAGTGTATTAGAAATATGCATCATGGGGCGCCTGGGTGGCGCAGTCTGTTAAGCGTCTGACTTCAGCCAGGTCACGATCTCGCGGTCTGTGAGTTTGAGCCCCGCGTCGGGCTCTGGGCTGATGGCTCAGAGCCTGGAGCCTGTTTCCGATTCTGTGTCTCCCTCTCTCTCTGCCCCTCCCCCGTTCATGCTCTGTCTCTCTCTGTCCCAAAAATAAATAAACATTGAAAAAAAAAATTAAAAAAAAAAAAAAAAAGAAATATGCATCATAACCAAGTAGATTTGTCCTAGAAATATAAAGATAGCTCATTATAAAAAGAAAAGAAATAAATGTGATTCACTATAAAAACAAGTGAAAAGAGTGTTACAGACTGAATGTTTGTGTTTCCCTAAAATATATATGTTGAAGTTCTCACATACAATGTGGGGTGTTGGGTGGAGCTTTTGGAAGGTAATTAGGTCGTGAGGCTAGAGCACCTGCGCATGGAATTGGTGTCTATAAAGACACCAGACTTGCCTTCTCACCTCTGGTCTTCTCCACGGAAGGCTACAAAGAGAGGATGACCGATCTGCAAACCAGGAAGTAAACTCTCACCAGACATCAGTTCTGCCTACACTTTGACCGTGGACTTCCCAGACTCCAGAGGTGTAAGAAACACATGTTTGTTGTTTAAGCCACCCAGGCTATGATGTATTTGTTATGGCAGCCTGAACTAAGAGAAAATGACATGACCACATGAAAAGGTGTACAAATAGTATTTGAAGAAATTCTGCATTTGCCCACGATACTAACTCTTATTAAATTAGGACTAGAAAACCTTCTCAATCTAGTGAAAGATATTTTAAAATATTTTCAACCAGCTGCATTTGTAATGAACTGATTATCAGTGAAACTTAAAATTCTAACTTTAAGTCAAGGTCAAGAGAGGATTTAAGTAAAGCAAAGACAAAGTACAACACCACAAAAAGCAAAAACAAAAAATTACTGCTACCATTATAAAATAAAAAGTAAAATAAAATAAAGGAAATACTTCAGCCACTAAGTCATTGTTATCATGATGACCAATAGCAATGAAGTTCTCCCTGAAAAAAAAAAAAAAAAGAAAAGAAAGAAAAGTTTTATAATCTAATAGAACTAATAAAGGAGGTAGTCTTACAGGTTACAGGTTAACATTTTACTCGAAATTTAAGGGCATTTCCTTAAAACAGCAATAACAAATGGAAAATATACAGTAAACCAATATCTTGATTATAAGCACACTAACATAAGCTGTGGGAGACTACTTTGGAATTAAAAAAAAAAAAAACATTATTTAAGGACATAAAATGAGGCCATCTTTTTCTTGCCTGGATGGTTGGACTAGTTTTATAGCTGATTTCTTTCTTTCTGCAATATATTCTCATCTCCAGCAGCGAGAGAGATCCTTTTACAACATGAGCTAGATCCATTCAAAAGTCACTAGTGTCAGGGTGCCTGGGTGGCTCAGTCGGTTGAGTGTCCGACTTCGGCTCAGGTCACGATCTCACGGTCCATGAGTTCGAGCCCCGCATCGGGCTCTGTGCTGGCTGCTCAGAGCCTGGAGCCTGTTTCGGATTCTGTGTCTCCCTCTCTCTCTGACCCTCCCCCGTTCATGCTCTGTCTCTCTCTGTCTCAAAAATAAATAAAAAAAACATTAAAAAAAAAAAAAAGTCACCAGGGTCTTCTTTCTCATTTCTAATAAATCCAGAGTACATAATAGAATTCCACAAGGTCCCAGATCTGACTCACACTGTCTTATGCTACCCTTCATTCACTCTGACCCACTCCTTTTGCTTTTTTTTGAACTTGCAAGATGAACCTACCCTTTAGAGTCCTGGAACTCATGGTTCCCACCATTTGGAATGTCTTTACCCAAAACACTCCTGATTTCTTGGGTTCCTGTTCAAATATCCCATTATCATTACCTTCTTACAAAAAATAGTGCTTTCTTCTGCCCTGGCATACTTTATCCCCCTTATTCTGCTTTGTATTTCTCCGTAACACTGTTTGTCATCTGACGTTATATATATTTACTTGTTTATGTGTTTGGTGACAATGTCATCCCTTTAGAGTACAGATTTCTTCAGGATAGTGACTTTATCATTTTTCCTTCACCACTGAATTCCATCCCAGTACACAGATGAATTTGTGTACAGGAAGATGCAGTAATATTTTTTAAATGTTGCTTCTCACTAAAATAATCTATATACTCAAATAAACATTTTCAGGATATATCATGAAAGTGGGGAAACTATTTCTAAAGAAGAGGAAAGGCATAAAGGTCTATTTGAAGTAAAAAAAGCATAGACTTGCCCACCAGCATGTTAGTATGTAGTTATAATAAATAATATAGTATTTCATCAGTGTTGTTTTAATTAAAAATGGAAAGGATTATGGGGCGCCTGGGTGGCTCAGACCATTAAGCGGCCACCTTCAGCTCAGGTCATGATCTCACAGTTCGTGGGTTCAAGCCCCGCGTCGGGCTCTGTGCTGACAGCTCAGAGCTTGGAGCCTGCTTCAGATTCTCTCTCTCTCTCTCTCTCTCTCTCTCTCTCTTTCTCTCTCTCTCTCTTTCCCTCTCTCTGCCCTTCCCCCTTCTCTCTCTCTCAAAAATAAATAAACATTGAAAATTTTTTTTTCAAAAATGGAAAGGAGAACCCAGAAACAGTTTCCAGCATATAAAGGACTTGATGTATTAGTCATTACAGAGGATGGGCCATCTAATGCATGTTGTTAAGGTGACTGGCTTTCCTTTAAAAATATTAAGTAGAACATTATTACACACCAAAAATAAGAAAATCATACTGGATAAAAGATCTAAATGTGAAAATAAACTTTAAATTGTTGGAATAAAATAAAGGATATATTTACAATCTTGGAGGAAAGAAAGATTCCTTTGACAAGCACCCAAAAAATACAAGTCACAAAAGAAAAACGGGCAATTTTGGTGGTATCAAAATATATACACTTCTTTTGCCAAAAATATAAAGGCACAGACCAAGCAAAAAGACAAATCACATTCTAGGAAAAGGTATCTGCAGTTTGCAGTACAGATAAGAATCAATTAAGAATCAAGAAAAAATGATGTAATAGAAAAATAGTCAAAAGGATTTGAAAAAGCAATTCAGAAAAAAAGGAAACTCAATGGCTAATACATACGTGAAAAGATATTTGCATCCCTAGTAATTGAAGAAGTAAAAATCTAAAAAGCAGTAAAAAACCATAGCATAATAATTAGATAGGCATGCAAAAAGGCATCGTTTTAAAACTCTGGTAAGTCTACAGTTTTGCGAAGTCAGGGAGAAAAGGCAATCTAACACACTGCACATGGAAGGTAATCAGGTACCACCACTATGGAACAATGTGTCAATGTTAAATATTTTTGAAAATGGGGTGCCCACGTATAACAGAAGACATTTATGGAATCATTCATCACAGCAGTTCTTGAAATAAGAAAACAAATGAGAGGCGCTTGGCTGGCTGGTCACTAGATCATCTGACCCTTGATCTCAGTGTAGTGAATTTTAGCCCCAAGTCAGGGCATTGGGCGTGGAGCCTACTTAAAAACAGCAAATGAGATCAAGCTGTCTCTACATCTTGTAGCTGCAGGGGAATAGCTACAATGAAAAACCTATGTCATTATGAATCAATATGTATCCATATGAATGGTTCCAAGGGCACCACATTCACATAGGGGTTGCTTTTGAATAATGGGAGAGAGCTGAACAATGGTAGCATCCCCTCCACGGAAACAGTGTTCTCATCTCTTTCATAGGAAACATGCACAGCAAAATCATAAAATGTAAGTGTTAATTCTGAAGAGTGGTACGTATACATAAACACACATTTCAAGAAGGGCAGAAGGCAGATGTGTTATCCAGAAATAGCATTCTGTTCCCTGTATGTCCCTGATGGCTTGAATGCATTAACATACCTGCAAAATGAGTAGTTCCCCCCACCCCTGGATTAATTTATATCTGATTTTATATAGCCATATATATGAACTTGGTCTTTGGGTTAACCCTCTTTTCTATTAATAGTGCATATTACTGCCTCTGTAAAATGACAGGACATCTATTGTGTTCACTGATTCACAACTGAGCTACAAATTACCTTGAAAGAATGAAGGACCATATATAAATCTGGCATTATTACAGCTTGAGCAGCTGTCCACTCACAGATGAAAACATGCATGTGGCATCATCTGCATTACATACAGACTAACGTTGTGTTTGATTATTTTGTTAATTATTTCACAAATAAAATTGCCAACTGCGCATATTCATTTTGGTATAATATGTGAATCTGGAACTGAAATTTCTGAATTTTTTGTTTGGCCTGAAAGGCAAATCAGACCAATGTTCACCTCTATGCGTGCTGAGTTTTCTCTCCAAGTAGGACACATATTGCCATCATTTATTGCTATTTTCTTCTTGACACCTTGATAGGAGGACCAATTAATTAAACACACTTAATAAGCACTACAAATGACATGCACTGTACTAGGCTCTGGGAATATAATGGTGAATGAAATTCAAAACCTGCCCTGAAGGAGTTAATAATAGCCAGGTTATGGTTATCATAATGTCCGTTCAGCCACCTTCTGTGAGGAAAACAATATACGGTTAGTCTAAAACGTTAAATACCTTTTCCTTTCTGAGACTATTTCCTAGGCATTTCATTAAAGGTTAAGAAAAGCTTGGGGCACCTGGGTAGCTCAGTTGGTTAAGCTTCTGACTTGATTTCAGCTCAGGTAATGATCCCGCGGTTCATGGGTTCCAGCCCCACATCAGGCTCTGATGCTGAGACCACAGAGCCTGCTTGGGATTCTCTCTCTCCTTCTCTCTCTGCCCCTCTCTCACTTAAGTGTTCTCTCTCCCCATGTCTCAAAAAAAAATAAATAAACTTAAAAAAAATTTTTAACAGCGGTGCCTGGGTGACTCAGTCAGTTAAACGTCCAGCTTCGGCTCACATCATGATCTTATGGTTCATGGGTTCAAGCCCCGCGTTGGGCTCTGTGCTGACAGCTCAGAACCTGGAGCCTGCTTTGGATTCATTGTCTCCCTCTCTCTGCCCCTCTCCTGTTCTCACTCCATCTCTCTCTCTCTCTCTCTGTCAAAACTAAACATTAATTTTTTTTTAATTTTTAAAGGTTAAAGAGAACTTGAGCAAATATTAACTAAGTTACTAGAAAGACGATGTGATAAAATAAATATACATGAATTCCTCTATATTAAATTCGGCTACATAGGAAAAATTTTCAAAAGGATTAAATGTGAGCATAAGGGGAGGATAACATCCCTATGCAGAAACAACCAAGAATTCTAGACAGAGGCACTTAAGGATTGAAATTTCTTTAAAGAATGTCAGCAAGATTGTTATCCCTACTGGCCAGCGGACAGTTCTAAGATGCCTCGTGAAAATGTGTGAACTTCTCTGATTCTGAAAGAAAAACTTAATCTTGATTATACAGAGCCCAATGAAGACATCATCTCTATAGACAGTCCCAGCCATTCTCTGCCCAAATAGAAAGACGGCCTCCCAAGACACTTAGTACATCTACAGACTTTGGCCCAGAACTGAGAAAGAGAAAAAAATAGTAATGATAATGGTAATGCTTGTGAAAATGGTTGGCTTAGCCTGTTTATCGTGCTTAAATTCAAACAAATTTGATTTGAAAGAGTCATTGTGATTTCTATTCTTTCTTTTAAGGTTTTTTTTTTTTTTTAATCAAATTCAAATAAATTTAGTCTGAAATAGACATGGTTTTTATTCTTTCCACCATGGTATTTTTTCCATAATCTACTTGAGTATGTTCAAATGTATCTCATCATTTACTAGCAAAATACATTTTAATATTTAATTGACAAAAGAAAGTACACTTTGAGGACATAAAGTTATATAAGGCAATAAAAGATAGCTAATAAAAACCATACATGACTATTAAGTTTAATTTTTCAGAAATGTATTTTTTAGTTCAAAGTCATCTTTTTTTTTTTAATATATGAAATTTACTGTCAAATTGGTTTCCATACAACACCCAGTGCTCATCCCAAAAGATGCCCTCTTCAATGCCCATCACCTACCCTTCCCTCCCTCCCACCCCCCATCAACCCTCAGTTTGTTCTCAGTTTTTAAGAGTCTCTTATGTCAAAGCCATCTTAATGCAATTAGGTAAAGGCACGCCTTTGGTAGCCTCTATGAATTGGCTGTGCTGATGAAGAGAAACATATCATCTAAAATATAAGTGTCCTAAAAGCAAGTGTTGCTTTGCTTCTCTGACATTCAGGTGAGTTAACACACCAGGTAGCTAGGAAAAAAACAAAACAAAACAAAACAAAACAAAACCTGATAACTTGATCCTTTAAATTATGCAGGGTTGACACTGTCATCGTGATGCTTCTTTGTATCAGAGCTTCAGATGCAACTTTGAGCAATTAAAGAAGGAAGAAAAAATGTGAATTATGAGCGTAGCTGCACCAAGGAGTTTGAGTCAAGCAGAGGGCAACTGAGAGTCAGCAATCAGAAAAGCGTGTCACTGTTTGTTAATATACTATTGCACTTCTGTGACCAGTCCATTTTCACCATTGTTAAACAGCGGGCCATTTTCACAAATGAACTGCATCATGACAGCACCTACTCTGCTTTGGGAACACCCAAAACAATTTCATAGACTGAGCATAAAGAGGGATATGGATTAATTATTTTAAGTTATGACTTTGAGATGAATATGTTTGATGCATGCAGGTTGAAAATATGTATCTCATAATTAGTATTACAAATTCTCAGTTATGTAGGGGGAATCTGTTCAATATGTACATCATTTTTCTTTATATTTTTGTCTATCTTGCTTTGGATTTTAGAACATTTCAACTATTTATCAAGTTATCAACTGGAAGTTAGTAAAATTAGAGTAGTTGATGGAATATTAACTATGCATGAGGGCCTTGAGTTCTATGCTGTAAATAGTGAACAATATGTTAGGCACATATGATTGAAGCTGTTGAATAAGATGAGATATTAATTTTTTTATGAATTAAAATAACATTAATCAGGTCTTTTCACTACAGATAACTAAGGTATTTCATAGGTGTTGATAACTGATGTTTATGTAGTCTGTATGATACATTTTATATACTAGTGTTTTGTTGAGGTTTTTTGCATGTACGTTCATGGGATATGTTGATTTGTTTTCTTTTCTTGTAATGTGTTATCCAGTTTGGGTATTAGGGTAATGTAGGGTAACTGAATGAGTTAGGAAATATTCCCTCTTCTATTTTCTGGAAGACATTGTAGAGAATTCCATATTTTTTTCTTTAAATTATTGGGAGAAGTCACCATTGAAACCATCTTGGGTTGGTGGTTTTTGGGGGGTTTTTTGGTAAGATTGTGTCTAATAAATACGAGCCTGTGCAGATGATCTATTTCTCCTGTGCATAAATTTTTGTAGTTTTGTGTTTTCACGGAATTGGTCCATTTTGTATAAAGTATCAATTTTACTATCATAGAGTTGTTCATAATACTCCTTTATTATTATCCTTTTAATGTGTAAGGAGTCAGAATTGATGATGCTTCTTTCATTTTCAAATTTAGAAATTTATGTCTTCTCCCTTTTTTCTTGATTAGCCTGACTAGTTTATTAATTTTATTAATATTTCACCTATTTACTGTTTATTTTCTTTATTGGTTGTCTGCTTTAAATTTCATTGATTTCTGCTCTGTTTTTTTTTTTTTTTTGCCTTTTTTTTTTTAATGTTTATCTATTTTTGAGAGAGACAGGGACAGACAGATGAGCGTGAGTGGGGGAGGGGGATAAAGAGAGGGAGACCGAATCTGAAGCAGGCTCCAGGCTCTGAGCTGTCAGCACAGAGCCCAACGTGGGGCTCGAACTCACGAACTGTGAGATTATGACCTGAACTAAAGTCTGACACTCAGTGGGCTGAGCCACCCTACCCCCCCTTTTTGTTTTTGAAATAACTTGCTTTTTCTCTGGTTTCTAGGTGGAAGCTTAGATGATTGATTTTAGATCATGCTTCTTTTCTAATATATGCATTTAATGCTGTAAGTTTCCCTCTAAGCTCTGCTTTGCTGCATCCCACAAAACTGATTATCATATATTCATTTTTATTCAATTCAAAATATTTTTAAAATTTCTCTTGAGACTTTTGCATTGATCAAAGTGTTATTTAGAAGTGTGCTATTTAATCTCCAAAATTTGGGAGATTTCCCAGCTATTTTTCTGTTATTATTTTTGAGTTTGGTTTCATTATAGTCTAAAACCCCGGTTTGTATGACTTTTATTCTCTTCATTAAGGTGTGCTGGTGTGGCTGGGAATGTGTTCTATCATGGCCAATATTCCAGTCAGCTTGAAAGGATGTGTTTTCTACTGTTGTTGGATGAGATATTCTATGTCACTTAGACCCAGTTAGTTGACGCTACTATTTATTTCCACTATATTCTTACTGATTTCTGCTTGTTGGATCTTTCAAACGCTAAAAGAGGTATGCTGAAATATCCAACTATAGTTGGAGTAGTGGGTTTGCCTATTTCTCCTTCTATTTCTATCAGTTTTTGCCTCCTGTATTTTGATGCTGTGTTGTTAGGTATTTACTGTGTTAAATAATTTTGGGTCCTCCCGAAGAATTGACCATTTTATGACTATGTAATGTCCTTCTTTACCCCTGATAATTTTCCTTGTTCAGATACTGTTTGTGTGAAATTAATATAGTTACTCCAGCTTTCTTTTGATTAGTTCCATCTACCCCTTTACTTTTAAGCTATCTATGTTTTTATATTTAAAATGGATTTCTTGTAGACAACATAAGTTTGGTCTTGTTTTTATCTACTCCTTCAATTTCTGCCTTTGAATTGGTTTATTTAAACCATTCACATTTAAGGCAATTATTGATATGTTTATTGATAGAGTTGTATTCATACTATCATATTTATAACTATTGTTTATTTTTCTTTATTATTTTTTATCATCTCCCATTTTCCCACCATCTCTGGTTTAATTAAGCCTTATATGTGATGCTATTTTCTCTTTCTTAGCATAGCAGTTGTATTTCCTTTTCAAAAACCTAACTGATTTCCAAGAGTCTATAATATGTATTTACAAATAATCTGCCTCCACTTTCAGATCACACTATACCACTTCAAAGTAGTGTGGTTGGTTTATAAGAGTATTTCCAATTCCATCCTTGTACCCCTCAAAACATTGCTATCATTCATTTCACTCACCCATAAGCTATAATCATCGAATGGATTTTTACTATTATTAAATTTGAACAGCTGTCTATTAGATTAAGAATAAAAAATACAAAAGAATTAATTTCTCCTCATTGACATGTTTTTGACACTCTTCCTCTCTTTTTACAGGGATGAGTTTTTGACCTAAATTTTTATTCACTTTTATTCCTCCTGCAAAGCTCCTTTTAACTTTGGGAAGTTCTACTACAACAAATTCCTTCAGGTTTTGTCAGAGAAACTTTTTAGGGATAATGTCACTGCATATAGAATCCTAGGTTGTTGGTTTTCCTTTCACTCCTTTACATATTTCACTCCACTCTCTTTGTTTGCATGGTTTCTGATGAGAAGTCTGATGTAATTCATAGGGTTTTTTCCTATTCTGTAAGTAAAGTGGGGATTTTTTCTTTTTTTTTTTTTTCAAGATTTTCTTTTTGTCTTTAGTATTCTGCAATCTGAATGTGATTTGCCTATAAGAAATTGCTTTTGTATTCATCCTTTGTGCTATCTGTGCCTCCTAGATTTATGGTTTCATATCTGTGATTAATTTTGGAAGATTCTCAACTATTACTTCAAATATTCCTTCTGCTCCTTTCTTTCTTCTTCTATTATTCATATTGTGCATATGTTACACCTTTAAAACTGTGCCATAATTCTTGAATGTTTTGATCTGATTTTTTAGTTCTTTCTGGATTGTTGGCTTTTTTGTTGTTTTTTTTTTTGTTTTGTTTTTGGTTTTTTTTGGTATTTTATTTTAGAAAGTATCTACTTACATATGTTCAAACCCATGTATTCTTTCTTCAGCCTTGTGTGGTCTTTGCAAGCATCAAAGACATGCTTGATTTTTTTTCCCCTCAAAAGCATTCTTCATTTCTGTTATCGTGTCTTGATTACTAGCATTTCATTCGATTCTTTCTTAGAGTATCCATCTCCCTGCTTCCTTTAACCATGTATGCTTGCATGTTGCCCACTTTTAATTAGAACCCCTAACCTATTAATCATGAGTCTACATTCCCTATCTACTAATTCCAAAATTTGTATCATATTCGAAACTAGCATTAAGTCTTCTCATTCATTCTCTTCAGACATTTTTACCTTATCTTTTGGCATGCCTTGCAATTTTTCTTGAAAGCTGGAAACAAAGTATCAGGTAATAGGAAACCAATAGGCCGTTAGCCTGAATTCAGTTCCAAGATGGGCTATATTTAATGACCATCTTGATGTAACTACTGGACATCAGTATCCCCTGACCATCCTGTTTTGGGTTAGCCCATAGTCTTTGGCTTTCCCTAATAACTCATTCTTACATAGAGTCTGCCTCTTGCCGCTCTTCACATTGTAACCCACTGTTATTAAACTGGAGTCATGTTGATGTGGTGGTAAGATATGGGGGAAGGAAGCCTAATATAATATAATAATTAAATTCTCAGTCTCTTAGTGCTTCAGTGTCCCTGGGCTGTGACCTCTTCAAGTATTTGTTAACTGTTTCTTTCTCTTTTTTTTTTAATGTTTATTTATTTATTTAGAGAGAGTGGTTGGGGGAGGGGCAAAGAGAAGGAGAGAGAGTCCCAAGCAGGCTCTGCACTGCCAGCCCAGAGCCTAACGTGGGACTTGAACTCACACACTGTGAGATCATAACTGAGCTAAAACCAAGAGTTGGGCACTTAACCGAGTAACCCACCTAAGTGCCCCAACTTTTTCTTTCTCTTCTTAAGTGAGATAGGAAGGCGAGAGGATACAGGGGTTGACCAGTTGCCCTTCTTTCAGGCTAAAATAGGAGTCTGGTAAAGTCTTTTCCCTTGAAGAATACGTCTTTGTTATGGAAAATACTGTGTGTATTTTAAAATAGTTACTTTTCTCTTCCCCCTGCCAGAAACATGTGAGCATTATTCTTAGAGCTTTACCATGGGAATGTGGGGGGTTCCTTGAGGCACCCCCAGAGACTGTCAACAGGAGTTCTCATTTTCAACTTAGTCCACAGTCAATCTTCAACAGTTCATCAAAATTGCTAGGTAGGTGTTCCTACCAGTTTATAACTTCAGCAACATCTACTCTGTGCAAGTCAACCTCAGCTGTGATTGTCTGTATTCAACTCTGACTCTGGGTTTGTTTATCTTTCCAGGTTTTAGACTGAGAGCTTTTCCTGTGAATTCAAGTCTCTAACGGGCCCAAGAAAAGTCATTAATTTTCATTTTGTTCAGTTTTTTTTCTTGTTCTCATGATGAATAGATACTTCTTAAGCTCTTTATATGTCAGAGCTGAAACAAGCTAGTTATTTCTTTTGAATATAATAAAAAACATGACACCCTGATATCATTGTCAAACAGACAATAGTGAAAGTAATGCCATGGAATATAACAAAAAGTTTTTGCACCATCTGAAAGTTATATGAAAAGAGAAAAAATAAGTCAGGCTGGATTTCTTTATTAAATAATCTACACTGGTCACTGAAATGTTAATGATGAAGAAGGCACTTCTTTGGGCTTCAAGTAAGATCCTGGCGAGTATGGAAGGCTGGCATGTAAGTAGGCAGTTACCATGCAGCTCCACAACAGAGTGGTACAGGAGCACACAAAATGACCATTTGTTTTTGTTTGACTATTTTACATAAATATGCGTTATATGCAACGATACCATTTCGTGAGTCAGGGAGTTGAATCCAGCCGTGTAAAAAAGGGAGGGAGAGAGGAAGGAAGAAAAAAGGAAGAAACAAAGAAGCAGGCAAGAAAAACGATCCATTGTTACACAGTATGAATCTGTTTACTTTTTGGAACTATTAAATTCATGATGTGTTATCAGAAAAGAGATAGGACATCATAGATACTCAAATCCAGATTTCTTGGAGAAGATGGTGCCTAAATTGGGTCGTGGAAGGTAAGCAGGAGTTAAAAGGCAAAAGAGACTGAGGAAATGAATTCCTGGAAAAAGTGTAAAAGAGAAGTAAGGACGTGAACTACTGGCAAAGTGAATAGTATACATTGAAACTGGAACTCAGAGTGGAGCCGAAATGAGTTTTGGAAACGGAACAAAATGATAAGAACTAGTACATGGAAGAGTGTTCAGCAGATATTAAATGATTGCTGATAAATGGCTTTGAGACATTAGTTAAAGCTACAGACCTCTCCCCAGAAGTCATGTCCATGTATGAAGTCAGGCATTATGACCTTATGGTGCATATTTACTCACTGAAACCAATCTAGATCATATTAGGTGATGTACGGGCATTGTCAATGGGTTCAAGGAGAAAACCTGGGAAAAGGTCAAATTTAAGGAGAAGGCAATAAAGGAAGAACCCATACAAAGATTGAGAAGAAATGATCAGAGCAAAAGAAGGAGAATCGGAAAAGATTTTGTCATTTCAAAGAGTGTTACAATATAGCCAGTCAGCTGACTGTCAAATATGACAGGTTCAGAGAGACAGTGATTGAGTGTTCATTGGACTTGAGATCACTGAAGTCATATGTGACCTTTATCCATGCAGTTTCACTGGGGTATTGGCTATTTGTAGTAGATTTATGTGGATTATATGGTGGTTGAGAAATAGTAAATGGAGACTGTGAGCAGGAGAATTTGGGCTTAGCTGAGAAGAGAAGGAGAGAATGATAGGCTGTGTAAGACAACATATGGTCTGAGGAGGGATGGCTATTTTAAAATGGAGAAACTTGACATTGTTCATAGGATGGGGGGAGGATAAGGAAAGAAAAATGCTGATGAAATGGGTTAAAAAGTGTGTAAGTAGTAGAATGAAATCGCAAAGAGCAGGGATGGAGTGGATTGAGACTGGAGGTATACACTAGATAAGCAGGGACAGGAAGAGTGACAATTCAAAGGCTAACTGGACAGCACTAGGGCCAAAGGGACTAGGGACCACTATATTCCTAGCAGAGTACCTGGAAGGTTTTCATCTTACATGAAGGGTTTTTTAGCTTTCACACTAGATACTGTACATATCATAGCACACTCCTTGTGCCCTTATCAGGACTACCTTTTCACTTAAGCACATTTTTTTCCTTTCCCTCAAACAATCGTTGATCCTGCCATTAAGAAGTCATCAGAAAGAAAGAGAAAAGATGTTTGTATTTCTAACAGAGGATAAATGTAAATTCTCTAAATGTCAAAAAATGGGAAAATGATTAAGTAAATAAGAGCATATCTAAATTATATGGCCATTAAAATTATGTTTTTCATTTCCATTATTCATCACGCCTGGGATATAGTAGTAGCCAGTATTTATTAGTTAAATAAATAAAGAATCATCTGGACAAAGAGGCTTAATATGGACTCATTTGTACATGCTGTGAACTTATTGAGAGAGAGATGGGTTCTCATCCATTATGAAATTCGGTACTCAATGATAAAACTTCTGGCTTGTTACCAGGAACTTGGGTTAACCAAGGCAACTCTTTCCCACCGTGTCTTCTTTCTGTTCTTGCTCTAAAATGGACACTGCTATCAGTTAACATGCTAGTTCAGTTGGTGAACAACTCTGAAACACTATCCTACACAGTGCATTGCAGTCAAATGCCACCATTCCTTACTAGCCTGATTTTAGAGGACAGCTATGTATAGATCATTTTTTTTGAATCGCTACTCACCTCATGACCCACATGTTCTCTCCAGTATTGCAGGGACCAGATCCTGGGGACACCATGGATGTTAGTTACTTTTACAAGAATCTGCTTGAGATGGGGAAGGCCGAAGATGAGCAGAAACCATCCCCTCTTTCAGTAGTGACAGAGCTATTCATGCCCCTCCCCGACCTGAGGTTTTTCAGCAGCATCGAGGCCACACCTTTCCACCGACCTTTATGATGCAGGCAGTGTGAACTTTCCATGTGTCCTTAAGATGGTGCCCTAGCATCCTGGTAACATCTTGATTCCGTGGAAGCTACTCAGAACGAAGACCCACAGTAGGCTTTGCCTGCGTGCCGGAGCTCCAGCTCTTCCAAATGCTCTGAAATCACTTACGATAAATCTCTTACTGCTTGAAACACTCAGAGTGGATTCCCTTTCCCAGACCAAACACTGATGAAATCGCCCTGTGGCTGGAGATAAGAGGCTGAAGAGTAAACACTGTAGTTCAGCGGGCGCTTGCGCTCTCCTACCATGCTTAGCTTGTTCATGGTCACTGCTATGCATCTGCTGTGTTCTGCACGCTCTCCTTTTCTGAACGTAGTATTATTGACACTATGTTGAATAGATTATGGTAGGGTCTAATACAGATAGCCGGTCATTTGGAAGTTACAAGAACCTAAGTGAATCGCATCCAGAAGTCTTAGTTTTGAAAGCCCACTTGTGTTCCATTTAGGGAGCCACTGGATGTGATCTGTACCCACCTCTGTTGCCTGAATCCCACCCCAGGAGCCACGGGGCCACTCAGCTGACAGAGAGGGTTAGCCAGAGCAGAACCCAAGGCCCGCTTCAGCCTGTGCACGCCCTCCAGGATGAGGAGGGCCCCGATGTTGTCCCCACCCTGGCCGCCCCCTAAAGACCAGTGTTATCTGCTAGCAAAGGAGTTCCTGAAGGAGGAGCCAAGGTAGTTTCTACCACTGGAGGGCCAGGCCCTGGCTATCAGAACCCACTGCTGTGGGGCTGGCACCGAGGAGGAGGAGGGGCACCTAGAGTTAGAAGAGGAACACTGGACAGATGCACTGGAGACCTGATCCCCTGTGTCCCCCACCCACCTTCCACACCTAATCTGTGCCACAGCCTGCCGGTCTGCACCATTTCTACATGACTACAATTATAAATATGAGTTTAAAAGAAAAAAAAAAAACTTTTGGATGTTTTGCTATCACTAATTCGGTGTTCTAATCACAGTCACTCATTCGGAGTTTATATTGTGCTGCATTTGCTGAACAAAATTATGAGCCATTTTTGTAAAGCTGTCCCTTCGAAAGGATGCCTCCTGTAGTTGTTTATTAAGAAAATACTGGGGCGCCTGGGTGGCGCAGTCGGTTGGGCGTCCGACTTCAGCCAGGTCATGATCTCGCGGTCCGTGAGTTCGAGCCCCGCGTCGGGCTCTGGGCTGATGGCTCAGAGCCTGGAGCCTGTTTCCGATTCTGTGTCTCCCTCTCTCTCTGCCCCTCCCCGTTCATGCTCTGTCTCTCTCTGTCCCAAAAATAAATAAACGTTGAAAAAAAAATTAAAAAAAAAAAAAAAGAAAATAGTGGTGATTTCAGAGGAATAACAGAGTTTTGAAAATTAAAGAAACAATTAATAAATTGTGTGTACCATATCTTGCCCCTGCCAATTCATCCTGTATATGGCTGTCAGAATATTTCTCTACCAAAATGTTTCTGATTACCATGTAGACGTGCTCCAATCTTTCCAAGTCTTACCATGAGTACAGAATAAGTTACAGACTCCTCACCAGAGCATGTAAGTTTTTCCATGATCTGTGCCTTCTCTTTGCTTTTCCAAGCATTTATTTCCTTTTAACACACCTAACTATCTAAAAAGGCTGGGTCACTGGCCACGGACAAGACTGTGACAAATCTTAAGATGTCAGCCCACGCTCTTCCCTTTCATCTATCTTTGTCAAACTTCTCCTTAGCCACTCTATAGGTCCCAGCCCCAACATCATTTCACCATAAATATATATCTTAATTACATCAATCCCCTTCTTTAAATTCTCAGAGGACTTTTATCTTATTTCTCTTACAGAACTAAGGCAATGACAGAGTGAGAAAAAGCAATTCAAAAACACAGACTAAAATCTGACGGGATGACCAAGACTGACTATATAGGTTTCGAAACTTACCTCATGGAAGTAAGAAATGAGAGTACCAGGTCAAAGTGATTATGATTTGGTAAATAATCATGTAAGCTGGCATATGTCAGTGCTTTCTATTCTAGTCTGTATTTGGGACTGCAGAATAGAAGATACTAGGCTTGAAATATATAATTAAAAAAAACCTGAACCTTAATCACTCAGTAAAAGTAGTTCAGTTCATTAAACTCTGATTTTGTTACTTTTTGTGATAATTGCCCATTACATTTTTTTTTTAATGTTTATTCATTTTTTTTGAGAGAGAGAGAGAGAGACAGAACATGAGTGGGGGCGGGGCAGAGAGAGAGAGTGACACAATCCGAAGCAGGCTCCAGGCTCTGAGCTGTCAGCACAGAGGCCGACGCCGGGCTCAAACTCACAAACTGTGAGATGATGACCTGGCCCAAGTCGGACACTTACCTGACTGTGCCACCCAGGCGCCTCGATAATTGCCCATTAAAGAGGCTGTCTCTTCCATGTTTGGTAAAGCCTTTTTTTTTTTTTCTTTTTTTAAAGTTGGGTTAACTTATTTATTTATCTATTTAGAGATAATTTAAGCATGTTGATAAAGACTATCTTCAGATTTTCACAGCATCTTCTTAGTAAAGCATGGTTCTGATTATTTATTCATCCATGCATTTATTCCCTCTACTTTTGAACATATGTAACATGCAAAGCTCAGTGGCAGGAATTGGAAGTGAGAAAGGAGAGATTAGTTTGAAGAACAACCATTGCTCTGTTCAACTGGACCACAGACTTCAGGAAGAGAAACAGTGGGAGAAAGGATTCCCAAAGCCAAATGAAGTCATATCATAGAGCACCTGAGATAATTAGCCAAAGGTTCTGATTTATTCAGTAGACAAAGGGAAACTAATACAACCTTTGGTCAGGGATATAGGATGATCAGGGATAGGATTTAGAAACAAGTTATGACTAATAAAGGAAAACTATTGGAATCTAGGGAAACCCTTAGGCACCTATCACACTCATCTGTGTAACAGAGTGATAATACAGTGGCAAGGGAAAGAAGAGGAAAGAGATGGAGGGAGATGGAGGTAGATAGTCTACAATGAATTTGGAAACTGATCAGCTTCATTGGGCACAAGCAAAGTTAGCTGCAAAATTTGCAGGACCCGGTGCAAATGACTGACGTCCAACATGTGGAGCTCCTGTTCAAAAGGCACTTTCAAAGAAGGAAGGAAGCTCTACTAACGTTACTAAAATATAAAGTCCTTCCACTTGAGATAGTTTATTATTTATAAAATGTAAGAGGGGTAATAGAGACACAGGAGTAAAAACATAAACTTCAAAATCCAAAAAAGAAAATACTTTGGTCTCATAATTTTTTATAATATAACAAAAACACTGTATTAATGGGATATATTGCTCTTGGCAAATTCAAGATCGCAACTACCTTTTTCATCATTTTTAATTTTGAGAAGGGTCTCTCTGCTGATGCAACTATCATTGGAGCTGTTAGGAGCAATTTATAGGCTGTGAAAACATCAGGATAATTTTTTTTTTTAATCGAAGTATAATTGACATGCCATATTGTATTAGTTTCTGGTGTACAACATGCTGAAATAACAATTCTGCACATTATGCAATATTCATCACCATAAGTATAGTTGCCATATGTCACATTGGGATAAATCTCTGATAAATTATTACAAAAAAAACATTTTAGTACAGCTAGAATTGAGGATTCTCAGGGAACAATTTTTCTAAAA
This sequence comes from Leopardus geoffroyi, assembly GCF_018350155.1. Lineage (NCBI taxonomy): Eukaryota > Metazoa > Chordata > Mammalia > Carnivora > Felidae > Leopardus > Leopardus geoffroyi. The sequence goes on from NC_059326.1 coordinate 17,032,043, forward strand.
AAATGTAACTTCAAACAAATTAATTTTGTGTAATTATGAGTTTTTTGTGGTTTATTTATATATTTTGAAGGGGGGGGACGGAGAGAGCATGTGCACAAGCAGGGGAGGAACAGAGGAAGAGGGAGAATCCAAAGCAGGCTTCACACTGTCAGCACGAGCCCAACGTGATGGTCAAACTGACAAAACTAAAACCGTGAGATCATGACCTGAGCCGAAATCAAGGGTGACCGCTGAACCAAGGTCATTCGAGAAAATGTAGATAATTTTATACAATTCAATATCTCCATTTTTGCATTTTATCACTATATTTTCAACTGTAAGGAAAACTTAATTTCAAAATCGTCCCTTGTTAGTAATTTGTTCTTTGAAACTTTATTGAAAATGTTCTTTTCTGTTGAATGTGACGATCTTAAAGTTAATTTCTATTTCTAAGCCTGTGGATATTTGCTTTGCAATGTGACAGCCCTTTTCAAAACCCGCAATTCTAAATTTTTTAAGAATTTTAATAACTCCCTGATATGCTTTATTGCAACGTTCATACGTAGGCAACTTATTTTGTAATATTTACTGGAAGCTGAATTCCTAGGGGCTAGCAAGTTTCTGCCCCAGCACTCCAGTTGGAGAATTAACACTTGTGCAGACACTACAGGGAAGGGGTCTGGGGACAGAGCAGCAAGCCTGTCTCCCACATGAGGCCTGGTGCTGCCCCTTTTTTTCCCCCATAGCCACGGTCACTTCTGCAGCGACTGTCAGTGCCACCACCAGCAATATGGATCAAGTTCCACCAGGCCACCCCTTCAGGGCCTCATGACCCAGGGACTTCCCTGAGGCATACATGTGCCCTCCGGACCACTGCTGTGTGCACACTGCCCACAGACGCTGTTGGGCCACAGCAGTGCCCGCTGCCCGCCAAAACCCCTCTGCTCACGCACCTCCCTTGCCTCACCAGGCTTCACTTACAAAACATAAGTTTAAAATAGAATTAAGAGTATCCAGATGGATGGGATGCTTGGGTGGCTCAGTCGGTTGAGCATCCGATTCTTGATTTTGGCTCAGGTCATGATCCCAGGGCTGTGGGATGGACCTCTGTGCTGGGCCTTGAGCCTGCTTAAGATTCCCTTTCTCTCCTCCCCTCTCCCCTGCTCACGTTCTCTCTCTTTCTAAAAAAAAAAAAAAAAAAAAATAGATAAATAATAATAATAATAATAATTAAAAAAATAAAGGAACATCCAGATGGTGAGAGCGGAACATTAAAGCAAATGTGGGGCGCTTCTCAGCAGAGGGTCTTGTGCAGCCGTACAGGTCACACGCCCACCAAGCTGGCCCTGAGCACAAGGAGGATCTGAGATGATCATTAACACCACCCCCTGAGTGAGTGCTGGGACTGTTAATAGCAACCAACCCTGGAAGAAGGAGTTCCAAAGGGGTAAGACGGAGAGAGGCCGAAGGTAATGCGTTCAGTTGTAACACTTAACTGAGGTAGAGTACAAAACTAACCAAAGTTTAAGCAACAAACTCTTCAAATGGAGACTCATTTTTAGGAAACAAGCCACTACGCAAGATGCTCCCTCTTCTTTCCCACTTGTTTTTGCCCTGTCTTCCTTGGGCTCTCTTTTAACTTGAGTCTCTCCTCTACCGTCCTTTCACGTCTCCGGGGTAGAGTAATTCTGTTTCAAGGCAGTTTTAAACATGTCTTCAAATCCTTTGACATTCCTCTTTAAGGAATCCTGACTGCAACCAATAGAACACTGACACGCGGAAGCCACGTACTTTCTGCCTGCTTCTCCTGGAACGCGTTCTCCACGTGTCTCATGGGACACTACCTCTCAGAACACAGAGCCAGGTTACCAGATGCCCAAGACACATGGAGAGTGGAGGCACAGGGGCTCCAGGCGATGCCCCTGCCAAGCCCAGCCCTGCGGTCATCTCCACCCAGGTACGGTGATTTCATCCTCAGCCTCCAAGGCTTCCCAGCTTAGGCCCTAGATATCTGAGAACAGGGACGAGCCATGCTGCCGTGCCTTGTCTGAATTCTCAGCCCACGAGACCCATAGGCATAAGACGGTTGCCTTCCATCACTAAGTGCTGCTTTAGTTTGTAACACAGCAGCGAAAACTGCAGCAACCTCTGTCGTTTGCATAAGTTGGGGCAAAAACAGTTTCTTTTTTGTTGGTGAGTGAGGAGGGGTGTGGGGAAAATGCCAAATTCACTCAATTTATTTTACTTTCCAGTTTTATCAAATATAATTGACACCTAACATCGTGTCAGCTTAAGGTGTACAACATAACAATTTGATACATGTATCTATTGCAAAATGATTACTGCAATAAGTTTAATTAGCATCCTTCAGCATACAGTTGCAGAATGTTTTTCTCTTGTGCCGAGGATTTTTAAGATCTACGTTCTTAGCAACTGTCAAATATACAATATTGTTAACTATAGTCACCGTGCTGTGCATTATATCCCCAGAAATTATTTACCTTGTAACTGGAAGTTTGTACCTTTTGACTCCCTTCACTCATTTTGCCCACCCCCCTACCCCACTGCCCCCCGCTTTGGCAATCACCAATCTCTGTGAATGATGAATGTTAACTCTGTGTCTATGAGTCTATTTTGTTTTGTTTTGTTTAAGATTCCACATATAAGTGAGCTCATACAGTATTTGTCTTTCTCTAACTTATTTCACTTAGCATAATGCCCTCAAGGTCCGTCCACATTTTCCAAATGACAGGATTTCCTTCTTTTGTATGGCTGAATAATATTTCAATCTATCTATCCCATTTTATTTATTCAATTTTTTCTCTTTTTCCTCTCCGCTCCCTGAGATTAGCTGAGATATTTTAAAGACGTTCACCAAAAAGCTAAGAATAACAAAAAACAAAATAATTTAGGCATGTAGAAAGTGCATAAAAAATCTTAAAGCTTATCAGGGTTAGATTTCTGATATTGGTATATCTAATTTATTTACAGGCACACAATTCATTTCATTGTATGAGAAACTATAGAAGACTTTTTCAGTTCTTAAACTATTTTTCTACCCTTGTATGTTTTTATTTCTTCTTCCTTAAGAAGATGCTATGCATAAGAAATATAGTCAATAATATTGTAATAACTTTGTATGGTGACAAATGGTAATTAGACAATGTGGGGATCATTTCATAATGTGTAAAAACAGCAAACCACTCTGATATGCACCTGAAACTAATAGGATATTGTATATCAATTATACTTCAATTTAAAAATTTAGATATTTAAAAATTTTTAAAGGGCATGATGCTAAGCTCAAGTAATGGGCCTTCAAGAGGAAACAAGGAGAAAACACATTCTCAGATGAACCGGAAGGTAGATGCTGCACAACTGTCAATCCAGATAAAAAGCTTAGTCTCCATCCTTTCTTCCCCTCTAAACTTTTTTGGACAAGTCAGCTAAAATGTTACCAAGAAAGCGGCAATTTGGCCGGATCTTAAAGGACACTTTGTTCCTAATTTAACACTGTATGTTAACTAACTGGAATTAATTTAAAAAAAAAAAAAAAAAAAAAACTTTGAAAAGTAATAAAAATTTTTGTTAAAAAGGGACGCTTTGTTCCTGGTGAATAGGCAACAGTCCAACGAATAATTTGAATTAATGCACGCGGCAGGCAAAGATCCACAATACAAAATGGGAAACCGTGGCCAGGAGAGGCGGTGTCAGGTCATGAGACCACGGCGAGATGCTGGGGTCTACAAGCGTGCCTTTAAAGTCAGTGGCAATATTCTCTGAATGCAATGGGCTGAAAAAAGAGGCACTTCTGTAATTCCGCAGCCAAATCAGAAAATGTGAGAATACTGTGCCAAACACATAAAGCGTGATATTTATTTGGACCCAAAATGTACTTTGACAAACTTTATGTCATGGAAAAATATGCCTTTCGTCAAAGAACTGCTTGACATTTTCCATTTCAGTATTTAATTATATAAGCCATTTTTAAACATAAATCATTTCAATCAAGTATTCAGAATACCTATAAAAAAAGACTTTTGAAACTTGCAGCAAATTTCATCAAATTCCCTTTCATTCGTTTTTTTCTGTATTTGATTTGAAAAATCAAAGCCATTCTTCAAACTTGAAAGACTATTTTACCTAATAGGTGTTAATAGAGCTTACCATCAGCAGCAATAAAAAGCTACTCATAAATTCAAGAGAAACCATGATTAAAGAGGTTTGATTTTGGAAAGATTAATCATATTACTTTAAACAGTGGAACCTATATGCCCCATATGGCTGTCATGTGTCTGTGTGTCCCTGGGCATGGGCAAGGATGGAGACAGACTGGGGATTTGTGCTGACATGAAAAGCTGGCTGTAATTTCAAAACTTACAGAATATTTTGGTTTTACAAAACTGTTGTTATCCAAGCCAAAAATGTGGGTTCCCTCTTGCCCCACACCTCAGAACACTGATTCATTGTATATTCTCCTTGAAAATATTTATTGATAGGAGATAAATGGTCCCCTCTGTCTTCTAGATGTCAGAGGACAATGACTCGTCTGTCGAACAAGGAGCTCAAATTTGTCTAACTTATGCTCTTATGCAGCTTTTCGTAATAAATAAACTGCAAATATTGCAATGCCAGAACACAAATGCTTCATTCTTGACTTTTGTTTCAAATTCATGAGAACCTTATCTATAAAATAGGCTTAAACATGCTTTTGGATTCCATGGAACTATTCTAAGATGACAACTGGCAAAAATATTTTTATCTAATTCTATCTTTCTATTGAGTGGGAAAAAAAGTTACCTTTATCAAAATTTCTCTTCCTCTTTCCCTCGCCGACCCCCACCTGTTTTTAACATTTGAGAACTATTCTACACTTAAGCCTCCAGATAATAAGTATACATATATACAGTATTTGCTCATAGCTGAAAGTGCAGTATCTTTATGATTTTGAAATTGTTTTATGATTTTCATTAAAAACAAAATGGCCAGGAGCCTGGGTGGCTCAGTTTTTGAGCATCCGACTTCAGCTCAGGCCATGATCTCATGGTTCATGGGTTCGAGCCCTACCTCGGGCTCTGTGCTGACAGCTCAGAGCCTGGAGCCTTCTTCAGATTCTGTGTCTCCCTCTCTCTCTGCCCCTCCCCAACTCATGCTCTGTCTCTGTCTCTCTCTGTCTCAAAAATAAACATTAAAAAAATTTTTTAATAAAAAAATAAAATAAAAACAAAATGGCATAATACCACATTACCAAGGCAAATAATGGACTCTACGCTTACGGAGAGTATTATTTTAAACTATTGTTCAGCCATTTATATCTACAATCGAGTGATTTTGGATCTTATCATAAAATCAAAATACAGACAATAGCATCTAACTGAGAAAGACAGAGAAGTTCCTTTCACTTATTTATTTGTTCATTTAACAAATTCTTCCTTTGGCATTTCCCATATCAAACACCATCTTAGGCAACTGGAATGTAGGGACAAAGTCTATAGGGAGACTTTTGCCCTCAAGGAGCTTACATTTTGACATATACAGAAGGAAAATGAGAGTTCTGAAACAAACCTGACAGACCACAATTTTTCTAAGGGAAAGTCATTTATTTAAAAACTTGCCAGATTTAAAGATAACTAATTTCTTGGGGGCTAAACCTTATTTTAGAGAAAGGATAGAAATCTTAAAACTTCAAATGCTAGAGATCTGTCAGTGGGCTTTGTTGCTTTTTGCTGCTGCTGTTTTTGTTTTCTGTTTTTTGGTTTTTTTAATTCCTTCATTTCCTGTGAAAGGCAATGGTAAATATCATGCAGATATTACCTTCTCTGAATTCTGCCCTGTGCTAGGTATGGGGTTGCTTCAAACAATCTAGTCATCCTGTACACTTGCACTGGCAAAGATTTCTGGGACAAAGAAGTAGCCCCAGTGGTCGATGAGAGACACTGCTAGTCCTGTGGACATGGTCACTTGGTTATCTCAAAAGATATAGGTTCTCCAACTCCTTTCATTTCCACCTCTGGGGGGAAGGGAAAAAGACAAATTTACTGGTGATAGGCAATAGCATCTTAATTATGTCATGTGGGTAAATCTAATGATCACATCTGTAGTGGACTGTGAATTACTCCCCTTGTATTTATGCCCCTTTGCAAAGTAACTTGGTGAGCCCTTCATCCACAGGTAGCATGTAATTCTCTCTCTGAATCTGAATCAGGGATCACATTGTGATTTGCTTTGGCTAATGGAACACAAAGGAGGTAAAATGTTCAAGCTCTTAGGACTCAGAAGGTTTTCCATGCTTCCACTGCCTCCTGGAGTTCTGCAGTGCCCTGGGAGACTATGTGGGGACAGGCTCCGATTTTTCCAGTCACTCCTGCTGAGCTCGTTATAGACTTACAGTCTTGGGGAACCCACCAGCTGAACACAGAAACATGAGTAAACCCGAACAAGATCAGAGCATGCAAGCCCAGGCAGGAACAACCATCTGGCTGAATTCAACTCTGCAAAATCTGATCTAAAGTCACTGTTGTTATTTTAAGTCACTTAAGTTTTGAGATGGTTTCCATACAGCAAAAGTTAACTAACAGAATATGTGGTCATAGTTTTATCACCTCATTTAAGACATCTTCTCTATTCTCTCATAAATATTGAACAACCAGTAAGAATAAGTCCTACTAAGCGAGACCTCTCTCAAGATTTTGTAAATGTAACTTCATAGTTCCTTGCTGTAGTATATGGAATATATCATTTGGCAAAAGTAAAAAAAAAAAAAAAACTGAAGATTTTGGTGCAATTTATTTAACAATTTTATACTAAAAACAGACTCAATTATTTGCTTATATAATTTCCCTACTTTTTAAAATTCAGCCCAATTAATAGTAGTATCATTTACGATTTATTCTTGGTATTATCAAACCTTACTTAGAACAAACTTATATATATATTTTAGACCGATTTGACTGAATGAAGTCATACTAACAAATACAACTGAAACTCATTAAAGTCCTCCAAATTTCCAAAAATCGTGTTGAAATTTTACAATAGTAAATAACAAAGGGTGACGTTAAAATAAATGCCTTCATTTCTACATTAAATAAATGCTTAGGCATAAGCATAAATACATTTCTTTATCTAATCTTGAATATTACTTAATAATTGCTTGGATATATGCAAATATAAAAATCATCCCATTTTCATAATTTCATGTCCTGTCTTTGGCTCTGAACACCAAATCTACCTAAAATATTTTTGCCATATTCTCATTTTCTTAATCCATCCCTGTTATTTTGTAGTCTGGCCACTTACTAAATTCTCCATAAATGTCAAATTTATAATCTAAGTCTCAGAATTCCTTCTCTAATAGATATTTTCCTTTTCCTTCATTTTGTTCCCAGTTACCATGATCTACGCAAGACCACAAGGCCAACTTCCTCTTTATTCAGCTTACCCATGTGAACACAGTGCCTAGGGGCCGCAGAAACATCTTAATTTCAATTTAAAATTAGAAGAAAGAGTGCATAGAATGATAGTGACTGTGTTATCATGAATCCAGCCTGGATTATATTTATCTTTATGCCAACCCAGTTGTAAAATATACTTTTATTATTTTTTTTTTTTGGTATAGACAAAGGTCCCAAGAAGCCAGAAGTGCTTGGGGAGCAGGGAAGAGTATCCCCCTAAGAGATCACCTCCATGCTGGTGTTGGGAAGGGTGTGGAGCTCTCCTCGGAAGGCCAGAGGCTCTTCTTCCCTTGCAGGCATGGCTGTTAACTGTTCTGTGCTTTCAGCTCCCAAACGTCGGCTGAGGGAGCATCTGATGTTCTGTGCACAAGTGTCCTCCCAGGATGCTTTCTGCCCTACCACATCCTCCCAGGAACCCACGCTGCCTCTGACCACTGTGAGACCTCACAGCATCCCTGGGGGCCACTTCTCTCAGCTGCTCTCTTTCTCCTCCCTGATTTCCCTTGTCCCAGCAGCACAGCTAGAGTTGACAGAGCCATCAATGGTCAGCCCTTTGGGAATCTTAATCACTTCCCATCTCCTCTAGTTCACCTTTTATGGCCTTCCCTTCACAAAAGCAATCAAACCAGTATGGCATTGTACGAATCTTCCTATGGATTATAAGGGCTTGGCCCCACACGTAGTTAATTGATACATTAACCAAACAAACCAACAAAGCATTTGTTTTGGTAGCCCAATGGTCATGACCCTTGTCCCAGGTGGTCATCCTAGGGCATTGTGAAAGTGCCTTAGCCACTGTTCTCCATCTCAATTTTATATACACAGCATGTGTTAACACAAATAATGATATATGTAAAGTACAAAAATAACCTACAAGTAAAAAACAAAAATATTATCTAAGGGAGAAAATAGATCATATAACCACATGAATAAATTAATTGGGTTTTTGATTCAAATTTTGTGCTGATAGGATATTTTGCCAGGGCACTATAAAGCAGAGAACAAATTTATACTGTAGGCACACAAAATGTCATTTTTTCTTTTGTTACCATAGGCTGAATTTTATTGGAAACCAAACTCAATAATTTTATATGAAATAGGAACAGCTAGCTGACAGAATTAACCTCAAATGGATACTAGATGAAATAGCTTTGAATTATTAGGGTATCAAAATCTGTTTTGTTTTTAGAAGAAATGCATCTCGTTGGAAGATGCTATGTATAAAAGGCTAACATACAAAATTATATATAGAAGCTTTCTAGAACTTGTGTGTGTATAAAATATAAAAGTAAAATGAATCCACATTTATTTTTAAATATTATTTTATAATAATATAAAACTTGTAACAGAAAATTAGCTGAAAACCTAGAATTTAAGCCAAATATATATGACTCCAAATTCCATGATCTTTTCATACATCACTGATGGCAATTATTTATATACATCCTATGTCTTAACTCATTCCCCATCCTCTCTCAAGGCAGATATTGGTAATCAATTGTGACTGTTTCTGGCCAGGCCTGGATGTGGTCTCCAAAAACTTCTCAACACAGCAAGTCAGAAAGGCAATCACAGACTTGCAACTTAAAACTTCTTTTCAATGTTTCCCCTAAACCTGAAGCCTGTATTTACTTCATCTACTTTAAAAAAAAAATTTTTTTTTAATGTTTTTATTTATTTTTGAGACAGAGAGAGACAGAGCATGAGCAGGGGAGGGGCAGAGAGAGAGGAGACACAGAATCCGAAGCAGGCTCCAGGCTCTGAGCTGTCAGCACAGAGCCCAACGTGGGCTAGAACTCACAAACTAGGAGATCATGACCTGAGCCGAAGTCAGACGCTTAACTGACTGAGCCACCCAGGCGCCCCAACTTTTTTTTTTTAACAGGGATAATAGTTTTTAAAGATCCTTCAATGTAGTCTCCTTCTTGTAACCCATTTCTTTCTTTTCTTCCTCTCAATCTTGTCACCGTTAAAGCAAACCCATGGAATTTCCTTTCCCAGGGGGCATGTGAAGTAAGTGAACTTCTAGAAGGACAGCAAAACATAGATGGGGAAAGGGATTATATGACATAGGGAAGTTTTTAGATAGAAGGACATACAGTAGAGGAACAAATTTTCCTATTGGAGAGAGGGGGTTGTACAGGGGCATTTACCATAGTGAAAATGCTACCTGAGTCTGTGAGAAAAATCTAGTACTTCTCCCCTAAGCTTGGTCAAATGTGGGGAAGATGGATGATGTAGATGATTTGAGAGAGAGAGAGAGAGAGAGAGAGAGATAGAGACGGACAGAAAGACAGAAACTAGAGGAAAATCCAAGCAATTTGAGCTTGCATTCTAATTTCTTCATGTTTTTACCATGTTAGTGCAGCTGGAAATACTGAGTGATAAAAAAGACTAGATGGGTGAGTTGGAGACTGTGCCCCAGCACACACCCCTCCTACAATCTACAGATGCAGGATTTATGTGTCCTGGACAGAAGACAAAAGGTGGTAAGATTCTATGGACCCCAGATGTCAGGGTTCTGGACAGAGGAATCTCATAGTTCAGTTTTCACTCCTGAAGCACAGAGCAGCAAACACAGAATTCAGTCGTAGATGCCAGGACAGAGGATGGCGAGGTCAAACTTTCACTACTCATTCATGTTTCCAGCCCTGAACAATCACCTACCTACCACCTTCTGTAGAGACAACAGAAGAAAGCAATTCTGGAGCCCTCATCTTGATCCCAGTCTCTTTGATCAGCAGAACTCTGTTCCTCTGCACCCAGATGCCCTTTTAAGAAGTTGGATAAGAGGCTGAAAATGTTTTGTAGGAGATACCCGATGGTGTTAATGACCTAGATGGGGGCATCCTTTCATAATGTGTACATATATAAATCATCTTGTACAATTCAAACATCTTGCAATTGTTATTTTTCAATTATACTCAATACAACTTAAAAAACTGATGAAGGTAATTTAAATGTCAAATTCTTTATATTGACTTAATTGTCACCAGTAAAGAGACTGTTTTAAATCAGGGGAGATTATGTTTTGCTAGCACATTAGAAGGTTTTCTCCTGACAACGGGGGGAAACAGGAGCTCCAGAGCAACATGAAATCAGTTCATAGAACATAAAGAAGCTACACTGATTGAACACTCCCCAGGGAATAGCGTTTTCCATTTATCCAGGGCAGTAATTTTCATGACAAAGGCTGACAGGCCACAAAGCGTCCTGCTATCTCATATTGGAAAAGTAAGACACTCACCGTCTATATAGCTAGTCTTACGCCAGCAAAAAATGAACTTAACAAAGACTAGGAAACGTGGGTATTTATCTGCCAGCATTATTATTCCCATTTTTCACCAGGAGAACCAAATCTCATCTTCTAAGTTATGCAATCAGGGTCCCATAGCTAGAAAGCAGAAAACTCAAGATTTGAATGGCACTCTGTCTGGTTTTGAAATCCATATTCTTTCCACCCAAACCAATTCACATCCAAATACCTGTTAGCATCGTCAACTTGATGCCTCGTGGAGAACTCAAGTTCAGCAGATCTGAAACTGAATACATCATCTTACCCAACAACCTATTCTCCCAACCCCCTCTGCCATATTGTTTATCTTAGGAAATGTTGTCTAAACCAGGGTCATCCAAGATTTCTCAATCTTACTCACTCTGTCCAGCAAACTGTCTCTTCTATTTCCTGAATATCCCTCTGTGAAGACCCCTTTTGTGCTCACACATAGAAGAAGTGAATGAAGGACAAAAAATATCTACATAAAGTCATAAATATCTATATATTTACAAATGGCTGTGAGAGGTGAAATGGCTAATAAATTTCAGTGTTAACTGAAACTTCAACACAGCATCTATAGTGAGGAAGTCAGTGAGAAACAATGAACCCAAATACCTCCCTGGAAAGTAGTTTTCTTTTCTTGGAAAAGAGAAATAATATTCAAGGGGAGCCAGGGAAGTACCTAGTATAAATCAGATTCAAGGGGAGGAGCCAAGATGGCGGAACAGCATGGAAGATTTTTATGTGTCTCACGTCTGTGAAATACAGCCAGACCAACACTAAATCATCCTGCACACCTAGAAAACTGATTGGAGTATTAACACAACAATCTGCACAACCAGAACCACAGAATTCAGCAAGTATGCGGCGCAGAGAGGTGAACTTGGGGAGGAAGAAGCCCCCGCAGGCTTTTGTGGGCAGAGCCGCTTTTGTGGGCAGAGAGAGGACAGAGACGAGTGGGGGGGGGGGGGGGGAGTAGAATATGGGAAAAGCACCCCTCCCCAAAAGCCGCTGGAGAGAAAGTGGAAAATTGGAAACAGCCGCAGGGACTAAACTAAAAAGGGAGAAAGGAGAAAGGAGAGGGTTTAAATTCCATTAAGACTGTAAACAAGGGGAGCGCAAAGGCTGCAACTCCGCAGCTCGGTACCTGGTGGTGCTCTGGCGGGAAGGGCGAATCCTCAGGAACAGAGTGGGGTCCAGGAGGTTCTCGGGCCACACGGGGAAAAGCGGTTCCACTGCCGGAAGGGCATTTGGTAGAGACTGTTGAAGCCACCTGGTCGCAGCAGACCCCAGAAGGCGGCCACATTCGCTGGTGCTGGAACAAGGTCGTTGAGGGTGAAGCCTGGTGCCCATAATCCCTGAAACGCTGCTACACTGTCTCGTGAACTTTTGCTGGGGCGGGCTGGCACCTGGCCGCAGTCTCAAGGCACCGGCAGCAGCAGGGTCCAGCGGGCCTTCCTGGGTGCAGCCAACATTAAGCCATTGCTCATTCGGCCATTGCTGGGTGAGACCCTCCCGCAGAGGGGCCGAACGGGTCAAAGCCACAGTCCTTCGGAAGTAAGGGGCCGGGGAAAACAGCCGCCTCTGAGACAAAACTCAGGAGAGAGTTACTGCCTAGGGCTTGGTCAGGGACAGTGAAGAAGCAGGGAGTGGACGAAAGCTGAAGACAGAGGACGGGTGCGCGATTGCTGATTCGGGAGAACAGACTGGGTGGCTGGGTGGCGCCATTTTTCACTGCTCCCGCACATGCGCATACGCACTGACAGCACGCCAACACTCCACCCCAGGAGGCTAGCGGCGCCATCTAGTGGAGAAAAGAGCCATTGCACTGAGCCCTGCCCAACTGGGCCAACCTCGCTCTTCAAGAACATAAGTCTCACCTCCTGCTTACTATATGGACTATAAAGAGCTTCATAGTCTGACCTCTAGGGGAAAACGTAGTAATTTCAGCCCTATTTCAATCTGTTAGCAGGTCCATCTATTCAATTTTCTTTCTTTTTCTTTTTTTTCCCTTTTTCACTTCTTTTTCTTGAATAAAGAAAGAGAAAATTCATTTTTATTTTCAATTTTTATTAAAAATATTATTCTTTAATTTTTTTACTATATCTTTTATTTTTGTGTAAATTTTTTCAAATTCTATTTTACTTCCATCATTTTATTTTAGTCTACTTCAGTGTATTCATTTTTTCAAATTTTCAAACGATTTCCTTTTTGTTTTTCTTTTTTCTCTTTTTTGTTTCTTTTCTTTTTCTTGAATGCAGAAGGAGAAAAACTTCATTTTTACTTTCAATTTCTATTAAGAATATTTTTCTTTAATTTTTTTACTATCTTTTTGCTTTTGTGTAATTTTTTTCAAACTCTATTTTACTTCCATAATTTTATTCTGGTCTACTACAGTGTATTCACTTTTTCAAATTTTCAAATGATTTCCTTTTTTTCTCTTTTTTCTTTTTCATTTTTCTTTTTATTGAATACAGAAAGAGAAAAAATTCATTTTTTTAAATTTTTATTAAAAATATTTTTCTTTAATTTTTTCTACTATATTCTTTACTTTTGTGTAAATTTTTTCAAATGCTATTTTACTCCCATCATTTTAGTCTACTTCAGTGTATTCATTTTTTCAAATTCTCAAACAACTTCCTTCTCCCCCCCTTCTTTCTCTAATCTGTGAAACCACTTTCAACACCTAGACCAAACACACCTAGGATCTAGCATCAGACAAATCAAGTTTGCAGCTGACCTATCCACAGAAACTTGGCAGGCCAGAAAAGAGTGGCAGGATATATTCAGTGTGCTGAATCAGAAAAACATGAAGCCAAGAATTTTTTATCCAACAAGGCTGTCATTCAAAATAGAAGGAGAGATAAAACATTTCCCAGACAAACAAAAATTAAAGGAGTTCGTGACCACTTAACCAGCCCTGCAAGAAATTTTAAGGGGGACCCTCTCTGGGGAGAAAAGACAAAAAAAAAAAAAAAAAGACCAAAAGCAACAGAGACTAGAAAGGACCAGAGAACACCACTAGAAACTCCAACTCTACAAACATCATAATGGCAATAAATTCATATCTTTCAGTTCTCACCCTAAATGTCCATGGACTCAATGCTCCAATCAAAAGACACAGAGCAACAGAATGGATAAGAAAACACGATCCATCTATATGCTGTTTACAAGAGACCCACTTGAGACCTCAAGACACCTTCAGATTGAAACTAAGGGGATGGAGAACTATCTATCATGCTAATGGTCAACAAAAGAAAGCCGGAGTAGCCATACTTATATCAGACAATCTAGACTTTAAAATAAAGACTGTATCAAGAGATGCAGAAGGGCATTATATCATAATCAAGGGGTCTATCCACCAAGAAGACCTAACAATTGTAAACATTTATGTGCCAAATGTGGAGGCACCCAAATATATACATCCATTAATCACAAACATAAAGAAATTCATCGATAGTAATACCATAACAGTAGTAGACTTCAACACCCCATTCACAACAATGGACAGGTCATCTAATCAAAAAACCAACAAGGAAACAATGGCTTTGAATGACACACTGGACCGGCTGGACTTAACAGATATATTCAGAACATTTCATCCTAAAGCAGCAGAATATACACTCTTCTCCAGCGCACACGGAACGTTCTCCAGAATAGACCATATACTGGGACACAAATCGGCCCTAAGTAAGTACAAAAATATTGAGATCCTACCATGCATATTTTCAGACCACAACGCTATGAAACTCGAAATCAACCACAAGAAAAAACTCGGAAAGTTAACAAATACTTGGAGACTGAAGAACATCCTACTAAAGAATGAATGGGCTAACCAAGCAGTTAAAGAGGAGATTAAAAAGTATACGGAAGTCAATGAAAATGATAACACCACAACTGAAAACCTCTGGGACGCAGCAAAGGCGGTCATAAGAGGAAAGTATATAGCAATCCAGGCCTTCCTAAAGAAGGAAGAAAGATCTCAGATACACAACCTAACCTTACTCCTTAAGGGGCTGGAAAAAGAACAGCAAATAAAACCCAAAACCAGCAGAAGACAGGAAATAATAAAGATTAGAGCAGAAATTACTGCTATCGAAACTAAAAAAAAACTGTAGAACAGATCAATGAAACCAGAAGCTGGTTCTTTGAAAGAATTAACAAATCTGATAAACCACTAGTCAGTTTGATCAGAAAGAAAAAGGAAAGGACCAAAATACAAAAAATCAAGAATGAAAGAGGAGAGATCACAACCAACACAGCAGAAATAAAAACAATAATAAGAGAATATTATGAGCAGTTATATGCCAATAAAATGGGCAATCTGGAAGAAATGGACAAATTCCTAGAAACATATACACTACCAAAACTGAAATAGGAAGAAATAAAGAAATTTGAACAGACCCATAACCAGTAAGGAAATCGAATGAGTAATCAAAAATCTGCCAAAAACCAAGAGTCCAGGGCCAGATGGCTTTCCAGGGGAATTCTTTTCAAACATTTAAGGAAGAGTTAACACCTATTCTCGTGTAGCTATTCCAAAAAATAGAAATGGAAGGAAAACTTCCAAACTCTTTCTATCATACCAGCATAACCTTGATTCCAAAACCAGACAGAGACCCAACTAAAAAGGAGAACTATAGGCCAATTTCCCTGATGGACATGGATGCAAAAATCCTCAACAAGATATTAGCCAAAGGGATCCAACAATACATTTAAAAAATTATTCACCACGACCAAGTGGGATTTATACCTGGGATGCAGGGCTGGCTCAATATCCGCAAAGCAATCAACATGATACATCATATCGATAAAAGAAACCATATGACAAGAACCATATGATCCTCTCAATAGATTCAGAGAAAGCACTTAACAAAATACAACATCCTCTCTTGATAAAAACCCTCAAGAAAGTAGGGATAGAAAGATCATACCTCGAGATCATAAAAGCCATGTATGAATGGCCCAATACTAATATCATCCTCAATGGGAAAAACTGAGAGCTTTCCCCCTGAGGTCAGGAACAAGACAGGGATTTCCACTCTCGCCACTGTTGTTCGACATAGTATTGGAAGTCTTAGTCTCTGCAATCAGACAACACAAAGAAATAAAAGGCATCCAAATCAGCCAGAAGAAGGTCAAACTTTCACTCTTCGCAGATGACATGATACTCTATTTGGAAAACCCCAAAGATTCCACCAAAAAAACTGCTAGAAAGGATTCATGAATTCAGCAAAATTGCAGGATATAAAATCAATGCACAGAAATCGGTTGCATTCCTATACACCAACAAAGAAGCGACAGAAAGAAAAATCAAGGAATCGATTAGTTTTTACAGTTGTACAAAAAACCATAAACTACCTAGGAATAAATCTAACCAAAGAGGTGAAAAATCTATAAACTGAAAAGTATAGAAAGCTTATGAAAGAAATCGAAGACACAAAAAAATGGAAAAAAAGATTCCATGCTCCTGGATAGGAAGAATAAATATTGTTAAAATGTTGATACCCACCAAAGCAATCTACATATTCAATGCAATCCCTATCAAAATAACACCAGCATTCTTCACAGAGCTAGAACAAACAATCCTAAAATTTGCATGGAACCAGAAAAGACCCCGAATAGCCAAAGCAATCTTGAAAAAGAAAAACAAAGCAGGAGGCATCACAATCCTGGACTTCAAGCTATACTACAAAGGTGTAATCATCAAGACAGTATGGTACTGCAGAGGATCCAGAAATGGACCCACAAACATATAGCCAACTAACCTTTGACAAAGCAGGAAAGAACATCCAATGGAATAAAGACAGTCTCTTCAGCAAGTGGTGCTGGGAAAACTGGACAGCAACATGCAGAAGAATGAACCTGGACCACTGTCTTACACCATACATAAAAATAAACTCAAAATGGATGAAAATCTAAATGTAAGACAGGAATCCATCAACATCCTCAAGGAGAAAGCAGGCAAAAACCTCTTTGATCTTGGCACAGCAACTTCTTACTCAACACGTCTCCGGAGGCAAGGGAAACAAAAGCAAAAATGAACTACTGGGACCTCATCAAAATAAAAAGCTTCTGCACAGCGAAGGAAACAGTCAGCAAAACTAAAAGGCAACCGACAGAATGGGAGAAGATATTTGCAAATGACATATCAGATAAAGGGTAGTATCCAAAATCTACAAAGAACTTATCAAACTCAACACCCAAAAAACAAATAATCCAGTGAAGAAATGGGCAAAAGACATGAATAGACCCTTCTCCAAAGAAGACATCCAGATGGCCAACCAACACATGAAAAAATGCTCAACATCACTCATCAGCAGGGAAATACAAACCAAAACCACAATGAGATACCACCTTACACCTGTCAGAATAGCTAACATTAACAACTCAGGCAACAACAGATGTTGGCGAGGATGCGGAGAAAGGATCTCTGTTGCACTGCTGGTGGGAATGCAAGCCGGTGTAGCCACTCTGGAAAACAGTATGGAGGTTCCGCAAAAACTAAAAATAGAACTAAACCTACGACCCAGCAATTGTACTACTAGGCATTTATCCAAGGGATACAGGTGTGCTGTTTCAAAGGGACACATGTACCCCCATGTTTATAGCAACACTATCAACAATAGCCAAAGTATGGAAAGAGCCCCAACGCCAACTGATGGATGAATGGATAAAGAAGATGTGGTATACATATATACAGTGGAGTATTACTCGGCAATCAAAAAGAATGAAATCTTGCCATTTGCAACTACGTACATGGATCTAGAGGGTATTATGCTGAGTGAAATTAGTCAGAGAAAGACAAAAATCATATGACTTCACTCATATGAGGACTTTAAGAGACAAACAGATGAACATAAGGGAAGGGAAACAAAAATAATATAAAAACAGGGAGGGGGACAAATCATAAGAGACTCATAAATATGGAGAACAAACTGAGGGTTACTGGAGGGGTTGTGGGTGGGAGGGATGGGCTAAATGGGTAAGAGGCACTAAGGAATCTACTGAAATCATTGTTGCACTATATGCTAATCATTGGATGTAAATTTTAAAAAATTAAAAAGAAAATTAAAAAAATAAAAAATAAATCAGATCCAATAAACAGAAGCATAATTCAAGATAAGGTGAGGTATATAAAGAAACACCTTGAATCTTCTTCTGGATGAGCCGATCAGAATGCTGATACGGCAAAGAAGAAGGAAACCCAAGAGAAAGCCACACTCCTTCTAAAATTTTTTTTAATGTTTATTTATTTTTGAGAGGGACACGGAGTATGAATAGGAGAAGGGACAGAGAGATTGGGAAACACAGAATCTGAAGAGGGCTCCAGGCTCTGAGCTATCAGTGCAGAGCCTGACACAGGGCTCAAATTCACAGACCATGAGATCATGACCTGAGCCAAAGTTGGACGCTTAACCGACTGAGCCACCAGGCACCCCATGAGAAAAGCCAGACTCTTGCACCCCATGGAAACTATGTGCTGCACCAGGAGATGTATTCATGAGCCAGAGAAAGACCAACACCTTCAGGAACTTCCATTTGTTCCTGAAGGATCCACAAACAATAAGAATGAAATTATCTGTCATTTTTCTCCTTCTCTTCTTCCTTTCTTTTTTTTTTCCATATTTATGTTTCGTTTGTTTTTAGAAAGTGCAGTGTTGGAGATCATTGGTTAATAGAATCGATACA
The DNA here is from genome assembly GCF_018350155.1 of Leopardus geoffroyi. Lineage (NCBI taxonomy): Eukaryota > Metazoa > Chordata > Mammalia > Carnivora > Felidae > Leopardus > Leopardus geoffroyi. Next base: position 17,050,442 of record NC_059326.1, read on the forward strand.
AACTAATGGTAACTGCGCTTTACATTTAAAATACATTTAGTAAAATTATATATAATTTTGTGGGGTTTTAATATAAACTTTTATATTTCCTCATCAAAGGGCAAGCAATTCGAAAATACATTGTTAATTTGTATTTCATTTTTTCTTACATTCTTAGTTCTGCTGAACGTTTTGTATGTGTGTTAATCTTGTCCCCCATTATCTCTGCTGACTGTTGCTTTCTCACTTCAGTCTTTCCTCTCAGACTCTACTCATGAACTCGCTCAAGTTCACTGTGAGGGTCAGCTGTAGAAATTCCCAGCCACTAATTCCATCCAGCATTAGCCACCCGCTTGAATAACAACAGACTATGGCTTTGCTCACTGGCTGCTAGAAGCCATGTCTCTTCTGGCCAACCTGAGTGTTGGGACTGCTCCCCTTTGATTTGTTCAATCTATTAAAATTCTGTGTCCTAGAGTAATGCAAGGAAGGAGCTATAAATTACTTTTGTTGAGAGGAGTTACTTCAAAATGACAAATATATCACCATTATGTGTCATTGAATAGCAACAGAATTTGACTTTGATTGATGTGAGTTAAAAAAAAAAAAAAAGTGAATGCGTAGAATCAACAGGAAGGCTGGAGAACCAGGCTTAGTGTTACACAGCTGGAAACAAGCACCCAAATCCTCAGGGAACTAATCTGATGAGGAAACCTGTTTCCCCGCTGAGTTGTAAGGATTGCAAGGTGTACTGTGGGCCCCGGTGCTCTGAGAACAACCACTACAACACAGACTCGCGATTTTTGATTCTTGGGGCCCAAAGGGCTTCTGTCCCTGAAATAGGGAACTGGGACTGGCAGTGCTTCGATGCCCAGATGCAAAGAGGCCTCGGGAAGTGAGCTTCTGGAATTTTTAGTTTCTAGAATATGAAGTTGATACTGCTCCCTCCAAGAATCATAAGATCTCATAATATTATCCTAAATATAGGCAGAGAGTTCAGATACTGCCCAGCGAAAAAGAATGACACATGTCCCCTACGGCGTCTGAATTGAAAGTTGTGGTCACAATAAGAATAAGAAATGCCAAGAAGCTGCCAGGCAACCAAGTCCCCTAAGTAGCCTAAGCATGTGTTCTTATTTACCAGCGTTTATCACCAACTTCTCACAGGACACACACACACACACACACACACACACACACATGCCTGCATGCCTGCACACAGAAAACAAAATCACAAGGACCCTTGCTCCTATGTCACTAAAGACTTAATTTTTTCTAAATGTTAGATAATTCCATACAAATAAAGGGTGTATAGAGGTTAATCATTTGAAGTATTTGGGGCATGCTTTTTGTCCATCCTGCTTTTTTTTTTTTTTTTTTTGCTTGCCGATGACACTTCTGTTTGTTTTCCAGGCTAATTTTGACAAACTAATACATGAATGCACTAAATACATTCTTCAATTGTATCCCTGGGGAGGTTTTTATTGTTAAGATAAAATTTAAAAAAATACAATGTGTTTATAAAGTTACAGCCTATGAAAACTGTAAGGGTGCATACTGACATGATGTGGGGCTCAAACCCACGAATTGTGAGATCATGACCTGAGCCAAAATCAGGAGTTGGACACTTAACCGAATGAGCCACCCAGGCACCCTGAGAGCTTTCTTTCTTTTTTTTTAATCCAAACAGTAGAATATTGCATAGTAAACCTATATAAGAAGGAAAACTCTCACCCTTTTCATTTTTCTTTTTTATTTACTTTGCACGTGCCCATACGTTATATAGAATTAAATTTGCTGAACTTTGTATTGTCTTTATTAAGAATACTGTTTTATTTTTCACTTCAGTTATTTTAAACCCAATAGTCAAAATAAGTCTGATACATGACTGCACCTCTAAATGACTCTTGTTACATAGTGAACTAGCACACTCTATTGGACTCTCAGAAAAATGAATGTGGTTTCCAAAGCAATATTAAATTCTGTCATTAAATTCTGCTGTTTATCTTAATGACAAGGTATTCTTTTTGTCCTTACCTTATAGAATAAGCTGAAATTACATGATATTCATGGAAAACTCCAGAATTCTGATGAAGATGAGAACAATGTAAAAATCAAAGCCATTTATGCATGAATACTGGTACACATAACTATCTTCAGGGCAGTGAGATGAGGAAATGGGAAATGCTTTCAGATCATTGCTCTTCATGTTAAGCAGATAGACCAGGACTTACCCAGTCAACCAACACTTTTTGAGTACCTACTCTCTGTAGGACAGGCTAATTATGTGGGTCTGAAGATGGCTGAGATAGGCTTGCCCTAACACTCTGAAGAATTGTTAGGGTTGAAATGATTATGGAATACTTCTCATACAAAAAAACAAAATATAGATAAAGTTTAATTTTAAGGGGTGCCTGGGTGGCTCAGTCGGTTGAGTGACGACTCTTGATTTCAACTCAGATCATGATCCCAGGGTCATGGGATTGAGCCCCAGGTTAACCCCCCCGATGAACGTGGAGCCTGCTTGGGCTTCTCTCTCTCCCTCTGTCCCTCTTTCCTGCTCACATGCATACTCTCTCTCACTCTAAAAATAAAATAAGTAAAATAAAATAAAATAAACAATTTAATTTAAAAAATTTCAAAAAGCTTAATTTTATTTTATTTTTTAAAGTCTATTTATTTATTTTGAGAGATAAAGAGAGTGTGCAAGTGGGGTAAGGGCATGGAGAGAGAGAGAGAGAGAGAGAGAGAGAGAGAGAGAGAGAGAGAGAGAATCCCAAGTAGACTCCACACTGTCAGCACAGAGCCTGATGTGGGGTTCAAACTCCACAATCTGTGAGATCATGAACTGAAATCAAGAGTCGGATGCTAAACTGACTGAGCCATCCAGGCATCCCTAAAAAAGCTTAATTTTAAAATGCCTGGTGCCACAAGTTCTTATTATTGTGAGGAATAATATTTTATTCTCAGAACACAGGCCAATGACTAAGATTGAGGACCCTGGGCACTTAATGTACATGCCCACATCTGTTCGTGATTTACCTTGGTATTTCAAGTAAAATGGTTTTAGGCTTATTTGCCTACTTGTACATTATAAGTGTAACTTGGAATGAAAATAATGCTGACTTTTTTAGCGTTTACTGTGTGCTGAGTTTTTTCTGAGGGCTTAGCATATATTGTGTCGTTTACTTCTCAGAACAACCTTAACAGATATTACTATTTTTCCTACTCTACCCGTGCAGAGACTGAGGAGCATAGGACTTAAAAAATCATCCAAAGACCACACAGCTTGTTGTAAGTGACAGAGTCAGGGTTCAAACCAGGGCGTATGACACGAGAACTCTTGCTTTTATTCATCACAGGATATTTCTGTGATTAACCTATTTCACTGGAATGCGGGAAGGATAGAGAATGCTTAGCAACAGCTTTTGGTTCGTTAGCAAATGAGTGATCTAGACGGAAACAGGGCATCCAGTTGTCTGTGGACTAGTTATAATAGCCCAAACTTACAATTTGTAACTTGTGGCCATTCAAGTGATTCTTTAAATAATTATCAGATTAACATCCCTGTGATGAACAACGGGTATGCTGTAGTCTGTGATAATCACAACGTGTTCTTCTTTCACAACGTACTTATCAAGAGTACAATTCATTTCATACATGTTTCTTGCCTCCGGGAATATATATATATATATGATGCGTGTATGACGTATATACATACATATGTATATGACAGGTATACCTATGCATTTATGATATATATATGATGGGTATATGATATATTTACAAATACACATATAATGCGTGTACACATCGTTAATGTAAACAAAATAGTTGATATCCTGTTTTCAAAAAGAGAATTTTACTAATTAACATAATAAGTCAAAGTGGAATTCAGTATCAACACAAAATGAGATGCTCTGGTTCATCAATATTCTTGTTAATAACTTGTATTTATAATTCCTGCACGTGCCCATTCCTGTAGGCCTTGCATCCCCTTAATTTGCTTCTTTCTCTTAAGTCCTCCATGAGATCTCAAGCACACTGAGGGTTTGGATTCTATTTCATATGTCAGCCGCTTACATAATTGCACCAGATGTTAAATGCAGATATTAAATACCCCATAGTCAAGATAGTGATAATTAGTAACATGACAGAATAAATTTCCAAACACATTCTTACTTTAATGGCAAATATGCCAGTTTTAATAAAAGCAAGTTCTTTCCTGAACAACTATTAGTCCTGTTACACTAAAACCAAGATGGTTTTGACTGGACATAAATTAAGTATTCATACCCAAGCATATTTATAGTATTGTGCAGAGAAAAAAATCAGTAATATTTTGGTTTAAAAAGTAGTCTCAGGCTTCTTTAATTAGACAACCAAACAAGATACACTTGGGACAAATATCAGAAAAAAAACAATGCCAGAACAGACATGTCATTATCTTGGAGGATTGAGACTGACCAAAAACAATCATTTCGTTTTGCAGTATATATTAGCATTTGAAATCATTAACAAATATACCAAACCAGCATTCCCATAACCACGGAGAAAGCAATATTTCTGGATTTAAACATAAATGTAATTATAATTCTACATATTTGTCTTCAATTCTGAAAAAAAATATGACTTACAATGAGAATAACTCATATTTTACACTGTATCTACAAGTTAAATTTTTTTTAACGTTCATTTTGAGAGAGACAGAATACAAGCGGGGCAGGGGCAGAGAGAGAGGGAGACACAGAATCAGAAGCAGGCTCCAGGCTCCCAGTTGTCAGCATAGAGCCTGATGCCGGGCACGAACTCACAAACCACGAGATCATGACCTAAGCTGAAGTCGTACGCTCAACTGACCGAGCCACCTAGGAGCCCCAGATTGTATCTATAGGCTAAATCTAAGCAGTTCATATCAAAACCACTTACATTCAGAGTAGTTTTCCATCCTTGAGGAAAAGTCTTGGTGCCGACACATTCAGTGGAAATGTCACACCTGAGTTAATTATTTGATTATGTGGCTTTTTCCTCTTTTGGTATCAAAAATAAAGGAGTGGAATGATTCTATTTGTGTCAGACTCTAAGCAACAAGCCTAAACAATCTCTTCTGGCATTATTTGGGGAGAACAATATCTTTCAGGAAATGCAACAGGCAAATTACCACAAAGTCAGGGAAGAGTTACTTCTGAGGGCTGGAGAGAGAAACATGATGCATTGGGGGCAGCACACAAAGGGCTTCAAAGATACAGAGAGTGTTTGCTCTGTTTTCATTTCAGCTGTGGGCCTACAGGTGTTCATTTTATTATAATGCTTTAAATTATACATGCATGTTATACGTCCTTTGTTCTATGCACAAGAGTTCACAATAAAAAATTATACATTAAAATGATTCACTTAATAAGCTCATTGTGGCATCCTAAATATTCTTTTTTTTAGCTCATCTATTATGTACATGCTATGTCGTTTTTAATTTCCTGGGTAGTAATAGAGAGCCAAATTTCCCAAGGATCAAATAATGCTTGATCAGAATATCTTCATCAGTGACCAATGTTCTGATTCCAACCCACCTTTTCAACCTTCTCTTTCACCACTACCCTCGCTTCTCATCCAGATGCTTACTATTCTTTAACAAAACACTATGTTCTGTTTCCTATATCTGGGAGTTCGCAGGACCACTATTTCTACTTCAATATCCTTCCCCTAACCGTCTCTCCCACTGGTGAAGATTTGCTCTTGCTTTAACACCCACATCAAGTTCAGTGGTTCTCCTCTGTCACCCCAGCCCTTTCCACAAGCTGACTGAAGCCCCCATCCCACCTCGTGTCGTTGCTTTTCATCCTCAGAAAGTCTTTGATGGCTAAGGTTTACCCAGTTTATTTTCTCCAGTGCCTGGTACATTGCCCAATATACAGTCAGTGCTCCGAGAATGATTGTAAATAACAGAATAGGCTCGAGTTGCTTACAGGAGGCTGAGACGTATACAAATAATTTTAGAATACAAGGTCTAGAACCTGAGATTAGAATGCTAAGTTCACACAAAATACTATGGAAACTCAGAAGAAAAATAAATGAAGGTGCCTCTATTAGCACACAACGAGATGCTAAGATATTCCTTAGAGAGAGACACAGTTATATACTGCAAATGAACTAGAAAAATATGAGACGGTTCTTGCTTCACTAATTTGCAATCAAGTTGGAGAGAAAAGACCAGTAAATACTGCTCAACCAAGGGATGAAGTGCAGAGGTTAACCGAAGTCTGGAGAAGGGGAAATCATAAGCGCTAAGTTAGCATAAGCAAAGATAACTTTCCTCAGGAGGTGAGACTAGCTTTGGATGTCAAAAAAGACAGTGTTTGTACAGAGTCGGGGAAAAACAGATGGTTTTCTGGATGTGCGAAATAAGGGAAAGCAGAGGGAGGCTCGTGTTTATGGGAACTGCTGAAACAGAGCCCAGATTGCATGTTAGCAAGTGGTGGGAAATAATGGGAGATCAGGAGGTCGTGCCAGATTCTAATGAGGCTTTTAAAGTTACTAACTGCTAACTGAAGTTTGAGATTTTTATGGTAACTGAAGCAAATGATTGATTGATGAAGGGGGGAGGAAAAAAAAAACATTGTGCTGATTAAATATTGACCATTATAATTTTCAGCGCAACAGCTGCTACTGAAATTGCAGTCATTCAGGATGAAAAATAGACACTGTTGTTCTGAAATAGCTGGAACTATTTGGAACCCTGTAGCATGAGTGTGTGCTGTGTAGTTTTTGCTAAGAACATGATGGGGTACGGGTTCCGTTTTTTTCATTTAGCCATAATGACTTGTTCCACGGGTTGAGAATTCAAGCTGAGCCACCATTTCACAGCCAGACTCAGAGTGTGGGTTGTATAAAGCTGTATGAGCACTCTCCCAAAGATATGAAAACTCCTCCCGGCTACCGAATTCCAATTTCTAACTAAGAGGATATTTGAAAAACATCACTTGCTTAAATTTCTTTCCTAATAAGAGCCTATTTATTATTAACTCATCATTTACATCATATTAGTTGCTCAGAGTTATTTTCCTGAAAAATGTAGTCATGAAATTTGAAGTCTATTTTGACCTTAAGAGATACATTTACAAACCTAACCATGTGGTGTAAATGCTCTGGGGAGTAATTATCCATGCATGCAATTTACAGTTAAACTCATAGTTATTTATTGTTTGCTATCCTGAATAAACGTTTTATCGCAAGGTCATCATTTTGGCTTCTTTTGGATTAATAATATCTGCAATGTCAAGTAAATCAATCATGTTAGAGTTCAACGTTAGTATACTATGCATCTTTGTTGGTTTACTGTGACGTTATCTCTGTGCCTTTAATTTATTTTAGGCTAACTTGCCATCTATCATCCTTATAGTAGATATTTGGAAACAGAGAGGACCTGGGGAGATCCCAACCTATGTTTTGGAAAGATGATGCTGGTAGCAGTAGAAAGATGAACTGGAGGGCAAAGAAAGAGGTTACAGTATAAATGGTTAGGGCAAGAACAGACGGTACTGAGAATAGAAGAAACAAATTGAAAAGCATTTTAGCAGTTGAATGGGACTGGTTTGGGGGCATAGTGAATCAACAGGTATATACAAAACGACCTCTCGGTGGCATGGGCCCTGACACGGTTGCCTGGGGGGACAATGAAGCTCCCTGGGTTACTATGAGGAAAGAATGGCAGAGGTTCCCCCCCCCCCCCCGCAGTAGCAGGTTGCTATAGCGACAGTCTCCTGTCAAGTGTGAATGGAGACTGTTATCTCAGCCAGTGACCAATAGAGGTTTTCAGAAGGTTGAGTGTATCAGCATCCCGAACCAACTGGTCTTTTGTTAGGGAGAAGCGAACACCAAGTGGATACCATAAATGTGATTAAGATGGAAGCAGTATCCCATCTAATCAAGTGTTTATGGTACCGAAACAAGATACGTTTTATATAAAAGTATGCTTTTAACCTTTCTATCCTGGAAAGTATAGTGGTTTAACATCCCTGGGCTTCCTATTTCTAATTTGTAAGATAGAATAATAATTATATGCATCTCCTAAGCTTGTAATATACGGTGCTTAGAAAATTCATGCCACATATTAAGTAAAAAATGTTAGTTATTATTACTATTATGGTTATGATCATCATTCTCGCACAAATAGGTAGCATGGTGTAGTATTTAAGAGCATGAACTCTAGAAATAGGATGTCTGGGGGGAAAATTTTTTTTAACATGGCAATATTTAGCTGTGTAAATGTGGGCAAGTTATTTAACCTCTCTGTGACTCAGTTTCCTCACCTGTAAATCGGGAATAATTGTACAGACCTCAGAGAGTTGTCATGTGGATTAAATGAATTAACAATTGTAAAGTGCTTAGACTGATGTCTGGAACACAGAAAATATTGAACAAGTATTTATTAAATAAACAAGCAAATGGGAAATTTTTACGGGGGTTCCTCTAACAGTTCTAATGTTTTTATAGTAACTGTCCTTCTTTAGTAGTTATTTTTAATCTAATTTGCTTTTATGTTTTTCCATGGCTTATGAATGGAAAGAAAGCAAAAAGAAAGACAGAAAAAAACCTAAAATTTATTGCATTTCTATTTTGTTACAGGAACTCTTGGAAGTATTACATCAGCTAATCCTCACAAAGCCACATAAGTTGTTTTTTTTTCTTTTTTTGCAGGCCACAGACCAGAAAAGCGATTCAGAAAGTTGAAATAACTGCCCCACAGTTGGTAAAAATTGAGGCCTGAATTTAAATCCACTTCATTCGTTTTAAAATTAATATTCCTTAAATTACACACAGAATTTTAGTTTAAAGAAAATAGTAATTATTATTAACAAATAATTACAATAATTACTGATTATGATCATGTGGCATTTTAATTTTCATTCTATTCTTATCAAATCATACATATCTAGTAGTTAACAGTTTTTTTCTGTGCAATATAAAATATATCCAATTGTCAACCTGCAATATTACTCCAGAGTGAGGTATAGTTCTGCACAAGAGAGAAGCTTAATGGTTAACTAATTAATTGACTGATTCGTGATGGATTCATGGAGCGTATATCTTAACCCATGACCTTAAGAATCCTTGCAATATTTAAATACACCCAATTTTCTATCATGACCATATCATTTGCTTTTTCCAGACTACAGTACGCTGATTCTTTATCTTATGAAAATTACTTGTAGGACTTTACATTTAATAGTTTTATTGGGATTTATGGTGGCAGTGAGATTCCTTTATGCCCTTTTAAGCAGATGGAACACCATTAAAGTTGTTTTTAAAGAATTAATGTGTGCCTCAAACTTATGAAGCAGAAAGGCAGACTTCATCTTGCACTTAAAATTAAGCATTTGAGATACACAAAATCCATCATTTCATTTTCCATTCTCACCAAACTTAGACTTAATAGAAATGACTTCATCTGCCATTTTCTAGTTAATTTTCAGCTCAGAATTTTGTCAAATTGTGTTCCTAGCTAAAGTCCCCATCTGCACAGAAGCAGTGATTTCCACATCAAAGTTTAAAGGAAGACACAAACACATTCTCAGAGAGCAAGGGAAGAAAATAATTACTGCTGTTAGTCACTCCTCAAGGGCCAAAGAGAAAATGGAAACAATTTTAGATGTGCATGAAAAGGTGAAATGTGGTTTGTCTTTGTCACTGCTGTGTGTTAGTTACAAAGCAATCTAATGAACAGGAACAATGGAAAGAAGACAGAAGGATGCCATAGGAAGTTTTCTCTTCTCAAATTCAAGAAATTCATGATTTCTATTGTCTAACTTTTAGAAAATCCAGTGGGGATATCTTTCACCCCCAAAATCATTAGTGGGTAGTTACGTTTTTTCTGTGCATGTCTTAATATACCCTTAAAATGAAATAATGTATCCATGAACTGTTTTCAACAACAATGCAGAATAACAACAGACCCTCAAATGTAATCTATGAAACCCCTCTAAACAAATGCCTTATTCAGTGTACATATATCTGTGTTTATACCCAACATTCTGAGAAACACAGCATCTCTCAGTCTCCATAGAAATAACACAGATCTCATTCTAATATATGTGTGAGCCAGTGATACAATGCATACAATATAGTCTTTAGAAAAAATGATAGAAAACTAATCCCTAACAAATTCATGCTTAGCTATCATTTTATGCCATGAAATATTATCAAGTTTGTGGCACTGAAACATTTTCTTAAAAATTACTGTTTCAATAAGTGGTTTTGGAGAACATGAAACAAGTCCAATAGTACCTATGCCTTGTGGAGGATAAGATTAACTTTTATGAACAGAGACATGGAGAAAAGTATGAAATGTAGTTTAAAAATTTAGCGTGGGGGGCACCTGGGTGGCTCAGTCGGCTAAGCGTCCAACTTTGCCTCAAGTCATGATCTCCCGGTTCGTGAGTTCGAGCCCGGTGTCGGGCTCTGTTTTGACAGCTCAGAGCCTGGAGCCTGCCTCAGATTCTGTGTCTCCCTCTCTCTCTGCCCCTCCCCTACTCATGCTCTGTCTCTCTTTCACTCTCAAAAATGAATAAATGTAAATAAGTAAGTAAGTAAATAAGTAAGTAAATAAATAAATAAATAAATAAATAAATACATATTTAGCTTGGAAAACACAGGAGTGATGTTTTTAGTTAGCTTAGTTGGGAGATATGCCCTGGAGGGACTTAAATTTGTTGTAAGGAGAAATATTTTTAACAAAATGAATGTTGAGTATGCAAAAGATTTTCCATTTTCCCTTCATATCCACAGTCTATCCTCCCTCCTGCTCTGTGCCCACGGGGGATGAACTTCAGGAATTGCACAGGCTCCCTCCGACTTCCAATTGGATTTGGCCCATGGACAGGACGCAGGAGATCTGTGTGGGGATGCATGAGATGCGATTATTTATCTTCCGGCTAACGTTTGCCAAGCAGGTTGGCAATGGTTGTGCCACTCCACCGAAGGCCAGGGCACCTGTTTGGCATCCTGCTCCTATAACCAGAGCTACCGTCTAAGGCAATAGAGACATTTCTTTCTGGGTTCTGATAGTCATCTCCCTTCGAGGTCAAGGATGCTAAAAGCTTCCTGCTACTGCGAATCCTGAAGCGTCATCCCTTGCTGTGTTTTTTTCTCCCAGCTCACAACTTTGTATATAGTTCTTTTATTAAACTATAGTTACCTTCATTGATTATGCCATCTTTACTGCTGACAAACACGTGGAGCCATTGCCAGTATTCTCAACCTCAGTCCTTTAGCTATTAAAGAAATGTAAATGTCTTTAAAGCAATTTCATTTTTTGTAATTTTGTTAATGTTTATTTATTTTTGAGAGAGACAGAATGCAAGGGAGTAGGGACAGAGAGAGAGAGAGAGAGAGACAGAATGTGAAGCAGGCCCCAGGCTCTGAGCTGTCAGCACAGAGCCCGACGCCAGGCTTAAACCCAAGAACTGTGAGATCATGACCCGAGCGGAAGTTGGAAGCTTAACACACGGAGACACCCAGGCTCCCTGTAAAGCAATTTAAATGGTTTTACAGATTCTGAGATAATAAACAACTTCATTAGATTAGGTATAGCTGGTAATCGATGATAATTTAATGTTTAATTTAAAGTTTAATGTTTAATGTTTTTCTTATGGAAGTAGAAAATTGTCTCTATAATTTGGTAACTAACTACATTGAGAGAAGCAAATTCAGGCAATATTTAGGGAACTTCAATGGAGAAATTAAGAAATTATCTTGTGGTATGCTTTTGATTGCATATTATTATTCCCTAATCTTCAGTATTTCAAATAATCTTATGTCCCATTTTTCTAAATTTTAAACATGTTATTTACCTATCACACCATCTTTTCAACAAAGGCACTATTATGTAGTGTTGCTACGTATTTGAGTATGTAACATCCATCCATTAATGTTCACACGGGCATCAAGGAGCGAGCTTTGCTTTTAAGAGCCGTAACAGCAAAGTCCCAAACATAATCAATATAGGCAATCTCCAGGGATGATAGGTACATTCATCTTTGGTCCATTTTTGTTTTAATTAAAATAGCAAACATTTCACATCTCTCCTGGCTGCTCAGTATTTTTTCCCCCTCACTCTAACACATAATTACTGAATCAACAAAGTTCGAAACAGATCATCTGGGAGAACTGAGTGGTGGCTGTGAATGCCTTGGCTCCCTCATTACAGTTTGGTCGCATCATTAAAGTACCGATTTAAAAAATCATCATGCCCAGCTTAGAGTCTGAAACCTTAAGAGCCAGGAAGCCTTCAGGCATGAGAATAGTTGGATGCCATATGCCGTTTTCAACATCCCCTTTTCCAGCTCTTTTTATTCAATACATACAGCCACATAAATACATCTTGCTGCTGATCTCCATCATGATGTTTTTTATTTATTTGCTCAAAAGGCAAAGATAATAATTCTCTATTAAATTTAATATGATGATGCAAAAGTAAACCCACTAAGTTTGATCCCTCTTTGATCACTCAATATGTGTGCTTATAAAAATGTTTAGGGGTGCCTGGGTGGTTCAGTCGGTGAAGCGTCCAACTTTGGCTCAGGTCATGATCTAGCGGTTCACGAGTTCGAGCCCCATGTCAGGCTCTGTGCTGACAGCTTGGAGCCTGGAGCCTGCTTTGGATTCTGTGTCTCCCTCCTTCTCTTCCCCTCCCCTGCTTGTGCTCCGTCTCTCAAAAACAAATATTTTAAAACGTTTAAATATCTCATATTTTAACAAAATGTACGTTATAAACATATGTAGCACAAGATGGAATCAATATAGCAATTTTAAAGGTAATGAAATGAGGACTCAAAGTTAAATAACCAGTGAGCTCTAGAACTTGACCTTGAACTCTGCTTCCCTAACTCTGGTTAACTACTGTATCCATTTAACCTTGAGGATATATTTGGATCAAGTCTAGTAGCAAAAGCCATTAAAACACTAAGTGTCCAAATCAGGATAAAGGGAGAAAAGGGGATAATGAGGTCACTGATACGAAACATCACCAGGTTCAGAATTTTTCCTAACAACAGCTTTATCTGAGGGAATAAAGGCCAGTTGCACTCAATGAAGTGTGTCGTTGCCATTAATCTCAAGACTTGAGTCGCAGAAGATGTCAAGGAAAAGGAGGGCATGCAAAATTCTTCTACCAACATTCTGTTCCAGCGTCTCTACCTTAATCTGTCCCAAGATGGAAAGTAAGAAATGGGTCAAAGAAAGGAATGGAAGACAATAGAGATTGCTGTCACATAGATTCCTGAGATGCTGTGCAGGCTCTGAGGACCTACACCTTCAGCAGAGATCCTCACACACACAGATTACTCCTATCCCATTACTACAATTAGTGCATGAGGAAATTATTGACGTTGTCCAGAAAGACTTACAGCACTGGATGAATTAACACAAACTATTACATGATTAATACTAAATAACTGTTGGATTTGATGCCTAGTTATATTGTTGGTATATCTCTCCTTTCTTACACGCATGCCAACTCCAGATGACGCTGAATGTTCCAAAATTTGAGTTGCACATCTTTTTGACGTTTTCAGTAGGAATTACTTCCTTAAAAAACATATTAAAATAATGATTCTCTTCCTAGATCAACCTGCAAAATTTCCTAAGCCCCATAATTTAACAAGGGAAAAGAGGAAATATTTTCTTAATACTGGGAATCAAACCGAGTGGAATCTTAACTAGATTGAATTACCTTGAATGTGATGTTTGAACATGTGTGGGTGCTTATTTCCACTTCTCAGTCATTGATTCATTCAGTTGACATGTGTCGAGCACCTCCCATTGACAAGCATATACCAAAGATTTCAGAAACAAAGGTGAACCTTTGATGGTCTCAATGATTTTTTAAGTTTATTTATTTATTTGGGGAGGGGCAGGGGCAGAGAGAGAGGGAGAGAGAGAGAATCCAAAGCAGGCTCTGTGCTGTGAGCTCAGAGACTGACGAGGGTCTCGATCCCATGAACAGCGAGATCATGACCTGAGCTGAAACCAAGAATCAGACGCCCAGCTGACTGAGCCAATCCAGGTGTCCCATGTGTCAATTATTGGTAAGTTAATAGACTGGTTGGAAAGACTGATATGCAAGTCTACCAGAATTCTTGTTTGAACCTTCTTTGAATAAAACTGCAGTCATGTTTACATAAATATTACAAATCCTGGTACTCTGAGTCCTACCACATGATAGTAGGACCTCAGACCCTGTCACAGGGTGTCCTAGGGTGGATTATCTTTTGCCCATCCATCCTGCACTCCGCCAGCTGGCTCCATGCTATATGGCTCCACTTCCTACTGTTTTCATTAAGTTTCTCTCAAAGTTCTCACGGACTATGCTGCCACCACCATTGTCTTGAGGAGCCAGGGCAAAGAGGATCCCTCCTTCTCTCACCGTATGTTAGTTACAGGGTCGACTTCATGTATAGTCACACAGGATTCTACTTTCAAAAGTTACCTGCACTTGGAGTTTAATGCCCCGCAATCACCATCTGAAATGCTTAAATATTTTATCTTTGAATTTTTGTTTTTTAAATGAAGTCCAATGAGAGAATGGAACAAGCACAGGGACTTGAACCCTGAGCTCACACCTGGTCCCCCTCCTACCACCTCTCTGACTCCAGGGGTAGAGTTCTGGGCAGCCCATTCCCCACTTTCTATAACGCTGGGTCCTTCCCTGCCTCCCCTCTGGGTCCCCACTCTCTGACCTCTGCAACCTTCCACCCAGGGCAAAAATAGGTTAAGTGTCTTACCATTGATTTCAGCTCAGGTTGGTGGGGAGAGGGCTGCATTCCTCTTGCTGTCCTGCACTCCCATCAGAAGCCTGGGCAGGAGTCATGGGGAGGGTCAGCCTCACTAGCATTTGCCCTGCAGTATCAAGGTGATGGTCACCTTGTCCTGGGATGGCAGTGCCACAGCATATTCAATGAGGGCAAGCTTCTCTTGTACAATTGATCCAGGTACCAAGTGAGTATCTTGAGGAGTCATCTAGTCAACCATGGGAGTGATAGTGGCCAACAGGAAATGGAGATTGACTTTTCTGCCCCCACTGGGGTCTTGCATTTTTATTTCGCACCCCACAAATTATGTAACTGACCGGAATAGATAACATGCATAATACCCCTGGATGTCATGCTGAACAGAAGGAGAATAACTTATTACACTGTTCTCTTTAATATGACAGAATATAATGGGAAAGGAAGACTTTAATCCTATTAGAATAACCTAATTGGAGAAACTGCAACTTGAGATATGGGCTTGCTTGGCCCGGAGGAACCTCCGTGCATAGTTGGGGCAGAGAAGATGACTCATGTGGTTAGAAAACTGGATGTATACAGGCATAGAAAAACTAAGTGAATATAGTGAGAACTTTGGGCGCCAAATTTCTCACTGGTAGAGAAAACATAAATATAGAAATGGGGAAGGTGAGAATAAATCCCGAAGTGTTGGATTGAAATTGTAAATTCATGGCTCTCATATGTATGTATGTGTGTGTGTGTGTGTGGGTGTGTATACATATACACAAATGGATGGGTATAGAAAGAGATGTAGCTCTAAGTGGCCATATACTTATGGGTGTGTATATATATTCCTCGGTCTGCCCACTGAGAGGCCCAGTAGCAATGAGCCTACCTAGCATGCTGATCTTGGTTTCTAAATACTATTCTCCAGGGCCACCAGGGTGGCTCAGTCAGTTAAGTGTCTGACTTCAGCTCAGGTCATGATCTCACAATTTATGAGTTCGAGCCCTGCGTCGGGCTCTGTGCTGACAGCTCAGAGCCTGGAGCCTGCTTCGGATTCTGTGTTTCCCTTGCTCTCTGCCCCTCCCCTACTCACTGTTACTCACCCTCACCTACTTACTGTTAGGTGATTAAATTTTTCCAGCCTCATGAGAAAGAATTGAAGCGATAATCAATTAATTTATTTCCTTTTTGTTTGTTTTGTCTTGCTTTTATTTATTTTTTTTTAATGTTTATTTTTGAGAGACAGAGAGACAGAGTGCGAGTGGGGAAAGGGGGCAGAGAGAGAAGGAGACACAGAATACGAAGCAGGCTCCAGGCTCTGAGCTGTCAGCACAGAGCCCGACGCGGGGCTCCAACTCACGGACTGTGAGATCATGCCCTGAGCCGAAGTCAGACACTCAACCGACTGAGCCACCCAGGCGCCCCAACAGTTTTAGATTTACAAAAAAATTTGAGCAGAGTGCTGGGTCCTCTTTATACTCCTACCCCAGACAGAGTTTCTCCTATTATTAATACCTTGCATGATTGTGGAGCAGCTGTTACAATTAATGAGACTTTTCTCTTTTTTATTAAAGTATAACTAACGTACCATGTTAGTTCCTGTTACTCCCAGCTGTAATCGAGTAACTTTTGATACATTATTATTAACTAAAGCTCGTAGTTTCCATTTAGATTTACTTCGGTGTTGCATATAGTTCTATGGGTTTCGACAAATGGATAGTGTCATGTATCTACCATTAGCGTGTCATACAGAGTAATGTCACTTACAGAACAATTTCACTTCCCCCTGCGCTTCATGTAAACACCTCCCCCACCACCCTTATTCCCCAGATCGTTGGCAACTCTGGAACTTTTTCTTGTCCCCGTTGTTTTCTTTTTTTCCAGAACGTCACAGTTGGAATCACATCATAATCAGACTTTCCCTTACCAATGCGCTTGTATGATTCTTCTGTTTCTTTTCATGGCTGGCTAGCTCATTTCATTCTGTCACTGAATGCTACTGCATATTACCACAATTTGTTTACACATTCACATCCTGGAGGACTTCTCAGTGGCTGCCAGTTATTGGCGATGATGAATAAAGCTGCTGTAAACATATGGGTGCGGGTTTTTGGTCAGACATAAGTTTTCAACTCAGTTGGGTAAATAAGAATATGATTGCTAGTTAGTACGGTGGGACTGTTCAGCTTTGTGAGGAACTGCCAAACTGTCTTCCAAAGGACCATTTTGCATCCCCACCAGTAATGAATGAGAGTTGCTACTGCTGCACATTCTCCACAGCATTTGGTATAGACAGTTTTTTTTTTTTTGGATTTTAGCTGTTTTAACTGGCATGTAGTGGTACCTCGTTGTTGTTTTAATTTGCAGTTCTGTAACAACAGTGATATTGAGCATGTTTTCACATGCTTATTTGCCATCTTCATATTTTCTTGATGAATTATCTGTTCAAATAAGATAGCCCATTTTAACCCATTTTTATTTATTTATTTTTTTTAAGTTATGTGATTTTTATTTTATTTTTTTTTCAATGTATGAAGTTTATTGTCAAATCGGTTTGCATACAACACCCAGTGCTCATCCCAAAAGGTGCCCTCCTCAATACCCATCACCCACCCTTCCCTCCCTCCCACCCCCCATCAACCCTCAGTTTGTTCTCAGTTTTTAAGAGTCTCTTATGCTTTGGCTCTCTTCCACTCTAACCTCTTTTTTTTTTTTTTTTCCTTCCCCTCCCCCATGGGTTACTGTTAAGTTTCTCATTTTTAATTGGGAATTTTTATTATTGAGTTTTAGGAGTTTTTTGTATATTTTGAAAATATATATGTTTTACAAATATTTTCTCTCAGTCTCTGGCTTGTCTTTTCATTCTCCGAACTATGTCTTTCACAGAGCAGAAATTTTTAATTTAAAAACTCCAAGTTAGGGGTGCCTGGGTGGCTCAGTCAGTCAAACGTCTGACTTCAGCTCAGGTCATGATCTCACGCTTCATGGGTTCGAGTCCTGTGTCGGGCTCTGCTCTGATAGCTCGGAGCCTGGAGCCTGCTTCGGATTCTGTGTCTCCCTCTCTCTCTGACCCTCCCCCACTCACTCTCCGTCTCTTTCTGTCTCTCAAAAATGAGTAAACATTAAAATTTTTTTAAAAAATAAAAACAAAAAAATAAAAACTCCAAGTTATTAGTTTTTCTTTTAAGAATTATCCTTTTGTTGTTGTATATAAAAACTCATCATAAAACCAAAGTTATCTGGATTTTATCCTCCTTTATCTTCCGGAAGTTTTATATCTTACAATTAGATCTGTAAGCCATTTTGAGTTAGTATTTGTGAAAGATGTAAGATCTCTACCTACACTATATATATATATATTTTTTTTTTGCATGTAGATGTCCAATTGATCCAGAATCACTTGTTGAAAAGACAATCCATTCTCTATTGAATAGTTTCTGCTCCTTTGTCAAAGATCAGTTGACTATATTTGTGTTAGTCCATTTCTGGGATCTATATTCTGTTGTATAATCCATGCTTCTGTTCTCTAGTCAATACCATACTATGTTAATTACTGTCACTTTACAGTAAATATTGAAGTCAGGTAATATCAGTCCTTCAATTCTGTTCTCCTTCAGTATTGCATTATATAGTCTAAATCTTATCCTTTTCGATACGAACTTTGAAATTGTTTTGTTAATTATCCACAAAATAACTTGGTGGGATTTGATTACATTGAGTCTATAGTTCAAATTGGAAAAATTGACATCTTAACGATATCAAATCTTCCTAGTCATGAACATGGAACATCTCTCCATTTATTTATATCTTGGTTGATTACGATCATCAGACTTTTATAGTTTCCTTCATTGCTTCTTACACATATGTTGTCATAATTACACATACGAATTTCATTATTTTGGGGTTAATACATTGTGATTTTAATTTCAAATATTCATTGCTGTTACACAGAAAAGCTATTGACTTTTGCATATTAAATTATAATGGTTCATTCCTTTCAGGAGTTTTTTGTTGTTGTTAATTACTTGGAATAGACAATTCTGTTATCTTCAAATAAATACAATACTATTTTGTCCTTCCCAATATGTATACTTTTCTTTTCTTTTCTTTTCTTTTCTTTTCTTTTCTTTTCTTTTCTTTTCTTTCTTATTGCATAACTAGAACTTCCAGGATGATGTTGAATAGAAGTTGTGAGGGTATGTCCTTGCTTTGTTCCCAATTTGGGGGGTAAAACATCCATTTATTACCATTAAGTGTGATGCTAGCTGTAGATTTTTAGAGATGTCCTTTATCAAGTTGAGGAAGTTTTCCTCTATTCCTAGTTTGCTGAGTTTTAATAATGAATAGGGTTGGATTTTGTCAAATGCTTTTCTACGTCAATTGACATGATTTTTCTTCTGTTAATGTGTGACTAGATCAGTGACAGTAACTGATTTCGAATGTTGAAACAGCTTTAAATATCTCATATAAATTCCACTTGGTTGTGGTGTATATTTCTTTTTACACAATGTTGGAGTCTATATGCTAACATTTTGTTGAGACTTTTTACATGTATGATCATGGTAAATATTGTCCTTAGAGACTGGACCCCCGGAGCATTTCATTCTCACACTGGACCCCCAGGAGCATTTCATTCTCAAACTGCCTGCAGCAGTTCATCAAAATTCCGTTGAAGTTTTCCTACTCGTTATTGGCTCCAGTAGCTTCCTCTATTCCTATGACCTGATCTTGGCAATGATTCTTTTTCTTCACCTACCTCTCTAGATTTCATGGTGGCTGTAGATCCCGTGACTTCAAATTTCAGTGGATGTAAGACGAGTTGTTGATTCTCAGTTTGTTCAACTTTTTTCTTGTCACAAGGACCAGAGTGACAACTTCCAAAACCTTTACATGACAGAAGTTCCCATTTACTTTTTAATAAGTACAAAACACGAGGGGTGCCTGGGTGGCCCAGTTGGTTAAGCGTCTGACTCTTGATCTTGGCTAGGTCATGGTCCCATGGTTCATGAGTTCGAGCACCCCACTGGGCTCTCTGCTGTCAATGCAGAGCCCATTTCTGATCCTCTGTCCCCCCCTCTCTCTGCACCTCTCCTGCTCGTGCTTTCTCCCACTCTCTCAAAAATAAAATAAACATTTAAAAAACTATAAAAAATAAGTACAAAACACTGATATGTTAACTTTTAATGAGCAATCTTGGTAAAGACCCTCTTAACTGAATTATAAAATTCAACATCTCCAGTTGTGAGAAAGATGGACATCACATGCCTGCTGATAATACGCACTGAGAAGAACACAGAATCACTTTTGTAATATTCAGTCAAAATGTGTAACCCCAATCTAATTATGAGAAAACAAAAGATAAATCCAAACTGAGATCATTCTACAAATCAACTAACCTGGGGCGCCTGGGTGGCGCAGTCGGTTAAGCGTCCGACTTCAGCCAGGTCACGATCTCGCGGTCCGTGAGTTCGAGCCCCGCGTCGGGCTCTGGGCTGATGGCTCAGAGCCTGGAGCCTGTTTCCGATTCTGTGTCTCCCTCTCTCTCTGCCCCTCCCCCGTTCATGCTCTGTCTCTCTCTGTCCCAAAAATAAATAAACGTTGAAAAAAAAAAATCAAATCAACTAACCTACATTTTTCAAAACTGTCACTGTCATCAAAGGCAAGGCAAATTTGAAACTTTCTTTCAGTTTGAAAGAGACTGAAGAGACTTGACAACTAAGTGCCATGTGTGAAACTACACTGAATCCCAGAAAGAAATGGGTGATATGAAGACACTGAGGGGCAGCTGGAGACATTTGAATGGGGTCCATGGATTGTATTATAGCACTGAATTAACGTTTATTTCCTAATTTTGATGGCCATGTGTAGAGCAGTGTCCCTGTTTTTAGGAGATACACCCTTATGTATGAAGGGATATTAGGGCATAATGTCAGAAACTTACCTTCATATGGCTCAAAAATATAATTGTGATAATACTTACATATAGAGAAGACAACACAAAATAAACAATAACTGGAAAATCGGGTAAGGAGTATACAAGAAGATATGAGGTAGAGCGAGGACTTGGACAAAGTTAACTATGTTCAGAATACATACAACATAAATACTTGTTATATCATTAAAAATAATACATAATTTCAAAGCTTCTGGTGGTTCTGTATCCCACTGAGAGCATACATCTGGGACACAAGGCACTTTTATTTAATAAGAAAAAAATGCACAACTTAATAGGTTTTCTTGCAAGTCTAGGTTCTGCATATAATATAAAAAGTCATTTCTCTTATGGATAGGGAAATATTTAGAGAGTTTATTGCCTTGAGGAATATGTTTATTTTATATGAATTTTCTAAAAATGTCTCTGAGCTTCTGTGTGTAGAATGTGTAGAAGTCCTAGGCACCCCCATGTATACTTGCTCAGGAGTTCTCCTAGGTAGACCAGAAGACTGCAAGGAGAGTGTCAAGGTGGAGAAACTTGATGGAGAAACCTAAAATAAGCCTGGACTTGGAATATCAATACTTACATAGCACTATTCTATTGGACTTAAAGGGTCAAGCACACCATCAAATGTCCTGCTAGACTTTAGAAACACACACCTGCCATTCTCTTACACTGTCTTCCCCAATCCAGTGATGACTCTATGAGGGAAGTGGTGATTAAGCAAATAACAAATAAATATTGATTCACTTCTTAGAGAGCTTGAAAGGTTAATTGAGTCAAACTCAAAACTAGCAGATTCCAGTATAAATGAACATATCCAAAGCAAGTCTTGAGGTTACTTAGGAGAGCAGAAACCGGGAAGCATTTCTGATCTATTATGGCACATGAAAGAATTCAATGACACAAAAAAGTTGTCCAACGTGCTCAAAAATAGAATAGAGTAGTATCTCTGCTTAAATGTATATTCAGTATATATTGCATGGAATTATATTGTGTCTGTTGCCTACTAAATGCTCAGTACCTAAGCGTTTAAATCTTCTCTCAGTAGAATTGCTAAAATTAACAAGTCAGGCAACAATAGATGTTGTCAAGGACGTGGAGAAAGGGAAACAATTTTGCACTGTTGGTGGGAATGCAAACTGGTGCAACCACTCTGGAAAATAGCATGAAGTTTCCTTAAAAAATTAAAAACAGAACTACCCTGTGACCCAGCAATTGTACTACTAGGTATTTATCCAGATGGCACAAAAATGCTGATTCAAAGGGACACATGTACCCCAATGTTTATAGCAGCACTATCGATAATAGCCAAAGTATGGGAAGAGCCCAAATATCGATTGACTGATAAAGAAGATGTCGTGTATATATACAATGGAATATTATTCAACGATCAAAATGAATGAAATCTTACCATTTGCAACAATGTGGATGGAACTAATGTTATGCTAAGCAAAATAAGTCAGTCAGAGAAAGATAAATATCATATGATTCCACTCATATGTGGAATTTAAGAATCGAAACAGATGAACATAGGGGAAAGAAACAAAAATAAGATAAAAATGGAGAGGGGGATAAACCATAAGAGACTCTTAATACAGAGAATTAACTGAGGGTTGCTAGTGGGGTGTTGGATGGGGAGGTTGGGCTAAGTGGGCAAGGGGCATTAAGGAAGGTACTTGCTGGGATGAGCCCTGGGTGTTATTTATAAGTGACAAATCACTGAATTCAATTCCTGAAATCATATAACACTATATGTTAACTAACTCGGATTTAAATATAAATAAATAAATACATACATACATACATACATAAAAATGTTCTTTCAGTATAGCTTGATTTAGAATCTTTTTTGTTTTATTGCCTTATATATTCAAATAGATCTTTTATTTGTTTCAGCTCATTTTCACATAATGTAATATTTCATAATATATTTCTGTTTTCATTTTTTTCTCAGACTTAGTTTCTGATGAAAAAGTTTTGGGGGACACATTGCTGAATTATTCACTCTCCCCAGTTTTACTGAATGTTTGGATATTCCTATAGCTGTTCCATCTCATGTGAAGAATATAACGTACCATATAATTGAAATGTATTACATTCAATGAGATGTGGCAAGCACCTGATTTCCTTCTGCTTTGCTGCATAGACTCTCTCAAACAGAATTCCACATCAGGATTGAGAGCATTTTGTCGCAGAAAGCTGTGAACCTCTACTGAAAGAACTGGATAAAACATATCTTACACCTGAATCTTATGGTAAGCCAATGTGCAAAATACTTTCTGGCTGAATATGTTTACTTGAATGAAATGTGTGAATTTCATTCATTTTTGGCTGCCTTTAGAAAAAGAAAGAGGAGGGGGTGCTAGGTGGTGTTGCCAGAAGATGCCATCCCAAACTTCAATGAAACCATATGAAATAAAAACATCTCCTAGAAGCTGTAATAAACTTCCCTAGAAATCCACAGAGAGGTGGAGATCTTTTAGAATGAAAAAAGTAAAATTCAAAACCCTTTAAATACACTGAAAGTTAAAGTATGATTGTTTCTCGATGAAAAAGCCAGTTACAATGCTACAAGATTTCATAAGGTTTACCAAAGTTCATCTTCCTGTAGAATCTGTCAATTGACTGGGATCCATACTATTTCTTAAGGTAAATTTGCAAATATGTTTAAAGATGAATATGCTGAAATATTCACTCTCATCTGATCTTAGAAGTTAAGCAGAGTAGGCTACATGATCTCCCAGAAATATGGTGTATAAAAAATTGGGGTTGTTGGGAAAGACCGTGAGAGCAAGGGGAGATTTTTTCCCTGTTCTCAAGATGGAAGACACAAGGGAATGTTTGTCCGGTGCAGTAATGAAGAGGCAGCCTGGGTCTGCTTGGTGTGGGTTTTCCTGCCCTTCGAGTGCCATGACAACCTCCGGGTTATACTCACTCAGGCAGCACATGATAAGAAATTTGCTGAGTTTTTTGTTTTGTTATTACTTTTGTATTTTATTTTATTATTTTATTTTATTTTATTTTATTTTATTTTATTTTATTTTATTTTATTTTAGAAATATTTAAATGTAGGGAAGCAGGGAATGAACATAGGAGGTGGATCTGATACCCATAAGGTCAGAAAATCCACCAGCCCAGAAGGCAACTGTTTATTAAGCAATATGGCGGGAGCGGCACCAGCATTGTAGAAAAGCTCTGGGTGGCGATTGTCTCCTCTAGGCCTGGGCTGATGATAGGAAATGCCATTATAGATCTGGGCTTCCTGATACAGAGGTGCTAAGATCCCACAATAACAGAAGCCTCATTAAGCATATCCACTCTGGCCTTCCCACCTTTCTGGGCCTTTTGGTTCCTTCATCCACCATCTAGTATGGCAGTTCTAACATTTCTGCTTTACTTAGTGTGAGCTTTCATTTTCCAAGCTTTTGAGATCCACCCAAGCAGATTACCATCCTCCACGGACCTTTACAGATATTATATCCTGCATTACAGGATATATCCTACATTATATCCTACATTACATTTCATACCAATAAACTCTCACTTACCACACTATATATTTCTGTCCCCCTTGTTCTGGCACACATGGGATCAAGTCCTGCACGTACAGTTCTGTTCATGTTCTTGGATCCTGTTACGTCTTCTACATGTGGTTCCTTTTCGCCTTTAGCCAGGCCCATACTCTGTTTGGCTGGATATTGTAGTTACGTGACCCTGGTCATTGGTCTGGTCATCAAGAGGGGAGGTAGGAGAAGATCCTAAGGGGAGCACATGTTGTTTTGCAAGGCAGAGTATTCTGTATCATCTTCAAGTTGGGCTTGGGTTGGGGGCAGTAAAGGGGTCTTCTGAAGGACCAGAGAGGTAGGGGTGATCTAAACTGCAAGGCTTCCAAGTGAGTCAATCAAATGTCACATCTTGAGTCTGACAGCCCACTGCTCCCCATCTCAGCTCTAATCTTGGCAGAGAACATTGTTTAGGTTGAGAATCCAAATTTCTCTTTAGTTCAACTAGCCTTGCAAGTAAGCACTGGGCCTGATGCCAAGGTTTTACTACAGGAGATATCAATCTCTTTATACACTGCCAAGGGGTCTTTGACTTTCACACTTTGCCTTAAATTGGTGATTAGTCACCCTCAAGCTGCACAGTAAGAACCATCTCATTGTATTATTCTTTCTTTTTTCTTTTTTCTTTTTTTTTTTTTTGAGAGAGAGAGAAAAATGTGTGAGTAAAGGAGGGGCAGAGGGAGAGGGAGAGAGAAAAGCAGTCTCCACCCCCAGCACAGAGCCCAATGCCAGGCTCTATCTCAGGACTGGGAGATCATGACATGAGCTGAAATCAAGAGTTGGATGTTTAACCTACTAAGCCACCCAGGTGCCCCATATTGTTCTTATACTTACTGATTTCCAGCGACTTTTCCAACACCTGAACTATTACACCAGTGAGTATATTTTCTTCTACTGGTAACTCAGGGGTTTTTCATCTTCAAGGCTATTGACCTTTTGGACAGGATAACTCTTCATTGTGTGGAGTCACGGGATGGGGGCTGGGGGCAGCTGTCCTGTGCATTGTAGGATATTTAGTAGCATCCACCAGATAATAAAAGCACTGCTCCCTTGCCCCCCCACCCACCCCCAGTCATGGCTGTCAAAACTATCTCCCCATTTTGCCAGATGTCCCAGGGAGAGGATGGATCACACCTCGGGGGACACACCATTGAGAACCACTGCATTAGCTTATCCTGGCTTACCACTGGAAACTTTTAGCTACTGCCTTGCTGTGGCACAAGGGTCTTATTACACACTCCACCTGTTACCAGTGATGATATTGGGGTGCTATCAGGTTAGTGGTTATTCAGTTCCAAATTCCCATTCTAGATTCTTCTTTCATGGTGTACTCCTGGCACAAAGGTCAGGATCCCAAGGGGCCAGGTCCTGAGATGAACATTTGTGTACAAAAGCTTTCTCAGGAATGCTCAGAGGAACAGCATCTGTGAAGGAGTGAAGAAAGCAGGAGAGGGCAGAGGGAAAAGTTGAACTAGTATGCAGTTGAGACGAAGGTTTTAGTCCTTCCCACAGAGAGCACCTGTAATAGGATGGTCCTTTAAAGATGCCCCACACTAAGACAACTTTGTACAATATTTCTAAATCAACCACCACAGAATGCAGGCTGCCACTCCACCTTCTTTTGACAAGGGGGATTCTGGGGAAGTTCTCAGCTATAAGCACAACAGCAGCCCACATTCCTGACACCTGGGGAAATGAGTGTTTCATTAAGGCAATGCATCAAGACATCTACAGACATTAAAAGAGACAACCTTGCAAATAATTTCTCCTAAAAGTAGTTGGCAAAAGAATTTAATTCTTGCCTTTCGAAAGAACCTGGAGAGACCATGGTATATTGTGACCACATAGTCACTTGGTTAACAAATGTGTATTGAGTGCAACACACTGTTCTGGATGCCAGATGGTGTACTTATCCTTGATAAATAACTTACTAAAAAATTAACTCTATGAGGATAAGTAAAAGTAAGATGCCATATTGTGAAATTCAATTGGTAACATTGCTTATTTTTTAAACATGTTATCAATGAAAAGATGCAAGTTTAGCATAATGCAAACCAATGCTCCTCAAAGGTTTGCAGTGGTTGTCCCAACAGTCCTTGGCCTTGCTACTTACAGCCCCTGTGCGAACAGGACAATATCCCCAGCACATTTAGTTGACGACACTGCTTATGGAAAAATCAAGCCTCAGTATTAATCCTTCTAAAAAACTGAAGCAGTCTTCTCAGTCAGTCTGAGTTGTTTTTGTGTAACTTACTTGGTTTAATTTTATGATGGTCAGTGAAGGGGGTTAGAATTAAGGGTCTTCAGGGGAGTGGTGTTGGTAGTTTTTCTTAAAATAATTCCCACTGATTGGGGTGCCTGGGTGGCTCAGTCGGTTAAGTGTCCAGCTTCGGTTCAGGTCATGATCTCACAGTCCGTGAGTTCGAGCCCTGCATTGGGTTCTGTGATGATAGCTCTCAGAGCCTGGAGCCTGCTTCAGATTCTGTGTCTCCCTCTCTCTCTCTACACCTGCTCGCACTCTGTCTCTCTCTCTCAAAAATAACCATTAAAAAAATTTTTGTTTAAATAATTCCCACTGACGAGTTTTGATAGTATCTTTAAATTCTATCTCAAAGAAATTGAATCATCCGTTAGGAATGGAATTGAGAAATCTTCAGGAAATGTATGTATGGAATATACAATATAATGTTATATAACTATTTGAACTCTGAAACATAGAGCAGTGTGGCTCTCAACCAGGGGGGATTTTTCTGATATCTGGAAACATATTTTTTTAATCTGAAAACGTTTGTGATTGTACTGCCTCACCATGGGAGAGTAGAGGTGCTACCAGCATCTAATAGGTGAAGGCCAGGAATGCTGTGAGACATTCTACAATGCTCGGGACAGTTTATCACAGAAAGGCTTATTCAGTCCAAAATGTCCATAGTGCCAAGTTGAGAAACTCTGATATAAAGAGACAATAATATTCTGTGCCTTTAACCAATCCAGTATTTTTGCACGCTTCCTGAAAACTCTGCAGTATTTTGCATATTTCATGATCATGGAATATAATCTCTCCTAAGATTATAAAAGAATCCTTTATTTTATAATAAATCCTTCATTTATCATGTAATCCTTTATTACGTAAATAATCCTTCATTTATTTTAAATAATCCTTTTTAAAGGGTTATTAAAGGACACTCAACTTAAATATTTTAAAGGACATTCAACTTAAATATTTTTAAGATAAAACTTTAAAATTTTCTCAGAAATAAAATAAAAACAGGAATATGTGAAACATTCCATTTTTGTGCATATCTTTTTTTTATATATATAACCATTAGACATCTGTGAGACTTAGCCTTGTTTCCTTCTCACCTGTCATGTTCGGCTCCTTAAAGATGAGTAACCTGAGTCTCGTACCTCTACATGCATGTGCCTTAACGGTCATGCTTCGGTTCCTGACTCAATCCTGAACTAACTAGAAAATAAGCAGGAGCCACATTGTTATCATTTCCTGGGGAGTAAAGTTAAATTGCCCTTCAAGCTCTGAGATCCATGAGATAGTCATGACTTCTGGATTCCAGCATTGCCCATCTCTCCTTCTTAAGGATGATGTGACTTATACTCAGAACCCAAAGGCACTAGGAATGACCTTATGCTGTCTCCCTCTTCATCTCTAGAGAATTATCCCTTTCTATACATCTTGTCCCTAACCTTGTCTTTATTCTTTGCTGCAGTCAGTTACAATTCCTGGAAACGAGGCCCGTTTGAAATTAAAATCTTATTCTAGGCCCTAGTTTGGAAATAGTCATTAGGCTTTTCATACCGGCCTCTTTTCCAGAACTGAAGCCAATTCCCCAACTCCAGTCTGGCTATTAACATAATGGTTCATAACAGAGTAACGAGGAGATAATTTCTAACCAAATTACTGAGTAGTAGCTACTGTGTGAACTCAGATGCTCTACTCCACCTGTCTATAGAAACTTGTATCTCCTGTAGCATTTGAATGCTGTATTGCAATTGTTTCTTTATTGATATCATTTTCCAACCAAGTTTGGGAGCCACGCCAAGAGAATGATTGATTTTTTCTAGCCTTATTGATATATAATTGGCATATAACATGGTGTAAGTTTAAGGTGTGCAGCATAATGATTTGATACACACATATAATTTGAAATGATTATCCCAATAAGGTTGCTTAACACCTCTATCACCTTGTATAATTACCTTTTTGTGTGTGGTGATAAACATTTAAGATCTACTCTCTTAGTAATTTTCAAGTACATAATAGAGTATTGTTAAGTATAGTCACCATGTTGTTTATTAGATCCCTACAACATATTAATTTTGTAACTGGAAGTTTGTGCCCTTTGACCAATATCTCCCCCATTTCCCCTACTCCCGGCCACCATTCTACTCTCTGTTTCTACAAATTTGGCATTTTTTTAGATGCCACATAAAAGTGAGAGCGTGCAGTTTTTGTCTTTCTTTATCTGACGTATGTCAGTTAGCATAACGCCCCCCAGGGCCATCCATGCAATGGCAAATGACAGGAATTCCTTCTTTTTAATGATTGAATAATATTCCATTAAATATATGTACTGCAACTTCTTGACACATTCACCTGTCAGTTGACACTCGGGTTGTTTCCGAGTCTTAGTTATTGTGAATAATGCCACAAAGAACATGGAGGTATAGATATCTCTCTGAAATTCTGATTTTATTTTCTTTGGATACATACCCAAAAGTGGAATTGCTGGATCATGTGGTAGTTCTATTTTTAATTTTTTGGAGAACACTCATATTTTTTTCCAATGTGGTTATACCAATTTACATTCTCATCACAGTGCATAAGAATTCTCTGTCCTTCACATGCTCTCCAAAATTTATGCCTTGTCTTTCTGATAATAGCCATTCTAACAGCTGTGGAGGGATATTTCATTGTGGTTTTGATTTGCATTTTCCCAATGATTACTGATATTGAACATCTTTTCATGTACTTGTTGGCCATTTATATGGTCATTTATGGCCATATATGGCCATATATGGCCATTTATATGGTATATGTCTTTTTTTTATTTAAATAGAACAGAGTTTCTCTTTAAGTGACTTGTAATCGGTGTTCCCAAAGCTGTCACTGGTACTATGGCAGTTACTCAGACACAAAGCTCCTACTTTAAATAAGAGATAAAGAAACAATTTCCAGGAGAAAAGGGAAGGATGGATTGCATAACTTCCGGGGGCGTTTACACAGATAGGACATGGCAGCAGTGAGAACCAACGTCAGAAATAATAATGATGAGGAAATGCAGAATTGTGTGTGTTAAGCCTGTGGTTAGAACAGAAATCAGCAAGAAAGACTGGATCTATTACTCAAAAATCATACACTGAATAAATGGAAAGAGATTTGTAGCAGAGCTTCAAAATAACATACTATAGGGTTTATATTTTAATACTATAAATTTATGTGTTATGAAGATTAAAATGCTTCACAGATATTAGTTTAGTAAGGATTTATCCAATTATTCAGAGCAGCATATCAATATAAATGTTATATTTAAAACATACCTATGTCTCTTTTATTGCTACAGAAGCTTCTGAAACTCATGACAATACAGTATTTAAAAGTTGAGTGGAAGATTCTGAGATTACCATATATATCAACCACTTTTTTTTTAGTTTATTTATTTGAAAGAGACAGAGACAGCACAAGTGGGGGAGGGGCAGAGAGAGAGGGAGAGAGGGAGAGAGGGAGACTGTGCTGGCAGCCAGAGCCTGACGAGGGGCTCGAACTCACGAAACCGCGAGATCATGACCTGAGCCAAAACCCGCAGTTGGACACTTTACCAACTGAGCCACCCAAGTACCCTGACTTCTTTTTAAAATGAAGAACACAATACAAAAATGATGTTATCTTGTGATTAAAGTTTCCAATAAACAGTGAAAGTATTCTGCAAGGGCCCGGAGATTTTTAAATATGTCATATTACATAGTGAGAGAATACAGGTACAGAGAAATGGTCAGAAAATGGAACCAGTGTTTTGTATGTGTGTACATGGTAAACATTTTATTTTTACTCATCTATAAATCACTTTGTTTCAAAACTGTTAGCTATAGGAAATACACATAATTCAAAACAAGCTGAAATTTAAAATAGATAGGATAATTTCCAAGGAAGACCTCAAGAGCCGGAATTCTTTCTAAGGTGAGGGCAGTTATCATCCTGCCCACAACTGTATCTCAATGCCAGTGGAAGTGCCTAGAACAAAGTGAATATTCAAAATGTATTTGCTGAATGAACTGATGTGACTTAAATGCCCATTTTAACTTCCTCCTCTTTTAGACCTCTCTTGACATAACTATCACAACAAGAAAAGGAAGACATTTTTTTTGGGGTCAGAGTCGAATCTACAAAAAGATGAAATTTGCTAAAAAAGAAATTATTGCTGCTATATGGTTCAAACTGGGCTAGAGCAAAATATTAATAATTTAAAAAGTTTACCTGTCCATATGGGAAGGAGTAGCCCACCGAAGAAGCATGACCAGACCATCATTATCCAATTCAGAATGGTTTAGGCTGGAAATGACAGCCATTGGTTAACAATCAGTGGCGTGTCTGGGTCCCATCTTCTTCCTCTGGAAAAATTGCCAGGTACTAGAGACTACACCTATGGGAAATACATAGAGTTACTTTTAGGAGACTTGAATCTTGATACAGATGGCGCTGCCTGGCACAGGATGGCTGCTATATGAAATAGTGAATAGGAACTCCAGCTTCACCATTCCCAGGTAGTATGTCATTGACTGGGCAGAAGAAATTGTGACCCACACAATTTCAGAAAACAACCATCGCATTTTTAAATTAAAAAAAATTTTTTTTGAGACAGAGAAAGAAAAAGAGAATGTGAACGGGAAAGGGGCAGAGGGAAAAGGAGACAGATTATCTTAAACAGGCTCCACATTAAGTGCTGAGCCTGACATGTATGTAGCTTGATCTCACGATCCTGAGATCATGACGTGAGCCAAAATCAAGAGTCAGATGGTCAATTGACTGAGCCACCCAGGCATCCCTCATTTTTAATACTAAGCGAGAATTGAACTTCTTGGTAAATGTAAGAAAATAGTAACAATCATAGTGATGATGATAATGATGATGGTGATAGTGATGATGATGATAAACCAGAAAAAACATATTAAATGCTCTTCTTCTGGACCAAGGATTTCTCAGGTTTTGACTTCTGGCTTAACATGGCTGAATTCCTAATCTGTATTGGTGTTTTATTCTCTCTTGAAGTCAAATTAAAATGATAAAGGGAATGAAAAGAAATTGTCAAACTTAGAAGACAGATCCATACCTCTTTAAGGGAGCTTCTCTCTACCTTCAAGTCTTGTCCATCTGTGAGGGAACCATGAGAAAATTCACTCTAACCACGAACACTGACTAATTCAGCCCCTCTATTATATTTGTCACCACAAACATTTTAACCAAATTACAACTGTGAACAGAGGCATCGAAGTGGAACATTGAAGAAACTTTTGGGGAAAAATTAACTCGGTGAAAGTTTATTATGTTAATTGATCATGCTCAAATAGTTGGAGAATATTATATCTAAAGCAGAGAAAAGCAAAAAGGAACAGCTACTCAAAACTCTTTACTGGATGAAATAAAATGCAAATAAAAGAAAGAGATTCAAAATAATTAATATTTATCTGGGAGAAGTTCCATGAGGAGACAACTAAAATTATTATGCTGTAGAATTTTTTTCTCTCATTAAATCAGTACAAATGACAACATGATAAACTAGGACGGAGCAATTCGTCCCCAATATGGGAGAGATTAGTATCTTTAGCCAGCATGCTATTTAACGTTAGAAAAATGGAATTACCTTTAAAGTCGAGAACAAAAGGAGCACACCATTACCATTATCAAGTATTATCTAGACATGCTAATCAATGCAATACCATGACAAACACAACCCAGACAAATAACTATGGGAAAAAAGTGGTAAAATTATCATAATCTTCAAATGATGTTATTTTCTACTAAGAAAATGCAAGAGAATCAACTAAAATATAATCAAAACTCATGAATGAACTCAGAAAAATATCAAATTGTCACATTAATGCAAACTTTGATATTATCTTATGTACCAGCAACAGCCTATTTGAAATATCTAAGTGAATATACTGTATTCATAATAACAACAAAAATTGTTAAGTGCCTTACAATAAATGTGCAGAATCTACACAGAGTAAACTACAAAAAGTAACTGGAATATAAAAAAGACTAGAAAATGAAGATATTTTATCACTAAAAAAGAAAATTTAATAGCATAAATACAACATTTCTCCCTAACATGACTCAAAATGTAGTTAAAATAAAAATAATCATAACTATAATAAAATAAAAATATTATAATTACATGGTACCTGGGGGGCTCAGTTGGTTAAGTGTCCAGCTCTTGATTTTGACTCAGGTCATGCAGGATCTCATGATTCCTGAGATCGAGCCCCATTTCGAGCTCTCCTCTGACAGCAGCAGATTCTGCTCGGGATTCTGTCTCTCCCTCTCTCTCTCTGTCCCTCCCCGGCTCATGCACAGGCACATGCATGCATGCTTTCTCTCTCTCTCTCTCTCTCTCAAAATAAGTAAATAATCATTTAAAAGTATATTATAATTGCAAAAATAAATATAAAATTATCATTAAAAATTTTTAATGTTTTGTGATTACAAAATGTTACTGAAGTTTGCACAATTACAAAACTATTCTGAAATAACATAAAGAAACTTGTGGGAGACTTACACTATCCTTACTAAAATGCATTAAATTGTTTTAATAATTAGGCTTAACCAGCCCAAACCAATTGGAAGAAGTTCTGAAACTGGAAATAAGAGAAAAGCTCAAAAGAACAGAGGTGGAAATGTCACTGACACCTATGTGTAATTCCACACCTATGTGGAAATGTCACTGACACCTATTATGTTTTACAATAAGAGAAATCCAAAGGTAGACAGTTTAGAGCTGACAAGGCAGCTCCATTGTGTCATCAAAAACTGAGGCTTTCCACCAGATTCTCTCACTCTGCAGCTTCCATTCCGAGTATGGCTTCTATCTGTGTGGCCACTGTGTGGTTTCTATCCTCCAGAGAACAGTCCAAGACATTTGCTGGAACACCACCTATCATTTACACACTGCAGATCAGAAGGAGAGAAAAGGCAAGAAAGCAAAAAGTTGGTTCCTCTTCAGTGAGTTCCCTCTAATCAGCCTTTGCAAATGGCACATACGATAACCTTGCTTACCCCTCATTAGCCAGAATGTAGTCATATGGTCACACCCTGCTACAAGGACTACAGACGACAGAGTTTCATTTATGTGATAGTCTGCCTACCAGAGAATTAGAAATCTTTTCCCTTGGATATTGGGGTAGGCAACTGCCAGCTTCTGACAAATGAGTTAGAATATCATAAAGTTGGCATTTTATGTTAATAGGAAAAGTATAGATTTTTTTTTTCCAAAATGATGCTGGGAAATTGGTTTGGTGCTTAGCATAATACTAAATTCAGTCTTTCCTTATAGTATACATAATAAATTTCCATTATATTTATTTTCAAATCACATAGGAATATGTTAAAGTCCTATTATTAGCACTTTTTATGATTAAAAATAAAATTGAAAGTTTGGAAGTCATAGAAGAAATTTTAAAGCCATGGAAGAAAATTTAAAGTTTATTTATTTATTTTGAGAGAGAAAGAGAAAGAGAGAGACAGAGAGATGTGAGGAGGGGAGGGGCAGAAAGAGAGGGGGAGAGAGAATCTCAAGCGGGCTTCGCCCTAACAGCGTGGAACCCCAATGCAGGGCTTGAACCCAGGAACCGTGAGATCATGACCTGAGCCAAAACCCAGAGTTTGTTGTTTAACCAACTGAGCCACATAGGCACCCCAACAATTTAAAAAATACAAAAAAAAGTATGTCAAGATCACTATTCCATCACTACCAGAGATCACAATAATTACTATTTTATATTTTTCTCTCTATATAAATATAGGTATAAATGTATGTTCCATGTATACAATATACATGGATATATTTAATAAGTGTGCACAGTTTATGTGTGTGTGAGCATAAACACACACTCATAGTGTATGGTCCAGAGTACCGTGGCTGAAAACATCAGAAACCTAATAAAACACATAAAAAAATGACGTATTGAAAAGTAGCTCACCAAATACTTGAAAAACCTACAAAAAGAGAGAAAAAAAAACATGAAAGACATTTTATAGGCAAGAAGTCTGATTACTACAAACCAGCAAATCCTAGTTATGTTTTGCAGAAGAAATAGAAATCTATCTCTATGCTTTCCAGAGACGTAATCAGCTGTATTATTCACAGAATCCATCAGATATAATCAAATTCTTCCCTATAGTAAGACTTGAAAGAAACTTACATCTCAGGTCCTTATAACAAGCCATGTAATATAATGCACAGCAATTTCAACAACATTAAAACAGTAAATACAAGTCTGTTTCTTAGCTCTCAATGTAAGCCAATATAATCTTGGCAATGTGTAATTCAATTAAAGCTGTTCAACAGGAAGCCAAAGCAATTTTGTCCACCTCTGCAACAGTCTGTTATTCTGGGCAATCCAACGTGAAATTTTAGAATCATTATAGCAATGAAGTTGGAAGTTCTCAGGTTCCAGGTAAGGAGGGACTCACTTTTAATTCTTGGAATCCTACGTAAGGGTTTGTTTGAAAACAAATTTTTACTATTAAAAAAAAAACTAAGAAGCTTATTGTGGAAGAATTGATGGTCTTGTTCTCCAGTCTTCCATAAATATTCATTCTCTTAGCTGCACTTCTAGTATTATGAGTGAGCATATATTAAACACTGAATACCATGAAAATTGCCACAAATAAAACGATTCTAAATTGCTGCGTAAGCATATAACAATTTGTTTGAACAGTCAATCACACTGGATTATCACACTTACACGTGTCAGACAAAGGTTGAGTAGCTGAAGTGCTAATGTTGGACAATCCTTGTGCAGTCCCAGCCAAGAAACAATCAAACCAAAGTTGGACAAACTACCTTCTTTGTCTATTCACAACTCAAAGCTTAAGCCATAGCCTCATATTTTACCCATGTGACTTACAAAAGCACACTCAAGAGCACCGAAAAAAACAAACAAACAAATGAATGGGTGTATGTATTAAGTCAGTATTGGTGTTTTGGCTCCTATGAGATACATCTCAGTCCACCTATGTTCTAGAATCTAAATGAGCATTCTTTTATCTTCCCAGTGAAATAAAGCAGGCAGGAAGAGAGAGAGGTTGAGGTTGCGTGGGGATGAAGATTTCTAGGAGTTTCTCTCCTAGAAACCAACATTCCTCTGGGTGTTTTGTGTGTATATGGTCAACGAGGAATATGGCTTTTCTGCTCAAGGGAGATCAATGAACTATATAATACCAGGGAAGTGTCAGTGGCAACTTTTGGTACTGTTTTGTCATATCTATATGTATCTTTTGGGGACCAATTAGACATAATCACCTCTAAACCTTTGGAATCCCTACTAATTATTTTCCCTGAATGATTATCCAAAGGGTTAAGTCACTATAATAAACTGAAAAGCACCCCCATTCTAATTCTTGTGTTGTATTATGTTCTTTTATACAATTCAAATGAGTTCACCAAACTAACTGTGTGATGACCACTAAATCAGACTGAAAGTCATAAAACTCCTAAAAGAAAACATAAGGGAAAAACTCCTTGATACTGGTCTTGGAAATAATTTTTTTAATAACACCAGAATCACAAGCAACAAAAGCAAAAGAAACAACAAGAAAATGAAAGAAAACACATGCAAGGGGAGAAAATATTTGCAGCTCATCTAAGAAGAGGTTACTATCCAAAATATATGAGAAACTCATACAACTCAATAGCAAAGAAAACAAACAATCTTATTTAAAATGGGCAAAGGACTTGAATAGACATTTTTCCAAAGAAGACATTCAAGGTGACAACAGGTACATGAAAAAATGCTCAACATCACTAATCATCTGGGAAATGCAAATCAAAACTATAATGAGATATCACCTCATACCTGTTGGAAAGATTCCTATAAAAAATGCAAGAGATAACAAGTGCTGGAGAGGCTGTAAAGTAAAAGGAATCCTTGTATGCTAT
The DNA here is from genome assembly GCF_018350155.1 of Leopardus geoffroyi. Lineage (NCBI taxonomy): Eukaryota > Metazoa > Chordata > Mammalia > Carnivora > Felidae > Leopardus > Leopardus geoffroyi. The sequence goes on from NC_059326.1 coordinate 17,086,860, forward strand.
TGGTGGGAATGTAAATTGGTGCGGCCACATGGAAAACAGTATATAGAGTTTCCTCAAAAAACATCAAAAATAGAACTGCCATATGATCTAGCAATCCTACTTCTGGGTATATGTCAAAAAAAAAGTGGCATCAGGATCTCAAACAGATATCTTCATTCACATGTGCATTGCAGCATTATTAATAACAGTCATGATATGGAAACAACCTAAGTGTCCATCTACAGATGAATGGATAGATATATAATAGATGATGATGATAGATAGATAGATAGATAGATAGATAGATATTTAAAAATAAAAAAGAAGAAAATCCTGTCATTTGCAATAACATGGAAGGATCTTGAGGGCATTGTGCTAAATGAAATAAATCAGACAGAGAAAGACAAATACTGTATGACATTACTTACATGTGGAATCTTAAAAAAGCTGAACTCATAGAAACAAAGACTTAAAGGGTGGTTGCCAGGGACTGGGGGTGGACGATGTAAAGGGGAGATTTGGTGAAAAGGTACAAACTTCCAGAGATAAGATGAGTAAGTCCTGAGGATCTAATGTGCAGCATGGTGAGTAGAGTTAGCAATATTGTATTATATACTCAAAAGTTGCTAAGAGAATAGATTCTAAATGCTACCACCACAAAATAAATATGGTAGTTATATGAGAGAATGGAGGTGTTAAGTACCCATGTTATGGTAATCATTTGCACTATGTATGTATAACAAATCATCACATTGCACACCTTAACTTACACAATGTTATATGTCAATTGTATGTCAAGGGAAAAAAATTAAAGTTATGTGTAAGTAAATCCACATATAATACAATTTCATGGGTAAAATACTCCAATAAAATAAGATTATCATTGGGAATAATCAAGGGGCTACATGTGTGGTTTAGACAATAAATGCTGTTGAAGAAAAGAGAGACAAGTCAGGAAGGTTAAATACCATCGCCACTATTGTCTGACTATAAAAGAAATTAAAATTTTTAGGCATTAGTTTAAAATTGGCATTAGTTTATGGATCACATTGTCACAGTATTGGTGGTCTAGTTCTCCTCATTACTAAGTTTCTTTGGGCCTCTCTCATTTTAAGTTGAAGATATAAGTTGAGTTTAAATATACAGAGAAATGAAATATTTATTAACTCTCAAACATCTGATCTATAGAGTATTTACAACAGGTTAATCTAAAACTCTTACTATTCTGAAAGAGAAAACAATAACATATTTTTCTCAGGGCAGTACGAATATTTAATAGAAATATGTTAAAAGAATTCGTATTCTTATGAACCAAACATACATGGAGAGAAACTGACAGACAGAGCTACAAAGAACCATAGACATGCCTCCTACAAAATCTTAGATCTGAGAGTTAACAGTAAAATGAAACATAACCTAAAGGTTTCAAGAAGCATTGGTTTTATACTTGAATGAGAGGATTATAAGCCAGACATTTTTTTTGAAATGTTTACTTATTTTGGAGACAGCATGGGGGCGGGGTGGGGAGCAGAGAGAGAGAGGTAAAGAGACGATCCCAGGCAGGCTCTGCTGCGGTCAGCTCAGGGCCTGACACAGGACTCGATCCCACGAATCATGAGATCATGACCTGAGCCAAAATCAAGAGCCAGATGCTTAACCAGCTAAGCCACCCAGGCACCCTCTAAGTCAAACATTTTTAAATCCTTTTCAAGAATTTACCAATGCTGGGGGCGCCTGGGTGGCGCAGTCGGTTAAGCGTCCGACTTCAGCCAGGTCACGATCTCGTGGTCCGTGAGTTCGAGCCCCGTGTCAGGCTCTGGGCTGATGGCTCAGAGCCTGGAGCCTGTTTCCGATTCTGTGTCTCCCTCTCTCTCTGCCCCTCCCCCGTTCATGCTCTGTCTCTCTCTGTCCCCAAAAAAAATAAATAAACGTTGAAAAAAAAAATTAAAAAAAAAAAAAAAGAATTTACCAAAGCTGATCATGCATTACAATTTTAGTGAAAACTAGGAATTATTACAACCACTTTGAAGACACTTTTTCAAGTAAATAAAAGATTTGTAAAGTACATTACCCAAGCTATTTGCAACCCCATGTAGGTTAGGGGGAAATCATGTGCATTTCTCTATTTCTTCTGTGCGTCTGTATGAACTTGGAACTGAACAGCACAAGCCTACCCGTTATGTGCCTCTCTCATGATGTAAGAGCAATAATGGCAGATTTCTCTTCCATGAATATAGAATTTCCACAGAACATTCCAACAGTTGGGCTGCCTCATAGTATAAGTCATGGAAATCATTTTTGACAAACCTGACTGTAGCAACTTTCTGGCAAATTTAGCTGGCGTATCATATTATGTAAAATGTATAGCATGTGTTTATACATATACATATATTCCATGTCAGCCCCTGATTTATTTGTCACCCTTTTATCACTTTAGTTTTGCAGTGTAAGGATGTTGGTAACATTTCACACTTTCATCTTCATGTAAAATCAAGTTTCTTTGATATTGTGTGAACCAATGTATTTACCACTTTTGTGTTTGGCTGTTACAAATATTTCATAAAATAGAACATAACTCAGCTGCTTTTTCATTTTACAGGCGTAGTATTAGGGTTGTTAGTTCAGCACATGCCATTACTGTTTTTGTATCTGGGAACTGGAACCCATTTATTAGGTATGAAGGTTCACATGGCGTAGAGAAGAACAAAGAACACTAACCTAATCTGTAGTTTTAAATATTGAAGGCATGGTGCCATCTGGTGGGAGAAAAAAAAATTAGAGGAGAAATACAAAGCACCTTGCCCCCACTGATCACAGAGGTTGCTGGGGAAAAGATAAAGGCAGGCAGGGAAAGCAGAGATCAAGTGTCATTTTCTTTTTTTTCTTTTTTTTTTTTTTTTGTTTCTTGATGTATTTTTTTTAATTTAAATTCAAGTTAGTTAACATGCACTGTAGTATTGGTTTCAGGAGTAGAGCCCAGGAATCACTTCCACATAACTCCCAGGGCTCATCAAGTGCCATTTTCTAACCTTCACATATCCACTTGGTGGTGAGGACGAGGTTGTAAGGGGACAGTTACAGACCTGTGGCCGGTCGGCTACAAACCGTGCTGTGCTGAAGGTTTCACAGATAGGAGAACTTGTTCCATCTCCTTCACCTCCATGCCTCATTTCACTCACTTGCCTTTCATCCATCCCTCCATCCATTCATTGACAACTACCCGTAAGGCACTGTTCTAAGCCAATGTCCTCGGCACCACGGAACTTACATTCTGGTAGAAGGACATGGGCTACAACAGTTCCTTTAAGTGATTCAGTGAATGTTTCAGAGAAGAAACTGAGCGGAGCAAGGTCCCTGGAAGTGCTGGATGGAGGGAAAGTAAGGAGGAGGTGCTCCCATTTCAAGAAGAGTGTCCAAATATCTCTGAGTTTTGCCAACACTCAAACCAATAATTTATGGTTACACTATGGTTAGTGCATTTTTTTTATGATGTCTTATTCCTAGATGTCTTTGTAAGACAGAGCAGACTGGGGTCTTGAATGACATGTATAATCACCCATGATTAACACAGTCAGCTAAAGCAGTTCTATTGCACAATGGTGAGCTAACAGTGATACCTAATTTATAAGCTTCTAAACATGATGTACTATTCTTCTGTGCTCTGTACCTTGTTATTTTTCCTAAGACTAAAGTAGTTTAGATGTCTTTCTTGCTGCCTTATTCAAACATTTACAAAATCCTCATTGAGGAATATAGTGCTAGTAAATTGCCCAATCTTTAAATATTATCATTCTTATGTCTGATACCTAACAAAGCATTTGCTATTTGAGCGTTTACCTTATAAATCTTCTAAATAAGAATGTAACTGAATATTAGGAGAGATATCACTAAGGATATCTAAGTAGCAAAACAAAAGACAGATTATGAATAATTTTAGCATGTTATCACATTTATAGAGTCATTATCTAATTAAGTTATGCTAGAATCTGTTTATTAGTAGTTTTTTAAGTTTTTGTAAATTCTAGTTAGTTAACATAAGTGTAATATTAACTTCAGGTGTACGAAATAATGATTCAGCATTTCCATACAATACCTAGTATTCAGCACAAGTGCACTACTTAATCCCCATCACTATTTAACCCGTCCCTCCACCCCTCCCCCCACCACTTCCCTTCTGATGATAACCATCAGTTTGGTCTCTAGTTAAGAAACCAAGAAACAGACTCTTAACTCATACACATATCTTTTTTGTTTGTTTGTTTGTTTTTAGTTTTTAACTTCCAGTTAGTTAACATACAGTATAATATTAGTTTCAGGTTTACAATGTAGTGATTCAACACTTCTATTTTTCCCAAGAAGACATCCAGATGGCCAACAGACACATGAAAAGATTCTCAATATCACTGATCATCAGGGAAATATAAACCAAACCACAATGAGATATCACCTCACACCCGTCAGAATGACTAAAATCAACAAGACAAGAAACAAGTTTTGGTGAGACTATGGAGAAAAGGTAACTTTCTTGCACTGTTGGTGGCAATACAAACTGGTGCAGCCACTCTGGAAAACAGTATGGAGGTTCCTCAGAAAGTTAAAAATAGAACTAGCCTACAATCCCGCAATTGCAATACTAGGTTGCAAAGAACACAAAAAGACTAATTCAAAGGGATACATGCAGTCTTATGTTTATAACAGCATTATCTACAACAGCCAAATTATGGAAACAGCTCAAGTGTCCATTAACTGATAAATGGATAAAGAAGATGTAACCTATATACAATGGAATATTACTCAGCCATACAAAGGAATGAAATCTTTCCATTTGCAACAACATGGATGGAGCTAGAGAGTGTTGTATTTATTAGTATTTACTGTAACTAGGTCCATCACTTGAAAGAACTCAGGATACAATAAATACCACTGAAGATTTTGGTGATTACTTTAATCATGGGTTTGTTTGTTCCTTTATGGTTCTCCACAAACTTAGCAGTCAGACAACCTGGAAGGGAGTTTCAGCTTTGCCCATTGGTTATGACATTTTGATAGGAAACAGTTCAAGTCTTGCAGCGACCTTTGCATCTAGAAGTGACGGTAAAAGTCCACACTGCATAATGGTTAAGAAGCGTTAGAAAAACCTGGTTCTAATCCCAGCTCTGGCACATTCCAGGTGTGTGATATTGGGCATGCTTCAATCTGTCTCTAGTTCAATTTCCCCAGTTGTAAAAGTAAAGTAAGATTTAAAATAATAATTATTATTATCACACATGATAATATAATAAATTTAAAATCAGAAAATGAGACTTGAATGTGACATTACATATAAAATTCTTAGCAAATCTTAGGGTAGACAGTAAATAATAAAGAGAGGTTAACTCCATTAACCTTTCTTGAAAAGGATAACGGTGCATGTCATAGCCACTCATAAATAATACATGAATGCTAATTTAGCATCGATGTGATTATTGTAGTGCACCAGCAATATCACATATATACCTACAACATACCCTCTCTATTCGCTAATCATCAAGACAAAGCTAAAATATGTTTCTAAGGAAACGCAGTGGAAAATTAGTTCTTCACCTGAAAAATGTCCTAATTAATTTCTAAAAAAATAAAGAAAAAAAAATGAAAGCACAAAAAAGTTTATAAGGATTTTAAGTAGGATAACTTCTATGTCCATTCTCCTAAAAGCCCTCTGCTAACCACCATAAAATGACAGCCATTCAGGAACTAAGAAGTTAGAATATGATTGGTTAATCTCATATTTATATTCATTTTCCATTCTCAGTCACACTTAAATTTATTGTAATAGCATTTTAAATACTTTTTTTTTTTTTACTTTAGAGAGCAAGAGCACAAGTGAGAGAGGGAAAGAGAGAGGAAGGGAGGGGGAGAGAGAGAGAGAATCTTAAGCAGGCTCCACACTCAGCACAGAGCCTGATGCAGGGCTTGATCCCAACTCTGGGATTGTGACTACAGCCGAAATCAAGAGTTGGATGCTCAACCGACTGAGTCACCCAGGTGCCCCTAATCCACTTTTAAACTACATTTTTAACTACTCCCAAAACCACGTGTACTCTGAATTTTTCTCTCTCTGCTCAGAATATTGTCCTCTCTGCACTGCCTACCACCACATGCTTATTCAACTCGTGACCTTGCATATATTCTTAAATTTTTGCTTCAAATTTCACCTTCAGGATGCCTTCCTTGTTTCCCTCAGGTGAAATTAAGAATTTTCTCTTCTGTCTTTCTTTAATGCTGTGTATATAACCTCAAATACATTTCCTCTTGAATTTTGATTTGTTCTCGCATGCCTTCATTCTCCCATCAGAATATAAACTTGGGAATCAGAGACCATTTCCAAGTCATTTTTGTATTTTATATGCTTATCACAACGTGTGGAACATGGTAGACACTTATTAAACCTTTGTGAAATATCATTCAAAATGGAAAGAGGATTCTAAGACGTTAGCCAGGAAGAGGCTTTTCCCATTTATGACAAGTAAGTAATTCCTATAAGAAAGCAGTCTAAAATTCAGGGCAAAATTGTTACATCCATAATTTCTAATTGTTATTTATTTTGACATAAGTGAATAGCTTAGTTCATCGACATTATTAAAGTTGAATTTTTCTTATATGCATTTTAATATTTTTTTAAAAAGCTTAACTAGGGGTGCCCGGTGGCTCAGTCAGTTAGGCGCCCAACTCTTGGTTTTCGGTTCAGGTCATGATCTCTTGGTTGGTGAGTTCAAGCCCCGCATGGAGCTCTGCTCTGACAATGTAGAGCTTGCTTGGGATACATTCTCTCTCTCTCTCTCTCTCTCTCTCTCTCTCTCTCTTTGTGCCCCACCCCTGCTCCCTCTCTCTGTCTCTCTAAATAAACAAGCTTACAAAAAAAAGCCTAACTGGAGAAATATAAAAGACATCAAATACCTAATTCTTTTTCTGTCTCTGAGGTTTTATACATACATAACTGCAATTTTTTTCTACATTAGATGTAGAATGAGAAAAAGAGTATGAAAGTGTAAGTGATTCAGTGACACTTTACAACATGGAATTTGAAGTCGAGTTTTCCTGGCATACGCAATGTGCAGAGGCTTGCTATCGATGACTAGCACTTAATCCCAGTGTCGGTCAGCCTCCTCTCCCTTTTGTGGGACGGCAGCAATGCGAACGAATTCCAGCTTCATGCTTTCCAGCCGTTATTCATCGTTTTCAAACACGGTCATCCTAGACCAGCCCTATCTGGAGACAGCACTCTTCAAAGGAACCAGAAGCACAGTGAGGCTTAAAATATCACTCAACAGAAAGATAATGATGCTTTGGCAAGGTTGCGTGATTTGATCGTTAGCCCTTTCGTAAGTGCCACTAAGTACCTCTTTGGCCAAGCATCAGGTTTAGCAAACAATGTGTAATTCAAATCTCCAGTGAGATTGGGCAGGAATGCGCACTGACTAATCAGGGCAGTGCAGAATGAGAAAGCAAAGCACTCTGGGTGCTCAGCTCCACCTGCTTATCTGTAAGGCAGCTCTCCTGGGGCCGATTCGGGCCACTGCGGCCGCAGGTACAGTAGCCAGAAATAGGAAATAAGTCGACTTAGGTTGCTATCCTTGATGCCATAATTATCAGTGGTCTTTTCTAACAGAAAATTAATTAAGTTTAACAGAAATCACAACAGCGGTTTAAAAATAGCAAGCATCAAACTATTAGTGAAAAGAGAACAGCCTTTCAGTGACCTTAAAGCATCCCTAGCAGGAAGGAAACTCCTCTGCGCTAGGCCCTTCACCAAGGGCACTCGCTTTCACCTTTACCAGAACACTGTACATTTAGTGTTGTTGTGCCTATTTCACAGGTTGAGGAAACTGAGGCTCAGAGAAGTTACATATCTTTTCAAGACCTCCTGTTTGGGAGGTATCACATCTAATATTTGAACTCCAGAATCGAATTTCATTTCCACGATAGCAAACGCATCTTTATTTTATTCTTGGACTTAGTATTTCTAGGTCCTATAAATCCTCCTTTCCCAATCCTAACCCGTGTTTCTGTATTCTCATTTCCTTTTCTCTTACACTTTCTAAAACCTTAGGAGAAAGAACCAACTTCATTGCATGCGTCTTATGATTTTGTCCATAACCCTCAAAACCTCCACCAAGGGTAGGTGAATTCTAGACGCTTCTTTTCTGATGTGTGCACTTTCTTGTTCTAGGAGCTCAGTTTTCGAACATGATATCAACTATGTTTCAGAGTGGACTCAGAAACAGGTAAAGAGAAAGCAGTGGCCTCCGTGGAGTTGCTTCATTGGAAAGAAGCTCTCACCATTAGCGATGGGAGCAAAGGTGTCCTTGTTACACTTTGCTTATATTCACGTGTAAACTGTGAAAACTTCATCTTGTACCCAAAGCTAGTTTACCCTGGCTTTTTGCAGAAAACAAACATTTCACTTGACTTTCAGGTTATTTTTTCCTGATTCTAATTTTTCAGACCAATGAGCAACAGCCACTAGAGAACAAATTTATGGCAAGGCCTTAAATTCCTGGAAATGTTTTCTAATTAGATGCTAGTTATACAAGATTATTTATTTTTAGATATGTACCAAGATTTGAATTTTTAGCCTCTTGATTTTAGATTACAGATAAACTAGCAATGTTTGTAATTTGCCTAACGATTCCTATCAGCTGATCAGTCTCACCACCACCACCGCCACCTTATACCCTCCATGTACAACCCCTCCCTGAAGACTTCAGTACCTGCTGTGTTGTCTGTCTGTCTACCTAACTCCCGCCATCATCCTGGCCAACAACTGCCATCACTGATAGCACATATGATCCCCCAGAAAACCAGTCCTTTGATGTCCAAGGATCTTTACCTCTGTCCTCCAGTCCACTTGAAGTACCCTGACCATGGTTTCAAACTAGTTAATGTCATCCCCCCCAAATGGCTCTTCTATATTATTCTCAAATTCAGAGCAATTACAATATACTGTAATTATGACTATCTCATTCTATTGTTCAAACCATATCAATTCCTCTACCTCATCAACACCTCTGATTCTACTGTTTCCCCACCTAAAGTCCATACCTGTGTTTACTTCCTTCATTTAAGCTTGGATCCCAGAGCATTTTTCCCCCACTGGCCTGCCACTTTCCTCAACTATCTTGCCCTACTCCCATGCACAGATGCTTGTGAAACCCCCTCTACCAGTCCTGAGGCTGCTGGGACTGAGATGAGTGTGTCTACTGACTCATGGGGCTCTGTCCTAACAGGGCCTTTCATTACCATCCTCTCCTGTCCCAGGAAGTTCTTCTTAATTGCCCTTACAGCCCTGTTTAACTTTGCTGGAACTTATTACCCAACCATCTCCCTCTCTTCCATATTTAGGTTTTTTTTTTACATAGTTATTAAATTATGAAATATTTATTGAACGCCTATTATTTGCCAGACCCTAACCTCAGCAAATGGCCTCCACTCCTACCTTGCAAAGAAAATGGGGTCCATTAGCGGAGTAAGTCTTCAGGTTCTTGTCATGCCACCTATGTACTGCCCAGCATTCCTACTTACCCTTCCCTGCTTCCCTCTGTAGGAAAGGGTTCCCACCCTCATTCTATTTAAGTATCACAGACGCTTCCACCCAAAGATGCTTCCATCCTTCCATCCATGCTTGGTTTTGTACTCCCTTAACACCTGCTCTCCTTGTCCCCAGTGTCTTCCTTTCTACTGCCCCCATGCAGCTAGCATGAAAACGTCCTCAATCTCTCTAAATTAGAAAACAAACCAAGCAAAACAAACAAACAAGCCTCTCCTGCCTGTACTTTCCATTCTGGCTACTGTCTTTCTTTCTTTTCCATCAACTGACTCACTTCTAATTTACTCCTCAGCCTCCTGCAAACCAACTTCCCTTTGCATCAATTTATCATATCACTCACCGAGGTAATCAGTGTTCTCGGTGTTGATATACCTACCCATGGACACTTGATAGTGTTTATCTTCACCCTCATGAAATGTTTGACACTCTTACCTGCTATCCCTCCCTTAACTTCAGAGACATGTTGGGCTCCTGGTTTTCTTCTCATCCTGTCAGGTTCTTGGTGGGTCCCTCATTCTCTCTGCCCTGTGCTTTGAGTTTAAAGTCCAGATCCACTAACATGGCAAACCTTTGTCTTCTCCCCAGGGACTCCTGGCTTCCTCTCCATCACAACACAGACCATTTCACTTTTCCTTGTCCCCAACACCTTCCATTTTCACTTTGGTCTGGCAATGCCTACTCGTTCACCAGCATCACCTTCTCTGGGACCTTTCCCCAGACTTCCATAGCACTAATCACCCAATATTGAAATTGCCTGTCTCTCCATTGGACTCTAAACTTCTTGGAAGCTCAAATTATGAGGAATATATTGGGTTTTTTTTCTTTAGCACAGGACCTGGCATATAGGGGCTCAGTGATTTTAAATTTATATTATTTATTAATTCTGGGCATGTATCTTTTCTCTGTACCTCAGCCAAACTTTCCTTAAAACTTATACTTTCCCATAAGATATCTCAAAGATATAAGCTCCCTATTCGATGCTTAAGCATTGTTCTCTTAGATGTAGTACTTTGTAGGTACACATTATTAACATTCAAAACAATTCAACTGGTCATAACATTATAAGAGAACAGTAAGAAGTCAAGCCCCTATAGAGTTTAGTATGCGTGATAAATTCTATTTTAATTGACATGTTCTCTCAAGGTCAAAGAATGAAGTCACATATTACAACATGCCACTAAGTCCTACACTAAAATAGTAGCAAACATGAAGAGACAGCCATCAGTGGAACAAAACCAACATTTCATAGCCCAAGTACACAACAGACAGTGTAGCATTTCCTATTGCTGCTGTAACAAAATACCACAAGTTTAGTGACTGAAACCCACACAAATGAATCATCTTACCACTCTTTAGCTCAGAAGCCCAACACAGGTCTCACTGGATAAATCCAAGTGTAAGGCAGGGCTGAAGCCCTTCTGGTGGCTTTACGGGAGAATTCACATCCTTGTCCTTTCTAGCTTCTCAAGGCTGCCTCAATTCCCTGCTCAAGGACCTCTTCCTTCATCTTTAAAGGCATCTGTCTGATTTTCATTCCATCAACACACCTCTTTCTCTGATAACAGCCAAGAGAGATTTTCTTCTCTTAAGGATTTATGTGATTCAATTGTCCTCACCTGGATAATTTATGATAATCCACCCATTTCAATGTCTTTAACCTTAATAATGCCTGCAAATTTCCTTTCCCATATAAAGTAACATATTTACAGGGTTTGGGGATTAAGACATGGAGATCTTCATTTGGGAGACTATTATTCTGCATACTGCCTACATTTAGTATATATAAAAGTGATATCTCATATCAAGGATATGAGAAAAAGGATGAAAAAGGAGAAAAGAATGGATTTCTTTTTTTTTAATTTTTTTTTTTAAATGTATTGCCATCATCTTTTAATTTTTTTTTTTCAACGTTTATTTATTTTTGGGACAGAGAGAGACAGAGCATGAACGGGGGAGGGGCAGAGAGAGAGAGGGAGACACAGAACCGGAAACAGGCTCCAGGCTCTGAGCCATCAGCCCAGAGCCTGACGCGGGGCTCGAACTCACGGACCGCGAGATCGTGACCCGGCTGAAGTCCGACGCTTAACCGACTGCGCCACCCAGGCGCCCCTCTTTTTTTTTTTTAATTTTTTTAATGTTTGTTTATTTTTGAGAGAGAGTGACAGAGTGCAAGCAGAGGAAAGGCAGAGAGAAATGGGGACACAGAATCTGAAGCAGTTTCCAGGCTCAGAGGCTCTGTCAGCACAGAGCCGGATGCAGGGCTCAAACCCACAAACCTTGAGATCATGACCTGAGCTGAAGTCAGATGCTTAACTGACTCAGCTACCTAGGTGCCCAATTCATTGATCTTTTAATCGAGAATATATTTTTCCTCACTTCTCTAGAGTGGAAATTTTACTAGACAATGAACAATAATAGCTGGAGAGTGCTTCACATGAATCAAACGAATGAATGAACCACAACAACAAAGGGCAAAGTTATAATCCCTATTGCAATTAACATATAGACAAAGTCCACAATGATGACAACCTTGTTCTTTTAAAAGTTTTTAGGGGCGCCTGGGTGGCGCAGTCGGTTAAGTGTCCGACTTCAGCCAGGTCACGATCTCACGGTCCGTGAGTTCGAGCCCCGCGTCAGGCTCTGGGCTGATGACTCAGAGCCTGGAGCCTGTTTCCGATTCTGTGTCTCCCTCTCTCTCTGCCCCTCCCCCGTTCATGCTCTGTCTCTCTCTGTCCCAAAAATAAATAAACGTTGAAAAAAAAATTTTTTTTAAGTTTTTAATGTTTATTTATTTATTTTTGAGAGAGAGAAAGAGGGAGGGGCAGAGAAAGAGATACAGAGACACAGAACCTGAAGCAGGCTCCCAATGCAGGGCTGGAACCTATGAACCGTGAGATCATGACCTGAGCTGAAGTCGGACGCTTAACCGACTGAGCCACCAAGGTGCCCCAAGGATGGATTTCTTAATAAATGATATTGGATCAATCATACAGACATTTGGACAAAGATAAATTATACCTGTATCTCACAGTTTCATGAGAATAAAGTCCTTAGATTAGAGCTCTAAATGTACAAACATAAATAAATAAATCATACATATACCCCAAAATGAGAAAACATGAAAGACTGATAAATTTGACTTCATTATAGAACGTCAAAATTCAAATTACAAGAGAATACATTTTCAGTTTTCATTAGGGAAAGAAAAGTTAACCTTGCTGAGATAAAAATAACTCTTAAAAATAGAAAAGAAGATGAAATTACAATTAAAATTGACAAAGGAGGGACACCCAGGTGGCTGTCAGTTAAGCATCTGACTGTTAATCTCAGCTCAGTCCGTGATATCCCATTTCATGAGATCGAGCCCCACAAGGGGCTTTATGCAGACGGCGCAGAGCCCACTGGGGATTCTCTCTCTCCAGGGCTCTGCCCCGCCCCCTGCATGGGTGCTGGCTCTTTCTCTTCTTTTCTGTATCTCTCTCAAAAGAAATAAATAAACACTTAACTGATTGATTAACTAATTAAAATGGACAAAAGATATGAACACAGTTCACAAAAAGTAAAAAGTCCTAGCCATAAAGAAAAAAATTATCAGTCTCTCTCATAATTGGAAAGACATAAACTAAAATCATACTATGATATCATTTCTTTTCTACTAGGTTAAAAACTATTGAGAAACTTGGTAATGTGCTCTGTGGTAAAGCTTTAAAGTTACAAACACTCAAATACATTCTTAGAGAAGTACAACATGATGCAAACCCAATGGAAGACAATCTGCTGATAGTTAATAAAATTATATACACATATATCCTTTGGCTTAGTAAGAATTTCTAAGAATCTACCTGAACTCCAGTTTGATGAATGAGAAAGGACAGTGTCTAGGAAAGAAAACGGGATGTTTTCAAAGATAAATTATTAATTGTATTTAGTATGTTTCCTTTTGTGTGACACTGAAATATGTATATATGCATAAATTTTACATATATATGTGTGTGTGTGTGTGTGTGTGTATATATATATATATATATATATATATATATATATATATAAAGTTTGCTCGGTTTTGCTACAAAGAAACACAGGAAAGATAGATAGAAATTAATGACAATTGTCAACCATAGGATGTGGATAGGAACCTGATGAAGGTGAAGAAAAATCTTCTTTATACCTTTTAATATAAATTTGACTCTTAAAGTTCTAAATGATTTACATATTGAAATATTAAAATTAAAGAGAAAAAAAACAAGCTCTAACATTGAGCACACTGAAAGAAATGAAGCTTGTTGTGTACAACATTGTGCATGTTAGCATATGAAGTAAATGATTACAAGGAACTTGAACGTAGTACTCCGTAGATCCCTAGTGGGACATATTCTGAGGATAAAATAACTCGACGCTATGTCTTAGTGACGGCAGTGCTATTGGTACTGCACTTTGGAAAATATTCCAGTTGTATCACAGGATGAAGCAAATAAGTCAATACCATAATGTTGTTGGGAATTCTGACTTTCGGTGTAAGAGAAAAGACATTCAAAGAAACATAAAAATTGAACTGTATTGTTAAATTGCGGTGAAAATTCATTTTTTTAAAGCATAGGTTTCCTGGCTCTATTCACAGAAAAAGCCTAGAAGCAACGACTCCCCAGTAGCCACGAGCAACCCTAGCATCCAGATTTTTGTTTCTAAGTAACATTCGCATTAGGTCCAATCCACTGAGAAGCAGACACCAGAGTTGATTTCAGTGTGCAAGAGGCTTCAAGGAGGCATCAAGCCAGGATGCAGGCCTGACCTACGCAGGAGGAAGAGAAGGAGGGGAGGAAAGGGATCAGATGGGAAGAGTCTTGAACTGCTGCATGGACTGCGGCACAGAAAAGATCAGCCAGGCCAGCTGAGAGTCCTCATGCAAAGTTCAGCTGTCAGCAGAGTCTTGTATCTTGCCAGATTGAGCCTGTCTTCGTAGCCTTGCCATGCTCAGTCCTTTGATGGAAGAAGCCATAAGAAGCATGGCCTCCATTTTAGTCATGGATCCAGATGAGGAGTAACTCGTGCTGTCAGCCAGTTACGTTTCCCATGGCAGGAGATTGGAGTGGTTCATTTCCATGGCCATCACAGCATTCCCCCCCGCCAAAAGGAAATTGTGGATTCTTTGGACAGATGGCAGATTCCAGTTCTGGGCAGGAAAAGTAAGAAGCAAAGCTAGGATATTTTGTATCAAAAAATGAAGAAATACTCAAAGGCTACGGGGGTCATCTATGGAAGGGCTCAGGAGCTATCCTGAAGAGGTTACCACTGACCAAATTTGGGGTAATATGTGCATTGCCTCAAAAAGAATATTGAGGGGTGCCTGGGTGGCTCAGTCAGTTAAGCATCTGACTCTTGATTTCGGCTCAGGTCATCATCTCATGATTGGTGAGTTCGAGCCCCACATCAGGCTCTCTGCTCTCAGCACAGAGCCCACTTCGAATCCTCTGCCCCCCCCCACCGCCCCCGCGCCTCACCTGCTCTCTCTCTCTCTCTCAAAAATAAACAAACATTGAAAAAATAGAATATTGAGAACAACTGATGGTTCCCAGGGGGAGGGGGTTGGGGGATGGGTAAAATAGGTGATGGAGATTAAGGAGTACACTTGTGATGAGTACCGGATGTTGAGTATCGAATCATGAACTGTACACCTGAAACTAATATTACACTGTAGGGTAACTAACTGGAATTTAAATAAAAACTTTTAAAATTTTTAAATAAAAAGGAATATTGAACCTAATTTAACATATGAATAAGTTAAAATCTAATAATTTATAGTATAATGACACTTTAAAAATTAAAAAAGAAGAAAAAAGGAAAGCTTTTTTTACAGAAGAACAATCTAGTGTAAATAGAAGTAGAAATAATATATCTTAAAAATCACCAATTTGGAACCTCCAATGTAATGACTGATACAGGTAGAGAGCATCAGTGGATGCAAAAACCAATAGATAAAAGATAGTTTGGCAACAGGTAAAAAGTTCCTATTGAAAAATATACTTTTATCATGAAGAGACATGACAATTACAACCTTCAGTGATCAAAACAACCATCACTTAAAGTAGACAACTCAACAATGGGAGCCTTCCTCTGCGATATAAAAAAGTGAAATGTACACCATCACCTATGAAATATTTTTCTCTCTCCAAAATTAGCCTGAATCTAATCAACTATTATACCTAACAGGATTCAGGAGGGAGTTAAAATGATTAATGATGAAATAACCAGACAAATACAGAATGTGAGATGTTCTAAGAAAACTGGCTTAGATCCTTCCAAAAGATAAAGTTAGACAAAAAAAGAGGGACAGAGAGAGAATGGCTACCTCTAGACTGAATGAGTCATCATCACCAATTTCTGAATCTCAATTGGATCTTGGACCAAATAAAGTATCTACAAAAGACATTCTTGGAACAATGAGAGAGATTTGAACCAAGACTGGATATTCAACAACATTGTGAAGTAATTGTTTAATTTCCTAATGATGATAGTGTGATTATATAGCAGAATGTCCTTATTCTTAGTAAAGTCATGGTCAAGGATTTCGGAGTGAAATGTTATGATCTTTTCCAATTACTTTTATATTATATAATACATATAGCATACATAGGTCAGGGAGCAGATAGAGGGATGATAGATAGATAGATAGATAGATAGATAGATAGATAGATGATAGATAGATAGATGATAGAAAAAGCAAATATAAAACATTTAGTACATGGAGGTAGAGAATGTGTGTGTTTATTATAACCTTTCAACTTCTCTGCATATTTGAAATTTTCATAATAAAATTTAGTAATAAAAAGATAGTCTTAGATAAAGATAGCATAAGAAATGAAGGCAAGGCACTTTTTAGCTACTGTAAGAAAAGATTAAAGAAAGACTTTAGCAATTTTGATTTCACATTACTGTGCAATGACAATGCTAATTAGGGGAAGTGTCTGTGAATCCTAATGGTTCTGGGTATGTTTCCTATTATATTGCGTCTTTCCTACCTTTTATTTCTTCTTCAGTTATTATACTCTTTGCTGGAGAGAACAATCATAAAATCCAAGTCAAAAATATAAGAGCAGGAGAAGGGCCTGTCCTGGAAGATAATTACCAAGATTACCTTAAAGCATTGTTCCACATTATTACTGTGCTTTTGCTGTGCTGATATAACTGATGTCTACTGATTTACAGACTACTACAGCAATCCCAACTGGGCAGATTGCTAATTTACAGATTACTTGAGCAATTCAAAGTTGACACAGTGAGAACAAAACTTAAGTAACTTTAAACTGGCATCACCTCATATACTCCGAAATGAGAAGTTTAACCCCTAAAATGAATGAGTCCTTTTGTTTTCAGAATTTGAGGATAGTAGTTACCAGTATGGGCCTCACACTAGTGACGAAATGCCTGTTGGATTTACGAGCTGGGCTCTCTGTCCTCATATTTCTTGATGGGTTCCTTCCCTAGGCCAATTTCTAGGGCCTGAAGGGAGGCATGGGCTTTATCAAAGTCGCCTTGTTTCGCAGAATCCGGCAGTACCAGCTTCTCTGAAGGTGTCAAGACGAGGTCAGCTCCAAAGATAATAACACAACGTGGAATTCAAACCAAATTCATTTTGTTTTGCACTGGCCTCCTTTCCAAAGTCTCCCAAACTGTAAGTGTAGCTTTAAGGAAGAAATGCTTTCAAAACCATACTTGTTTAAGAAACTCTACAAATAACCCCAGAGATTTTATCAGGGCATATAGGGCATCAATTGTTACTATGAACCAACAGTATTTAGCAGTTAACATCTTGTATCACACACATTTCAGTTCACACTAACAAAACAGTACAACACTGCTTGCTAAATGAGTTAGTCGGGTCAGTGTGTGAACCACACCAAGTAAATCATCACAATTATTAAAGGACTGCTAAGTTTAAGGAACATATGGAGGAGTCAAAGAGATGAAACATCTCTCTCTAAACTGCAGGCTCAATCTCTCAACTATTTTCATAAGAAACACTATAGTACAGTATAGCGTGGTACAGCTGTAAATCAAATATGGACTCTGACCCCCTGGGTATTTATAGTTCTATAAAAGAGATGAAACCAATTCCTAAATAGCCATAAAGCTGAGACTGCTGTGGTAAATCCTCGAGAAAGATCTTAAATAACTTCAAAATCATCTTTGATTTCTTCCCCTTTTTTCACTTGGACCTCAAACCCAGTAATCTCTACCTCTCATCTTTCTATTCACATGGACACCATCCAAGTTTAGCTTTTTTTTTTTTTTTTTAACATTTCATTGTAACAGATCACTGCCTCCCACCATGGGATCACTCCTCTGTCCCATCCAACTGCCACAAAAACACAGACCTAATGCTGTCATGGCCTGAACTCAGAAATAGTGACCCACCAAGAAGACATCCAGGTAGCCAACAGATGCATGAAAAGATGCTCAACATCACTCATCACCAGGGAAATGCAAATCAAAACCACAATGAGACACGGCCTCACACCTGTCAGGATGGCTATTTTTAAAAAGACAAGAAATAACAAGTGATGGCGAGAATATGGAGAAAAGGAAGCCTTCATGCATTCTTGGTGGGAATGAAAACTGGTGCAGCCACTGTGGAAAAGAGTATGGAAGTTCCTCAAAAAAATTAAAATAGAATTACAATATGATCAAACAATGCCATTTTGTGTATTTATCTGAAGAAAACATATATCAAAATGATATCTGCACCTCATGTTCATTGCAGCATTATTTACAATAGCCAAGACATGGGAGCAACCTAAGTGTCCACCAATGGATAAATAGTTTATATATATATATATATATATATATATATATATATATATATATATATTTCACATTTTCTTTATCCATTTATCCATTGATGAAATATTATTCAGCCATAAAAGGAAGGAAATCTTGCCATTTATGACAACATAAATGGCTTAAGGGCGTTATGCTATATGAGATATGTCAAACAAAGAAAAAAAACCAAGGTCATAAATACAGATTGGTGGTTGTCAGAGGTGTGGGATAGGGGGTGAACAAAATGGGTAAAGGTGAAAAGGTACAAGTTTCCAGTTATAAAATAAATAAGTCATGGGATGTACAGCATGGTGACTACAGTTAATAATACTGTATTGTATATTTAAAAGTTGCTAAGAGAGCAGATCCTAAAAGTTCTCATCACAAGATTTAAAAAAAAAAGCAACTTGTGGGGCGCCTGGGTGGCGCAGTCGGTTAAGCGTCCGACTTCAGCCAGGTCACGATCTCGCGGTCCGTGAGTTCGAGCCCCGCGTCGGGCTCTGGGCTGATGGCTCAGAGCCTGGAGCCTGTTTCCGATTCTGTGTCTCCTCTCTCTCTGCCCCTCCCCCGTTCATGCTCTGTCTCTCTCTGTCCCAAAAATAAATAAACGTTGAAAAAAAAAAATTTAAAAAAAAAAAAAAAAGCAACTTGTAACTATATGTGGTGGTAAATGTTAACCGGATTTACTGTGGTGATCATTTCACAATATATACAGATATTGAGTCATTATGTTGCATACATGAAACTAACAAAATGGTATATGTCAATTATATTGAAATTTTAAAAAAAGAAATAGACCCTTGTTTGTTACAAAATGATGTATGATCCATCGGTGTAGACATGGTTGGTCTTGTTATCGTAAACCAAACTCGACTCCCGGCCTCATCTTCTCTGTCCCCTCATGTCCTGCACATCCAAGACTCTAGCCTCACAAGTATTCACTTTTCTGGTATATGCCCTGCACTGTGATGACTTTGTGTCTTTGATTATGGAGTTCATTCTGCAGGGAGTACCTTCCCTTCCCCTCATCCTCCTTCAAAGTTGGGTTTAATTCTTCAAGGTCAACTTCTCTTAAGCCTTTCCCAATGTCTCCTGTCATGATTATTCATTTTTTCCTTGGAATATTCATAGCTTTTAAATTATATCTTTTGATTATCATATTTGCACTGTGCCTTGTATTTTATTTACATAATGATACTATACAACTTGCAAAGTACTTTTCACAAATGTCTAAAACTCACAACCGTGATTTAAGTGTAGTTCAGATGAGGGAATAGATTCATGGAATT
Source organism: Leopardus geoffroyi (assembly GCF_018350155.1). Classification (NCBI taxonomy): domain Eukaryota; kingdom Metazoa; phylum Chordata; class Mammalia; order Carnivora; family Felidae; genus Leopardus; species Leopardus geoffroyi. The sequence goes on from NC_059326.1 coordinate 17,106,531, forward strand.
AAATGCTATGCCCAGGTCTCACAGTCAAGTAGCCCTTCAGAAATCTTTCTTAACTATGGAACTTGTAAATCAGAGTTTCTATAGTTCTGCTTCCCCTCGTTGATCCTGGGTCCCGGGCAGGAGCCAAAACTCTGCTTATTGCCGGGGCGCCTGGGTGGCGCAGTCGGTTAAGCGTCCGACTTCAGCCAGGTCACGATCTCGCGGTCCGTGAGTTCCCCGCGTCGGGCTCTGGGCTGATGGCTCAGAGCCTGGAGCCTGTTTCCGATTCTGTGTCTCCTCTCTCTCTGCCCCTCCCCCGTTCATGCTCTGTCTCTCTCTGTCCCAAAAATAAATAAACGTTGAAAAAAAAAAAAAAAACTCTGCTTATTGCCTAGAACATAGTCAACCTCAGTGCCAACTGACTGAATCATTGAGGCTCCTGCTGAAATTCCTTCCCCTGACCGCCTCTCTCTTTAGCAGAGGTCACTTCAACCCCTTGAAAGAATTTATGAAGATAGAGGCCAATAATCAAAACTGAATCAAATTCACCTACTTCCTATATTGTACTCCAGGTGAAGAAACTGTGCCTTTATCCTGCTTCTGAGACAAAGACTCAAAGTAATGACCAATCTTTCCCTTTTATCTCTAGTCCTAAGTTCCTGTCTTAAAAATCTGCCCAACTAAAGCAATAAACAGACACATCACAAAAGAGAAAATATACCTAATAAGCTAAAATGTAGAAAAGTATTAAGCCCCCATTACTGATTACACACGAGTGAGGCTGTGTTGTGCGCCAGGCACAATTCTGACAAAACCCCCTGTGTCAGGTAAACACAAGAACCATTCCACTTCTCAGATGAAGAAACCGAGGCTCAAAAGGTTACATGACTTTCCCACTTCTAATAAGAGATAGAGGTAGAACTTGCCCAGAAGATACTTGAGGCATGGGACATTGTTTGTGTTTTGCCTGGTAGAATATATACACACATGTATGTATGCATGTATAGATGCTTATATGCCTTTGTAGATAATTGCTAACACACAATGCTAGAAAATGTATGTTGAAGTTGATACCCTTATATCTTCTTTTGGCAATTTTAATTTTCCCAAGCCTTTTTAGAAAACAATACAAACTTATTTATCATTATCCATATCCTTTGGTGAATCTTTTTGAAATGACCATTGCACAGTGGTTAAGAATGTTTGATTGGGAGTTAAACAGACTCTATTCTTTTTCTTTCTTCCTTCCTTTCTTTCTTTCTTTCTTTCTTTCTTTCTTTCTTTCTTTCATGCCTATAGTCTTTATTCAGATTAGCAAAATTTAAAATAACACAGTAAATTAGAACATTCTCATACATTGCTTATGGAGTGTGAATTCCTACATTTTGGGGAAGAAACATGGCATTATCTCTTTAAAAACAGAGAGAAAATATATTTTGACTCTACAATCTAAAACTTGGAGATCAATCATGCAATAGAAGAGTAGCAACACATTGTATAAATGAACAAGAATGTTTATTGCAACATTGTTTGTATAATGAAGAATAAAAATTAAAGTCTGGATGGTTCTTGCACTTTTTCAACATCAGTGACATTCTTCTTATTTGTTTTGTGACCTGGGAGGTTGACCTGTATGATTTACATCAGGACAGACTATTCTTTACTAGTTGTGTGATCGAGGGAGTATTCATTGGGGCTTTATACAGAGGTAAATAAAGCTTATATATATGTAATGTAATATCTCTCTCTCTCACACACACACATACACATCCAACATTACACGTTTTAGGTGGGAACCAGAGACATAGAAAGGTCAGTAAATCTGCTCGCCCCTAAATGCCAGCCCTGAGCCTAAGCCCTGCCACTCACTCTCAGGCCTTCCTGGATCCCTGCACCTGCCTCTGTTGCCACATTGCATCTGTTCTTATGCTCTGGTGATTTTCCTCTGCCTTTCCGATCGTTAAACCTGCTATGGCTTATTTCATCTGTATCCTTTCCTCAGCTTACAGCATATACCCCGCAGTAAGAAACATATGAATAGGGGTTGACTTGTAATTTGGTAATCCATATAAGACAGGAACTCACAACTGAAATAAAAACCATATGGAAATTAAATTCTGACCATATTTCAACAAATAGAAGCTATTGCTTAGACACCATATCATAATCATCTCATTATCACCATCATCATCATCATCACCATAATAAAATAGAGCACATTAAGTAGTATGCAAAGTTGAGCAAGGTTCTGATAGGGAAATATCAAATATTCCCATCACTTTCTTTAGGTCAGATGGGGTTCATTATCTTGGAAAATGCGACTGGAAAAAATCATAATTCTTTAGAGATTTCACCATTGCATTTCTTTTTCAATGACTCCATTATTGATAGTAAGATTAGCAAAAGTGAAAAATTGATTATGAATATACTAAAATAATTGGAGATACAGTTTATTGAGTACCTATTACATATTAGGAAGTCTGCTGTGCAATTTACATACATTATCTAAGCTAATCTTCTCAATGATTAAAGACATAGTAGTATAGTAAATATATGATAGGATAGGATAGGATAGGATAGGATAGGATAGGATAGGATAGGATAGGATAATGGGTCAGGAAACTAAAGCTCAGAACAATTAAGTTATTGGCCCATAACTGATAAGTGGAAGAACAAGGTTAACTATAGATAATTATTAAGTCCACTCTCTTTCCTCTCTGCCACATCTATTTAGCTGAGACATTCTTGCAATAAAGGATTAGTTTATCTTTTAAATGGAAAGTTTATTTTATGCTTTATTGCTTACAGACGGTCCCCGACTTCACAAGGGTTTGGCTTATGATTTTTTGACCTTACAATCATGTGAAAACGGTAGGCATTCAGTAGGAACCACAAATCAAATTTTGAACTTGTGATCCTCTCTCATGAAGCTGGGTAATGAGCCACAGCTCCCAGACAGCCATGCAATCATGCGGGTGAACATTTGATACCCTGACAACCATTCTGTACCCATATGACCATTCTGTTTTTCACTTTCAGCACGGTATTCAAGAAATTATGAGATATTCTGCACTTTATTATAAAAGAGGCTTTGTGTTACATGATTTTGCCCAACTGTAGGCAAACGCCAGTGTTCTGAGCACATTTAAGGTAGGCTAAGCTAAGCTGTGATGTTGTATAGTTGACGTGTGTTGAATGCATTTTCAACTTAGAACATTTTCTTTTTAATTTTTTTTTAACATTTATTTATTTTTGAGACAGAAAGAGACAGAGCATGAACAGGGGAGGGGCAGAGAGAGAGGGAGACACAGAATCCGAAACAGGCTGCAGGCTCTGAGCGGTCAGCACAGAGCCCGACGTGGAGCTCGAACTCACAGACCGGGAGATCATGACCTGAGCCGAAGTCGGATGCTTAACCGACCAAGCCACTCAGGCACCCCCATTTTCAACTTATAACAGGTTTATCAGGACATAACCCCATTGTAAGTCAAAGAAGATCTGTGTATTCAATGTGTTGACTGTTGAAACATCTTTGATTTGCCTCTGTCTTCCAATTTTGTAAAAAGTTGACTAAATTACTACATTTACTACATTACCACAAGGTTTATTGCATTAGGTATCACAAGACCCGGGTTTTGTTTTAATCTTCCGTGTGAACTTGGACAAACCAGGACATTTTTGTGCCCCTGTTTATTTGCTGTATATAATTGGGAGTCTGAACTAGGTGACTTAAGATTTTATCTAGCTCTGTTATTTCTCTATTAAATCTACATTGATTCATCTTGAATTTATTCTCCAAATGGAGGAAAAATATGCGGTTCTCTCAAGAATTTTTTTCATCAGCATAAAAGACTATTAACTCAAATAACATGATTTAAGAAAAAATAGCTTCTTTAACTTGGAAGTTATGGTGACGAAGGACTCAAAATGTTACCTATCTACTCAAAACACCATACATAAGATTTGTCAATGTTTTCTACTGGAAGAGAATTTTTTAATTAATTATTACTTTTTTAATTTTAGAGAGAGCACATTGTGAGAGCAGGGGAGGGGCAGCGGCAGAGAGAGAGAATCTTAAGCAGGTTCCGTACTCAGCATGGAGCATAGGACTCAATTCCACAACTCTGGGATCATGACCTCAGCCAAAATCAAGAGTTGGGTGTTCAACTGACTGAGCCACCCAGGTGCCCTTAGAAAGGAATTTTTAAGTCCTCAATATTAATCACGATTTTGACACTGTGAGTCCTCAATATTTACCTATATATTACTAAAAGGTGGAAGGAAAGAGAAATGTCCACAATCAGAGCATGACATGAATTAGTAAAGACTTTGCAGCCTGCAATAGTAAATTTCAGGTCTGAGGTCCTGAGGTTTGATCTCCTTAGTCTGTAGTGACTTTGTCCCAATTATCACCAATGTGATTTGACTATCTTCACATTGAAAGAAGCAGTATCTCAGAACGTAGATGAGAAAGGCATTTGCACTAGAATTCTCACTGACATTATCAGAACCGCCCTCATCTTCCCTTCTGGGTGTCTGGCTAAAAGGCCAGCTGTGGAGTATGAATTCTCACACTCCCACACTACTCCTTCCAGGGAAATTAAAGAAATGACAGGCAACTCGTCAAAACATTTGGCATCTTAGTATCTGTGCCTCCCATATCAGTGTCTTCTCTGATGTTGTCAGGAAAGCAGGTGGTTCTACATAAGAAAGCAAGATTGGGAGCCGTGAGGTTCTACTTCACTCTGTCAGTGTGATCACCTTACCTGAATTTTAGGCTCTGTCTAAGCTAGAAAGACTCTATTGTTACGAAGTAATGTCTGAAATGAATGACTAAAGAAGGCAACCACATTGTGTTAGTAGTGACTTTAATCAAAATCTTAACTTTCTACCATAAAAACATTCTGTAATGAACTAGGAATTTGAACTAAGGAAAGGATATTTTTGTTCTACTTAAAAGCATTTAGAATTTATCTGAACTATTATCATCAGTTCCAGGCATTGTACTTTAAGAAGAAAATGGCTAAATAGAAATATAACCAGGAGAAAATCACCAGGTGGGTGAAGGAACATGAGACCAAAGGTTGAAGTAATTGGGGGAGGGGAGGTTATCTTGGGGAAAAAAATGAATGTTCAGGAGGAAGATGATGATTATGTTCAAATATCACTTGAAAAGAAGGATTATATTTGTTGAATAAGACCCTAAGGTTTAAAATAAACTCAGGGGCGTCTGGGTGGCTCAGTTGCATAGGTGTGTGACTCTTGATTTCGGTTCAGGTCATGGGCTCACGGTTCGTGGGTTTGAACTCTGTGTCAGGCTCCACGCGGGCAGTGCAGAGGCTGCTTGGGATTCTCTCTCTCCCTCTCTCTTCCTCTCCCCCACTTTCTTTCTCTCTTTCAAAATAAATAAACTTAAAAAAGTAAAATAATAAAATAAAATAAACCCAATGGATAAAAGTGCTAGGTAGAGAAACACTAAGTTGAGAAGGAAAAAAAATACTACTAATTTTTGGGTATCTCTGAAAAAGTAAGGGCTCCCTTGGAAGATACCGTAGTAATATATTTCCTATCACTAGAGAAAAGGTTAACAATGACCTGATGGCTAATGTAAAATGGATTCTGACACTGAATGACTGAGTGAGCCAGATGACCATTTGTGTCAATGAGAGAATCTTATTCTGTGACAACAAAGTTCCTAGACAAGTGACAAAGAGCTTCTAAATAATGCAAATCGAGTATAGAAATAAATAAATGTTATTATTACCCCAATTACAAAATGTTTCTTTTTTCATTCTCCTTAAAAGATAACTCCAACTGATTTTTCTTTCATCCTAAAGTTCACAAAGAACATGTCAAGTAGATAAATTGTTAGAAATAAAGTATTTATTTCCAATTTTGTCAATTCTTTATGCAATCAACTGAAAAAAAAGTGCCCAGGACGAAGATTTCATTCATTGAAATTTTACAGAGCAAGTAGAAAAGCAAATGGAAGAAGAGAATAGTATTTAATTAAAATAAGGAAAAAGGAAAAGAAAACAAGTCTGAACAGATGCCAAACTACTAAGTAAGGAGAAATTTTAACTTTTTTACTCGTTCATAACATTTCCAATTTGTTCCAAAAATCTGTCTTACTTTAAAAAGTTATATTTAAAATACATTTTAAAGTAAAGCTAACAGAGGACCAACTCTTCTTTGCTCAATAAATATGAATGAGTTTTGTTATAGAAGTTCTCAAAATATATGGCTTTAAATATGATTTAAATTTGGATTGTGCTCTGAATAAAATGTCTATTAAATTTAAATACATACCAAAGGAATAACATAAGGAGAGCGAAACACTACTCCTTTCTTCATGAAGCTTATAGTCAAAGAGAAAGGGCAAGAGATGCATCCATGAAATATCTAAGGGCCAGGTTTACCAATTAACATATGAACAGAGTGGGGGTCGTTAGAGAGTAGTATATACTATATACATAAAAGTTAAGGATTCCTAAATAAAAGCAGAGCTAAAATTAGGTGGTGTTACATGAAAATATTTTCTGGGTGAGATAAGGACGTTAATGCAAGTTTTAAAGAAGATTAGAGACTCGGAACAAAGTTAGATTAATTGTAATCATGTGACTCCTCCTCTATCACTCTTGTAATTATTAAATAATTTCACGGATTTTTAAAAAGAAAAGGCCGTTCCTTGCCTCTGTTTCCAGATCATTTGACTTTGATTTGCTAATTAATACTTTAGTTCAGGTTTGAGAAAAGTTTTGTTATTTAGGCGCAGGTACCCACATGATGGATGTTCTTCTTGGGCACGAGAAGTTTTAGGACATACTGTCAAAATAAGCTTTGCCCCAACTTGCATTTGAAACAAGAGAGGTCACAGAAGGAGAGCTTGTGTTCTGCTGACTGCATTGAGTGCCCTCGCATCCCTTGGGTAGAGATGTTGATGATGTAATAGGTAATTTCATGCATTAATAATGACCCTTACACTTTCATTACTTTTGTTTGGATTTTATTGCTTTTTTAATGAAAAGTAGTCTTGTCATTTTCTAACAGACTTAACTATTTCAAGGCTAAATTGCCCATTTGTGTGGCCTCCAAGAGCTAAGCATTCTCTAAAGGATGACCACTGTAGATTTCACTATCACTTTCACCAAAGGAAAAGGAAAAAAGGAAGAGATGGGTTGAATGTGTACATATTACCACTTTTAGCATCTGTGACAAAGAATGCATCAGGTGGCTTGATTTGCTTAAGACGGTTTTGTTGTTGTTGCTTTATTTAAATTCAAGTTTGCTAACATACAGTGTAGTCTTGGCTTCTGGAGTAGAACCCAGTGATTCATCTCTTACATATGATACCCAGGGCTCATCCCAAGAAGTGCCCTCCTTAATGCCCGTCACTCATTTAACCCATCCGCCACCCACCTCCCCTCCACCAACCCTCAGTTTGTTCTCTGTGTTTAAGAGTCCTTATGGTTTCTTCCCTCTCTCTTTTTATTTTATTTTTCCTTCCCTTCCCCAATGTTCATCCGTTTGTTTCTTAAATTCCACGTATGAGTGAAATCATATATCTGTCTTTCTCTGACTGACTTATTTCGCTTAGCATAATGTACTCTAGTTGCATCCACATTGTTGCAAATGGCAAGATTTCATCTTTTTCATTGCCAAGTAGTATTCCATTGTATATATAAACCACGCCTTCTTTAACCAATTTCTTACTTGGCGTGTCTCCAGAAGCAAGGGAAAGAAAACCAAAAATGAACTATAGGGACCTCATCAACATAAAAAGCTTCTGCTTAAGAGTTTTAAACCATTTTTTGCCTTTGTTTGCAGAGGTGTGGTTAGAGCAACCTGGGATTCTGGACCTGACTCCCATTAGCTTTGAGTAGTCATGATGTCTCTTGCATAGTGCTAAATGCTTTCATACATGTTCACACACACATCTCATTTTTAATCCCCTAAATAACGCTACAGTTAAGCGTCCAACCTCAGCTCAGGTCATGATCTCACAGTTCATGTGTTCAAGCCCCGCATCGGGCTCTGGGCTGAGAGCTCAGAGCCTAGAACCTGCTTCAGATTCTGTGTCTCCCTCTCCCTCTCTCTGCCCCTCCCCTGCTTGTGCTCTCCCTCTCTCTCAAAAATACATAACCATTTGGGGCATCTGGGTGGCTCAGTCAATTAAGCTTGGGACTTTGGCTCAGGTCATGATCTCGAGGTCAGTGAGTTTGAGCACTGCGTCAGGCTCTGTGCTGACAGCTCAGAGCCTGGAGACTGCTTCAGATTCTGTGTCTCCCTCTTTCTCTGCCCCTCCTCTACTTGCGCGCTCTCTCTCTCTCTTTCTCTCTCCCCAAAATAAAAAAACATTAAAAAAAATTAAGGGGTGCCTGCATGGCTCAGTCAGTTAAACATCCAACTTCCGCTCAGGTCATGATCTCACAGTCCATGGGTTCAAGCCCTGCATCGGGCTCTGTGTTGACAGCTCAGAGCCTGGAGCCTGCTTCAGATTCTGTGTCTCCCTCTCTCTCTGTCCTTCCTCCACTCACACTCTGTCTCTCTCTCTGTCTCTCTCTCTCTCTCTCTCAAAAGTAAATAAAAAAAAATTTTAATTAAAAACTAAATATTTAAAAATAAAGAAGTAATCCTACAAGGAAGATATTTTAGCCTCACTTTTTAAATGAAAAGACGTATGTTTATAGAATTTAAACAAGAGACTCACAGACAGAAATTCATGGCATTACCAAATTTTGAACAGATGTCATATGACTCTAATGCCCATATGTGTGCACCTCTGAAGTCTGGCATCCCTGGTCTCGTGAGCATTGGGCTAGGACCTCACACTCTTGGGGGCACCTGCCATTCCCTTCAGTGGTAGGGTCCCCATCCCTGTGACCTCTCCCTGCACACTGGGCCTCTACTCGCTTCTGCACTTCCACTTAGGAAAGCAGGTCCTCAGTTGCTCTCCCTGCCCCCACACTGAAGCATACAGTCCCTGGTGGGCTGGGTCCAGGCCCACCCACAACGACACCCTCCCTCCTAATTGTGCCTCAGCGCCTTCCCTGAGCCTGCACAGTGCTCCTGGAAATGCCTTGTAATTGAAAGGTTTGCACGCTTCCCGGGTGGCGCTCAGGAAACAGTAGCATTAAACTTGACGTTCTTAATTCACCAGACCCCATCCCAGTGTATTCACTATACACTTGAGAGTTTGGACTGGATGACTTAGTTGACTGAAAGCCAATCTTACCTCCTGGGCTTTCACTTCTGAGACAGAACTTTCAAGTCCCCAGCTCTATTCTCTCAAGTTCTATGGGCTCTCCTCTGCCTTTCAGGAAGTTATTGTCTTAGTAATTCATCCTTCCCATTCAGCCGTACTTCATGAAAATTTCTGTGTATCCCAGGCTTGGCTTTCAGGATTTAAAGGAAAGCCTTTCTTCATTCAATAAAATCGATTTTTAGAAATTAAAAGCACTTGCTTTTAGACTATGATTTTCCTACATACTTAAAAACTGTACTTTCTTTTTTTTTTAAGTTTATTTATTTATTTTGAGAGAGAGAGAGAGAGAGAAAGCACAAGTGAGGGAGGGGCAGAGAGACAGGGAAAAGGGAAGAATTCCAGGCAGGCTCAGCACTATCAGAGCAGATCCCAATGGGGGGCTTGAACTCAGAATCCATGAGATCATAACCTGAGTCAGAGTCAGACAATAAACCAACTGAACCACCCAAGGGCCCCAAACTGTACTCCTTTTAAACCTCAAAGCAATTTTTTCCTTGTGTCAAGGGTCTTCACTTTCACTGGGGGAGGGCCACAAGATAATTAATGACTGAGAAAACTGTTATAATAAAGATGTCGATTGAATATTTATCAAAAAATTCATCCCCAATATTCTAAACTTTACTTGTTCATTTTCAAAAGTACATCAAGTTTATTCAAACAAAATTTAGTGGCACATGGGTGTCTCGGTCAGTTAAGCATCAGACTCTTGATTTCAGCTCAGGTCATGATCTCATGGTTGTGAGTTCGAGCCCCACATTGCGCTCTGCACTGCGTGTGGAGCCTGCTTATGATTGTCCCCCTCCCCTCTCACTGCCCCTCCCTTGCTCTCTTTCTCTCTCTCTCAAATAAATAAATGTTTTTTGAAGTTTCTTTTTGTTTGGTTTCGTTTAAAAAGTCATAACAGACCTTTAATATTATTTAAAGTAATAGTTCCTTGACATCATCATATATCCCTTAAAACAGCATCTGTGGGATACAAATAGGAATTATTGGCCTAAGAACTGTGAAAACACAATAGACTATAAAATACCTCAAATTAGGTCATCTGAAGCTTTAGACTATATTTCATGCAATTTTCATTGCTCAGAAAATTTATGAAAAAGATAGTTGCAAACTTTAAGCCTTTAGCCACAATTATACACATAAATAAAGTTTATTCTATACAATGGCCCCTTTCAATATATATATTCAGTATTAGAACTACTGAAGATCCATATTTCATTTTTAAAAATCTGTCCATGAGTAGACATTTTTCCGAAGAAGACATCCAGATGGCCAGGAGACACATGAAAAGATGCTCAACATCACTCATCATCAGGGAAATACAAATCAAAACCATAATGAGATAATACCTGATACCTGTCAAAATAGCTAAAATTAACAACACAGGAGAAAGCAGACATTGGTGAGGATGCGGAGAAAGGGAAACACTCTTACACTGTTGGTAGGAATGCAAACTGATACAGCCACTCTGGAAAACAGTATGGAGTTTCCTCAAAGTATTAAAAATAGAACTACCCTGCAACCCAACAATTGCAGTACTAGGTTTTTAGTCTAAGGATGCAAAAATACTGATTCAAGGGGTCACATGCACCCTATGTTTACAGCATTATCAGCATTATCAACAATAGCCAAACTATGGAGAGATCCCAAATGTCCATCAACTGACGAATGGATAAAGAGGATGTGGTATATCTATACAATAGAATATTACTCAGCCATCAACATGAATGAAATCTTGCCATTTTCAATGACATGGATGGAACTAGAGTGTATTATGCTAAGCGAAATAAGTCAGTCAGAGAAAGACAAATACAGTATGATTTCACTCATATGTAGAATTAAAACATAAATACAGGGGAAGGGGAAGGGGAGGGAGGAAAGCAAACCATAAGAGACTCTTAATGAAAGAGAACAAACTGAGGGTTGATGGAAGTAGGTTGGTGGAGGATGAGCCAAATGGGTGATGGGTATTAAGAAGGTCACTTGTGTTGAGCACTGGGTGTCATATGTATGAGATGAACCACTGGGTTCTACTCCTGAAGCCAAGATTACACTATATGTTAACTAACTAGAATTTAAATAAAAATTTGAAAAAAACAAAACAAACAAAAATCTGCTAAAAAGCTTTTATGTAAAATTGACTATAATGATGATTGCTCTTATCTGTGAATGTACTAAAAATTATTACCCTATACACTTCAAATGGGTGAATTGTATGGGATATAAATTATCTATCTATATACAGATATATGTATATCAATAATTTTTTTAAAAAGACATCACGTGTTATATTAGATAGTAGGCTATAAAATTCAATTTAAAAAATTTTTACCCTTCAGGAATTAGGATTTTTACTCTACTGTTGTTCAAACCATCATTCTTCCCTGAGTGAATAAAACATACAAAAATTCTTGACCATGTGAAACTTACAAAGTAGTGAAAGGTGACAGTGAACAAGTAAATAAGTGAAACAAGCAAAATGGCAGATGGCTCCTTCAGCCACTAGATGTGGGAAACTGGGTTCCTGCCCCGGGCTCCAAGTTTTAGAAGCACCTATTCCATTCCTTCATTGGCCATTAACCTCTCCTCTGGGGAAGTGGTCCACAGAGTCAAGGGACTCTGAGGGTGGAGTGTCCACAGGCAATGCCTGTGCATTACTACATGAGGAAGCTGAGGTAAGAAGAGAAATATGGAAGGCTGAGGTTCTCCTCTGTACTCTAGCCCCAAGCCCTGAAACATAAGAATGTGCACTTTGGATTGAATGCCATCAACTGGGCTATTTTTAAGTCATTTTAAGGGGAGAAATGAACTTGTAGGAAAAATAGTAGTTGTGAATATAAGAATGTAACTATTTCCCATTGCAATGTAAGTGAATTTTTTGGTAGAGTTTCAGTTGATTTTTTTCTGTGTAAAAATGACAACCTTTTTATTGTTCTATAGAAGGGGTGCCTGGTTGACTCAGTAGAGCATGTGACTCTTGATTTTAGGGTTGTTGAGTTCAAGCCCCACATTGGGTGTAAAGCTTACTAAAAAAATTATTATTGCTCTATAGAGTATTTACTAGTTTTGCATCTATTAGCAACTTCATTTCAGCATCCCTGACTGTGTATACGTCTATGTACACACACACACATACACACACACACACACACACACACTTACTTATATATATTACCATTCTCCTTTGAACTTATAAGAACATCTTATTGGTTCCCTCACTAACTAATGAGTTAAATAAAATCTTTTTATTTGCACCCCAGCCATAATTTTACCTTTGTGAAAATTATACTTTAGAAAGAGTTTAATATTTAAACTACAGTGGTCAGGGAAAGTCTCACTGGTAAAGTGATATTTGGGCAAAACCTCAAGAAGGATAGAAAACCAGCAATTTAGTTATCTGAAATAAGAATATTCCAAGCATACAGAAAAGCAAACTCAAAGGTCCTAAGAGAGAAGACATGAATGATGAGGAAAGAAATTTATCCTTCCACCTCTCCACAGTCTACACACCATTAGGGGTTCTAAGAGTGGGCAAGAAACAAACATTGCACGGACATGGACCATACACATCTGGAGTGTATGTAACTCAAAAGCAAGGCATACAAATTTTGGAGGGAACATAGCAAAAGGAATAACGGATTCTCTTTGGTCAAAGTTGACAAAAGACTTTCCTAACAATGAACACTTGGTAAAACTGGCAGATAATCAGCAGTTTAATCATGCTGATTTGCGAATTTCCCTCGTCTGGTCATTTTGAATAGAAGGTACAGTCAGGATAATTTTCTTTTTTAAAAACAAAAACAATTTTATCCTAAATCATAAAAACATGCAATTTAAGAAATTAATCTAAACATAAGTCACCTATTTGCAGAATTGTATTTACCAGCCAGCAGAGATTCTACAGTTTTCTTTCTAATGGAGTTTTGCCCTTAACTTCATACTAAAATCATCTTGAAAGTACTTACAGAAAAAAAATTCAAAACTAAGATACATTAACCTGGTCCCCAAATCACTGAGATCTGAATAGTCCGATCAATTCACCATATTACATTTTTGGATGTACAGAGGTAATTGCAATAAAAAGATATATAACTGAAAAAAACAGAGAGAAGTCATATTCTACTCAACAAAGTTTAGTATCTATAGTAATTGAGCAGTAAATGTCTTGCTTTACATTTTGCCATAGAGACAAATAAAGCTCTGATGTAATAAAGTTGATTTATGCGTGCAAAGCAGCTAATTTTTACTTCCTATTGCTGGGGCAATATTCTCAGGGCCCCTTTAGGAATGTCAAACCACACATGAAAAGAAAATAAAAATTTCATCAGCAAGTCACTTTACATATTTTTGAAAGCTGATGGGGCAGGTTGTCTGACCAGTTTTTGCTCTATTTATATTCTTTTATGTGACAGATACCATTCTGACATTTTAAAACATTAGGCCAGAAGATGAAGACACAGACTGTTTTGAAATGTTTGTCTGCATCTCCCAGCCTTTCCTTAAAATGTGTATTTGTTTTAGGCAGTGTAAATTCATGAACAGTTCCATAAAGAAGCATTTGTGTCCATGGTCACAAGCAGAATCAGAGTCCCTTCTATGTTTTTTCTATGTGGCTTTTCTTGTCAGCCTACAACAAAAGTAGACCCTTGACCTCCTCCCAGGAAACAGCACAACAAATCAGACACAAGACACCAAAGTGTACAAAGCACACCCTGACATAGGGCTTAAAGCATCATAATACAGTGAGAATCTCCATACTGACCCCATATTAGCTACATAGATATGGGTGCTGGTCTCCAGGAAGTGTCAGGATCTAGGAAACAAGAAGGATGAAGGAAATGATCAGAATAACATTGATTTCATTCATGACTGACTAATGGCTAGAGTCACAAGTGCATCTTACTTGCAATGGTGGCAGGGAAGATCACCTGTGGGAAGAGGCTGTCAAAGGATGCTCTCAGGAAGCAAGAGAAAGAACAGAGAGATGAAAAGTGAAGAAAAAAATAAGCAGCAAGGAAAAGGAGCTCTAATTTTTTTATATCTCTCAAACCCTGAGAAGAATCTACATACAATTTGGCAATTTGGGATGCAGACAAGAAAGCAATAAGCCAGCACTGTGTGGGCACAGGATGTAGATGGCTGGCTATTGGAATGGAGTTGATTTCAGGAAACTTCAAATCAGTTTTAAGACAGTTGGAATGCATGAGTCTCCTTCACTTTCAGGAATCCACAAAAAAAAAAAAATGTGTCTTTGGGCAAAAGGTCAAAAATGAGGACCAAAACTCCTGAGTTAACATTGTTCCTGATTTATGATGATTAAACTTGTTATATAGGTGTGTTCAAGTCCAGTTGACATGTTGGAAGGCAAACCACTCCTCAGTTCAGTGTCATGGATATTATACATAAAGCAAAATATCTGTAACATTCTTAATCCAGGTCATCTGAGGCATCAATAAAAGACTCGTGTGTGTGTGTGTGTGTGTGTGTGTGTGTGTGTGTCTGTGTGTGTGTGTAGTTGAATTATACATAGGCATTAGTAGAAAATTATTTTTGATAGTGTCATATCTTGAACATTTTGATTTCAAAAAAGGAAGTGGTCAATTTGGAGGCAGCCATAACCATCTTCAAAATTGAAGTTTTGAGTTACAGTGTTCTTTTGTCACGTTTCATTCATTAATTTATTCAACATATTTTTATCAAATACCTAGTATGCCCCAAGCTGTGTTTGGGCATAGGGTCTACAGCAATAAAATAAACAGGAAAGTATCCTTGCAATGTAGAAGGGAAGAAAAGAATATATAAATTTTTTTTTCAACGTTTATTTATTTTTTGGGGGGACAGAGACAGAGCATGAACGGGGGAGGGGCAGAGAGAGAAGGAGACACAGAATCCGAAACAGGCTCCAGGCTCTGAGCCATCAGCCCAGAGCCTGACGCGGGGCTCAAACTCACGGACCGCGAGATCGTGACCTGGCTGAAGTCGGACGCTTAACCGACTGCACCACCCAGGTGCCCCATGAATAAAGTATATAAAATGGAAGGTAGGAATAAGTGCCTTGAGAGAAAAAAAAAGTAGGAGAATGAAAACAGAGTTGGGGATTGCCTGAGAGTGGTACGTTATTAACAGAAGCTGATCAAAGGAGATTCCTCTGATAAAGTGACATGGGAGCAAAACTTTGAAGGAAGCAAGGGAAAGGGTCATAAGGATATTGAGGTGTGATGGCTTTTTTGATAGGACAGCTTGGCTAAGCTACTCTTTCCAGTTATTCAAACACTCATCTAGGTGCTACTGTGAAGTCATTTTCACGTGAAATTGAAGTCCACAGTGAGGTGACTTTATTTTTTTTCTTCAACGTTTTTTTTTTATTTATTTATTTTTGGGACAGAGAGAGACAGAGCATGAACGGGGGAGGGGCAGAGAGAGAGGGAGACACAGAATCGGAAACAGGCTCCAGGCTCTGAGCCATCAGCCCAGAGCCTGACGCGGGGCTCGAACTCACGGACCGCGAGATGGTGACCTGGCTGAAGTCGGACGCTTAACCGACTGCGCCACCCAGGCGCCCCTACAGTGAGGTGACTTTAAAAAGAAAGACTATCCTAGATGATCTGGGTGAGCCTAACTTACTTAAGGAAGTTAGCCTAACTAACTTAAGGAAGACCTTAAAAGCAAGGCTGAGACTTTCCAGAAAGAGAGAAGAAATTCTGCTTGAGAGGAGAAATTCTCAGCCCACGCCTATAGAATTCCATCCCACTTATAATCTTCCTTTCCAGACTGCCTGGCTTCTGGAATTGAGATGCTTAGCCAGGCCGATAATTGTCAATTCCTTTTAACCAAGATCTTTCTATCCAACTTGTTCTGCTTCTTGTTGAGCCTTAACTGACACACAGGACAACATTCCAGGCAGCAGAAACAGGAGGTCTGGAAGTAAGAAGACATTTGGTAGGTTTGGGAGATGTAGAGGAGCCAACAGGGCTTCAGCAGAGGGAGCAGGAGGGAAAGACAGGAGAAATAATTTAGCTCTGGATACATGATGTGTAGATGCTTATTAGATACCAAAGTGGAGACATCAAATGGGTATTTGGAAATATCAGTTTAGGCCTTGGGGGTAATATCTGGATTAAAGTTGTACATTTGAGAATAATTGGTGTAGCATAATTTAAATCAATGAGAAAGATAAGCTTCAGGGGATCCAACACAGAGTTCAGTGGAAGATTGAGAAGGAGACCAAGGAGTGAGGCAGGAACAAACAAGACAAGGTGGTGGCCTAGAGACCAAGGAAAAGAGAACAACCAACTTTGTTGGGAGATGGACTGATCCCAATGGCTGATTCCCGATGACCACCAGGGAAGTCACTGTTGACCTCAGTAGAAACAATTTGGGGGAGTGTTGGGATAATAACCTGATGAAGTGGATCCAAGGAAATGGAGAAGGGAAGTGGAGACAGCAAGGATAGGCAACTATTTTCTTTTTCCAGGCAGTGAATATCACTTGGAGAAGTAATCCAGGTAGTTGGCCGACCAGCGGAAAATGCAAGATTATGAGAGTCGAATCTGGATCATGTTTAATCACCTTGTCCTAAATTTTGGACAAATTTACATCCATTATTTGGCAGCCTGTCAGAGGTAGTTATTTTTTTAATTTTTAAAATTATTTTAATTAAGACATAATTGACATGTAACATTGTGTTAGCTTTCGGTGTGTAATACAATTATTTGATATTATGTATATATTGCAAAATACCACAGTAAGTCTAGTTAATGACCACCACCACACAATTAAAAATTATTTTTCCTGTAATGAAAACTCTTTGAGATCTACTATCTTAGAAACTTTCACATGTATAACATGTTTACAATTGCTACCATTCTGTACATTATATCCCCAAGATTTATTAATCTCATGCCTGAAAAGTTTGTATCTTTTGACTACCTTTACCCAGTTCCTTCTCACTCCTTCCCTCACCTCTGGCAATTACCAATCTGTTCTCTGTATCTATGAGTTCAGTTTTTTTTTATTATTACATTCCACATATAAGTGAGGTTAGACTGTATTTGTCTCTCTCTGTCTGACTTATTTCACTTAGTATAATGCCCTCCTGGTCCATCCATATTATTACAATGGCAGGATTATAGCTGAATAATATTCCATTATATATATAGTGGAACTATTATATACACACACACACACACACACATACATATACACCATATCTTCTTTATCCATTCATCCATTATTCATGGACACTTAGGTTGTTTCCATGTCTTGGCTATTGTAAACAATAATGAGCACAGGGATACAGATGTCTTTTCAAGATAGTGATTGCTTATCTTTTGATAAAATGCTCAGAAGTGCGATTGTTGGTTCGTATGGTAGTTCTATTTCTAATTTTTTGAGAAACTCCACACTATTTTTCATGGTAGCTGCACCAATTTACATTCCCACCACCGGTGCACAAGAGTTCTCTTTTCCCCACATCCTCTCCAACATCTGTTATTTCTTGTCTTTTTGAAAACACCCAATCTAGCAGGCATGAAGTGATAGCTCACCGTGGTTTTGTTTGCATTTCCCTGATGATTAGTGCTACCAAGTAACTTTCCCTGTACCTATTGGCTATCTCTTGTCTTCTTTGGGAAAATGTTTATTCAGATCCCCCGCCCATTTTTAAATTGGACTCTTTTTTTCCTATTGAGTTGTATGAATTCGCTATATATTTTGCATATTAACCCCTTATCAAATATATGATTTACAAAAATATTGTCTCATTTGGTAGGTTACCTTTTCATGTTGTTGATAGCTTCCTTTGCTATACAGAAGCTTTTTGGTTTGATATAGTCTGACTTACTTATTTTTGCTTTTGTTCCTTCTAAAGGTAAAACTAAGGTATTCAACAAGCAATTTATTCAATGCCACAACCTCAAATCCTTTCAGGAATGAGGAAGAACATGAAAATACATAAAAGTAAACATTAGATACTGTGACATTTTGCTATTCATAGGCCAAGTGTAAAACATAGATTGTAGGCTTTCCATAAAATAAAAATATGCTTCACATAAGCTTATGCTCAGAAGATATGATTTAACTGGCAATTAGATGGAGAATAAAACATCTTTTGCAGTTTCAGAATTGCCCAAAAGTTTTTTATCCACTTCTTATGCTTTGGAAAAGTTAGCTTGAAATGAAAAAAAAAAGAAATGTTTATATTTGACTTCTTTGTCAAAATGTTTAAAGGCAGATAAGTATTCAGGAAATATAACATGGTCCACTGCCAGTTAGAATGAATTAATGCTTCATTTTCCCCAGGAAGTATCTCACATATGTTTCTAATATTTGTTCCTTTGGAATAATTCCATGCACTTGGTTCATGATCTCTCCTTTTTAGGTCTGCCTAGTCTAAAAGAGCTGAGCATAGCTACTAAACCCAGGTGGTCTAGAAATCTTCATCACTGTTGAATTGTAGCTGACCCTAGTGCATGGTTGTGGATGTGATGTGAAACAAAACACACTGCTTTCTTTAAAGAAATCATGTAGACCACACAGTCCTACTTTTTTCCACTTAGAGATGCCTAAAGAGATGGATAAATGAATTTGGCTTCTTCAAAGAAAATGATATGGCAACTTCCAATATAAACACAAAGTGTTATTCTCCAAGGAAAGCAGGTGGTGATAAATCTTTTTTGTGGTTTTGAAATCCAACTAAAGACAACCTGAATAAAAGTTCTAGACGTTTGAAGGGACTTATCCCTGTAATGTATTGGGGCTTTATTTCCATTTCTCTACTAAATTTTTGCCATTTGATTGAAAGCCATGGATGCACAAATAAACGATCTTGGATTCATTTGACCATGCATGCACAAAACGTGTGTTCAGTGTTTATTCTGAAAGATAGAATCCCTACCCTTATAAAGGCCACAGTCAAATGTGGAAGACAACTAAAACCACCTTACCAAAGAAAACATGCAGATTATTAATAAATATATGAAAAAGCGCTCTACATCATATGTCATTAGGAAAATGCAAATTAAAACAACACTGACATACTACTTCATACCTATGAGAATGATCACAGTTCAGAGCAATGCCAGCACCAAATGCAGACAGGCACACGAACAGCAGAAATTCATTCATTATTGCTCAGAACGCAAAACGGTGCAGCTACTTTAGAGGGCAGTGTGGCAGTTTCTTACAAAACTAAACCTATTCTTACCGTATGATCCAGCAATTGCACTTTGTGGTGTTGAACACTTAAATCCACACAAAAACCTGTGCAAGGATATTTACAGCAGTCTTATTCATAATTGCCAAAACTTGAAAACAACCAAGATGCCCTTCAATAGGTGAATAGATAACCGAACTGTGGTACATCAGATAAAGGATTACTATTCAGTGCTAAAAAGCAATGAGCTATCAGGTCATGAAAAGACATGGGGAAATTTAAATGTGTGTTACCAAGTGAAAGAAGCCAGTCTAAAAAGGCAATATATTGTAGGATTACAACTATATAACATCCTGGAAAAGGCAAAACTATGGAGATAGTTAAAAATATCAGTAGTTTCCAAGGCTTAGAGGGAAGGGAGTGTTGAACAAGCAGAGCACAGACGATTTTAGAGCAGTGAAATTACTCTGTATGATTCTGTGATGGCGGATACATGACATTATACACTTGTCCAAATCCCTAGAATGCACACCACCAGGAGTGAACCATAAGGTAAACTATGTATTTTGTAACAAATGTTGCAAGCTGATGGGGGCTGTGCATAGGCAGGGGCGGGGCATATTCAGGAAATCCCTGTACTTTCTGTTTATTTTGCTGTGAACCTAAAACTGTCCTAAGAAATAAAGTCTATTTTAAAAAAGTAAAATTTGTCCCTGTTGTCTTTTGTTTTAAACTGTTATATTAGGCTAGATGGTCAAAAGAAAAATGCCCAGCCATGTTCTTGAGCTAAAGAAGAAACACCGAGGAAGCTAGCTGCTACATGCATGGTTCAACTTCATGAGGAATGTACTGATAGAACATAAGGAATCAAGTGCTATATGTCACAAAACACTTCCAGATATTTCCAGAGAATTCAGAGCATTAGAGAAACATTTGATTCATCTCAAAAGACACTAAGACAAACTTATGCTCAGTAACCTTTAAAAATAGAAAAAGTTTCTTTTTAAAAAATGATGACAGCAACAAGAAAACAGGGACATTAGTGACATAATACAATGTTGTACAGAGACAGCCCCCCCATAAATTCCTTCCCTCACATGGAGATAACATCAGTCGGTTAAACATTCCAAAAATGTCCTTGAGGCTTTTGTCTCATAAGGGCCTAGAATTTGTTGCCTTTCTAAGTAAAAGAGATTTCAGAGATCATAGTATCCCCATATTTCATCCCCTTTTCCCTCTTTATAGAAGAGGAAACTGAGCATAGCACATTGTCTAGAGCTGGCCAAGGATAATGGCAGAATTAAAACTAGAAACCAAATTGTTTGCCACCCAGCCCAAAACTCTTTCTGCCTAATTATGACTCCCTTCAGTAAAAATGTTTTTAATTAAATGTATTGTCAAATTAGCTAACATACAGTGTGTAACGTGTGCTCTTGGTTTTGGGGGTAGATTCCCGTGGCTCATCGCTTACATACAACAGCCGGTGCTCATCCCAACAAGTGCCCATCACCCCCTTTTCCCTCCCTCCCACCCCCCCATCCACCCTCAGTTTGTTCTCTATATTTAAGAGTCTCTTATGGTTTGCCTCCCTCCCTCTCTGTTTGTAATTTTTTCCCCTTCCCCTCCCCCACGGTCTTCTGTTAAGTTTCTCAAGTTCCACATATGAGTGAAAACATATGATCTCTGTCTTTCTCTGACTGACTTATTCCACTTAGCATAATACCTTCCAGTTCCATCCATGTTGCTGCAAATGGCAGGATGTCATTCTTTCTCATTGCCAAGTAGTATTCCACTGTATATATAAACAACATCTTCTTTACCCATTCGTCAGTTGATGGACGTTCACGCTCCTTCCATAATTTGGCTGTTGTTGGAAGTGCTGCTATAAACATTGGGGTACAAGGAGATGCATCAGCACTCCTGTATCCTTTGGATGAATTTCTAGTAGTGCTATTGCTGGGTCGTAGGATAGTTCTATTTTGAATTTTTTGAGGAAACTCCACACTGTTTTCCAGAGTGGCTGCACCAGTTTGCATTCCCACCAACAGTGCAAGAGGGTTCCCCTTTCTCCACATCCTCTCCAACATCTATAATTTCCTCAGTTGTTAATTTTAGCCACTCTGACTGGTGTGAGGTGGTATGTCAGTGTGGTTTTGATTTGTATTTCTCTGATGTTGAGTGATGTTGAGCATCTTTTCATGTGTCTGTTGGCCATCTGGATGTCTTCTTTGAAAAAGTGTCTATTCATGTCTTCTGCCCATTTTTTCACTGGACTACTTGATTTTTGAGTATCGAGTTTAGTAAGTTCTTTGTAAATTTGGATACTAACCCTTTATCTGATATGTCACTTGTAAATATCTTTTCCCATTTCGTCAGTTGCCTTGTAGTTTTGTTGATTGTTTCCTTTGCAGTGCAGAAGTTTTTATCTTAATGCGATCCCAATAGTTCAGTTTTGCTTTTAATTCCCTTGCCTTTGGAAACGCATCGAGCAAGAAGTTGCTGTGGCTGAGGTAAAGGAGGTTGTTGCCTGCTTTCTTATCTAGGATTTTGATGATTTCCTGTCTCACATTTAGGTTTTTCATTCATTTTGAGTTTGTTTTTGTGTATGGTGTAAGAAAGTGCTCTAGTTTCATTCTTCTGCATGTTGCTGTCCCATTCTCCCAGCACCATTTGCTAAAGAGACTGTCTTTTTTTTCCATTGGATACTCTTCCCTGCTTTGTCAAAGAATAGTTGGCCATACATTTGTGGGTCCAATTCTGCATTCTCTATTCTATTCCATGGGTCAACGTGTCTATTTTTGTGCCAATACCATACTGTCTTGATGATTACAGCTTTGTAGTAGAGGCTAAAGTCTGGGATTGTGATGCCTCCTGCTTTGGTTTCCTCTTTCAACATTACTTTGGCTATTTGGGGTCTTTTGTGGTTCCATACAAACTTTGGGATTGTTTGTCCTAGCTTTTAGAAGAATGTTGGTGCAATTTTGATTGGGATTACATTGAATGTGTAGATGGCTTTGGGTAGTGTTGACATTTTCACAATATTTATTCTTCCAATCCATCAGCATGGAATGTTTTTCCATTTCTTTGTGTCTTCTTCAATTTCCTTCATAAGTTTTCTACAGTTTTCAGCATACAGATCTTTTACATCTTTGGTTAGGTTTATTCCTAGGTATTTTATGGTTCTTGGTGCAATTGTTCTTATCCTTTCTTTTATTAATGTGATGTATCACATTGATTGATTTGCAAATATTGAACCAACCCTGCAGCCCAGGAATGAATCCCCACTTGATCATAGTGAATAATTCTTTTTATATGCTATTGAATTCAATTTGCTAGTATCCTGTTGAGAATTTTTGCATCCATGTTCATAATGAATGAAATGGTAATGAAATGGTTCTACATATTATGTATGTATTGTGTATGTATTATGCTTTTGACACATCTCTGCTGCGTTTCGTAATTACTTTGAACCCAATATATCCAAAGCTTCAATCATTAGGTTATTCCCAAAGTTAGCCGTCCTTGCACCTTCAATTAGTGATTGTATTACTTAGAGAACAAAACTGAACATGTATGGTAGAAATAAAAGTTAAACTGCTATCCCACAAGTCAGAGGGCTCTGTCTGACTTCTGTGCTATTATATTAAATACCTCATGAAACCCCAAGGTAAACAACTGAGATTGGAGAATGTGGCTTATGAAATAAATCTATATAAGGAATGAATTCAGATTCATTGTGTCTTCAGACAGGCCATACTTTCAATTACTCATGGGTAAGAAAGGAACAAAAAGGAACACTGGAGACACCTTTTAAAGAGGGAGCCCTGTGCATGTCGACTTAACATGTGGGAACAGGAGGTAAAAGGAAATATGTTTGTAGAATAACTTCTCTTCTTGGTAAAGCATGGCTGAGTGAATATTAAGTCCTAAGTTAAATTATCAACTCCTCTTGCTTGGAGGAAAAGCCAGAAAGGTATGAAAAGAAAGGTAGGAAGATCTCTCTCTTCATGGGCCAGAGGGTTGATGTAGAGGAAAGAGTTCCTGAATCTTCCTCACAATTGAAGTCATCCTTAATATCAATAATGTGTTAACATCTTAAAACTTAATTATCCATTTCATCAAACTTGCTTGGTAAGCACTTTTTTCTTTCTTTCTTTCTTTCTTTCTTCTTTCTGTGACAATTTTTTTGTCTGGTTGAGGAAGCTTTCCTCCATTTATTGTTTGTTGAGAGTATTTATTCTGAATCAGTGTTGGATTTTTTTCAAATGCTTTTTAAATATCTATTTATATAATCACACTTTTTTTCTTTTTTTTTTAGCTTACTTGAGATCTAATTGATATACAAACATTGGACACATTTAATGTCTACATTCTGATGAGTGTGGACATATGCATATAATCATGATCCTATCACAGCAACCAAGGTACTACACATATTCATCAATCACATTGTTTTATTTATTCAATATAATGAATTATATTAATTGACTTACAAATGTTGAACCAATCTTGTGTTCTTGCAATAAACTTCACTTGGTTGTGGTATATGATTCTTTTATATATTGCTGGATTTGATTTGCTAACATTTGTAGAACATTTTTGCATCTGTGTTCATAAAAGATACTGGTCTGTAGCTTTCCTCTCATGTAATGTCTTTATCTCATTTTAGTATTATAGTAATGCTAGCCTCATAGCATGAGTATTCCCCTTGCTTCTATTTTCTACAACAGATTGTACAGAATTGGGATAATTTCTTCCTTAAATGTTTGGTAGACTTCAACAGTGGTACCATCTGGGCCTGGTAATTTCCTTCTTGGTAGGTTTTTAATTATTGATTCAACTTCTTGAGTAGTAGAGTTCTATTCATACGACCTATTTCTCCTTGTATGAGCCTTGTTTCATCTAAGTTGTCAAATTTGTGGGCACTAAAGTTTTCACCAGAGTACACATCCGTGTGACTATTCCATGGAGTCAGAATTAGATTCAGTCACTTCGGAGTAGCAAAACTACTTTTTTTTTTTTTTCTTTAATCCATAAGTTGACTTGGATGGGATTCTAGGTTTTAGAACCAGTAATATGCAAGAATAATCAAGAGGTTTAATTAATTGCCAAAGGTGAATTATTTGACCATGTATCTTTGCAAAAGAGTTATACTCTGCTGAAAAGAATAATGTTCTAGCCAGTAGAAGCACATCAGTCAGGCAAGTGACTATATACATAGCTATTTCACTCAACCAGTCTCCATACAAGCTCAAGGTCCATTCAAAGGTGCTTGAAGTATTTTAAATTAAGGCTTTAGATTTAAAAAGCCATTATGTGTAGAATACTTTATTACAGAAGAAGAAACTAGAATTATCCACATGATAATGGATTAGTGTTGGAGACATAAGTTTGACCTCATGTTTAGCTTAATATAAATACATCTGGTTTGGGGCGCATGGGTGGCGCAGTCGGTTAAGCGTCCGACTTCAGCCAGGTCACGATCTCGCGGTCCGTGAGTTCGAGCCCCGCGTCAGGCTCTGGGCTGATGGCTCAGAGCCTGGAGCCTGTTTCCGATTCTGTGTCTCCCTCTCTCTCTGCCCCTCCCCCATTCATGCTCTTTGTCTCTCTCTGTCCCAAAAATAAATAAACGTTGAAAAAAAAATTTTTTTAAATACATCTGGTTACATATAGAAATATTCATGGAAATATGCATACACAGGAATCTACCCCCAAACCAAGAGCATACCGTGACAATAAATTATATCTTAAAAAAAAGAATTTTAATATAGTGAATTACATTGACATAGTTTTAAAAGTTAAACCAGTTTGAGGCTCTGATGATAAAACTCTCCTGTCATGTTGTATTATCAATTTTAGATATTGCTGGAGTTGCTTTACTAAAATTTCATTGAATTTTTAAATCTAAAAAAAAACAAAAAGCAAAGACATATGCATATACTTGACTTAGTTTATACACATATATCTTTTTGCTTTGTCATTTGATGGAGCCCCAAATCAATGACATCCTGTTAGTAAGGAAAATATCTGTCTTTGGAGTAATTTGTATTCTAGAACCAGGCAAAAAATATACAAGATAAGCCTGGAACATTTTTTTAGTATTGATATATTTACTTTGAGAGACAGAGGCAGAGACAGAGACTGAGCAGGGGAGAGAGAGAGAAGCAGACAGAGAATCCCAAGCAGGCTCCCTGCTGTCAGCATAGAGCCCAACACAGGACTCGAACCCATGAACCGTGAGATCATGACCTGAGGAAATCAAGAGTTGGACGCTTAACCGACTGGACCACCCAGGTGCCCCAAGCTTGGAGCATTTTGAAATGCCAGAATATTGGAGAAATTATGGGAGTATAGCAAAGAAACACAGAAGCCAATTAAAAGAGATACCCATGGCAAAAGCTGGAAAAATTTGAGCAACAAAATTAAGTAGCTTTGGGCTATACCCCGAAGTCCATATTGATAGTAAGTAAATGGTTGAAAAAAGTAAACACATGGGGAGAATAGACAAATACCCAGTGCAGGAAAATTCTAAATAATCTATATAGACTTTCTCCTCTCAAGTAGGTGGAGCAGAACTTCCCACTCCTTAAGAGTAGACTGCACTAGGGACTCCCTTCCAAAGAGGACAATATGGAGTGGTGAAAAATAGTACCTTTTACAGTGGAAAAACTTGACCAAAAAATGATCTCAGCCAGGTGAGCATCAACAATGATAAGTCATGTTATACATATGCATATGTGATGATAGGATATGAATGGCACTTTTTTCCAGTGGTCTTCCTCCTCAAAACACATAAGTCTACTCATAAGACAATTATCAGAAAAATTCTCATTGAGGGACGTTCTGCAAAATATTTGGCTGGTGATCCTAACAGGTGAGGTCATCAAAAACAAGACAATTTTGATAAACTAGAAACTATCACAGCTAATAGGAGCCTAAGAAGATATGACAACTAAATATAATGTGTATCCTGGATGGAATACTGGAGCAGAAAGCGGACATTAGATAAAAATTAAGGAAATCTGAATAAAGTATTGACTTTAATTAATAACAATGTATCAATATTGGTTCACTGATTGTAACAAATGTACAAAACTAATATTAGATGGAAACAATAGAGGAATCTGAGTGTGTGTATATGGAAACTCTTTCTATTGCCTTTATAATTTTTCTGTAAGTCTACAACTATTCCAAAATTAAAAGTTTAGTATCCAAAATATATAAAGAACTCACTAAACTCCACACCCAAAAAACAAATAATCCAGTGAAGAAATGGGCAGAAGGCATGAATAGACACTTCTCTAAAGAAGACATCCACATGGCCAACAGGCACATGAAAAGATGCTCAACGTCGCTCCTCATCAGGGAAATACAAATCAAAACCACACTCAGGTATCACCCCATGCCAGTCAGAGTGGCTAAAATGAACAAATCAGGAGACCATAGATGCTGGAGAGGATGTGGAGAAACGGGAACCCTCTCGCACTTGGTGGGAACGCAAACTGGTGCAGCCTCTCTGGAAAACAATGTGGAGGTTCCTCAAAACATTCAAAATAGATCTACCCTATGACCCAGCAATAGCACTGCTAGAAATTCACCCGAGGGATACAGGAGTGCTGATGCAAAGGGGCACTTGTACCTCAATGTTTACAGCAGCACTTTCAACAATAGCCAAATTATGGAAAGAGCCTAAATGTCCATTAACTGATGAATGGATAAAGAAATTGTGGTTTATATACACAGTGGAATACTACTTGGCAATGAGAAAGAATGAAATATGGCCTTTTGTAGCAATGTGGATGGAACTGGAGAGGGTTATGCTAAGTGAAATAAGTCCTACAGAGAAAGACAGATACCATATATTTTCACTCTTATGTGGATCCTGAGAAACTTAACAGAAGACCATGGGGGAGGGCAAGGGAGAAAAAAAAGAGGGAAGGAGGCAAACCATAAGACACTCTTAAAAACTGAGAATAAACTGAGGGTTGATAGGGGGTGGGAGCGAGGGGAGGGTGGGTGATGGGTATTGAGGACGGCACCTGTTGGGATGAGCACTGGGTGTTGTATAGAAACCAATTTGACAATAAATTTCATATTTAAAAAATTAAATTAAATTAAAATATATATATATACATATATGTGTGTGTGTATATATATATATATATAGAGAGAGAGAGAGAGAGAGACACACACACACACACACATATACACACACCCTTAGTGTGTACGATTTGGAAACCACTGAACTTAATAATATGTGATACCACTTCAGATTTTATTGTACTACATGCATATTTCATATGATAATACACAAACTATTTGCATACCGGTGTTTCTCTAGTACATAATACAGTGGCTGGCATATATTAAATTCTTTAAAATATTCATTTAATGGATATAAATAAAGTACTATGTGTACACATACTCTTATATCTTTTAACTTATACTCATGTAATTATATTTAGTTATAATTTTCTATATGAAATGCTTTACCGATATAATGTTAATTGGATCAGGTAGGGTTTTTTTCCCTAGATCTGGTAGAATTTAAAATGTATCCAACTGAAGTTCCCCAATCCACTCATATCAAAATTATACATTGGTAAGCAAACTATTTATTGTTCACAAACAAAATATTTGAAAAAAATTAAGTTGAAATTTTGATATGAGTGTATTGGCAATGTTTAATACCTAAAAATGATCACTGGGCCACTCAAGGAGGAATTATTGTATGTAACACTATTTTTCGTGGATTTCTTTTCAGTACTTGGCCTGTCAATGACTGCAAATACCTCCCTATGCCCACAGGTCTAATTCTCTTTGAATACAATTTCATGTTAATCAGAAGATTTGTTCTGAACTATTTTATGTCTATGTATGCTTGATGTAGTCTTGAATTCTTCTGCTGTTTGTAATAAGTATTGATGCTTGCAAGCGTGCTAGTTAATATACATTATAACCACTGTCATTTTATTTTAGTACCTATTTAAAAATGTTGCCTTTTGATCTATGGCCACAGAGGCATTCCTGACAGGCACCTAAAGGGCTGGATACCAAAAAAGTATGTGCAATCTTTTCCTGATCTGGGCCAGTGGCACATTGATTCTGGTGGATGTTTAAAAAGTCTTGTCACACTTTATCTAAACTCCCTTTCTCTTTTGCTGAGGACATGCTTAGAACTTTGCCATTCTCTCTCCCTCTGCTCCATCTGTCTCTGTCTCTCTCTCTCTCTCTCTTTCCTTATTTGTATTTTGACAAATGTCTGGACCTCTCCTGTGTTTGAATCTTCAATCTGTGGTGAAATCAGCAAGTTTGGGAGTCGTAATGAGCTATTTCAGTTTTTAAGTCACAACATACTGTTTTATAAAAGTCGCAAAGAGTGATCTTTCTCCGCATTTCTGTGGTATTCCTTTACTGAATTAGTTGAAAGAATTAACCACAATTCAGTACTGTCACCATACAGTTACAATTTCAATTTCATTTAAATAACTTCACTGTTTTTTTTTGTTTTTATGTTTTTTCTTGTAGGACAGGACTATGAAAAGAAACTGTCTTTCCTAAACTGCTATGGACAGTCTCTCTAATCCACTCACACCTGAATCATGACATACGGAACAGCCAGCTCTCAGACATGCTTAGATATTTGATACTTACACGACTTTCATAGCATCTGTCTGCTCTCTGACCAGCTGCAGCTTACACCCACTGTCAAATAAGAGAGAAAAATGTTTACTGTGTCTTAACATGTGCCTTTTGGGGAGGACCAGTTAACATTCATTCATTTATTAGAAGTTCAATGGACATTCACCGAATATCTACAATACATAAGGCATTGTCATAAGTGCTGTTGACAGAAATGCAGAAAAACAGAAATAGCATTTTGGGTTGTTTTGTTTTTTTGAAGCTTATTTATTTTTGAGAGAGAGAGAGAGAGAGAGACAGAACATGAGTGGGGGAGGGGCAGGGAGAGAGAGGGAGACACAGAATCCGAAGCAGGTTCCAGGCTCTGAGCTGTCAGCACAGAGCCCGATGCGGGGCTTGAACTCACAGACTGTGAGATCATGACCTGAGCTGAAGTTGGACGCCCAACCGACTGAGCCACCCAGGCACCTCCCAAAATAGCATTTTGATCTACTTCATCCAACACTTAAAGGCTCATTCCAATTTATGTTCACAGATACTAATGAAACAAGCATGGATTAAGAACATTTTGTATGCACATTTTGCTAATAGCTATCATATGCTTTGCTAATCCTTCCAAACTTTCTCTGGGCTCATTTGAATAATAATTAGCTACATTTTAGAACTTTGGGGCTGGGATTCCTGGCACTACACCTGGGCATCCAGAAGGAGCTTTTAATAAACCCTGGTTTGATGTCTGTCAAATGTCAGGCTGGCAGTGAAGGGGAAGAAGAGAACAAGAGATCCAACCTCCATCCCAGAGAGACACCAAGTGAGACAACTTCCCAGGCTGACTCTCGGCTGAAATCAACACGCAGTCTAAAGAGGTAAGGCAGACTGCAGCTGTAAGAGTGAAAAGTGAATGTGCTGGTCATGTCAGATGGAAACACTAAGGAATGCGGGCGAATCATGAGTCCCAGTCCCGGGGCATGAGGCTGGCAGGAGCAGGACAAGAGATACAGGTCCTGGCCTATTATGCAGGCAGTCAGATGATTTCCTTGGGTACCAGCAGAGGTATGAAGAAGTGGCTGTTGACTCGGTTCTGCCTCCCAATAGTCCCCATCATGATATGCTCCATCACGTCAAATAAAAAGAAAAGCATATGTTCACAACAAATTTACACAAATAGCGGCAGCAGTTTTGGCATGATATCCAAATAAGAAATAGAGCCCCGCTATCTATCAATAAGAGAATACAAAAAACAAATTGCAGCAGATCGATATAACCAAATACTACTATGCAATTAAAAGCTATGAACTGCTTCATACAGATGACATTAGTGAATCACCAAAACACTGAGGTGTAAATAAAGCCAAACTCAGAATGCTGTATGTCATATGACCGCACTTATGTGAACTCCTATAAGGGGCAAAACTAATCTTTGATGGAAAAAAAATTAGCCTAGCAGTTAGGATCTAGTGGTAGGATTGACTTTAGAAAGGGGCATAAGGAAACTTTCTAAACACTGGTAATGTTCTATACCTTGATTATACTTTGTTTGCAAATATGTATGCACTTGTCAACACTCAGCAAATGTATACTTAAGATTGTACATTCTCTTCCATGCAAATTTTATATTACAAATGTTGACAATATTAAGCTCTAGTTAATCATTTGTGTGCCAAGGTAGGGAAAAGTATACTGATGTCTGTATTTATGTTATGTTTTTTATATTTTTTTAATGTTTATTTTTGAGAGAAAGAGAGAGAGAGAGAGAGAGCGCACAAGCATGGGAGGGGCAGAGAGAGAGGGAGACAGAGAATCTGAAGCAGGCTTCAGGCTCAGAGTTGTAAGCACAGAGACTGATGTGGGTCTCGAACTCAGGAACCATGAGATCGTGACCTGAGACAAAGTCAGTTGCTTAACTGACTGAGCCACCCAGCCACCCTTGTATTTATTTTAAAATGCATCATCAATAAGATGATATGGCAAGTATAATAAAATGATAAATGGTAGAAACTAGGGGTAGACACAGATGTCCTCTACAAAATTCTTTCAACTTTGCAGTATGTTTTCAAAAGTTTTCATAACATATGTTGGAAAAAGTGGCCTTTTAAAAAATGAAATTATTGTGTTAATCGTCAAGTTTACTTTAATTTTCATATTTATTATTACACTGGCATTTTGAAAACTTAATTATATAAAATTTTATTAGCTATCCTTCCAAAAAACTCTCCGATTGTTACTTCTTCATGAGAAAAGTTTTGAGATTCATAAAAATAAAGTGCTCAGTTTCTGTCTTTATCCAATGTCAGAATCTTAGAGTAAGTTGGGCCATAAAATGTCGCATGGTCCATTTTCCTACTCCAGCACTCTAAGGCAGAAAGAATCCTAATCCAACAGTGCCCTATATAGGATGCCCACTAGGCCCCCATGTTTGGTGCTTCTGGCATTAAGAGAAACTTAAATCCCTTATACTTTAAGACCTGGACAGCACTAATAACAGGAAAGACCAGTGAGGCAGAAAGCTAGGATATGGGCATCTGGGTGGCTCAGCAGGTTGAGCGTCTGACTTCAGCTCAGGTCGTGATCTTAGCGTTGGTGAATCCAAGCCCCACATGGAGCTCTCTGCTGTCAGTTTGGAGCTTGCTTTGAAACCTCTGTCCCTCTTCTGCTTACGTGCTCTTGTTCAAAAATAAAAAATAAAATATTACAAGGAAAAAAGTAAAAAAAAAAAAAAAAAAAAGCCAGGATATAGCAACTTTTCTCAAACTCTTCTTAAAACAGAAAGTGCAAAGACACCTGGGTGGCTCAGTTGATGACAGTCCGACTTTGACTCAGGTCACGATCTTGTGGTCCATGAGTTCGAGCCCCACGTGGGGGCTCTGCTGACAGCTCGGAGCCTGGAGCCTGCTTCAGATTCTGTGTTTCCCTCTCTCTGTATCCCTCCCCAGTTCGTGCTCTGTCTGTCTCACTCTCTCTCTCAAAAATAAATAAACATTAAATGTTTTAAAAATTAAATTAAATAGAAAGTGCATCCTGGAAAGATAATTTTGTTGGATCAAGAATATCAACTATCTTCATTTCAAATTAATTAATCTAATTGACACCATTAATTACCAATACCTGTCATTTTTTAAAGAAGGTTTCAGTGAATAGCTTCCAACAAATTATTTCACAGGTATTGTTGATTAGTATTGCAAGTGTTTTATAGAAATGAGAAAAAATTTAAAAGAGAATCCAGAATAACTCAAATTTGTTATAGTAGCACCCAAATAACCAAATAAAAAACTCAGAAGTCCAGAAACAGTGGTTTTCTTCAGATATTGAAATTCAACCACAATGTTTTGTTTTTCTCTGTTTTGTCCTAGTTAATTAAAATATTCAAAAACAAATAATGTATTTTTCTCATCACTGATCAAATTATTTTTTCTGACTATAGATAGAATTATGCTGTTGGTAGGCTGATCTAAACATTTAGCAAGTTAAGAAAATGCCAGTACATTTCAATATATACAATGTAAAATAATACAATATTGCAATAATTATTTTCTCATCTCTAATATGGATTGTATAATAAGGTACACTTATTTTATATTTGATTTGAATCTACTCGCTATACCTTAACGTAATCTCTAATTCTTTTATCCAAAGATTTCCATTGAGTGCCTAACCATGCCAAGCACTTTCTGGAGCTCCGCATTTAGAAATTTAGCTTCCAGGGCACCTGGGTGGCTCAGTTGGTTAAGCGTTGGACTCTTGATTTCAGCTTACTTCATGATCTCATGATTCATGAGACCGAGCCCCGCGTCAGGCTTTGCAATGAGTCCGGAGCCTGCTTGAGACTCTTCCTTTTTCTCAGTCCCTCCCCTGCTTGCGTTCTCTCTAAGTAAATAAACAAGCATCTAAAAAAAACAAATTTGGGGTGCCTGGGTGGCTCAGTTGGTTAAACGTCCAACTTCAGCTAGGGTCATGATCTTACAGTTTGTGAGTTTGAGTCCCTCATCGGGCTCTGTGCTGACAGCTCAGAGCCTGGATCCTGTTTCAGATTCTGTGACCCTCTCTCGCTCTGCCCCTCTCCTCCTCATACTCTCTCTCTCTCTCTCTCTCTCTCTCTCTCTCTCTCTCTTTGTGTGTCAAGAGTAAACATTAAAAAATTAAAGTAAAATAAAAAATAAAATAAAATAAAATAAAATAAAGAAATTTAACTTCCTACCCTCAGAAAGCTTGTAGTCCTTTGCCACATAGCACAAGTGCTAGAATATAAATATGTGAACGATATTTTGCAGCACTTAAAAGTGTTTCTTAACTGAGCCCGGGAGCGTCAGAAAAGGCCTCACAAACACAATAAGGCTTATAAAGAGTCTTGGGAAATGAACAAGAGTTTATCAAATGGAAAAGGCTCAGAGAAGAGACCATTCTTAACACAACTAAGGGGACCTGCAAAGACAAAGCTGTGAAAACATTATATATTCGAGGAAAAATAATTTACTACTGTTGAACCATGGGAAGCACACAGGTAGGCTGGAGACATGATGAGCCTAGAGAGAGAAATTAGAAAGAGATTAGGCAGGTCTCTTACACAGCAAGCTAAGGAATTTTGGATCTGCACCATAACAACAGGGACACGAGGAAGAATTTAAGCATGTAGGTACTCTAAACAGAAGTGTTCGTGGATGCTGGCTGACTAAAACCTAATAGCTGTGGCCTTAACTCATCTCCCTGACCATACAAGGCTGATTTTAGAGATCTCTCTCCAATTCTCCGGTATAGGCTCTGGCTGCCACCAAGACCACGGTTATATGCCAGACATCCCGACCAGTTCATCTCCTCTGTACTAGATACACCTTGTTTCTCCCGTTGCCTGGATGCATGCAACAAGCCCGTGCTTTCCTTTGTAGAAACTAGGACGGTAGAGAAACACCAAGGATGATGCATGTAATGTTCCCAGGATGGGAAACGGTAGACACAGCTATTCATAGCTGGGCTTTGCGCTCGGATCTGCAGTACTCCAAGCCTGGTGGAGGGAGTTGGGCAAGTTAACTGACATTCCCTCCTCTGTAAAATAAATTAACAGTGGTAAGTTTAAAGCCTAAGTACTAAAACGGAAGCCCTAAAATATGAGGTAGTATACAAGTTACACGTTTACTTCTCTTATGAAATAGTCTGGAGTTTACTGACCGGACAGTAGTTCTGCTATCCTTCACACAGAGTTTTCTTTCCTGGGTTAAAAAGGGTGCTGCTCTAGCTCTCACCAAGGCCGGGGAAGTGCACACACATTTCTTTCTTGAGGGCATGATCCAGATCATACGAATCACTTCTGTTCATAACTGCATTAGCCCAGAGGGGCTGTAAGGGAGGCTTGGAAATGCGTTCTGACCAGGGAGTCACACGTCCAGCTGAAACTCAGAACTGCTGTCACTTAAGAGGGAAGAATATCCGTGGATAGCAGCAGACTCTGCCACAGTGAGAACTGTGAAGGTCTACTGGGCTTCACACAATAACGTGGGATGTTTAGCACGGTAACAGACACGTAGTGAGCAATCAACACCGTAGCTTGCATTTATAGTAATTATTGTTATCACAAGTTCTTATGGGCACCAATCCAAAGGAAGGCCTGCGTTATCCAGCTAGGCTCTGGGCCCAGAAGAAACCGTGTTGTCAACTGAAAACCAGGGCTAGCATTAGTGAGGATCCCTCCCAACAACAACAAAAAAATCTACTACAATCCCTTTCAATCGTGAAATGTTATTCACTTTATCTTGGGTGGCCTGAGATATTTTTTTTTCCTGTTTCAGCTCAGGATTCCAAGAATAATTACATCACGTTCAGAGATTCTTAGCAGGATGAACTTCTGTTTCCATGACTAGCGCTAATGGGTTGTTTGAATTAAACAAATGGATTATGTATACTTTGCAACCGATTTGCTAATTGCCAGTAGGAATTATTTTTTGATATTTACTTCCTGAAAGCATTCCTTTAAAATAACTGAGGTATTGTTTCATTAAGTTCAAGTTTCAATGCCAATGAATTCGAAGAAAAAATACACATACTAAAAAGAAAAGAAAAGAAAAGAAAAGAAAAGAAAAGAAAAGAAAAGAAAAGAAAGAAGGAAAGAAAGAAAGAAAGGAAGAAAGAAAGAAAGAAAGAAAGAAAGAAAGAAAAGAAGAGGATATAAAAATAATTTTGAGAAAAAAGTGAAAAATAGA
This sequence comes from Leopardus geoffroyi, assembly GCF_018350155.1. NCBI lineage: Eukaryota > Metazoa > Chordata > Mammalia > Carnivora > Felidae > Leopardus > Leopardus geoffroyi. Next base: position 17,141,761 of record NC_059326.1, read on the forward strand.
ATTTCCATATGATCTAGCAGTTCCACTTCTGGGTATATACTCAAAGAATTAAAAACAAGAATTCAGGGGCACCTGGGGGGCTCAATCAGTGAACCATCCAACTCTTGATTTTGGTTCATGAGTTCTCGCAGTTCATGAGTTTGAGCCCCACACTGGGCTGTGTGCTGACAGTGTGGAGCCTGCTTGGGATTCTCTGTTTCCCTCTCTCTATGCCCCCCTTCTGTCTTGTTCTCTCTCTCTCCCAAAATTAAGTAAATAAACATTAAAAAAAAGAATTCAGCAGACATTTGAACACCCATGTTCATAACAGCATTATTCACAGTAGTCATAAGGTGGAAACAACCGAGTGTCCCTCGACCGATAAATGGATAAACAAAATGTGGTCTATACATGCAATGGGATATTATTCATCCTCCAAAAGGGAGGAAATTCTGAGACATGCTACCACATGGGTGAACCTTGAGGACAGTGTGCTAAGTGAAATAAGTGCATCATTAAAGAATAAATACCATATGATTCCACTTGTATGATGTGCCTAGAGTAGTCGAGTGATAGACACAGAAAATAGAATGATGGGTACCAATAGCTGGAGGTTGGGGAAGAGAAGAATTAGTGTTTAATGGGTACAGGGTTGTAGCTTGGGAAAGGGCAAACAATCCTGAAGATGATGGTGATGTCCACACAACTGTGTGAATGCACTTAATGTCACTGAACTGTACGTTTGAAATGGCATATTTTGTGTTGTGGATATCTTACAACAATTTTTAAAAAATGATTGTGACAGGAATATATGTTTTACTTTTTGAATGTTTATTTTTGAGAGAGAGAGAGAGCAAGGGAGGGGCAGACAGAGAATCCCAAGCAAGCTCCCGGCTCCAAGCTGTCAGCACAGAGCCTGACACAGGGCTCTAACCTACGAGCAGTGCGATCACAACCTGAGCCGAAGTGCGGCGCTCAACTGATGAAGCCACCCAGGTGCCCCAGGAATGTTTTAACTACATTGAGTTCCTTCTCCTGGGTAACCTGTCTCCCTGTTGGTACTGTTACTATCATTAAGGATCAGCCAGAGGGACCCTAACTAACTAACATGGGCCAGAGGCAACCCTACGTTAGTGTAGACATATATGTACATGGTATGCATTACTAGTGTTCCTAAGTTAAGGGAGCCTTAGCATATGTTCATGAGTGATTTCCTAAGAGAAAAAAATAATACTGTTTTCTCTTATGAATGAATAGTACTTTTTTTTATTAATTTAGGGATTCATTCACTTATTCATTTTTTTCATTCATCTATCTACTGATAAGTGTCCACTGTAGGTTTAGTCATTCCACCTTTCCTTTTCCAGGTCCTCTTTGTGTCTTAAAATGACATTGCTGAATCTTAGAGCTGGAAGAAGTGAGAGGCTGAGGCAGAGAAATGACCCCCAGAGTTCACGCCTGTGGATGGGAGCTTCAGAAATATCTAGAAATGTCAATAGCATATACACATCTTTAGGAATTTCTGGTTTTTAAATATTTAGAGATATGATATCAGTCCTTTATTTGCAAAGAGACTCAACTCAGACTGGCTTAATGACTAAGGGTCTTCTGTTGTTCATAGTGGAACCCTGGCTTCAGAGATGACTGGACTCAGGGAAAGTAGAAGTCTGTTTCTATGTCCTTGTTTTTTAAAGAGGTGTGTGTGTGTGTGTGTGTGTGTGTGTGTGTGTGTGTGTCTGTGTGTCTGTGTGTGTCTGTGTGTGTCTGTGGTGTCCTCTGGCTTCATTGTCTCCTACTGTCAGTTACTCTACTCCTCATTTACTCTGCTGCACCTGCATTGCTATTTTCCTCTGGTTTCTGAATACTGTAGTCACGATCCTGCCTTAAGGTTTTCCTTTTACTATTCTTTCACCTTGAGCCCTCTTCCCTCCGGTATCCACATGGCTCACTCCATTTCATTCAGATCAAATGCCACCTTGTTGGAGAAATCTTCCCTAATTACAATATTTGAAATAATACACACACACACACACACACACACACACTAGCTTACACACAACCCTATCGACTCCAACCCTCCTTACTCTGTTTATTTTTTTCATAGCACTTATAACTTGTTGTGAACTAAAATGTAGGCTTCACATGAGTAGAGACATTTTTTTTTTCCTCTCGTTGTATCCCTAGTTTCTAGACCAGGGATCGGCAAACTAGGGCCAACTGCCAAATTTGCACCACATGTTTTTATATGGCTTATGAGCTATGAAAAGTTTTTACCTTTTCAGATGGTTGAAAAAGATCAAAAGAAGAATAATATCTTGTGACCTGTGACAATATACAACTCAAATTTCCATGTCCATGAGAAATATTATGGGACACAATTATATTCACTTATTTACATGTTGTCTATGTCTGCTTCACTCTACTGTGACAGAGTTGGGAAATTAGGACAGAAACCATATGTGCTAGGGAAAGCCTAAACTTTATAGGAAAAGTTTGCAGACTCTTGGTCTAGAACAATACCTGGCATGTCAAGATTGATGAAATAGATAATGAACAAGTGTGTTTCTGCTTTCTGAATAACAAACCCCTTTCAGAGATCTGAAAACAATACACAGCTTTTTGTCTCCTCATCAGTTCCTCTGATAAAAGGATTTAACTTCCTCTAATGATAAAGGAATTGGTACAGGATCTAAAAAATTATGCCACCATTTAAAAATAGAATAAGAACAAATAACAATAATATTACAACATAGTATACAAAAATTATGAAGAACCATATCTCCAGGAACTTAATAACTAATGAAATATTCATCTCTATACTTTACATTGTCCTTAAATCCCTAAATTTATTCATTTTCTTTTTTTCTACTATAATACACCCAAGTCATTTCCTGATACATCCTTTTCTTCCAATGTGTCCTTTAGCTAAATTAAACATGACTCTCAGTTCCCAAACATACCTGATCTTTCTTATTCCAGTCTCCCTACACCTTCTTCTCCCTCTGCCTGAGACATTTTCTTTTTTGCCCACCTGGTGATACTTGCTTGCCATTCAAAACATGAGAGAGCTCAAACACCAGCACTGCCTCACCACTGCAGCGTGATAACATCCATACCTGAGGGCAAATCTCTGCATTCATTCATTCATTCATTCATTTGCTAGTGTATTCATTTGTTTATTCACTCAACAGATACTTATTAGAAAACCACTACATAACAGGCATTCCTCTAGATTCTAGGGCTACGGCAGATATAAAGAGAGATTTCATTTCACTTTCATGGAAGTAAAATTTTATGGGAGGAAAAGACAGCATAGTGTTACATAAATAATATTATGGCAAACAGTGATGTGAGCAATAAAAAACAAAAATAAATTGATTGCAATGATCATGATGAGAATGCATTGTAATTCTGTGCTGTATCATATTTTGTCCGTATGTCTGGGCCCAGTTACAAATACCACTATGTTTGACTGTGTTTATGTTAAGCCTCCAGAGAGGGCTGTCTCATATTTGTTTTTATGCCCAGCACACAGCAGTGTGTGGTACATCATCAGTGTTGGATAGAGAGAGGGAAGGTGGTTCAATGGATGGATAATACATGTTGTCAGTAGTTTGATTTCTCTATGTAGAAAGTGGCACACAGAGACAATAACTATGAGACTATTTTGAAATATTAGAAATATTACACTGATATCCCAACTATGACATTTATGAGAAAAAAAAAGAGGTTAGAAATCATTGATGTTGAAAGCCCATTTTAAAAAGGAGCATAAGAGCGAAAAACAGGTGAAATATTCAGTGTAAATTTAACATTATGTGAGTAGAACGAGCTTCTGTTGCTGGAACTGAATCAGATCATTTTTTTAGTCAGTAAGTTCATCACTTTAGTCAGTAACTCATCTATGTAGCTAAAATCTGGAAGTGCCACTCTCTCACAGTATTAAAGCAGCCTTTATTGTTAAGCTGGACTGACCACTATTTTAAGATTTCACTTTTCTAATCTTCATTTACTTATTTTTGAGAAGGAGAGAAAGAGAGAGCGGAGAGGGGCAGGGAGAGAGGGAGTGAGAGAATCCCAAGCAGGGTCCATGAGCTGTCGGCACGGAGCCCAATGCAGGACTCGAATTCACGAACCAAATGGTGAGATCATGACCTGAGCTGAAACTGAGAGTCAGATGCTTAACCGACTGAGCCACCCAGGCATCCCAAGATTTCATTTTTTATCCATTGATTCTCTGCTATGAGAACAAGGATAAAAAAGCATTTTCTCAAACTAATTATTTCCATTTCTAATAAAAAATTTAAAAGGCATAAGTGTCCAAGAATGATAGTATTTAAAACGTTTTATTTTTTTTTTTTTTATTTTTTTTTTCAACGTTTATTTATTTTTGGGACAGAGAGAGACAGAGCATGAACGGGGGAGGGGCAGAGAGAGAGGGAGACACAGAATCGGAAACAGGCTCCAGGCTCTGAGCCATCAGCCCAGAGCCTGACGCGGGGCTCGAACTCACGGACCGCGAGATCGTGACCTGGCTGAAGTCGGACGCTTAACCGACTGCGCCACCCAGGCGCCCCAAAACGTTTTAAATCTTAAATTTAAAAAATGGGTAAATGCCATACTCAATTTCCAGGATTTGATGTTCAATATATTCAACTGTATTCAGTAGCTTTGAATGATGAAAATTAAATAATCCACTGTAATTTTTTGAGAGTTTACTTTTTCAAAAGGATCAGAAAAGGTCAAGATTATTTGTTGATGTCATAGTTTCTCAGAACTTTTCCAAGATATCTAGAGAAAGGCAGGGAAGACGGCTCTGAAATAATGGTTTCAAGAAATACCACTTCATACCAAAAGAATTATGTGTGTGTGTGCGTGCGTGCGTGTGTGTGTGTGTGTGTGTACCTATGTGTATTTTCATGCTGAGAGCACAGCGATAACATAAACAATTGGGAATGTTCTTGAAAAAGCCTTACTCCCATGTGGTAGAAATAGAGATTACACTGTATTTGCTGTTGACATATCAATCCTAATTATAGAGGCTCAGTGTCTCAGGGTGATTCTTTCTTTAGACATTCGAAGACACTCCCATTGAAAGAAAGACAGTTGCTCAAGTGTGTCATGTATTAATGCCTGAGAACAGAATGAATAGGGTGGGAAGGCCTAGATTCTACAATTCACTTCCTCTCTACTACAAAAGAATCTCTATTTATTGACCTTTGTGGCCAAGTGCAAAAAGAATACCTTTTGCCTCAATTTCTGAGAATTAGAAGAAAAATGAATTCTGTTGCCTGGAATAACATTTTCTCCTAGTCATCTGCCTAACAGATAGTGTCCTGTATCTCATTTCTGTGTTTACAAATGGTAACCATCTTGCAGGATGTCTCTGAATCTCAGAGTTTTCTGTCTTCAAAGATTAAAGTATAAGATAGAGAAAAGATATCTGACCATCATCCGTTTACATAAAACTGACTTTTGAGTCATAGAAATAGTTACAAGATACTTCTGAAATAATCATTAATATGATTGATTCTAATTGATTGGACTATATGAAAACATAATTATTGGTTAATAAAGGAGCAGCTTAATCTTACTCAGGGGGTTAAAAATGTGCTTAGGGTATTGTCCGTCTTGACATTGAGGTCATCTGAAAGTCCATTTATCAAAAATTAGTGCTTAGAGTATTGTCCGTCTTGACATTGAGGTCATCTGAAAGTCCATTTATCAAAAATTAGTAACAGTCTTCATCAACTAACCAAAACGGGTCACCTCTGGAACCACTCAAGGGTTAGTCATTATCATACCCAAAGAGAACAAAGCAAAATCCGTAAACAGAGAGCAAATCTGGATATTGCTCAAGATACAACTCAAATAATCTGGTTATTAACACAAGCTAAAGGTCTGTGATGCCAATAACAGAAAATACCTAAAAGATTAGAAGAATTAGTTTCACAGGGCACCACGCTAAACAACTGAAAAATGTTCTAGTATACTGCAAATTCATTCAATGTGAGTAATAACTTGTTCCTTGTGATATTTAATATTTGAAAAGCATTGATAATGTGCTTGGCTCTGCTCAAAGCTCAGAGAGGGCACAGCTTCAGGGTGGCACATAGTGTCCACTTTCCATCCATCACAACTGTTACTCTTGCTTGACTTCTTTCGTTCAATGGCCGCTTTCCTTTTCGTGCCCACACCCCACCCCAGTACATGCCTGTCTCATGATGACACCCTCAAAAGGAAAAAGTACTCAATCCCCATGATGCTTGACTTGGTTCTTTTGGGGGCTAGAGCCTAAAGACTCTAGATATTAAATTATTACTCATAATAGGAGAGCTTCCAATGTATGAACATAGTAATATTCAAATCTGTAATGAATTCTCATTTATTTTACCTATTTCTCAACAGAGACATACCAACTTTGTAATTGCGCTAGGACCTACAGATTTAAAACCAAATGGCACATTCAGAATGTTACAAGTAGTTTCATACAGATGGCTAGAGAGATGGGCTAGCTTGGAGAAGCAGAGATGGACATTACCAGTGCATAAAGAACCATGCATGCTTGGGGCGCCTGGGTGGCGCAGTCGGTTAAGCGTCCGACTTCAGCCAGGTCACGATCTCGCGTGAGTTCGAGCCCCGCGTCAGGCTCTGGGCTGATGGCTCAGAGCCTGGAGCCTGTTTCCGATTCTGTGTCTCCCTCTCTCTCTGCCCCTCCCCCATTCAAGCTCTGTCTCTCTCTGTCCCAAAAATAAATAAACGTTGAAAAAAAAAAAATTTAAAAAAAAAAAAAAAAAAAAAAAAGAACCATGCATGCTAAGCAAAGGGATCATGAAATTTATCCTGAAAGCTATAAAGAGCCATTGAGGCTACATTAAGTCGTTACTACAGACGTAATCACATTAATGTTGCAGAAAGATCACCATCGCAGCAGCATGAAGGTGGCCCACATTAGAAATAGGGGAAAAGACAGGAAAAGAAGGCAGCAATCCAAGGAATAAAAGGTTACAGCTTTTATTCAAGCAGTGGAAATATAAGTGGAGTAAAAAAGAAAGATTTAGAGATATTAAGGAAGTCGACTCTAAAAAACTTGGAAATGAATAGATGTAATCTAAGTGAAAGTGAAGGATGAATCAGGAAAGAATTCAAGATCCATTTCAAGTCGCTAGCTCGGATGACTGACTTTGTAATGGCAACTGGGAGAGGAGCAGAGCTTTACAAAACAGCTTTATTGACATATAATGTATGCATCATACAATTCACCTATTTAATTAATATGTATAATCCAGTGGCTTTCACTATGTTCACAGAGTTGTGCAACCATCATCACAATCAAATCTAAGACATTCTCGTTATCCCAAAAAGAAACACCATACCCTTCAGTTGTCATTCTCAACACCCCTTCCCGTCTCCCCCAAGCCTATGCAACCTTAAATCAACTTCCAGCCTCTATAGATTTTATGTCAATCTAGGACACTTCATATAAATGGAATTACATAGCACGTGGTCCTTGGTGACCAGCTTCTTTCACTTAGCATCATGTTTTCAAGGTTCCATGTTGTAGCATGCATCAGTACATTATATTTTTTCTTACTGAAAGATATTTCATTATATTTCATTTCATTATATGCCTTCCTTTATTTATCTCCATTTATCAGTTGATGGGCATTTGAATTGTTTCCAGTTTTTGGCTTTTATGAATAAAGCTGCTACGAACACTTAATGTGTAAGTTTTTGTGTAGACCTGTGTTTTCGTTTCTCTTAGGTATATATCTAGAAGGAGTATTACTGCATCACATTGTAACTTTATGTTTAAACTTTTGTAGAACTCCCAAAATGTTTTCTAAACTTTTTTAAAAGTTTATTTATTTATTTAGAGGAAGGGTGGGCAGAGAGAGAGGGAGAGAGAGAATCCCAAGCAGGCTCTGCACTGTCAACACAGAGCACGACGCGGGGCTAGATCTCATGAACCGGGAGATCATGACCTGAGCTGAAATCAAGAGTTGGATGCTTAACCGACTGAGCCACCCAGGCACCCCAATATGTTTTCTAAAATGGCTGCATCATATTATATTCCCACCAGCAGTAGATGAGGACTCAAATATCTCCACCAATATTGATTGGATCAATACTGATTATTCTCTAACCTTTTTATTCTAGAAATCCTAAGGGAGGTGAAGTCGTTGCTCATTGTGATTTTGATTTGCATTCCTCTGGTGGCTAATAACATTGAGCATCTTTTCATGTGCTATTTGTATATCTTCATTGGAGAAATGTCTATTTCTATATTTTTCCCATTTTTAATTGGGTCATTGGTCCATTTATTACCTATTTGTGAGTTCTTTATATACTCTAAACACAAGTCCACTATTCGATATATGATTTGCAAGAATTTTCTCCCATTCTGGAGTTGTCTTTTCACTTTCTTGATAGTGTCCTTTGAAGCACAAAAGACTTTAATGTTAATGATGTTCAGTTTATCTTATCTCTGTTTTGGCTTATACTTTGGGTGTCATTACTTAAGAAATCATTGCTTCCTCCAAGGTTACAGAGATTTATACCTATGTTTTTTTCTAATAGTTTTATAGTTTTAGCTCTTATCCTTGTATCTTTAGTCCATTTTTAGTTAATCTTTGTATACGGTCTGAGGTGAGGGTCCAATGTCATTCTTTTGCACGTACGTACCCAGTTCTCTTAGCACAATTGTTGAAGGTACTATTTTTTCCCATTGAATTGTTTCAACACCCTTTCAAGGTCCTAACTGATTTGGGCCAGGATTGGGCATCGGACTTAAAGATAAGCAATCCATAGGCCTGCAATGGTAACAAAATGACCCGAGTTCAAAAAACTTTGCCAAAATAAGAAAGAACTAGGTCAATGGGATTGTTCTTTCTTGGAAATTCGACTAGAAACACACAAGAAGAATTTAGTAACTGGGAGAAAACTAAAAGATTATGAATAAAAAATGTTATAAGTCATAGAGTGATTATGAATGAGCTGAAATATTAATACATAGAAGCTATAAATGGAGAAAATATGGACAGAGTAGGGAATGATTTGCTTTTGATCTTACAACTAAGAAGGAAGTGACAGGAGTCATTGTCATTGTCAAAGGACAGGGTCATTGTCAAAGGAATAGCGGAGAGATGAAACAGAAACTGTTGCTAAAGATCTTTTAAGGCTTTTTTTTTCTTTGAATTCCTAAGAACTACTAGACCCTTCTTTAGGTTAGCCAGAGAGATTCACTGATCCTTGCAACCAGAATGACCACCCATAAGTCTTCCAACTGTTAAAAATGTATGGGTTCTATAGAAAACTATTAAATGAAATGAAAACTCTTATGTTAGCAAGCCTAATACATACCTGGCTCCTAATGGAAGCTACACAAATCCCAGTTTCCCTGACCTACTCCCAGATTCCCTCTGTAGGTTTCATGGGCACTATCTAAATTCTGTAGGTATCTGAGAAGTTACAAGTCTTCCTGCTGTAACAAGGATATGTGGCAATCTAAATCATAACTGAAATTCTTCTTGACTTCAGGAGTAAATACTTAATGAATGATATACCAATCTTAACTGAACGGATAGAGCCTGTCTGACTTCTCTCTTTATATTTCCCATTCATTCACCACAGATCTTTTTTTTAACTTGGAGTCATTTTACTCATAGAAAATATTTTAGATCAGATATAATATTTTTTCACTTAATAGGAGAAATCACATTGGAAATTAATACACACAGATGCCATGAATACATGAGTGATCTCATGGCCACTGTATCAATAGTATTCTGAGTCACATATTCTTTCCTTCAAACTCACATGATCACATTTTTGTCTTTGATTTCAGGTAATGTGTAGTTTTCTTTCTTTCTTTCTTTCTTTTTTAATCTCATTTGCCAAGGGATTACATTTGAGATGATAAGCCTCTAGTAATGCAGCTTTGCAAGGAGGCAGGAATATTTAGACAGGAATGATAAGGGTGGGCCTCAGATTTTAGGCAAAGTTCCCAGGTAGGCTACAATAGCAACATTCTTGAAGGCTTAGAACTTTATTCTGATTTTTCCCAATGTTGATTTTGCTGCTAGGGTTTAATGCAGTATAATTCCTGTATTTTCACATGAAAATAATAGGGGGGAAAATCGGGCAGTTCTTATCACTTATCACATACAACGTATGTTCTTATATACATACAAGTAAGTTCTTATCACTTATCACTTATCACATACAACGTATGTTTGTTAAGCAAATGCTGTGTACAGACACTATGCTGTAATAAGACAGGGATAAAAAACATGAAAAAGAATCCATGCCTGGACTCAAGGACCTTATATCAGGGATTAAATACCATAGACAATTCCTTGATCTGGAAAAGAAGAGTCCGGATCTGCTTTTTGAACCATCGGGAATCAGTAAGATTTCTGGAATTCAATTATTTTTCCATGAACCTAGGGCTAAGCAACTTCACCTAACATAAAACTATTCCTCGTATTTTGAAGAAATGTGTGATTTTATGTGAACATTCTGAATACAGTCCCAACCTCCTAAATCTTCCTGGATCTAAGTGATACAATTTTTCTTTTTATGCTGGAGGAAGCTATTCCCAGGAGAAAATGTTATGATATTGATTTTAATAAGCGTTTGCTTTTTATTTTTTTATTTTTTGATGTTTATTTATTTTTGAGAGAGAAACAGAGTGGGAGCAGAGGAGGGGCAGAGAGAGAGGGAGATACAAAATCTGAGGCAGGCTTCAGACTCTGAACTGTCAGCACAGACCCTGATGCAGGGCTCGAACCTACCCACTGTGAGATCGTAACCTGAGCCAACGTCAGATGCTTAACCAACTGAGCCACCCAGGCGCCCTAGAGTGTATTTTTTAAGGCAGAAGGGTAGCACTCATTTTTACTTAATGGTTTTAACAGTTTCCTAGTGTCATTTATAACTTTTAAAAACTTAGATCAGATGTGGCTCTCCATTTGTACTCTGGTCCAATCCTTACAAATGATGGGGCAGCCTTGACCTGGTACAATACTAAGTTTGTACATACTCTATATGATTTGGTCATCACGATCAAGTAATAAGGTAGAGATTCTTATGAAGTTTGCTTGAACCCAGGTCCACTTGATTCCAAAGCTCATGTTACTGAGACCTACAGCCTTTTAACCTTTTGAATATTTTAAAAATTAGTAAAATGAATGATTTTAGAATATAATATCTAGTTCCACAGTTCAAATTGGCAGTAAACTGCAAAAAAAAAAAAAAAAAAACAGAATTAAAATTTCCCAAATAAAATTAATTTATTCTGTTCAAGACATTGATCATTACATGTTATGCTACAAATACTATCCCACACATTATTGCTGAGGAACACATTTACTATTCAAGTTATTTCACAATATCAGAATTAAGATAAAGGGATCTGCTACCAAAGCCATGGAGATGCTTAAAAACAGTGGGAATAAATTAGAAGATAGAAAATAGAAGTTCAAAATTTAGCGTAGAAGTAAACTAGAGAACGGGAATGTGGTGACATAGGCTGTATTTTGAGTGAAAAACAAGAAAGAGCAGAACTTGGGATGAAGAATTTATCTCTGAGGCACATGGTACCTATTTTTTCTTCCATGCTAGAATCATTGTATTTGCTTCCTAACTTGCACCCGAAAAGGCTAACTCATTGGCACTCAGCTCAAGTCACCCCCAGGTGGTGTGCCTTTGTCCCTGGAACCTCAGATATCTGATAATTGCCTCATTGTTATTCATCTTTTAGATTGCTTTGAATTCTTTCATGTAGGAGAAATAACCAGAATGTTAAAATATAAAGACTTTACATCAATGGAGGGTAATGCAAAGATCTTTCTGGCAGAGATAAGACAAAGGCATATATATACACTGCAAAGGTTATGAACACCACGAATAACACTGCTCTTAAACTAAGCATCATCAGTGTGATGGAAAGATGTTTTCCTCATACATAATGCTATCTCAACTTTGCAGCGAGGTTAATAATAGTGGCAGGTGGCATTAAGTTATTTTGGTAACAAAATTCAGGTGATTACTAATCTTCCTTTTATTATCACTTAAATGGAAGTCACCACTTTGAATCACTTTAAGGATTAAGAATTTTCCTTTCATACAATTTTGAAGAAGGTGTGCATCAGAAACAATATTTTCATATTGGACTTTTCAGAAAGATACGTTCCATGAGTACATCAAAGGCAGGTTTCCTGTTATGTTCGTATCCTTCAGATCAAAATGAAACATCATTTCTACAAAAGGCCCATGCCTCCAGGCCCTGACTTCCTAATCTAAATTTGGTCACATAGTTTTGCATTCTCATGGTAATGTGTGTGTGTGTGTGTGTGTGTGTGTGTGTGTTTCCTTTATAGGGATTGTGGCTTATACTTATGCCACTGTGTGTTTAATGTGTGTTCCACTAGGTGGGACAGACAGTGTGGGGCAAAGCTTTTAGAAATACTAAGTAGATGACTCCTTACTGGTCCACTAGAAAGAAAGCAAAAGAAAAAAAAAAAAACAGAAAGAAAGATATAGAAAAATAAGCGTGTAGTCGATCTAATTGTAAATAATTAAGGTGGGGCAAAGCCTGGCATCCACAACATTGGTTGTTAGGGACAATACTCTCTACCCACTCCTTATTTTTCATGAAAATTCCTAGGGAATTTACCTGGGGACTTCTGGGCTTTCTACGCCCCATTACTCAGTCAGCTCTAAGTGGAGTGATTCATCAGATTGATACATTTAATAAAAATAAATAAGGCATGGCATGCCTCTTCCTCTTTAAGAACAAACCTAGAGCAAGCTGTCCCCCAGTGAATAAGGGGGACGTCACTTATGCTGAGATCTTAATTTGTGCAGAACCTTGATGGGGAAGGAACTCTGTTTGTTCCCCTAGAGACCTCCACTGCATGGTACAAAGTGGTGCTCAATGCTTCTTATACTTTGTTCCATTGATTCACTGTTGGGCACATGCTGTGACACTAGCAAATCTCTTGGACGTCTCAGCATTATTCTCAGAGAATCATCATAAAGAGGAGGTTTGGACATGTTCTATAGAATCTTTTAAAATTATATAAATTATGTCAATTTAAGTTTAAACTTAAACATACTCTTGTATGAAAAACCAACCATGAGGATAAACGATCAATGTTTAGATACCCTTGATAAAAGTCAGTTTAGAATCTGTTCAGAGCAAGAAATAACTTATGATGAACCAGTAGCCAAGATTTCAAGTTAATGTGTGTTTGTTCTGGGACAATGTGTTCTCCATGACAGTTACTGTCGCTGCTGTTTTCTCTGCATTTGTTAGTCAAGATTTTCCCTACTGATTTACAAGACCATTAAATAGTGATATATCAGGGAAATAAATGGTAGCCAAGCAAAGCTGATTTTTTTTCTTAAAGTGTAATTGCTGAATTAAGCTCTGGAAATCATATAAAATCTGAACGCACAGGTTGTATAAGGACATACAAGTGGATTACTTTCTTTGTAAACCTTGAAATTTGTGATAAATCAAAACTTGACAGATAACAACGCAGAATTTGCTAAAAGGATTTATTGTTAAAATGAGTGCTGTGTAAAGTGAGGTTGGCTAGTGAATAGAAGAACATTGCTATGTGCGTCCAGCCCTTGGGAGATGGGTGATGTCTGGCTGAAAGTCTGTTCCGAACTGTGTGTCATTAAGAACAAGTCGAACAGGTTGGTCTACTCTCCATCAATGCATGTTATCAACAAGGGCTGATTAAACTTTAACTCCACATTGCAAAACGTTTTGGCTGAGAAGACTGAGGGCATGTGTAATACAGGAAATGCATTTTCTGAACGGTTACTACGAGCGAAGTGGTAAGTAATGTTTGTGTCTTACACTATCAAGGTTCAGTGATAAGACACTTGATGTAAACATGGATTATCTTTACTTTAGAAAAGTTTAAGTGCAATTTCAAATATAGCAAAGCATATACAGAATACAAATAATGCTTGTTTTTAGCAAATGTTGCTATTCTGAATACACCGTGTTCATAGAATGGTTTAAGTATGTCAGGGGCTGGAGATGCCTTTAATCCATGCACTGTTTATTAAATTGTCACCACAACTACAGATAGGTATTTCACATTTGATATGAATTATTAGTCTCTAAAAACAATAAAGTACTGTATAATGTAAACAATCAACCAAATTTGAGTTCTTTCTTTCTTTTTAAAAAAAAAATTTTTTTTTACATTTATTTATTTTTGAGACGGAAAGAGAGAGACAGCACAAGCAGGGGAGGGGCAGAGAGAGAAAGAGACACAGAATCTGAAGCAGGCTCCAGGCTCCAAGCTGTCAGCACAGAGCCGGACGCAGCGCTCGAACTCACAAACCGCGAGATCATGACCTGAGATCATGACCTGAGATCATGACCTGAGCTGAAGTCAGACACTTAACTGACTGAGCCACCCAGGTGCCCCAATTTGAGTTATTTCTTATTAATGACACTTAGTCATTAATAAATCTGTTGCATTTCAATTCAAGTTACAAAAAAGTAGTTAATGGGAATAATGCATTCTGCAACTCTGATCTCTAAAATGCTATTCACATTAAATGAATATTTAAATAAATTTAAGTTTGGGGTACCTGGGTGGCTCAGTGGGTTAAGCGTTTGACTTTGGCTCAGGTCATGATCTCCAGGTCCAAGGGTTCGAGCCCCATGTCAGGCTCTGTGCTGACAGCTGAGAGCCTGGAGTCTGCTTCGGATTCTGGGTCTCCCTCTCTCTCTGTACCTCCCCCACTCTCATTGTGTGTGTGTGTGTGTGTGTGTGTGTGTGTGTGTGTGTCTCAAAAATAAATAAATATTAAAAATTTTTTTTTAATTTCTGCTTTAGTTAGACATTTAATGGTAGGTAAACACAACTCAAGTGACACAATCACAAAAGTTCACAGCAGCTGAGCATAACCACAATATGGAGAATACCAAGAGAGGTGGGAAAAAGCCTTCTGAGGCCACAGCCTTTCTCCCAGCTATTGCAACTAATAATCTGTTTTGTCTCCTTTGTTTTTGTTTTTGTTTTTTCAATGACAACAAGCTAAAGCACCCAGAAGATGGATTATACAGTTTGAGCTCAATAGGTAGCATTTTATGTCAGTTAGCAGTTCCTGCAGACATTCTGGAGAGTGTAGTCCAAACACCTGAACAAGGAACATGTAAAAGATGAACCAGCGAGCTAATTAAATGATCACAGAGGCCCAGACTCCACATGATAAAAGCCCAGACGAAGTCCTTGATGAGCTAATGTAAAGGGTTAAGTGAATGGTTATGAAAAATGTGAGAGAGAAACATGGCAGATTCAACACACGTGCTTCCCTCTACTCCCTCCTGAAACTGCACTAAGATGATGAAAAAGGGATTGTTTAAAGCATAAATCCCCAAGGACACATAGAAGAGAAGGGGTGGCAACAGCCAAATTTTGGAAGCTGAAAAGCAGATGAACAAGTAGTAACTAACTTCCCAGACTAGAGGAAGCCAGAATCTGAGTGGCAGCAGAGAAAGGCCAGCGGCAAGACCTCTGAGCAGCAGAAACCCAACAAAACATAGAAACTGGAGGTACCGTAGGCCTCTAAAAGGAAGGATGCAGTTAAGGAAAAGACAAAGATGATCTAGGGGTTCCTGGTGGCTCAGTCCATTAAGCAACCAACTCTTGGGTTCGGCACCTATGGTGCTGTCACAGCTCATGAGTTCGAGCCCCCTGTCAGGCTCTGCACTGATAGTGTGGAGCCTGCTTGAGATTCTCTCTCCCTCTGTCCCTCGCACGCTTTTTCTCTCTCTCTCAAAATAAATACATAAACCTGAAAAAACAAAACAAAACAAAAAAAGATGGGCTAAATGTCCATGTTAGTAACAATTTTCTCTCTTTATCCCATTCAGTTGAGCAACTGCCCCTCACCCACCTGGGCAGAAGAAGGCCAGGGTGCCTTCCGGAAAGGCTGAGTTATGGGGATTGTGAGGCCAGACCCCAGGCTCTGCTGGCAAGGCACTTAGCCCTTAAAACCGCAAACTGAAGAAGAGAAAAATCTCCCATCAGTGTTTCTAGTCAACTCTGAGAAAGCACTAACTGGCCTATGCTCATACTTCCAGAGAAAATGGAGAATCCCTTTCCGGGAAAAGCAACCAGACTAAGAGAGAAGGTACGAAGATCTGACTGTTGAGAGCTTTTGCAACAGTGCGTATAAGCCAACCAGATCATCCTACAGTGACAGCCCCCCTCCAACACACACACACACACACACACACACACACACACACACACAGGTTCCAGTCAGTTCTAACATGAAAGATAAAAGCCAAAATAATTAAGAAATAACTCAGAAAAGAAGAGAGAACGCAAATAGCAGAAGGAAATTTCCCACAACTCAAATTAGTATCTTCAAAGATACAAGAGAATATATACTATTCTTAAACTAAAAATAGAATGTTATTCTAAAAAGGAGAAGTCTGATAAAAGAACTCAAGGAACTTGAAAATAACATGACAGAAATGGAAAATTTTTTAAAATGGCTTGAAAAACAAAGTTGAAGAAATTTTTTTGGAAAGTAGAAGAAAAAAATCAAAAATAAAAACGCAGAAATTACACAAGAAAATTAAGAATCAACATTAAAATAGGGGACTTCCAGAGAGACAGAGGACAAAAAATGCCAAAGAGGAGGTATGATTTTCCAGAGCCGGGCATGGTTTCCAGATGGAAAAGGCCCATTGAGTTCCCAAGACAATAGAAGAGCTGCATAAAAATAAAGCATCAGAAAAATTGTAGCACTCGGGGCATAAAGAGATAATTATAAAAGTTTTTGAGAGGAAAAAAATGATCAGAATCAAAGGATCAAGGATCAAAGTGCCACTAGCTGTAAACAACTTAGAAACTAGAAAACAATGAAGCCATGCTTTAAAAACTCAGAGAGAAAATTATTTATAACCATCAAAATTATTACTGAAGTGGGAAAGTATAATTAACATCTTTTTCAGATATGCAAGGATTCCAAAACTAATCAATACTTGAAACTGAAAACCCAGAAATATTAGTAGAAGCATTATATTTATAAATATGAAGGGAAATACCAAAGAAGCAGCTATGTGCCTCCAAGCAGTAAAACTCCGAATGAGGACAGGAGATAGTATTGTTTTAGTTTTATACCTAGTAGAACTAATTTTGTTATAAAACCATTTACCTTTACAATATTAGTTAAAATAAAAGTTAAATTACATACATTAAGGCACAAAATAAACAAGGATTTAAAATATTAAGGTACAGGGGCACCTGGGTGGCTCAGTCAGGTAAGGTCTGACTTTGGCTCAGGTCATGATCTCACGGTTGGTGAGTTCGAGCTCCCCACATCGAGCTCTGTGCTGACACCTCAGAGCCTGGAGCCTGCTTCAGATTCTGTGTCTCCCTCTCTCTCTGCCCCTCCCCCCATCTAAAAAATAATAAACATTCAAAAAATTAAAAACTCCGAAAATTATTTCTAACCATTAAAGTTATTATTCCCCGTGCTGTGACGCCGATTGAATCTATGTTCATGTTGTTTTGCCAACCCATATCACACTCATAATCAGCCAAACTGTTCAAAATTACCTTCCCTTGAAAGGCACTAGTATGGATTGAAAATATTAAATGTATAGTTTGTGATAAAGAATAACTGAAAGTCTTTGTCTAGACATCAGGTGGCATTTCCATGACTTGCTTTTGCACGTGAACTGTGTCACCCGTAACAATGTTATTTTCCATATATGAAAGTCATGTCATCAATTCTGTGGGTCACTTTTTCCAAAAGTTGAGAATCATTTCCCTAAGTCCTCTCCACACTCACTTCTGTTATGATCCTAATCCATAGTACATTTTCGGGACAGAAGTCTTGGTTATTGTTTGGCTCTTCTGAGCCAACTGGCTAATCTAAGCACCGAAATCAAGGTCGTGATCACCTAGTCCTCATTGTTTGCTAAGAGTTTTAACAAAAAATTACATAACTCTTTTTTGAGTCCTTGGTGTTTTCACATCTTACATCCTTTATAGAATGAAAAAGAGATGAAATACTCAAAGGCACGAAAGTAGGAAACATTGTTTTTTTAGGACCCATCGCTTTCATGTGTCACCTTGAACGATCACAGCTCACAACTAATAAACGAACAGGTAGACCTGTGGCAAGTTCAGTACCCTAAAGAAGGGTTCTTTCAAGCTAGCGCTCCACTGCCTCATCGTATTTCCATGAATGGTAAGTTTATTTCTGATGGTCTTTGATCACTTTAATGCAAACGGAATACTAGAAATATTTTAAGGTACTCACTTTTTAAGAAGAAACACTTTAATATTTTCTACAGTTGGTCCAACAATCCTTTGTTCTAGTAGGTGAAAAGAAATCCCATTTTATTTCTTTATTGCAATTTTCACTTTTTCTGAATCCTTTATTCTTGACTATGGAAGGAAGGAGGGTCTTATTTGAGGAAATTATCTGTGCAAATATAGTTGCCTAGGTTTTGCTATTACCTCCCTCTAGTGGAGGCACAGACTAATTTTTACAGTAGGCATTTTCCTTAATAACAGGAAGTGTAGAACTCTTTTGTCCAATATGGTAGCCACTAAGCACAGGTGGCTATTTAAATTTAAATCAGTAAAGAGTAAATAAAGTGAAATATTCCATTACTCGGTCACTCTAGCAGCATGTCAAGTGCTCAAATAGCCGTCGGTGATCATAAAAGACAGCTCAGGCATAGAACATTTCCATTCTCACGGAAAGCTGTATTGGAATGCTGATCTAGAGTAATGTGTGCATTACACAACATGGGGCCATGACTTTATTCAACCTGAAGGGAGTTTACGTTCTTGACAATAGATGATCCAAAACCATCCCACAGCCCTAGATTCTACCCTCAGCATCCAAGACCCACAGAATCAAGCAGCTAATTGCTCTTGAACTTTTCATAAGAAGTTAAAATTCACTTTTTTAGATGAGTTTATTTATTTAAATCTCTCAGATTTCATTACTTCAACAGATCCCACGCTACGTGGTACAATTAAATCATCTTTGACATATTTCTGCTTTCTGATCTAACAACATGCAACCATATATGACCCTCTCTTTTCTTCCTTAGATGAGAAAAATCAGAATAGAAACCCATTTGCTTCCCTATGAAGTTAATTAGAAGCAGAATTGACAAGAGAAATTATTTAAAAGGATGTGTAGCTATCATAGGTATAGACAACCCTCATTCATGACAACTGCTTTAGAGGAAAACTCAAAGCGTTCAAGAAAAGGGATTATTTCTGACTTTTGTTAGGGGGGGGCTCTTCTTTGCAACTCTGAATGTAAATTTTTGCCACTGAGTAAGTTACTTTTTAACTCAATCATAAGAATATATTAAGCACTATACTGGGCTGTGCACCTACATTTTTCTGGATGACTTAAATTAATTCCCAACTTCTAAAATTTTTAAACATTTATTTATAGATAACATGTATAAATGCCATGTTGTATTTCACTGCATGAATATCAAGATATTTGACTAAAAGTATTGCTATTCCTGACTCAATATGTCAAAATAACTATGTAATGGGCTCAAATTAATTCCATCATTATTAGACAGAAAATTTAAATAACTAGAATGAAAGATGTAAGTAGGAGTTTTTTTCTATAAACCAAAGCAAACCCTATCCTCTAAATGCCCAGGATATCAGCATTTAACAATATTAAAACAATCATTAATGAACATCTAGTAAGTGCTGAATGGTTAGCTAAGTATAGCTCTGTCCTTATAAAATTTTCAGGCTAGGAGTGGAGCTGATAGTGACATAGACATTATACCCATTTGCATATCATGGACATATGTCAAACAAGATCATGAAACAAGTGAACCTTAAGAATATCAGATGTAACTCCCCATATATCTATTTATTAATTCAATGATGATTTATTGACATGTGCTATGTGTCAAGCACTGTGCTGAGCTCTAGGGATCCAATATAAATGAGACAAGGTCTTATAGCCCAAAGAGCAATTAGGATTAGTTTCTATGATTCTATTTGAGTTTTATCTTATGTTTTTTTTAAACTCATATAGACTGGAAGGAAATTCATCTTGCCATGAATTTTATCTCCTGATTACTTCATTTGCACATTGAGAGTAGAAATGGTTGGATTGACTCCTTTCTTCAAATCTTAACAAATATGTTTTGAGCCTTAAGATACTCACCATCTGATAATAGTAACCAATAATTAAATAAAGACAAAGTGACAAGGCTTTAACAGAAATGCATCCAAGTACTGTTGGATATTAGAGGAAGATTCATATGAGTATTCTAGGGAGGACTAGTAAGGATTTATAAAAAGAGAAGACATTTGAGTTTAGCCTTGAAGGTGGGAGTTTCCTAAGCAAAGAAGGGCATGCCAAGCACAGAAAAAAATGGGAGCCTGCTGAATTCAGTCTGGTGGTTTAGAGCACAGAGTTGAGGGAGAAAAATGGCAAGGAATTAAGATGACATATTTTTAGAGAGCATATTTTTACCAAGAGAAATAAATGTGTTTGAACTGAATTATCAATCAGGAGCTCTTTAATAACCTGACCTAAGGGCCAAACATCCACTTTCTCCTTTTCTTTTTTTTAAATTTTTTTTAATGTTTATTACTTATTTTTGAGAGAGAGAGACAGAGCATGAGCAGGGGAGAGGCAGAGAAAGAGGGAGACCCAGAATCTGAAGCAGCTCCAGGCTCTGAGCTGACAGCACAGAGCCTGACGCGGGACTTGAACTCACAAACCACGAGATCATAACCTGAGCCGAAGTCTGATGCTTAACCAACCGAGTCACCCAGGTGCCCCTCTCCTTTTCTTTATCACAAAAGTTATCATTTTGAGGCATTCTATTTTGGTCAGTGCTGATAGATGGAAAGAGTATAAAAGTCATGCTTAATATGTTTCAATTAAAAAAAATCATTTATTCAAGAAATATTTTAGAACACTGGCTCCGTCCTGAGCACAAGATGCAGACCCATAGTAATACGAGAGGGAAACAAGATACAATCTACCTTTGAAAAGTTGCTGTTTAATTGGAAACACAAAGGTGATCCAACATAATTACATAAAATCATGGCATGTGCTCTGTGAGAAAAATGAGGGGTTTTGAGAAGAGCAAAAATGTGGTCACCTCAGGGAAAGTCTAGAATATTTAGCAGAAAAAGTAATATTCTCTGTGTCTTTGAGAATGATTAAGAGTTTGACAGAAGGAAAAGTGAGAAGAAAGTATTTTAGGCAGAGGGCTAAAGATAAATGATGTCTTCTAGCTATAAATGTTCCTGGCAAACATTTCTCTGCCCTAGTTTTGTGTGTTAACAAAAATATTTTCAAATTTAAGAAAATCATATTTTATAAACATACTTGCTCATTATAAATGTCTATTTTACTAGATTTTATATGGCGGCCAACTAGACAGTATACTTCCAGAAAATATTGTTTATGAAATAAACATGTATCTAAAATCAAAACTAGAGGACCCAGTTTTCATTCCTCCATCATATCCTGGATATATTTCCTCTACTCAGAGAGTCCCTGTTGTTATTGCTGTTAACAATAGAAAAGCAACATGTACAGTAAAATAAAACTAGCTGGGAGATTGAAAAGTCATATCGCTTTAATCTAAAAATTCCTTGCCAGTGTTTCTTTATTTTTTTTATTTTTAATGTTTATTTATTTTTGAGAGAGAGAGAGAGAGAGAGAATGAAAGAGGGGGAGGGGAAGAGACACACACACACACACACACACACACACACACACACACACACAGAATCCTAAGCAGGTTCCAGGCTCTGAGCTGTCAGCACAGAGCCCAACACGGGGTTCGAACTTATAAACAGTGAGATCATGAGTGGCTGAACTCAGACAGTTAACCGACTGAGCCACCCAGTTGCCCCATTCAGCGTTTCTTTAAATTTGGTCCATGGCAAGGTTGAAAACAGCTCAATAATATCCATTTGGACAAAATTTGCCACCTTCTCATTTTACATCTTCCAGTACCCAATCTTTTATCTTTATAAATTTTTACTAAGGTGTAATTTACAAGTACCAAAATGCAAAAATCCAAATGTAATGTTTGATGAATTTTGTCAAATGTGTACATCCATATAAAGCATACTTTAAACAAATCAAGTATTTCTGTCACCCCAGAAAGTTCCCTCTTTTCTCCATGTATAGAAATTAGTATTATCACTACTGGTGTCTTTATAACTTGCAATATCAAGTATACAAGAAATCTAGTCTCTGCTCAAGAGAATGGAATTTAAATACGTTCACAAGCAATACATAAGCTAATAATTTAAAATCTGTAATAAATTTCCCTGAAAATATAGTAATAAGTTTAGCATGGAAAAGATATCAAAACATCATCATCACTAAAAACATTTATGAGAAACATAACTATATATATATATATATGTATATATATATATAGGAAGCACAAAACCAAAGTAAAATTAATGCCCAAGTACAAAACCCATATAATAAAGCATGGAAAAGATATCAAAACATCATCATCACTAAAAACATTTATGAGAAACATAACTATATATATATATATATATGTATATATATATATAGGAAGCACAAAACCAAAGTAAAATTAATGCCCAAGTACAAAACCCATATAATAAAGCAACGCTGTGCACAGACCTTATACTAAATACGCCATAGAAGAAATGAGATTTCAGCAGAATTAAATAGGGAAGAAAATACCGGAAATATCAGAAAGACATTTGGAAAACATGGAAGAAGAAGCATGTATGGGTGGTACATGCATGTGTGTGTGTGTGTGCGTGTGTGTGTGATGGAGGGAAATTAAAGATGGAACAGAGTATAATTTGCGAAGCATGTGGCATTAGTAATTGCTTAATAAATATAGTGTTTATGTGAATTTAAATAGACCGTAGAATCCATTGAGTAACTGCCGAGCAAAAATGTCTTGAATTTCTAAGCAAATCTCTGAGACGCACAGATATCTAGTGAACTGTGGTACAAACACTATTGGTATAGATTTTTGTCCTGATTAGCTGATGTTGATCACAAGTGACTATTTTGACCTTCTGCCCTTGGATGATTCTCACCATTAATAGATACCATAATACTTCTTATAAATATCCTCCAAAGTTGTTGAGATAACATGTTTTATAGATGAAAACAAATGAACAAAAATTCTCTGTTTGTATCAGTTAGTGTTACAGTATTCAACTCTTACCACAACATTGAAAACATAACCTCATACTGACACAGGAAATCGGGACTTGCATGCATGTGTCTTTGAGTTCATTATTTGTCTTTCAAATAAATATGATCCAATCTCCAGTTAGCCAGAAAAACCCAAATGTCTTGAGCTCGCTTCTATGCATTGTAAATATTCAATAAAGGTTGAGGACTGAATGATTTTAAAAGGCCACTTATAAGCTCAAGATGCTTCCTAGAAGCACACAATGGTTACAAGTCTTTCTTCATTACTCTTAAAATATACACATAAGAACCTTTATAAAAACATGAGAAATTTTATTTACTATGCTTAGGTATATCTTTATACCCAGCTTGTTTTTTTTTTTTTTTTTTTCTTAAGTTATAAATCTCAAGAAGGAAGAGGCTCTATATTTAGTACTGCTTAAAAAGTGCCTGTAGGAGAGGAGCCAAGATGGCGGGACAGCATGGAGTTTTTTGTGTGTCTCACGTCCATGAAATACAGCCAGACCAACACTACACCACCCTGCACACCTAGAAAACCGATCGAAGGATTAACACAACAATCTGCACAACCTGAACCGCAGAATTCAGGAGGTTCGCGGCACGGAGAGGTGCACTTGGGAAGCGAGAAGCTGCAGCTGGCGGAGAGGTGCTTTTGCGGGCAGAGAGAGGACGGAGACGGGGCAGGAGTGGGGGGAGAATAGGGAAAAGCACCCCTCCCCAAAAGCAGCTGGAGAGAAAGTGGAAAATTGGAAACAGCCGCAGGGACTAAACTAAAAAGGGAGAAATGAGAAAGGAAAGGGTTTAAATTCCATTAAGACTGTAAACAAGGGGAGCGCAAAGGCTGCAACTCCGCAGCTCGGTACCTGGCGGTGCTCTGGTGGGAAGGGCGAATCCCCAGGAACAGAGTGGGGTTCGGGAGGTTCTCGGGCCACACGGGGAAAAGCGGTTCCACTGCTGGAAGGACATTTGGTAGGACATTCGTTGAAGCCACCTGGTCGCAGCAGACCCCAGAAGGCGGCCACATTCGCTGGTGCTGGAACAAGGTCGTTGAGGGTGAAGCCTGGTGCCAGATGTGTTGCGATTTCCCACAATCCCTGAAACGCTGCTGCTACACCGTCTCGCGAACTTTTTCTGGCACCTGGCCGCAGTCTCGGGGCACCGACAGCAGCAGGGTCCAGCTTGCGTTCCTGGGTGCAGCCGACATTCGGCCATTGCTCAGTGAGCCCTCCTGCAGAAAGGCGGGAACAGGTCAAAGCCGCAGTCCTTCAGAAGTAAGGGGCTGGGGAAAACAGCCACATCTGAGACAAAACTCGGGAGAGAGGTACTGCCTGGGGCTTGGTCACGGACAGTGAAGACGCGGGGAGTGGATGAAACCTGAAGACAGAGGGTGGGGGCGCGATTGCTGATCGGAGAGAACAGTGTTCCCATACTAGACACTGGGTACTGGGTGACAACATTGTCACCTCTCCCGCGCATGCGCATACACACCTACGAGCGCCAGAACGCCCCACCCCAGGAGGCTAGCAGCGCCATCTAGTGGACAGCGGAGTCATTACACTGAGCTCCACCCAACTGGACCAACCTCGCTCTTCAAGAACATAAGTCTCACCGCCTGTTTACTTTATGGACTATAAAGCACTTCATAGTCTGACTACTAGGGGAAAATGAAGTAATTACAGTCCTATTTCAATCTGTTAGCAGGTCCATCAATTCAATTTTCTTTCTTTCTTTTTTTCCTCTTTTTCACCTCTTTTCTTTTTCTTGAATACAGAAAGAGAAAATTCATTTTTATTTTCAATTTTTGTTAAAAATATTTTTCTTTAATTTTTTTACTATATTTTTTATTTTTGTGTAAATATTTTCAAATGCTATTTTACTTCCATTATTATTTTAGTCTACTTCAGTGTATTCATTTTTTCAAATTTTCAAATGATTTCCTTTCTTTTTTCTTTTTCCTCTTTTTTGTTTCTTTTATTTTTCTTGAATGCAGAAGGAGAAAAACTTCATTTTTACTTTCAATTTCTATTAAAAATATTTTTCTTTAATTTTTACTATATTTTTTGCTTTTGTGTAAATTTTTTCAAATCCTATTTGACTTCCATAATT
Organism: Leopardus geoffroyi; assembly: GCF_018350155.1. Classification (NCBI taxonomy): domain Eukaryota; kingdom Metazoa; phylum Chordata; class Mammalia; order Carnivora; family Felidae; genus Leopardus; species Leopardus geoffroyi. Next base: position 17,167,087 of record NC_059326.1, read on the forward strand.
TTATTTTAGTCTACTACAGTGTAGTCACTTTTTCAAATTTTCAAATGATTTCCTTTTTTCTCTTTTTTGTTTCTTTTCTTTTTCTTGAATACAGAAAGAGAAAAAATTCATTTTTATTTTTAATTTTTATTAAAAATATTTTTCTTTAATTTTTTTCTACTATATTCTTGACTTTTGTGTAAATTTTTTCAAATTCTATTTTACTCCCAACATCTCATTTTAGTCTACTTCAGTGTATTCATTTTTTCAAATTCTCAAACAACTTCCTTCTCCCCCCCCGCCCCTTTCTTTCTCTAATCTGTCAAACCACTTTCAACACATAGACCAAAACACACCTAGGATCTAGCATCAGACAGATCAGGTTTGCAGCTGACCTATCCACAGAAACTTGGCAGGCCAGAAAGGAGTGGCAGGATATATTCAATGTACTGAATCAGAAAAACATGCAGCCAAAAATTCTTTATCCAGCAAGGCTGTCGTTCAAAATAGAAGGAGAGATAAAACATTTCCCAGACAAACAAAAATTAAAGGAGTTCGTGACCACTTAACCAGCCCTGCAAGAAATTTTAAGGGGGACCCTCTCTGGGGAGAAAAGACAAAAAAAAAAAAAAAAAAAGACCAAAAGCAACAGAGACTAGAAAGGACCAGAGAACACCACTAGAAACTCCAACTCTACAAACATCATAATGGCAATAAATTCATATCTTTCAGTTCTCACCCTAAATGTCCATGGACTCAGTGCTCCAATCAAAAGACACAGAGCAACAGAATGGATAAGAAAACACGATCCATCTATATGCTGTTTACAAGAGACCCACTTGAGACCTCAAGACACCTTCAGATTGAAACTAAGGGGATGGAGAACTATCTATCATGCTAATGGTCAACAAAAGAAAGCCGGAGTAGCCATACTTATATCAGACAATCTAGACTTTAAAATAAAGACTGTATCAAGAGATGCAGAAGGGCATTATATCATAATCAAGGGGTCTATCCACCAAGAAGACCTAACAATTGTAAACATTTATGCACCAAAGATGGAAGCACCCAAATATATACATCCATTAATCACAAACATAAAGAAACTCGATAGTAATACCATAACAGTAGTAGACTTCAACACCCCACTCACAACAATGGACAGATCATCTAATCAAAAAACCAGCAAGGAAACAATGGCTTTGAATGACACACTGGACCGGCTGGACTTAACAGATATATTCAGAACATTTCATCCTAAAGCAGCAGAATATACATTCTTCTCCAGTGCACTTGGAACATTCTCCAGAATAGACCATATACTGGGACACAAATCGGCCCTAAGTAAGTACAAAAATATTGAGATCCTACCATGCATATTTTCAGACCACAACGCTATGAAACTCGAAATCAACCACAAGAAAAAACTCGGAAAGTTAACAAATACTTGGAGACTGAAGAACATCCTACTAAAGAATGAATGGGCTAACCAAGCAGTTAAAGAGGAGATTAAAAAGTATATGGAAGTCAATGAAAATGATAACACCACAACTGAAAACCTCTGGGACACAGCAAAGGCGGTCATAAGAGGAAAGTATATAGCAATCCAGGCCTTCCTAAAGAAGGAAGAAAGATCTCAGATACACAACCTAACCTTACGCCTTAAGGAACTGGAAAAAGAACAGCAAATAAAACCCAAAACCAGAAGAAGACAGGAAATAATAAGGATTAGAGCAGAAATTACTGCTATCGAAACCAAAAAAATAGTAGAACAGAGCAATGAAACCAGAAGCTGGTTCTTTGAAAGAATTAACAAATTGATAAACCACTTTGATCAAAAAGAAAAAGGAAAGGACCCAAATACATAAAATCAAGAATGAAAAGAGGAGAGATCACAACCAACACAGCAGAAATAAAAACAATAATAAGAGAATATTATGAGCAGTTATATGCCAATAAAATGGGCAATCTGGAAGAAATGGACAAATTCCTAGAAACATATACACTACCAAAACTGAAATAGGAAGAAATAAAGAAATTTGAACAGACCCATAACCAGTAAGGAAATCGAATGAGTAATCAAAAATCTGCCAAAAACCAAGAGTCCAGGGCCAGATGGCTTTCCAGGGGAATTCTACCAAACATTTAAGGAAGAGTTAACACCTATTCTCTTGAAGCTGTTCCAAAAAATAGAAATGGAAGGAAAATTTCCAAACTCTTTCTATGAAGCCAGAATGACCTTGATTCCAAAACCAGACAGAGACCTCACTTAGAAGGAGAACTATAGGCCAATTTCCCTGATGAACATGGATGCAAAAATCCTCAACAAGATATTAGCCAACTGGATCCAACAATACATTAAAAAAAGTATTCATCACGACCAAGTGGGATTTATACCTGGGATGAAGGGCTGGCTCAATATCCACAAAACAATTAACGTGGTTCATCACATCAATAAAAAAAAGGACAAGAACCATATGATCTGCTCAATAGATTCAGAGAAAGCATTTGACAAAATACAGCATCCTTTCTTGATAAAAACCCTCAAGAAAGTAGGGATAGAAGGAGCATCCTCGAGATCATAAAAGCCATATATGAACAACCAGTGCTAATATCATCCTCAATGGGGAAAAACTGAGAGCTTTCCCCCTGAGGTCAAGAACAAGACAGGGATGTCCACTCTCACCACTGTTACTCAACATAGTATTGGAAGTCTTAGCATCTGCAATCCGACAACACAAAGAAATAAAAGACATCCAAATCAGCCAGGAGGAGGTCAAACTTTCACTCTTCACAGATGACATGAGACTCTATATGGAAAACCCGAAAGAGTCCACCAAAAAACTGCTAGCATGGATTCATGAATTCAGCAAAGTTGCAGGATACAAAATCAATGCACAGAAATCAGTTGCATTCCTATTCACCAACAATGATGCAACAGAGAAATCAAGGAGAATTGATCCCATTTACAATTGCACAAAAAACCATAAAAATACCTAGGAATAAATCTAACCAAAGAGGCGAAAAATTGATACACTGAAAAGTATAGTAAGCTTATGAAAGAAATTGAAGAAGACACAAAAAAAAAATGGAAAAAAGATTCCATGCTCCCGGATAGGAAGAACAAATATTGTTAAAATGTTGATACTACCCAAAGCAATCTACATATTCAATGCAATCCTTATCAAAATATCTCCAGCATTCTTCACAGAGCTAGAACAAACAATCCTAAAATTTGTATAGAACCAGAAAAGACCCCAAATAGCCAAAGTAATCTTGAAAAAGAAAACCAAGCAGAAGGCATCACAATCCCGGACTTCAAGCTGTATTACAAAGCTGTAATCATCAAGACAGTATGGTACTGGCACAAAAACAGACACTCAGATCAATGGAACAGAATAGAGAACCCGGAAATGGACCCACAAACGTATGACCAACTAATCTTTGACAAAGCAGGAAAGAATATCCAATGGAATAAAGACAGTCTCTTCAGCAAGTGGTGCTGGGAAAACTGGACAGTGACATGCAGAAGAATGAACCTGGACCACTTTCTTACACCATACACAAAAATAAACTCAAAATGGATGAAAGACCTAAACGTAAGACAGGAAGCCATCCAAATCCTTAAGGAAAAAGCAGGCAAAACCCTCTTTGATCTTGGCCGCAGCAACTTCTTACTCAACACGTCTTCGGAGGCAAGGGAAACAAAAGCAAAAATGAACGACTGGGACCTTATCAAAATAAAAAGCTTCTGCACAGCGAAGGAAACAATCAGCAAAACTAAAAGGCAATGGACAGAATGGGAGAAGATATTTGCAAATGACATATCAGATAAAGGTTTAGGATCCAAAATCTATGAAGAACTTCTCAAACTCAACACTCAAAAAACAAATAATCCAGTGAAGAAATGGGCAAAAGACATGAATAGACACTTCTCCAAAGAAGACTTCCAGATGGCCAACCGACACATGAAAAAATGCTCCACATGACTCATCATCAGGGAAATACAAATCAAAACCACAATGGGATACCACCTTACACCTGTCAGAATGGCTAACATTAACAACTCAGGCAACAACAGATGTTGGCGTTGATGCAGAGAAAGAGGATCTCTTTTGCATTGTTGGTGGGAATGCAAGCTTCTGCAGCCACAATGGAAAACAATATGGAGAGGTTCCTCAAAACACTAAAAATAGAACTACCCTACGACCCAGCAATTGCACTACTAGGCATTTATCCACGGGATACAGGTGTGCTGTTTCGAAGGGACACATGCACCCCCATGTTTATAACAGCACTGTCAACAATAGCCAAAGTATGGAAAGCGCCCAAATGTCCACCAATGGATGAATGGATAAAGAAGATGTGGTATATATATACAATGGAGTATTATTCGGCAATCAAAAAGAATGAAATCTTGCCATTTGCAACTATGTGGATGGAACTGGAGGGTATTATGCTAAGTGAAATGAGTCAGAGAAAGACAAGCCATGGTAGAATGACAGTCTACCATTCACTCATATGAGGACTTTAAGAGACAAAACAGATGAAACATAAGGCAAGGGAAACAAAAATAATATAAAAACAGGGAGGGGGGCAAAACAGAAGAGACTCATAAATAGGGAGAACAAACTGAGGGTTACTGCAGGGGTTGTGGGAGGGGGGATGGGCTAAATGGGTAAGGGGCACTAAGGAATCTACTCCTGAAATCATTGTTGCACTATATGCTAACTAATTTGGATGTAAATTTTTAAAAATAAAAAATAAAAAAAAATCACTAAAAAAAAAGTGCCTGTTGGAACATAGAGCTTCAGTCGACTTAATAACGTATTCCAAGTGAATAATCATGCTACCCAGCTGGGATACAATATTATGAGCAGAGGGAGCTGGCTTTCAACAACTGTTCTTATTTGGGAAAGATAAGCCTTTGTGAAAAAATAAAAACAAAACCAAAATCTTGTATTTTGAATCAACACAACATAGAACTATAGAAAGTCAAAAGGACAGAAAAAAATAATGATAAAAGGCAATAAATAAGGAGGGAGGTCATTCAAAGTAAACTCCTATCTTTCTAGGTGTAATGGTCTTTTGATGTGCCCACTTGGCTAAGCTACAGTCCCCAATCATTCCATCCAACATGTTGCTCTGAAGGTATTTTGTAGACATGATTGAAGTTTATAATCAGTTGACTTGGAATAAGGGAAATATTTCCAAATAATATAGGGGTGCCCAATTCATCGGTTGAAAGACTTTACGAGTAGAGCTGATGCTTTTGTAAGGAAGAAATTTCATTGTGGACAACAGCTTCAGCTGCAGAGCTCCAGCCTGCCCGTCCTGACAGTGTACCATCTGGATGTGGGACCTGCCTAACCAGCCCCCACAACTATGGAAGCCGATTTCTTACAACAAATATCCTGATGTACACCTCCTACTGGTTCTGCTTCTCTGACTGAACCCTTGCTGATACCAGGCACGCATACCACATGATAATGTTAATGCTTCTATATAAAAACTGTTATCTCAGCCCCTCATTTTTAGTAACAAAGAACTTGCTACAACAGCATCCTAGAGAAGAAATGTCCTGAGACTATGGAGATTAAAAAAATAACCTTACTTAAAACTCATATCAAAGAGCTGTGTATTAACAGAGAAATAAAACTGTATGTGCAAATAGTATAAACAAAACATTTTAATATTTTGGAACCGGAGGGGCACCTGGGTGGCTCAGTCAGTTGAGTGTCTGACTTCGGCTGGTTCTTGAGTTCAAGCCCCACATCCTGGCTCCAGGCTGTCAACAGTTTGCTTTGGATCATCTGTCCCCCTTCTCTCTGCCCCCTACAACTCGCGCGCACCTGCGCATGCCCTCTCTCTCTCTCTCTCTCAAAAATAAATAAACCCTTAAAAAATATATTTTGTACCCAGAAAGTCATAACCAAGAAAATGTCCTTTAATTCATTTGGGGTAACATATAAACAATACCCAAATAAGAAAATTGTAGCTGTCTTTCAGGTCATGACCTTCATGGGTTTTAAGGCACGTACCTAAAGAAATCGCTGAACATTCCTAGCTTATTTGTTTATTCAATGAGAACCATTAATCATTCCATTTGAGCTTAAGTATCTACATTTAAACCTTGAACTAGAGCTCCATATGCACAAGGACTATCCATGTGGAATTTCTTTTCTTACTTCAACAAACAATTCAGTTCAGTTCAAACATTTATTGAATACTCATTAGTTACCAGGAATATACATTCTTTATGAGTAAGTTTTGATTATTTGCTTATTAAACTCTCCAATACAAAATGAGTGTCAGCATTCAAATATTTATACTGTCGAGAAGTGTTAGAAAATTCAAAAGTCACCTTTACTCATACTCGGAAAGAAATTTTCTTCCATCGGCACTCAAATGAAGCTATTTCTGATGATTTTTCAGTTTTAAAATATGCCTCTCTCTTTCTTAATTAGAGGAAAACATTTTAATTTGCCTTTGCAATGCAATTCTGTACCTAAGGCAATTGCCACGAAATACCTTCTTAATGGACAGATGAGAAGAAAAGAAAGCAGACATTTGGCCTGCATTTAGCATATAAAAATAGCAGAATTATGAGGAGTGTAAATAACTGATTATGAAAAGAAGGTAGAGAAGTGAACAGAGAAAAAGAAACATACAAAAAAATGGAATAAGAAACAGATGAGAGATGTGAATTAAAAACAAGGAAATAAGGGTATCTGTGTGACTCCATTAAGCGTCTGGCCTTGGTTTGGGCCCAGCTCATGATCTCACAGCTTCCTGGGTTCGAGCCCCACTTCAGACTCTGGGGTCACAGTGCGGAGCCTGCTTGGGATTCACTCTCTCTCCCTTTCTCTGCCCCTCCCCCACTTGTGCTCTCTGTCTTTCTCAAAATAAATAAATAAACTTTAAAAAATAGGGAAATAAAACTAAGGAATAAAGTTTAAGCAAGAGGAATTTTAAAAGCTATACTTCTGTGGAATAATCAATAATAAAATATTTTCAGATGCTTAGAAGAAAATTTATACAATAAATCTCATCCAATTTGGTCTCATTCTTTCAACAAATAGACAGTAGGAAGACTAACCTATTGTTAAATCTAAGGCAAGAAAGTAGACCTTCCTGAATTCAAATTGAGTAATACCTTTGGAGATGGTCTTGGAATGAACTCTTATTTTTCTGCTCAGAAATCTGGGAGAGGTTTCCTGGGCCTAAGGAAATGTCTACATGAGAGAATGATGGACGGGGCACACAACGCTTTTTAAAATGTGTCTCGGCTCATTTTGCATTCTAACGTGTTAATAGCATAAATTATATATGTCTGTCTATATCTACATTTAGCGGACAATGTCTGCGCAGCTGACCTGCTTTATTAGGGACTCCTCTTGTCTTTATGGGATTGAATAGGTATGAATGCGACCTACTTATGGAATGAACTGCTACAGATCTTACCACGAATCCCTCATGTCAGTCCTATTCTTCCCATAATGCACAAAATCTCACCGTTCCTTCTTCATTCTTATAAAGGAGCAGTATTTTATGCATGGAAAGTTAGTTGTTGACAACTATGAAGCAAGACAAATTGCAAGATGAATGTCAAAAGGTCAGTTTTACAAAGATCCTTTGTCTGATCATTTTCTCTCCTGCTAAAACTCCCCTAGGGTAAAGTAAGGCAAAGCGTTATTTTCTTACAGCCAAGACATTGGATTGTGCCAACACAGGGACACTGGGAGAGGAGGCACAAAAGGAATAAAAAAGACACTTTATTTATAGTGGAAAGACAGCAAAATGGCAAACACATAGCCAGCCAGTTGAATGTAAATACTAACATGAAAAACCCTCATTACAAAACCCCTATTTGCTATGTTAATCTTTCCATCCTTGCCACTGCTGAAGAATTTTCGCTCCTGGTATTATGAATTCTGGATTGTTTCCCAAAACTCCCTAACCCAAGAAAAATGTCTCAAGGTCCTAACCTATTTATAAAGATTTATGAACATTAAACAAAAATAAGGGCTTAAGTAAAAAGCCTAGTCTCTCTGCTTATTAAGTTGGTGTGTGTGTTTCTTCTCTTGGCATGGTTTACATGGTGTTGCTTTATTGGAATCAACTTTGTTGGAAATTCCCAGGTTTGTTTATCTGAGGTATTAGTTGCTGACACCCTAAAAACTTCCTACAGTGTATTTACATGCCCAGTTAGAGTGGATTGGAGAAGAAATGTTTCAGCAGAAAAAAAAAAAGGCAGGGGGAGTCCTTTTTGCCAATTAAGCGAGATTACTAGATACTGAAAGCTGGCAGAGGAACATGATAAGCAGGAAAGCAAGTGGGATAGGAAGAAGCAGAATAATGGATAGTATTTACCAAATGGTTACTACGATGCTGTCACATTTGTAATGGCTTTACATCTATTATCTCATCTAATCCGTATAACCATTCTGCTAAGCAGTAAGTTATGCACTACTTTGATTCCCATTTTGCAGAGGAAGAAACTGAGAATGAAGAAATAAGACAATGTGCCCAGTGGTTCTACAACTAGACTATGGAGAAGAAGGATTCCAACTCAAGCCCTCTGACTCCAACTTTCACAGTATCACACGATGCTACCCTGGCTTACTAAATTATCCTCCTGAATTACACACTAGTATCTTTACAATCTGAATATGCCTGATCGAGATGTCAGGAACTCCGACACAAAGGACATCCTAACCAATGTTCCAGTTGCTTACACAGTCGTGAGATATCACCAGGTGATGATCCTTCCTGATTTCTGTCACTCAAAAAAAAAAAAAAAAAAAAAAAATCTCTTTCCTGCTTTATTCCTGCACAGTAATGTGGAAAAAGAATCCTATGCTTTTTGGCCCCATAGCTCCTTCATGCTTTTGACAATGCTCTTAGTATTTATTGAGGATCTCAAAGAATTTTTGTCTCTGTAGATGACATCTTTTTTAAATTTGCCGTACGAGAAATTTAAGAAATTTTTAAGGATGTATTTATCGATGTATTGATGTATTAATCCAACAATAATAATCCCATGAAAGGTTAACCTAAGTACACATATTTTTATAAGAAAGAACTGCATTTTCCAAAAAAAAAAAAAAAAAACAACAGTGGGGAAAATAGGCATTATTTTATATTTCGGGCAAACCTTTCACTGTCTAGCGTAGCAGAAGACAGCTCAATCTTCTGTCTACTTCTGCACGGATAACATTCTTTTTTTTTTTTTTTTTTTTTTTGAACGTTTATTTATTTTTGGGACAGAGAGAGACAGAGCATGAACGGGGGAGGGGCAGAGAGAGAGGGAGACACAGAATCGGAAACAGGCTCCAGGCTCTGAGCCATCAGCCCAGAGCCCGACGCGGGGCTCGAACTCACGGACCGCGAGATCATGACCTGGCTGAAGTCGGATGCTTAACCGACTGCGCCACCCAGGCGCCCCTGCACCGATAACATTCTTAACTGCATGTGCCCTGGTGGTAAAGAAAACAGGGACTGCTAGTGTAGTTTGCTGTACTGTGTTGCTATATGCTAAGGCACCACGAGGGCCCATCACTACATTTGCCCGCTCAACGTAAAGGCCAAGACAGCTGATATCTAAGCCCCAAACATTTTATCTCTCTTTCTTAATTTTTATTTTATTTTATTATTTTTTTAATGTTTATTTATATTTGAGAGAGAGAGAGAGCACAAACGGGGGAGGGACAGGGAGAGGGGGAGACACAGAACCCGAAGCAGGCTCCTGGCTCTGAGCTGTCAGCAGAGAGCCCGTTGCAGGGGCTCAAACCCACAAACCGCGAGTTCATGACCTGAGCCGAAGCTGGTCACTTCCCCGGCCTCCCAGGCGCCCCCCCCCCTTTCTCTTTTAAAGAGAAAGAGACCAAGGTAACACTGACCAAATGAAGCATCTGTTTCTACCAGTACACCAGTAGAAGAGTAATGGAAGAAATCATTATTTATTATGCAATGGTTTTCATCATTTTCTTTTAATCCAGTGAGGAAAGTTCAGGGGAAAGAACAGAAGCCTTGATCTGATGCCGAAAGCAAAAAAAAAAAAAAAAAAAAAAAAGACAGCACCCTGCTTTTCCTCTTCAGGTGGCAGCTGTTTCTTGTAACCAAGACCCGTGTTTTGTTTACTAAAATAATTCTGAGGACCAAGTAATAACTACAAATTCCTTTTGTAAAATTAGAATAGCTGTATTTTTATTTGGTTTGTGGCTCTTTACCAAAGAAGACATCAAACACTGTTTAAAAGAATCGTTTGAAGTACACTGAAGAAAAAGGTCAGAGCAAAAATTTTATGATGCTTAGGTCTGCTCTTTGATGCATACTGGATAAAACTCAGGCAGACGTTTATGTCTAGCTAACGAGATTGGTGATGGTTATGTGGCCAAAAGCGTATGACTTGGGAATGAAGAATAGATTGTGGTGGAATTTATCAACCCCTCTTTTAACAGCAATTAGCACTTTGGTTATGTACAAAACAGCCGACAAAACTGGTTTTTGTTACAGCATTCTTGCTAAAAGACACTCTTTACTTGGTACGCATACCAAAGACAGGAAAATCTTGTATTAGTCAAGTAGGGTCCATAAACTAAGTTCTCTATTTTTTATTCCTAGAGAGCATCTTTTTTTAAAAAAAAATTTTTTTAATTTATTCATTTTTGAGAGACAGAGAGAGAGAGACAGAGAGAGAGAGTGGGAGGGGCAGAGAGTGAGGGAGACAGAATCTGAAGCAAGCTCCAGGCTCTGAGCTGTCGGAACAGAGCCCAACGTGGGGCTCAAACCCACAAACCATGAGATCATGGCAAGAGCTGAAGTTGGATGCTTAACCGACTGAGCCATCCAGGTGCCCCCTAGAAGGCATCTTTAAACACAGAACAAATGAAGAATGAACTGATTCAGAATGGTTCAGCCAACACTCTCCAATTGGGAAGCATAAACAGAAGTCCTGCATAGATGTTCTAGCAACTTCCTTACACCATTGGGGTACTTGCCACTTGCTATTCTTGGCTTTGCCAATCTCAAAACTGAAATAACAACAAAAGTTAAATTTAATGTCCTGTATCATATTTATTTTCTGAACATTCAGAATTTTGCCAAAGACTTTTCACCAGCTTTATTTAAGACAACGGTATTCCTGTGATACTCTTAAATAAATGTCGCCCCACCAGTGACTTATTATCTGAGTAATGGTTTCCCTTCTTAGTACATTGTATTTTTGCACTTACTTGAGTGTAAATCTGTCTTCCTCTGGGAGAGTGATGTTTAGGCTGAGAAACATCCCCCTCTGTGTTCCCAGTATTTAGCTCACAAAAGTATATATGATTACTGCACAAAGGCAGCAGCTTTCTATTACTGTATTCCCAGTGCCTACAACATCAGCTGGCATGCAGTCGGCACCCAGTAGATTTTGTCGATTCAAGGGCACCATTATGATTAGTGACTCACATAGTCCCCCACTGAAAAGCAGAAGAAACTATGTTCCTTTTCCATTAGTTTCTTTTAAATTGTATTGTTCCTTATCATGACATAGATTTCAGGGGCTTTTGATTACACTGGGGTGCCCTTGCTAGGCCCGTGGATTATAAACTCTTCAAAAACTAGAGACAGTTGTTTTACCCATATCTGGGTATATTTCTCTTCACAATAATAAACTCTAATGGTGTTACCCATGGTAAAATGCCATATCCTATTCTTATCTGTTTTATTTTAAGTTAAGAAAATCTTACATCTTGGGGCGCCTGGGTGGCACAGTCGGTTAAGCGTCCGACTTCAGCCAGGTCACGATCTCGCGGTCCGGGAGTTCGAGCCCCGCGTCGGGCTCTGGGCTGATGGCTCAGAGCCTGGAGCCTGCTTCCCATTCTGTGTCTCCCTCTCTCTCTGCCCCTCCCCGTTCATGCTCTGTCTCTCTCTGTCCCAAAAATAAATAAACGTTGGGAAAAAAAAAACTTAAAAAAAAAAAAAAAAGAAAATCTTACATCTATCTCCTTCATGCCTCACTTTCAACATCCATCTATAAAGTTAAGAAAATTAAATAAGCCTATTTTAGAAAATGCAATCACTATCAGCACTTCGTAGAATGCCCTTCTGTCTCCCATCCACTCCTGCCAGGTCTGGTCCAAGCTCGTTCTGAGACATCTCCCTGACAGTAGGGATCAGGGTCTGGCTCAGGAGGCAGAGAATAGAGTCTTCTAATTCTTAAGCCTCACAATGGGTATTTATGCATAAAAGAGCAAAAGTCTATAGAGTCCTATTTTAGTGTGATACCTATGAGAAAATGTCTATTAACGCTATACTATGTTTATGTAATACTAAAGTTTAATTTGAGTCTAAACGAAAAGTTTAGTTTAATACTGAAGTTAGAAACACACTCACACCCAAGTTAGGAAAAAAGTATTTATGAAAGTTTTCTTTAGCATCACAGCCCCTAAAAATATTTCAATTATTGAAATCAGGATTCAACGTGCAGTTGAACATGGCCGTGTGCACGTGATCTGATTAATTTCCCTATTATCTTCATATTCTCCAGATTGGGATAAGCTTTATTTTCAATTTCCACATAGTTTCTCCTATGTAAAACAGTTTTTAGCAACGCAAACAACAAAAATGTTATAAGATAGAAATGGATGTCATAACCATGGAACCAAAACTATGAGAATGTCTTACAAAGAAATGATATAAATTGGAATTAATAAGTTCATTTGTTGAGTTACGATGGTCGTTATGGGTGGTGTTTGACTGAAGCTCTGCTGTTTGGGCTAAACAAGAACTGAGAAGCAGGAAGGAGCTCCTTCCAGGCCACGGTCCTGTGTGCCAGCTTCTGTCAGGTTTATCTGGACTCCTGATCCACGGGCCTTGGCAGTCTCAAGTATCACTCCCTATAAACGTCCTGCACCGGCTCCTGCACCTGGGTGAGAATGCTTCAGGCCTGGCAGCTGAGGTCGCTGGGGGAATCCACAAAAACACAATCGACACCAGTATGGTAAACACGGCTCTCGTTCTTAACTGTAAACTGAATCCTCTTTAAGATAGTTTCATCTATTTGTGTTCTGAGGTGCTCTAAGGGAAATGATGTTGCGTGCCATAGAGAAGCCCAAACATGCACAAAACTATAAGAGATCACTGTTTATCCTTCTTTATGGGCTGAAGTCATAGAGCACGGGTGAATTTTGCTTCTACTAACAAGGCAAACTTACAGGCTGGTACTATCTTCTTTTTCTTAGAAGGTGACAGCCACTGTTATCCATGGCCTCCTTTTTCGTGACCAGTCTGGCTTCATCCCCATTGCACTACTGAGTTGGCCTCCTCCAAAGTTATGAACCACCTGCTAAGTTCAAAACCAATGACTGGTACTCACTTCATACTATGGGGCATCCCATTAAACCACTCCATTTCCCCTTCTGTTTCTGACCTCTGCTTCTCCATTTGCCCCTCGCTTACAAAAATGGGTCTTCGATCTTCCTCTTTCCTCGCCCAACCTTCCCTCTTCAGAGATCCCATTTGTTCTCCTGGTCTCCTACCTGTAAGGTGAATTTTCAAATCTACATTGTCATCCTTGACTTTGCCCTGAGTTCCAGTTCTTCATCTTCAACTACCAATGGACGTTTCCCCCTTGTCACTTTAAATACAATATATTAAAATTGGGCTTTTCAACTTGGCCTCACCAACATTCCATTTGAAAAGGAAAAAAAAAAAAAAAAAAATATATATATATATATATATATATATATATATATATATATACACTATTTGGTTTTCCTTCCCTAAGTTTCTTATTTCTGTTTGTGGTAATATCTTTCACCAAGTCACCTACACAAATTTCATTTAAATGTTGAATTTCATTGATTCTTTATCGAACCATATGAAATTTCTATTTCTGTAGGTCAAAAATGATCTGATCAAATATCAATAATTTCATATGATTCATTTTGTGGTTACCAGGTTCACAGCCTTCTAATCTCAAATTACTCTAGTAGCCTCTTGCTCTTTGCACATCCATTTCTCTCTTTACGGCTTATTCTGAACATTGCCAACTTATCAATCCTTCTGAAACACTCATCTTTGAGAACTTCCTATTATCTAAAGAGAGAAGACTAAATTCCTTCACTTTTCACTTATGATCTTCAACAATCTGCCCCCAAACCTACTTTTTCAGGCTCCTGGCTCTACTCAACTTCAGACTGCTGCTGTTCCAATGGAACTGGAGTAATGCCATCTTGTCCCCTCTTTATTCAGGGAACTCTCTTCTCTTACTTCAGAGATCCCTGTGCCTTAAGACTTACTCGAACATTAATTTTACATAGCTTAGAGAAATTTCCAGTATCATTCACCTCACTTTTAATTGTTTGTACTCATGAATCGTCCTTCTACAGTCTGTTAAAATGCCTTGAAAGTAAAATGGTGTCTTGTCTGTTTATTTCTTTGTTAAGTGGAGCCTAGAACTTTATATAAAGTAAGTGATCAAAAAACAGTTGCTGCTGCTTTTAGTGATTTTTTAAATGGTCTGAGTCCTGGCCCAGATACCATCATTGAACCTACTGTTCTGAAAATATCTCTCTCACCCAGAGATGGAGGTCTTTTTAAAGTAGCTTTTGGGCCCAACTCTATTTCCTATCAGTGCCACTGCAATTTACGATATCGTGCACTGTGGACTGATCTATCTTTTAGGCAGACTCCCAGATTTCATCAGAATGAAAACTGATGAAAGATAGAGATTTTCTAGAGATTTTTAAATTCTTGGACAAGACTAGAATTTCTTTATCTTTCTAGCAATGCAGTCTTAGCGAGATCTCAGAATCTACTAAATCCAAATAGCTCGATGCCTACAGTTAAATTGAGAAGCTTTGATACATGAATCCTGTTTTCATGGGAACTCATAATCTGTTATCTGAATATCCTGGCAATCGCCTCTTTTGTCATCAAGTCATAATTGTCTGGTTCTTCCACTGCCTGCTTGATTTATTTTCAAATCCCCTTGATCCTTGTCCTCTCAGGGATATAAATAAAATAATTCTTATAAGCCCTACTGGCCCCCGAATGTCTTCTATCCATATTTCATCTATGCTGCCAGACAATTGCTGAGATTTAATCCAAGATGATTTAAAAATAAGCTAGTTTATGTTTTTAAATAACTCCCTAAAAAGGCAGCTCTAAATCCTAAATTTCTATCTCTTGAGAGATTTCTATTGCACTGTGTATTTTGTTGCATGGTACAAAGGAAAAAAGGCAAAGAATGGGCTCTTCTGACTTTATAATAATTCTGCTAATCATCAATAAAAATAAAGGTAAGAAATAATTCCTATAAAAGAGCATGCCCTCTTCTGGTCCTTTAGGCCATTTTCAAAGATTATTTATCAAAAGAAGAGTCAACAGAATTAAAGGTTTCTACCATTAAGCTTCAATGAGGAAAAGATTCAGTTCAGAGAACCAAAACATATCATTTGGGAATAAAATAAAAGAAATCTGTAACTTAATCTTCAAATAGAATATGCCGAGTTAAATTTTCTAAGTATGATAGCATCCAAAGTCATTTGGTTTCAATTTATGATTAAAGGCATAAAGATAACATATTCATTTAAATATACTGTATTCATGAATTATTGACCCATATAACTGAGTTGCTACTGTAACTTTAGTTAAAGATTAATTCTGGTTGTTCTTACACTTTCCTCAAATCCTTTCACTTTGTAATTAAGAGGAAATATTATACTTAAAATTAATTTCTATGTCATATTAGAAAAGAAAGAAAATTGATTGCATGAAACAGAAGACTTTCCCTTGACTCAGACATATTGATCTAAAATGGGTGCCAAATAAAAGATCCTGGGTTTTTTTTGTTTGTTTGTTTGTTTGATCTTTGGTCATCCTTCATTTGTCTTAGATCAGTTTACAAAGCTTTCTTACTAAAAACTTCTTTTCTTAATTGATATTCAATGTAACAATATTAAAAAGTATTTACTTCATCGACACAAATTCGTGTTTCTGTTAGTTCTTTCTTAAATACTGTTATCTATGAACTAAGTGTAATTGATATCCTTTTAAATTAACCATAATCCATGTTTCCAGAAGAAAAGAATTATATTTTTACTTGCTACAGTTCAATCCACATCCAAAAACACTTGTCGATTGCCTACTATGTAAAAGCACTTTAATAATTCCAATAATATTTTGTAAGAAATACGAGTATGATATATGAATATTTTGATTTTATTCATGTTAGGTGCAGCGGGCAGGCTCTGAGATGGCACCCCGTGGTCCCCGACTTTTGGTGTTTGTGCCATTGTCTGGCCCCTTCCCAAATTATATCAGGAATGGTCTGTATGGAAACAGAATATGGCAGAAGCATGCTATTGTATAATAAAGAATTTTCCTGGCCTCATCCCTGGTTCCTGAAAAAAGTTAGAGCTTGTGTCTGTCATTCATAGTGCACCCCTCAGGCCAGACCTGAGTTTATGCTAATGAGCTGACTTGAAACATCACTTAGAGAGCTTCACAATGGGGGCCAGCCACACCAGAAAAACCAGCCACGTGACCAGAGCAGTGGGACTTTAGAGCCACATGATATCAGTCAGATCTCATGGGAGGAAATGGAAAGCTGACATTGAATTTAACCCTGTGGTCAACGATTCAATCAATCAAGCTTACAGAACAAAACCTTAATGAAAACCCTCAACATCCAAGAAGCTGGGTGAGCTCCCTGGGTGGTGATACAGAGCAACACTGCCAGCACGATGTATCCTGAAGACATGAAACTTTGGGCTCGAGACCCTTCTAGACTTTGCCTTTTCAACTCTTTGTTTGGCTGGTTCTGATTTATATCTTTAGAACAATGGTAAATATAGTACCTTCCTGAGTTCTGAGTCATCCTAATTACTGAGCCTGAGGGGACAGTACAAACCCACAAATCGGTAGTCAGTTGATCAGAAGTGCAGGTGGTGTGGAAACCCAGCCCTTGAAGCCGGTGTCTGAGGTTGAGGGCAGCCTTACAGGAGACCGTGCCCTTGACCTAGGAAATATAACCAAATTCAGGAAAGGTAGAGTCAGAAGTGTATTATGTGTGGTAAATCACTTCCAAGAGTTGAATATAAAAGACACCGTGGCTTCTGCCTTTCTCTCTGGGATCTCTCACTCTGGAGGACATTTGCTGCCATGTGATGAGCAGTTCCAGCAAGCGTTCCATGAGCGAGAAACAGACCTCCAGCCAACAGCCACGCGAGTGAATCTTTTTGCAACTGGACCCTCCAGCCTCAGTTGAAGCCTTTAGACAGCCAGAGCCCTGCCTGACATTTGATTGTAATCTCACTTGAGATCCTGAGCTACAATTACCCCGCTGAGCCACTCCCAGATTCCTGAACCCCAGAAACTGGAAATAGCAAATGCTTAGTGTTTTTAGCCACTAAGTTTGGGGTAACTTGCAATACAGCACTAAATTATTCACTCAGCAACGTGCGGGTATTTGAGTTTGGTTTTAAGATTCAGAGCTCGTTTTCCAGTTTATCCAAAGGAATGATGTGTAACTTCCCCTTCCTGGAGTGATTTTTCTTTAGGATATATCTCAGTAAATTTCAAAGACCCCATAACAAGCAAGGATAAGCTAAATTCTGCAATAGGCTAAACCAGCCCCATAATCTCAGCGACTTTTCATAGCAGTCTATATAATTTATTGTCAAGTTGGCTAACATACAGTGTATACAGTGTGCTCTTGGCTTTGGGAGCAGATTCCTGTGATTCATCACTTACATACAACACCCAGTGCTCTATTTCTTTCCTTTTTTTTAATGCGTCTTTATTTTTGAGGGGGGGGGGTGGAGGGCAGAGAGAGAGAGAGAGATGGGGTACACAGAATCCGAAGCAGGCTCCAGGCTCCCAACTGTCAACACAGAGCCTGATGTGGGGCTTGAACCCACGAGCTGTGAGATAATGACCTGAGCCGAAGTCAGACGCTTAACAAAAAGACTCACCCAGGCGCCCCTAGGAAAGCAGTTAGATGCAGCCTGAACAGTTGTATTCCAGGCAGTGGATCAGCAGTGTAGGCAGGCTTCTTTCGTTTTTTCATCTCCCCACACGGGAGAAAGTCAGGAGGGTCTCACATGGGGTCCTATCAGCGGAGATGGAAATTACAGTACCTCACTTCTGACCACTTCCCAGGGCCACCACACTCTGTCACACGGCACCAACTTAACCTCAAGGGAAGCTGCACAATTCACTTTTTATACCCAGCCAAAAAGAAAAAATGGAATTGGTGACAATCAGAAGTCTCTACCATAAAGGAGAGACCTGCTTTCTTAGCAGTGTACTGGATGTGGTGAGTGGCATCAGAAGGTACAAATATCGACCTCCCCTGTCCAAAATAAAAAGAAGAGTCTTCATGATTCATGGGACATAGGCTGATGTAGCAATTGATAAACATCTCTAGGAGATGGTGCTCATGCCGCATCATGATTTTTACTTTCCATTTCGACGAAACTGTTACACTGTTTACGCTGCACCAAAAACACATAGAACCAAACTGTTACGCTGTTTACGCTGCACCAAAAACACATAGAACCAAACGTAGCTCTCTCTGTTTCACGGACTATCAAGTTTTGTATTCCATCACACTCGAAACAGTAACAATATCTACAGATTTATGCATGACTTGATCGTGTGGAGTGGGTTGAAGGTTATTAAAACCAAAGGTGAGAGGAAGGAGAAGATTTTTCTATGTGTCTAGAGACACATGCACCCCGGTCACATGTTCTAACCTGGATGGCTCCCAAGATGGACTAATTAGCGCCTCATTTCTCCAGCTCCTCTCCTCTGCAGGCATTCACTTTACTGAATTTTAGTCTTTGCTCAGCTCTGATACTGAGCCAGGCCTCACCATGGCAGTCTACATTCCAATGGGCTTACACACACTAACGTGCAGGAGCAGAGTATAATTAATCTTGCTGCCCTAAGCGTGTGCTAATCCTTTACCTGCCACCCTCTTCTCCAGTCCACACCCCTGCTCCGCTCCCTCCAACACCCTCACCTTACACACGTACCTTCCACGCGTGGCCGGTCCACATGCTTCGGCTTATGTTTAATTGTGCATCCACTTCCCACTCTGGAATCGAAGACACTGGAGCCATGGGCTGAAGGCCCTAATATCCAACTTAGGTCTCGTTAAATTTGAATCTGAAATCTCCCTCCCCCTTCAGGATCTTTAATTTCGACTAAAGTACTAGAAGGAGACCTACAATCTACGTATTTCGACGGCCCCGGGACCTGCCCATTACTGAATTCTTCTGTGCTGACAGCTACACTGAACTTGAAGCTTATATCAGGGTCCAGCCTGCATGGATATGACACCACACTGTGACTGGTTTGATGCAAAGGCTTTTGTGGGAGGTTTTGGTTATTTATTTATTTATTTATTTATTTATTATTTATTTATTTTTAATTTGCATCCAAGTTATTCAGCATCTAGTGCAATAATGATTTCAGGAGTAGAATCCAGTGATTCATCCCCTACGTATAACACCCAGTGCTCATCCCAAGTGTCTTCCTTAATGCCCCTTGCCCATTTAGCCATCCCCCCACCCACAACCCCTCCAGCAACCCTTGGTTTGTTCTCTGCATTAAGAGTCCCTTATGATCCAAAGGCTTTTGAAAGGCTAGGTAAGCTAGAGATAAAAAAAGAAGCTTAAAAGGACAGAATATTTATGTTTTAAAATTGAGTATTTTACATAATTTTGGGTATTTATAAGACATTAAGAAATCACCATAACATTGCACCTTCCCATACATGGATGATAATGCTATAATAAAGGGAAGAATACAGAAATAGATATGAATATGTAAAAGCAAATTATGTTGGAAATGAAAAAGACAATATATAAGAATATAAAACACCTCAAACCATTGTCTTTATACACTCATTCTTTGGTTCCCAGGAACTCAGAAGAAAAAGAGAGAGAGAGAGAGAGAGAGAGAGAGAGAGAGAGAGAGAGAATTTTTTTCCCAAGGTATTTGGTACACACACAGACCTAGAATTTAAATTGAAAGTTGAGGGGCCCCTGGGTGGCTCAGTCAGTTAAGCATCCTACTTCAGCTCAGCTTATGATCTCATGGTTCATGAGTTCGAGCCCCACGTTGGGCTCTGTGCTGACAGCTCAGAGCCTGGAGCCTGCTTTGGATTCTGTGTCTCCCTCTCTCTCTGCCCCTCCCCTGCTTGTGCTGAGTGTGTCTCTCTCTGTCTCTCAAAAATTAAACATTTTTTAAAAATCAAAAAAATAAATTGAAGCTTGAGATTAAAAGTTGATTTTTTTGGCTATGTGGCACATAACCCAAAGAAGAAAGTGATGATCCAAAGATCCAGACGCTCGTGTTCCCAAATTTCTGTCTGCAGTTACTTTGAACTTTAATGATGATAATGAGATTGAAGTTCAGTCATGTTTTATTACCTTTGTGAGAAACAGGTGAGGATGGGAGTAGAGGATGGGAAAATTGCACTAACAAGTGTATTAATTATCCTCTTTTGTTTAAATCTTGATTCATCCGGATTTTGCAAATTTGGAAACTCTTGCTATCGTATCCTGTGCTCTGCTCTTCATTAGCGGATAGATTAGAGAACAAAAATAAAAATGAAAAAAATAAAATAGCCTCGTGTGTTTTGACCTTCTCTGTAAGCACTCTGAAAATATGCTTTAAATAAACAGGCATGCAGTATTTTTCATTCTATTCTCTACAGAAGAAGAGAACGGGGCCAGAAGTTTCCACCGTCCTTTTTTCTAAATACTCTATTTTATCTGCTAACCACGCTTTGCAAAGAGAGGGGGCTGAATCCAAAACCAGCTCCCAATCTTTTTCTTGCTATGAGTTTGTATGAGTCATTGAACTGAAGTCCCGGGCAAGACCCCAGCTGGTCACAGGCAGGTAACTCTTACAGTTGTGACTCAAAAGAAAGCTAACACAGAAAAAACTTAGACGGGAGCAAAATTTAACCTTTTCCTCTCCAGAAGTAATAACTGAGCCAATTTTGTCTTCACATTAAAACTGGGTGGGAAGTTTTTCTCCCAAAGAGAACATACAGAAAATGCGGGTTTTTTTTCCATTGTAAACATTAGTTCTAGGTTTAAATCCTAACATTCATACGTAGTTTGCCTCTTTGGAAGGCTTTCGGCACATGATAGTGCTTTTCGTCATCTGCTTCTAGGAGGAACATGAAAGCCGATGTACCCCCGAGTCTGTCCTCACTCAGAGGGGTAGGGACCACAGGGCAAATGTATTCACTCACAGAAGTTCTGAGTGCTGTGCCTCTGACGCTATCGGAGGCTTAGGACCAGAAAGATGAACCAGAAGGACAAGAGAAACTTGTCTTCTGTCTTTATGATCTGCAGGACTTTTGTGTCATTCTCATCAATTCCAAAGCTCGGTTCCCGTGATACCAGCCCCAAGAGGTACTTTGTCTACCCTGAACAGTTCTTCCTTCCTTCTTCCCAAGAAGTTCAGATTATAGGTTTTCTCAGAGGGCACAGAGGCAGTGTTAAATCCCCGGGGATGTTCCCACCTTTGGTGTGTGTAGATGGTAGAGGTAGGGGTCAGGAGGAGGTGGGTGGGCTTCTGTTCAGCTTTAGAAAAGATGTAAGACACTTCCAATCTCCCAAATAGGATACATTTCTGAGAAACTGTTGCCCTGCTTCCCAGCTGTGTGCTTGGTCCAAAGACAGGATGGAGCAATAGGGTCTCACTGATGGCTTCATCTCGCGCTACGCCATACCCTCAGGCAGTGGCGGTTCTTCCTCTGCATCAAATCCTCCCTTCTGGGCCAAGCGTGAATATATTTATTTCTGCTCATCTTCTATTCCCTCTCTGAGAGATGCTGAAATTCCTACAAACCGTGTAACACTTGGAAGACATAAATAGGAAGAGACTCCATTTTTCAGAATGAATCTATTAGGCATGCTGTTTTAGCTTCACCCAAATATTAAGATCCAGCTGCTCCGGGTGTAATGGGATTATCTTGGTCTTTCTCACTGACAATTCCAGTGAGGTTTGGTTTTGCTTGTTTTTTGTGTTTTTTTGTTTGTTTGTTTGTTTTGTGTGTGTGTGTGTGTGTGTGTGTGTGTGTGTGTGTGTTTTGTATTAATTCAGGACATTATGAAGTCAACTAAAGGATTTGTTAATAAAATGACATAATTGTTTAATCAACAAGCATTTATTGAGCATCTATTATGTGCCAGGCACTTTCTTGGCACAAACAGACAAAAAATCCTCTCTTAGGGAGTTTAAAGCTATGAAATGCGTGCACATGCACACACACACACACACACACACACATCCCCACATATGATGCCAGAATGGGCATCATAAGTTAACTACATATACACGGGTGAAGTCTTCGGCAAGAGAGAAGGGTGTGACAGTCTTTCCCTTAATTCTCACAATCACCTGAGAGATCAATATTATGAGGAATTCAGGAATTTAAGAGATTTATGAGTTATGTGGTGGAACATCAAAGGTCTTTTCTACCCACGACCCCCTAATGCCTTCTATGAAAGAACAGGGTTTGAAACGAGCAAAAGAGCCTTTGACATGTGAAGCTTAGAATCACGAAAACGAACAGAGCGGTGCTCAATGAAGAGGGGAGCCTTCCCTTTCTTGCCACGCTTCGTTTTCAGCCTCCCGTCTTCCTGCAGACGAGAGTACCCTGTTTCCAGAAACCAAAAGTGGGAAGCAGAGTCACTGCTAACTTTCCTGTTCTTTTAATTGCACAATAATTAGCTGCCCCATTTTTCTCACATCCCTTCACAAAAACGCCATTTCCTGAAATCTTCCTATTGTCTGCACCCTTCCCTCGTTGACTCACTTGCAATGTCTCCCCTGAAATATGAAAATCTTCTCACTGCATCCCTCCGTCTTGCTCTCATGTTCCCCCCTCTCACTGCCAGTGCAGGTCAGTCCCTGTATACAAAACCTCCACCCCTCCTGCAAAGCCAGGTCCCAAAGCAGCAACTAACCATTCCCATCCTTAGTCATCACATAAAGAAACCAAAACGCAAAAACCAATGTTTTTTTCTTGGTATGCTTGGGTTAGGGAAGGTCATTAAATCTCTAAATGCCATTGCATTTTCAGACCACAAATGAGAGAACTTTTAGTAAAGTCATGAACATTATACTACTGGAGGCATCTTGCATTTCATTTGTAATGCTCGTAAAAATTTGCAGTGCTCTTTTTTTTTTTAACATTTATTTATTTTTGAGAGAGAAAGCACGTGTGCACACGCAGGGGAGGAGCAGAGAGAGGGGACAGCCTATCTGCACTGGGAGTGCAGAGCCTCATGCAGGCTCGAACTCAGGAACCCTGAGATGATGACCTGAGCCAAAATTGAGTCAGCTGCCAAACTGACTGAGCCACCCAGGCGCCCCAGCTTTCTTCTTTATCACTTGTCTTGGGCAAAGTTGTAAGGTCTCTCCTGTGGCAGAGACCATTTGCTTTGCTTTGTTTCATTTGTCTTGGTTTTATTTTAATTCAGCAACATAAGCTTAGAGCCCGAGCAAATGAATGACACAAACTCCAGATGGGAGCCTGGAACCAAGGACTGACTGGTCTTGTGACCTAGCCAACTGGCTGCAAACTCACAGTTAATCAATAAGCATTTACTGCACGCCACACCATGTGGGATGCCTCTGCGTTTTGTCTGCCTCTAGAAACAGGTATCTGCTTTTCAAACTGTCACCATTGCTTTTCTTTAGCCTAACTAAGGTACGCTACAAGTTCAGACTTGATGGAGTGTAATTTCGGTGTTTGAATAATAAAATCTGCCTCAGAGTGAATTATGTCAAATATGTACAAGTGGTATTTTGCCCGCAGTCGTGCCCGAAATCTTAGAGCCTTCAAATCCTGGAGAATCAAAGACAGGCACACGGTGCCAGCCACCGGTCTTCCCATTTTGTGGGAAAGACAACAGATCTGAAGTTAAGTCATTTGCCTACGGTCGTAAAGTAAATCAATGAAAACACCAAGGTTAACACAAGCTGAGCCAAAAAACCCCAACATACTCCCTGTGGGAGAAGCTCATGCTATTTCCACACCACATTTTCTATTTCTCATTTCCATTTGAGCATCTGTATCCGAAGCTGAAGCCACACGGAAGCTGAGGAGTGCCCTTCAGAAGAATCAAAGGTCATTTAGTCAGGAGGTTCTGACTCTGGCCCACCGTAGCTTACTAGTTTTAAAATTCAAAACATTCAGGGGCGCCTGGGTGGCTTGGTCGGTTAAGCGTCGGACTTCGGCTCAGGTCATGATCTCACGGTCCGTGAGTTCGAGCCCCGCATCGGGCTCTGTGCTGACAGCTCAGAGCCTGGAGCCTGTTTCCGATTCTGTGTCTCCCTCTCTCTCTGCCCCTCCCCTGTTCATGCTCTGTCTCTCTCTGTCTCAAAAATAAATAAACGTTAAAAAAAATTTAAAAAAAAATTCAAAACGTTCAGAATCAGAAAAAATCAAGACAGTATGGGATGAATTTTATGATTCTGCAGAGGGGTTAAATCTGAGAGTTCTCTTACTGCCTCTCACTGTCACTTCTATCCATTTCCAGGCTCCATTCCGTCTTAATCCCAGTGTTGAAATGTCAGTCTTTAGCCTTCTGTGCACCTTCATTTTAGTTTCTATAAGGCAGGTATTCTAAATCTAAGATCCAGGAACTCTTGGACTCCATGGATGAGCTTGAGGGGGAGGGGGGAGTTCATATGCGTGAACTCCCTGAAACTGCAAGGAAAGTTCTGTGTGACTGTGCAGATGTGCATTCTACAGGGAGGGACTCAATAACCTTGACAAAATTGCCACAGGGGTAAATACCGCACAACAATGAGTCCATTACTGCCATAAAAAAGAAATAGCAAGGCCCACACAACAAGTGCCATTAGGAAATCAAAAATCGTTTTGTTTACAAATACAAGGAAAGGGTCCGCGAAAAGCATAGAATTGTAAATTGTGCTACTTGCTAGCCTCCGGGGTAAAGTACAATTATAGTAACAGTAACTTCTTCTCCTCTGTAAGAGTGACTGCCCCTAACCTGAAGGAATACTGCCCTCCAGCCTTTCTGTCTCCCTCACTGATGGCTGTACTGATGCCCACTGGCTACTGACCTCCCTCCTTTCCTTAATATCTCCAGCTCTTTGGTTTTAATGAAGTCAAAGTGTTACTTCCAATATTCACTGGAGTTCTCCTCCGTCTCTCTCTCTCTGTCTGTGTCTCTGTCTCTCTCTCTCTCTCCCTCCCAGCCTCCATCTGTCAAATATATATAGACATAAATATATAAATATTTCCCTGGGGACAGAAATCACCCTTGGTTGAGAATGCCCAATCAAGCACAAGAAACCAGGGCGAGGGTCAATTAAATAACTTCATCTTCTTGCACAGAACGATATGTGACAAAGAGGCACATATCAGGTGTTTTCTTTAATGTTTTCATTTATTTATTTTGAGAGAGGAAGCAAGCAGGGGAGGGGCAGAGCAGGGGAAGGGGGGAGAGAGAGAATCCCAAGCAGGCTCCAAAATGCCAGGACAGAGCCTGATGTGGGGCTGGAACTCACGAACCGTGAGATCATGACCTGGGCTGAAATCAAGAGTCGAACGCTTAACCAAATGAGCTGCCCAGGTGCCCCACTCATCAGATGTTTTTAAGTGATATTCCAAATAGCAAGGTAAAGAAAAGGGGCTCTAAAAGAAAGAATTCACAGTTGACTCTCCAGTAATAATTATCTCAACAATTTGCTCTTTCCATGTACAGAAATATGTACCCATAAATTGTTTTGAATGCATAGATAAATGCTTCCAAGTCAATGTAACACACTTTCCCCTAAATATTCTTGTGTTTTTTCAAGTCAGGAGGCACCTGTCACTATTTTCTAGCAGTGACAATTACCGTGTTCTCTTTTTCTTGAAACTGGGTAAGTAAAAATGATGTCCATTGTCAAAAATAGGACTCAAAGCAGGCAATCAGGCGACAGGACAGGAGAAGGGTTGAGCAGGAAATTAGAGTTTGGCAAACAAAGCTTAAAGCAAAACATCAGGGCAGGCGAAAGAGGAACAGAGGGCACCAGTTGTATCCAAGTGCAAACTGAGAACATGACAGGAGGTATTTCTACAATTCGTGGCTCAGCAGGGCACGTGTCAAGTTGAACTTCAGCCACAAGTAACTGAATCAGTCAATGGGGCATCAAGTTCAGTGATGAGATGCCGTTCTCCCACTTCATCTACTTGATGGACGTATGCGAATCTCTTCTTGAGGACTCCACTGAGTTTCCATCTTCGCTTTGAAAACATCCCCCCTGCTCTTCCACAGGCAGGGATGAAGTTTCCCTCTGTCCATCTATTGCATCCAGGACATAGCTCTGTTAGGATATTTACTCATTGTTTTGTCACCATCAGATTGTTTGTTCTTTTCCCCTATTAAATGCTGAGCTTCCTAAGTTTTGTTTTATCTTCACTGAAGCATCTAGAACGTTTATGCAATACTCATTCAACAAACCTTCACTGAGTAGGAACCAGATGCTTTCTGATTCAACCCTCATGTTCTGTCCTACCATAACATCCTTTTTTAAATGTTTTTTTTTATTTTTTTAATGTTTATATATTTTTGAGACAGAGGGAGACACAGCATGAGTGGGGGAGGGGCAGAGAGAGAGGGAGACACCGAATCTGAAACAGGCTTCGGGCTCTGAGCTGTCAGCACAGAGCCCTACGCGGGGCTCGAACTCACGGACCGTAAGATCATGACCTGAGCTGAAGTCGGATGCTTAACCGACTGAGCCACACAGGCGCCCCTTAAATGTTTTTTTTTTAATGTTTATTTTTGAGAGAGAGAGAGCATGAGCACAAGCAGCAAAGGGGCAGAGAGAGAGAGAGAGAGAGAGAGAGAGAGACAGGGAGACACGGAATCCGTAACAGACTCCAGGCTCTGAGCTGTCAGCAGGAGTTCAATGAGGGGCTCAAACTCACGAACCATGAGATCATGGCCTGAGCAGAAGTCGGACACTCAGCCGACTGAGCCACCCAGGCGCCCCTGTCCTACCATCCTTCAATAAGAGGAGAACATGCTTCCCCACCTAAACCCCCAAAAGGAGGTATCACTTCTCGTTGTTTGGAGAATGACAAGGCACCCTGTTACCCTAAGAGTCTCTATACTTCTGTGATGGGCTGGGGTTGCTATCCTCTGTCCCAGGAAAAGCTGGGCCGTGGGGGGTTCAGTGTCTCATGAAGTCATAATGCCCTGGGCGTTCCCTGTAATTAAAGCTGCCTGGTGGAAAGATCAGCACAGAGCTCAGGATCCTTGTCCCAGCTTTAGCATTATACGTGTAGTGAATGCATGACTCTGTTGATGATGAGTCCCATCAGCAAAGTGGGGTACTGTATTTTACCCACCTCCCTCGGGCTGCCTGATTTTTATTGCCAGTTCTTCAGAACCTCTATAAATCAGGGGCGCCTGGGTGGCGCAGTCGGTTAAGCGTCCGACTTCAGCCAGGTCACTCTCTCGCAGTCCGTGAGTTCGAGCCCCGCGTCGGGCTCTGGGCTGATGGCTCGGAGCCTGGAGCCTGTTTCTGATTCTGTGTCTCCCTCTCTCTCTGTCCCTCCCCCGTTCATGCTCTGTCTCTCTCTCTGTCCCAAAAATAAATAAACGTTGAAAAAAAAAAATTAAAAAAAGAACCTCTATAAATCAGAGCCACCGTGTCTCATGAAATTGTTGAGATTTTTCTAATATTATTAAAGTTGAATATGTCATTGCAATGATAATAGAAATGGAATTGGAATATTCCAAGAAAGGAACCGTATTTAGAATCGACCTTCATTTGGAGGCATCAATTAGTTCTTTTAATAGCCTGGTTTTCCCCTATCTAATATTATCCGGAACACTTGTGAAATATGTTGGTATTTATAGTTGTAATACACCAGCACTTTCAGTCACATCCACTCCCAGATGACGTCATAGTAATACTCTCTCAAAAAGAGGAATGTTTTGTAAACTTTCAAAATTTCTATTACATATGGTATGTATGTTTATATATATATATATATATTATATACATATAATATATATATATATATAATTCTATTATTCTTTTAATATCTCTCCTACAGTCAGGGGCCAGCCCAGCAGAATCAGCATCAAGATATTATTTTTAAGGGGCGCCTGGGTGGCGCAGTCGGTTAAGCGTCCGACTTCAGCCAGGTCACGATCTCGCGGTCCGTGAGTTCGAGCCCCGCATCCGGCTCTGGGCTGATGGCTCAGAGCCTGGAGCCTGCTTCCGAGTCTGTGTCTCCCTCTCTCTCTGACCCTCCCCCGTTCATGCTCTGTCTCTCTCTGTCTCAAAAATAAATAAAAACATTAAAAAAAAAAATTAAAAAAAAAAAAAGATATTATTTTTAAGCAGCCACAGTAGCCTGTCTGGAAACACAATAATATTGTGAGCACTGTGAGCCACATGCTTTAGGGAACAGAGACAGTAAGCAGCTAAACTCAGATATTCCATCATGGCCTAAGGGAAAAAAAAGATAATCTTCTGCAATATCATATGTCTACATCAGCATACCTATAAAAGCAATATGTTTCTAGATAAAACCCCAAACCCAAAGATATATATTTATTTTTCTGCGTTAAGACTCATCTAGCTCAACTGCATATTTTTATAAAAACCATCCGCCTACACTGGAAAGCTGTAGTCAAATACAGAGCCAGACAGATATCAACATGCAGGAATCTTGAGGCGTTAGGAGGAATAAGTATGAATGTGCCACAAAATATTAATTTGGCACAAAAAAAGAAGGTTCATGCACAGTGTAGTTTCAACGAAATGAGTTGAGTATAAAAAATATTTATACTGCATAATGAAGCGAAGGTCACATTCTAGAATTTAAGTTGCAAGGTGCACATTTAAAGCATTGTAATTCTATTATTTCAAAGTCCAAATAAAAGTGAAAAGAGTGAGTAGAAAAGTACTCACTGGAGTGTGAGACATTACAACTGCTCACCATAAGCAGAGCCCATTATGAATATCTTTGAACATAATAGTCTTACACCAGGAATAGATCAAAGAAACTTACCATCCTTGTATATATAATTATAGCCTCCCTTCCTTTGATGGCAGATGTGGGTGTGTGCACACGTATGTTAACGCATGCTCTTTTGGAAGAAACTTGCGGCAAAATCTCTTAGATTGCGTTGAGTTTCAGTCCTTTGGGCCCATTAAAGTCTTCTAGATAGAGTCCTAACAGCTCCTCTTCCGTTCCTTGTGAAATCCATTTTCCACTCTTCCAGTTAGAAACCATAGAGCCGTCTTTAATTCTTCTCTCTTCTTTATTCTCTGTGCTCCTGTCTGTTCTTAGCATAGTTCCTTGCATACAATAAACATTCAGTGATTATTTCCTCAAATTACCTGCTATGGTTATATTTTTACTTCCAACCATGCTAGAGTTTTCTTTTTCTCCTTATTTCTGCAGTGACACCCGTCATTCCATTGCAATGATGTCCTAGGTACTATATTCTTTTTCACCCTGCAGAGAGGAGAGCTAGCTGTTAGATCAATCTCCCTAAAATACTACTTTAATTGTCCATGGATGGCATTCAAAATCTCCAAGAGCTACTTCTTCTTGTGTTTTTAAATCGTAATACTTCGTTGTTGGTGTTTTGGTGAATCTCTAACCTGGGCAACCACAGCCTATTCGTCAATACTTCTCCTTATACCAATAAAGAGCCTCGTTTCACCATGACTATCTACTGCTAAGATGCAGGTTGAGCCAAACCTCTAAACTTTGTCTCATGTATTCCCTTGGCCAATAGGCACTCCTCTCTCTTCATTTATCCAAACTCATCCTTTGATTTCCAACTCAAGCCCACATCCTTCATTAAACCCTCCTATTTCTTACTTCAAGTACCTGACATACCTTTTTTCCCCCCTGAACACAGTTATTAATCCACCTTGCAACATTCATTATTCAGTTATATATTATTCTTATTTCTCTTCCAGTGTCCCTTAGTTCCTTCTAATCATTCCAATCTGGTCTATCCAATTTGATGATCAAAACACTAAAGGTCAGGACGAGGTTTGAATCATCAACTCTAAGTTCAAAATCATGAGCACTGGGCATATGGAAAATAGCTACTGGTCTTATTAATGCTGCATACTGATTTTGATGCACTAAGTCAGAAAACCCAAAGAATCTAATTGAAAGCAAAGTAGAAAACTATTTTTTCCTTCCAAGAAATCAATGCCAAAGATAAGAATGGTGCATAAGCTGTGGAAAACAGTAGGTAGGTGCATTAAGTTTGAAGCAATATGAGTTTGAAAATCTAAGGAAATCCAGAAATTGCTTCGGTAGAGTTCACTTCTCTTGTTTTTCCAGTCACCTATTATTCTAGTAAGCTTTCTTAAAAAGCAAGGAAGGTGAGAAACCTGAATATTCTTACAAGTAGTAGAAAAGAATATGATTACATTTTACAAAAACAAAACAGAACACTAACAATTAGAAAATTCATTTCAAGGTGTTGGTTTTTTAAATGTATTGGATTCATTATTAAGTTAAAATACATTCGTTCATTTAAAGTGAGATGGACGCATTTTGTTGTGTATAACGGATATTTTCATTAATGAGGAATGGTCTCCTTCCTGTATCAATTCAAATCTCAGCTGCTTAGCCTTGCACATAATAAGCACTCAAAAATTATTTCCTTGAGGGGCGCCTGGGTGGCGCAGTCGGTTGGGCGTCCGACTTCAGCCAGGTCACGATCTCGCGGTCCGTGAGTTCGAGCCCCGCGTCAGGCTCTGGGCTGATGGCTCAGAGCCTGGAGCCTGTTTCCGATTCTGTGTCTCCCTCTCTCTCTGCCCCTCCCCCGTTCATGCTCTGTCTCTCTTTGTCCCAAAAATAAATAAACGTTGAAAAAAAAAATTTACTTCCTTGAATTACTTGCTATGAACACATTCGTACTTCCAAATGTTCAAGTCTTTCTTTTTTTCTCCTTATTCCTGCAGCCCCCCTAATCATCCGATCTGGCCCTAGCAACCCAAAATATTATGAATAATAATAATAGCACTTGTTAAATAAACATATTCATCTAAATTGATTTCCTGGTGTTGTTTTGTTTGCTCGGGACATGGAGTTAGTGAGGTCAAGGTGATAGGTATGGACAGAGTCATAGCTGATGACTCAATAGCATTACTTCGTGTATAAAAAGACAGCATTTACCTACCATATCGTGTAAAGTGATTTCTTGTTAATTCTAAGTCCTACATTCTGCCTTGTATCCATTTTGTAACTTCTCATACATTCAAGATGTCGGCGATAATGTTTCTTGGCAAGACTAAATTGAATAAGACTTCAAAATTTTCAATAACAGATGTAATTATACAATTTTAATTATTTATAAAGATTAAATAGCACACATTACATTTACACATTTAAGTGAGTTAAGTCATTGAATATAGCCTGAATATAGATTCTGTAGGGCAAGACTGAGATTTTTACCCCAAATCTTAGATATTGGTATAATACTTAAAAACCTATTTTTAATGTAACATAAGTATATTGATCCTTACTATAAGGCAATAATGATATGTCTTGTTCAATGAAAAATAATTTAAAAAAATAAAGGACTCAGAGAACAGAAATTAAGCAAATTTGTAAGGTCACACACACAATAAGTAGGTGTAAAGCTAGGAAGAGAAAAGAGATATTTTTGTATTGAACTTTAGAAATCACTGAATAACTGAATCAGCAGCTTACAAATCATTTCCAATATTACTCTATGTACAAGTTGGTAAGCCGCATAAATGACATTCCCAGATTTTTCAGCTCAATAAATAACATTACTCTGAATACACTTTGTATTGAAAATTGTTATTCATATATACATAATTTATTGGATAAAGATATATGATCATTAACATTGGTTATGAAGCACTACCTGCCCACATTTCATTTTGTGTGTGTCCTTAATTACAAGTTACTCACTGTCTTAAAATGCAAAGGCTTATAAATGTGGTAGATGTAGCCCACCTGATATAATAGTAAGAAAATGTCTACATTTCTGGCAACAATGTTTGCCATCTAGCACATTGATGAAGCATCATGTATATGCTATTTTTATTATACTAATTGCTATTAGGGTGCAAGCCAACTTATTAAGAGAGAGGAAGAATTACAATTTACAGCATGACCAATACTTATCTTAAGCACTCACGCCTAAGTATGTTGAATTATTGCACGAATTCAGTTCAAGAGTGGGGCTTCAGCTCACCTTTCAAAAGAATTTGGTGTCGTTTTTAAGACAAATCTGAATAAACTAATTCTTAAATTTCTTTTGTTATAAACTCAACAAATATGGTAACTAAAAAAAATGCCATCCAAGAACCCACCAATATAGCACAATGATAATTTCCTGTTTTGCATATTTAGTTTTTGTCCATGTATTACTTTTGTACATTGGAATCACAGTAAACATATTTAATATTATGCATTTTCCATGTTGTTACCTCACATAATTAACATTTTTAAATTATGCATACCAATATAAGGAATCAGTATACTAGATTTGCCTTAATCTTTCCATTTTCTTTTAGACATTTAGTTTTGCTTGGTGACTTTTCAAAATCAATAATATTACCATAAACACCTTTATTTATATAGAGTTTATTTCAACTTTGGATTAGTTCCTAGGATAAATTTTTGAAATTGCAATGACTACTTCAAAGGAATAAACATATCATCCATTCACTGGGAACTAAATAATATACTAATAATAAACTAATTCCTTTCCAATAAATGTGATAACAGTGTATATACCCTTCATAATTTAGCATTCCTATTCTTTCCTTTTCCTTTTTAATTTTTGTCACTGTTGTTTTGTTTGTTTGAGAGTTTGAAAGGTATAAATGGGGCTGGGGATCTTTCCAGTTAGTTCCCTTCTACCATTTCAAAATATATTTAGGAAGATTATGTAGCTTATTTTACTTAAAAATATCCCTAAACCACAAATAATTGAGGCACAGTGTTGACAGACAGAATTGTCTAGTACAGAAGAACCCAATCACTGGATCTACACTACCTGAGTTCAAATCCCAGCCCAGTCACTTATGAGTTGTGCAATCCCAAGAAAGCTGTTGTGGTCTTGGTGCCACCTTTTAAAAGACTGAAAAACAGCAAACAAAATGGCAAGGGCTCTGGGAACATGTCACAAAGAACAGTTGAGTGAAGCAGCACTATTTAGTCTGGAGAAAGGATAACATGGTGGGGATGTGATTGTTGACCTCAAATACCTGAAGAGCTGTCATGTGGAAGAAGGAGTAGATAGAATCCACTTCATGCCAGAGAAGAGAACAGATGGAAATCACAAGAAGGCAGTTTCAATGCTACAGAAGGATGGGCTTTCTAATAATTACAGCTTTTCAGGGATAAACCTGACTTCCACCCAGAACAGCGAGTTTTCTGTCATTGGAGGATTTCCATGGCAACCAAATGACCATCTAATCTAGATGGTGAAAGTTAAACGCTAGACAGGAATGTAGGGGATGGGAAACTGGAATTTGGGGAGCCTGCCAAAAGATAATAGGACTCGCCCTCGAGGGAGCGATTCGGGAGCACTGCTTGAGATCCTCATCATGGCCCTGGCCAGAGCAAGGCTGGAGTCTTTCCAGTAGAGGCTAGAAGCTTGCTGAAATTTGGCATCTGGAGATTGATTCATAAATAAAAATTGCAAGAGATGATTTTTGGAAATTTTTAAGCAGCTTATCCATGAAGTCATTCTCAAAACTTGATTCATCCTAAAGAATAATTCCCAAAAACCAACCTGTGATTGTGTCTGTAAGTTACGACTTTGTAAATCTGTTTTAAAGCCGTTACCAAAGTAAAGAAGATTTTTCCCCTCTACAACTGTGTCTACTGTGCACCTCACATTAGACTTATATAGATCTTTTTTTTTTTATTTAAATTTATCCCTTAGATTACTCTGTCCTACAGAACTTAATTCATGTGAGATGTACACAGGAGAAGGTACTCCGTTTCAGAAGGCCTTTTGTTAAATCTCCCATTGTGTATGCCAAGGACACGGGGACTATTTCCATGGAGGCCTATTATTAAGAGTCAAAAAAATAGGATTGCTGTTAGAAACATACAGAAGTCCTCCCATAAAGTTATTTTTTAATTTAAATCCCAATAAGAGAAGAACTTTCTCCCCCTTATTTGTTCTTTGTTTAGTTCTTGTTGGTTCAGCTGAGTAGTGGTCTCTTGTTTAAACAATGTTTAAATTCCATTTCATTCTGAGTTATGTTTGAAAACTTACAAGTGGGAAATCCACGGATATTAATCCCCCAGGATCATTGGCGTAAAAGATGTTAACAAGGGACAAGCCAACTCTTTGAGAAAACTGTTTCAAAGGGTGCCAAGTCAGGGTTTTGTGCTGACCCTCGGGCCACACTGAGTTCCTACTGCTGGCCCAGCCCACGCCTCTGTGGCCACAGTAAGCTGACCTCCCTCTTCTTCTCCTCCATGTATGACTTTCTTTAACAAGAAAGATTTTGACAACTGTGTGGGTTGAGTAGGTTCCCAAGTGTGTACATCCAGGAATCCCCATTATCAAAGGCTGTCAGAAGATAAGGCTATCATGAACCACGTCCCCCACTCTGTAGTGCTCAATAATGCTTTCTCTGAGTAAGAAAAAAGTAGGAAGTTTTGCTAAATATCCTTAAAAGTAGAAAATGGCAGGGCATCTGGGTGGCTCAGTAGGTTAAGCATCTGATTCTTGATTTCGACTCAGGTTATGATCCCATGGTTCGTAAGTTCGAGCCCCATGTCGGGCGCTGTGCTGACCGTGTCACAGAGCCTGCTTGGTATTCTATCTCTCCCTCTCTGTCTCTGACCCTCCCCTGCTCACATGCGCGCTCTCTCTCTCTCTCTTTCAAAATAAATTAAACATTAAAAATTTTTTTAAGTAAAAATGGTATATTTCAGAATGTAAAAGAAAAAGCAGACTAGAAGAGACTACTTATTCTTTTAATTTATTTCATCTGATTTATTTAATTCTGGTTTTGTCAATAACTGTATGAACCGGAAAAAAAAAATCACTGAACCCTGTTATGTCTCTGTTCTCAAACATAAAATGGTAATATTGCTATTTAACCTGTTGTGATGAGCAGGCTGTATTTGCCTCCTTCAAATGTGGTCTTCTTTCTTCTAGGTGAGAAATACCCACAGTATGAATGTTGGTAGTAAGGGGAGGCCCCACATACACTCCCCCATGCCTCTGGCAGCCAGGGGGTGGGCCTATGACTTAAGCTTGGATAATCCAATCCTGCCTGGACCTTTGATTTTACAGTGACAGAGAGAGAAAAATCATCGGTCATTGGCTGCAGTGACATCTGAGTCCAAGAACAGCGGAGGATTTCAGGGCTGTTGACTCAAACATAGTGTTGGCCACAGTGTGAGTGTCACCTGCAGGCTCCAGTGTTCAGCAGTGGCTTAGTGCTGTCCCCACCAGACGATTACCAAGCAGAAGCTTTGGGTTTTGGTTCATGTTCACTTCTCTGAGCCTTATGTTGCTGCCTTTCCAGAAATTATGGGAGCAATTCATTACCTTTTCGTTTCATTTTTGCTTAATTCAGCCAGTCAGTTTCTGTTGCTTGCACCCAAGAAAACTGAATAATATACCTGGCTACCTTGTAAAGCAGTTGCAAAATCTGGCTGAGTTTTTTCAAGTGACTTGGCTTGGGAAATGATAAATTGTGACCTAATTTCATATAACGAGTATTTATTAAAATCTTTTTGGAGGTAAAGGATGAGCAAATGCAGGCTGTGAGCTCAAGATGCTTTCCAAATAGTGAAGGGCACAACAAGAACACGGATGACTATAACACAACATACAGTAAGAGTGATCTCATAATAGAAATACAAGCAAAGGCATATGGCGCAGAGGGAAGGAGGTGGTATAGAGAGTCAAAAGAGGCATGGCTTGTACTAAATTGCATAGATGAACAAAGTTTCCATGGGGGAGTAAATACTTGACATCATCCTTAAAGGCTGAATTGGAGCTTAAGGTAGGATATGGACACTGACTTGGCAGTCAGTTGGTAATCTCTCTTCCTTTCCAGCTCCACTCCTGGGTCTTCACCTCCTGGATTCTGTTTCCTCCCCTCATGAAATGAGGAAGTCACAGCAAGTGGTCTGCAAGGTTATTACAGATCTTCAAGTCCCGACTGATTCCCACAGTCAGTTACGGAGAGTATTGCAGGGAGAAGGAGTGTGGTCAGCTAAAAAGTGACACGAGGAAGCAAAATGGCAGGTCACCCATGAATATGGTCTTATGGCGCCAAACACCAAAACTAAAGGGGAGCCAAAAGGGAATTTGTCCAAAAAAAAAAAAAAATGAGCCCTTTGGTTTACACTTATGGAGACCATAGTTGCAAAAGAAAGAGAATTGTTGCGAGTCACGTGGTGGATGTCAGAGCCAAGCCTGGAACCCAGGTCTCCGTCAATCAGCCCAGAGCTGTTTACCCCTTCAGCGGAGCTCTGCAAGCAGTCATGTTTGGTGTTTGCAGGCAAGCAATGGCTTTGAAGCTATCAAAGAATAAAATTCTATTGAGAACTATTAAACATGCTTAGCATAAATCCCCAAACATTCATCTGTAAGTACTCTACAGGTGTCCTTGAAGCAATCTTCTTCTTTTGGAGTCTTAAAGGCCAGTAGAGGAACATTTAAAAAAAAAAAAAAGTGAAATAAACTCTGGAATGGCAATGTAACATTCAAAATTTGACCAGATGTAAGTTTAACCAGAGCCCCAGACTCACCTTCAGTTTACACGTGACTATCTTTTTTGCATCTTGAATTCATCACACAACCTTCTTCATTTTAGGAAATAAGTTCTCTGGTGCTTAACCCTAGGTCAGAGATCATTCGAGTTTTAACAATGAATAATTTTAGCTTTAAGTTGATTCGAGGAGGCATTTTAGTGTGTTTTTCATATACTAAGCACATTTAAGAATTTATTTTAAAGGATATTTTTCCCAGAGAATGCACAGTGAGAGTTACAAGGTTTACGAAAGTGAGAACTGAATAATTAAACTCAGATTTAAAGAATTACAAGTTTGCCAACTTATTTTGCCCCTTATGATATTAAGACTGTTGGTCATAGAATAATATTTCCTTGCTAATTTAAGTGTAGCAATCTTCTAAAAACTGAGATATTTATCCTAAAGAGGGATTATCATCAATAATACTTGCTTTCAGATGAGAATTTAATATTTCATTATTTTTCAATAATCATCACTGAAAAATATACTTAAGCAACTAACAGTACCTTCTATGTGATTTAAAAAAATCAACAACAAATAAGGCATTTACCCCTCCTCCAAAACAAGTAATTCCTAAGAATCATTCCATCACTTCAATCAAGGCAGGCTAAATTAAAAAGTCAAAAAAAGATTATAGCTTATTGATTTCCTTAGGCTACTTAAAAATAAATGTGGACCTCTATTCTTTTTACCATGAAACAACATATTGAACTCTGCCCTTCAGGCATACTACCATACTTCAAATGCTGATCTTATCATTGCTTGCAAGTCAAACAGAGTTGGACTTTAAAAGGAAGAAAGGAAAACCCTGGAGCCACTGGGAAGCATCAAGGGTCAGGGTGTTGATCTGATTCTGGTCAGAACACACCCAGAGTCACAATGCCTGAATGATTTCTTCCTCCAGTTGAAATTTTTCAAAGTATGGAACCAAACTTTGGAATATAATCTATAAAGAACCATATTCTGACACTGATGTTCTATTTCATTTGGCATCTTTCCCCTGTGTTTTATTTGTGAACAGGACATAATAAAACGTCCCTCTGTCACTGCAGTTTGAACTCTGTTTGCAATGACGAATGATTTTATAAGAAGTTATGAAATAATAATGCCAAAGTGAATTGGAAACTGATGGATTTGGATGGGGGTTTTCTCATAGGTTTAAAATTTCAGCCCTATCCCTTCTATGTTTGTGGATGCTCATTTTATACTAAATTGTGAAAAGTATTCATCAGTTATAAGTGGGAGCTAAAAGCTGCCCCAAAGTGCAAAGCATTAAGAAAAAGGAATAAGTTCAATTAATGTTTAATTAACTAAATGTTGTTTGTTCGCTTGTATGAGTGGCTCCTTTAAATTAATCTCTCTCCCTCCCTCTCTCTCTCTCCCTTGCTTCTTTTTGGAAAATTTCAGAACTTTCCATCTCTGACTCCCAGGGACAGACACTGCCCAGTGGCCTTTCTGGAACAGAATCTGACACTTCCCAGCTATACTCTGTAGAGAGGCTCAGTGCTGTGGCCTGGAAAATAGCTATGAGTGTGCCAGGCAGAGATCAAAATTCGGGACTAGAGAAACTCAGGCTAAAGACCCAGAAGAGTTAATAAGACAAATACTTCTTACTGAAATGTACCCACATATGCATTTTATATCTTCAATCTAGGCTGAAGTTTAAAATGTCATGACAGTTTCTTGCACTCTTTTCTTCCCCAAATCTAAACTACCTTTAAAGGGGAAAGGGCAGGATGACCATAGTTCCAACTCTATATTCCAACTAAGAATCCGACTTGTGTTACTGAGCAGGAAAGAATATTACCTAAAATAAAACATATTGATCAGGATAAGTAAGCAAGACTGCTCAAGAAACGAATCGGGAAATGGTTGGTTTATTAACTACAAGAGTTTTTTCCATCTTCTTCTCCCCCCCCCTCCCCCGCCCCAAGACGCTGGAGAGGAGGGGTGCTGTTAGAAACTCTTTAGAAGGGGAATCCACACGCTCCTGAAACCGGACAAACACAAGGGGGCAGGAAGAGCTCAAGATCTGACTTAACAACCAGCCGACTGAAATGGGAGCTAACCTATTTTCGTTACGCCCTCCGGATATTTATCAATTCTCTTGGTATGCAAAGAAATGTGACGCTGACAAGTAGGTTTAGTTTGCACTTGGTCTAATTCCTGCGAAGAGAACAGGACCGTTTCTAACGACAACTACCTGAACAGCGGCGGCTTTGGGAGAGCCTGGGGGCTACATTCCCTAGCATCTATTTTTTGGTGCTAGTCTCGCGATTCCGATCGGACTGCATTTCTCACGCATTCCAAACGTCCCCCCTCCCCACCCTTTATTCCCCTTTTACTCAGAACTTTGGTTGCAAAGGAGGGACTTGTTTAAAACTCGCCAATCCAAGGACTGTGCCCCCTTGTAATTTACGAGGAGACAGCAGCAGGCGGGGGTGGGGCGTGTGTGTGTGTGTGTGTGTGTGTGTGTGTGTGTGTGTGTGTGTTGGGGGCGGGGGCGGTGAGCAACCTGCTCTAGCCTTGGCTTTTAATTCCAGCTATCCTTCTCTTGCAAAAATGCCCCAGAGTTTCCATCCAACTGCTCTTGGGTTTCGATTCAAACACACGCAACATTGCGAATAACTTTCCTCTCCGGTTTGCAAACGTCTGTGAGCAATAACCGCACACTCCTCCGCGCTAGGCTGCATCGAATTGGAGGGGGTGCGGGCGACAGTGGGTAATCCTGGGTCCCAGGCAGCTGAAGGACTGATTCGAGCCCAGACGCGTGGCTCCTCTGCCGGAACCCCTAGCCCAAGCGGAGCGCGAGCAAAGCTGCGCAGCGTCAGGAAGCTAGCCCCTCGCTTCCAAGACAACTTTGTAGCACCCTGCACCTCCTCCCCACCGCGCGGTTTCCCCGTCTCCGCCCCTAGGAGCTGATTGGCAGATACCACTACCCAACCCTCAACTCGGGGCCTCCTCCCGGGACCGACGATTGGCCTCCTGGGAGGACTGGAGTCAGGGGGTGCTGGGGGAGGGATTTCCCTCAAAGCTCTGGGTCCCGGGACCTGGGAAGCAGGAGTTGGGGGGCGGGGGACTCGGTTCTCCCAGCTCGTGAGCCGCGGGCGGCGGAGCCGGACGTTCGGGAAGGTTCAGCCGCCTCTGCTGCGCCAGCCCGGCCCGCGCCGCGCAACTTTCCATCCCGGCCCAGACGCGGCTACCAAGTGCGGAGTTCCTGGCACTTTGCGGAGAGGTCTCTTGCTCCCTGCCCGGGGACTGACTGTGCTCTCTCAGGCTGACCTGTCCGAGCCCTAATATCTGCACCATGCACGCGGCCAGGACCCCCGGGATCGCCTCCCACGCCGGCGCGGTGGCCAGCCCCACCAGTTTTCAGCAGATCCCAACGCTGCCGCCCCGCCTGGTGTTGCTACTGCTGCTGCTTCTCCTGTCACCGGTAAGCTGCGTCCTGGCACAGCCCGCTGCCCCTGGCCCGGCGTTGCTGTCCCCGGATCTCGCGGGGGCTGCAGGGGTCCCAGCCGAGGAGGCCATCGTGCTGGCAAACCGTGGGCTCCGGGTGCCCTTCGGCCGTGAGGTCTGGCTGGATCCGCTGCAGGACCTGGTGCTGCAGGTGCAGCCGGGGGACCGCTGCGCGGTGACCGTGCTAGACAACGACGCGCTGGCCCAGCGGCCTGGACGCTTGAGTCCCAAGCGCTTCCCGTGCGACTTCGGCCCGGGAGAGGTGCGCTACTCGCACCTGGGCGCGCGCAGCCCGTCGCGGGATCGCATTCGGCTGCAGTTGCGCTACGACGCGCCGGGAGGGGCCGCAGTGCTACCCTTGGTGCTGGAGGTGGAGGTGGTCTTCACCCAGCTGGAGGTGGTGACTCGGAACCTGCCCCTAGTCGTGGAGGAGCTACTGGGGACCAGCAACGCCCTGGACGCGCGGAGCCTGGAGTTCGCCTACCAGCCGGAGACCGAGGAGTGTCGCGTGGGCATCCTGTCCGGCTTGAGCGCGCTGCCTCGCTATGGGGAGCTCCTCCACTACCCACAGGCCCCGGGTCCAGCCAGCGAGGGGGGCGCCCCGGAGCCTCTCCTGATGGACTGCAAAGCTTTCCAGGAGCTGGGGGTGCGCTACCGTCACACAGCCCCCAGTCGGTCACCGAACAGGGACTGGGTGCCCATGGTGGTGGAGCTGCGCTCTCGGGGTTCGCCTGTGGGCAGACCCCCTTTGAAACGTGAGCACTTCCAGGTGCTGGTGAGAATCCGAGGAGGGGCGGAGAACACCGCACCCAGGCCCAGTTTCGTGGCCATGATGATGATGGAGGTGGACCAGTTTGTACTGACGGCTCTGACCCCAGACATGCTGGCAGCCGAGGATGCCGAGTCGCCCCCTGACCTGTTGATCTTCAACCTCACCTCTCCCTTCCAGCCTGGCCAGGGCTACCTAGTGAGTACTGATGACCGCAGCCTGCCCCTCTCCTCCTTTACTCAGAGGGATCTGCGGCTCCTGAAGATTGCCTACCAGCCCCCCTCTGAGGACTCTGACCAGGAGCGTCTCTTTGAACTGGAGTTGGAAGCAGTGGACCCGGAAGGAGCAGCCTCAGACCCTTTTGCCTTCATGGTAGTGGTGAAGCCCATGAACACACTGGCTCCCGTGGTCACCCGGAACACCGGTCTCATTCTCTATGAGGGTCAGTCTCGGCCCCTGACGGGCCCTGCAGGCAGTGGACCGCAGAACTTGGTCGTCAGCGATGAGGATGACCTAGAGGCAGTGCAGCTAGAGGTGGTGGCTGGGCTCCGCCACGGTCACCTTGTCCTTCTGGGCGCCACCGATGGCAACTCTGCCCCTAAGACCTTCACGGTGGCCGAGCTGGCCGCCGGCCAGGTGGTCTACCATCACGATGACAGAGATGGCTCACTGAGTGACAACCTTGTACTTCGAATGGTGGACGGAGGACACAGGCACCAGGTGCAGTTCTTGTTCCCCATCACCTTGGTGCCTGTGGATGACCAGCCGCCAGTCCTCAATGCTAACACGGGCCTGACGCTGGCAGAGGGTGAAACGGCGCCCATCCTTCCCCTGGCCCTGAGTGCAACGGACATCGACTCAGATGACCCTCTGCTGCTTTTTGTGCTGGAGTCGCCTTCCTCGACCATAGGGCATCTGCTTCTCCGCCAAACCCATCTTCCCCGCGAGGAAGAGGAGCTGAGCAGGGGCCCTTGGAGGAAACAGGGAGCGTTCTATGAGCAAACGGTGACGGAGTGGAGGCAGCGGGACATAACAGAGGGGAGGCTGTTCTACAGGCACTCCGGGCCCCATAGTCCTGGGCCAGTGATGGACCAGTTCACGTTCCGGGTCCAGGATAACCATGACCCCCCTAATCAGTCTGGACCACACAGGTTTGCGATTCGCATCCATCCTGTGGATCGCCTCCCTCCAGAGCTGGGCAGCGGCTGTCCCCTTCGGATGGTGGTGCAAGAATCCCAGCTCACGCCGCTGAGGAAAAAGTGGCTGCGCTACACTGACCTGGACACAGATGACCGAGAGCTGCGCTACACCGTGACCCAGCCCCCCACGGACACAGATGAAAACCACTCACCAGCCCCCCTGG
This sequence comes from Leopardus geoffroyi, assembly GCF_018350155.1. Taxonomy (NCBI): domain Eukaryota; kingdom Metazoa; phylum Chordata; class Mammalia; order Carnivora; family Felidae; genus Leopardus; species Leopardus geoffroyi. Next base: position 17,209,465 of record NC_059326.1, read on the forward strand.
GCACCTTGGTCCTGACCGACAACCCCTCAGTTGTGGTGGCCCATTTTACCCAAGCCCAGATCAACCACCATAAAATTGCCTACAGACCTCCGGATCGAGAACTGGGAGTGGCTGCCCGAGTGGCCCAGTTTCAATTCCAGGTGGAGGACCAAGCCGGGAATGTGGCCCCAGGCACCTTCACCCTTTACTTGCAGCCCGTGGACAACCAGCCGCCTGAGATCCTCAACACCGGTTTCACCGTTCAGGGGAAGGGCCACCACATCCTGAGCGAGACTGAGTTACGTGTGAATGATGTAGACACCGATGTAGCCCACATCTCTTTCACTCTCACACGGGCACCCGAACATGGCCACATGAGAGTGTCTGGACAGATACTGCATGTGGGGGAGGTCTTCCGCTTGGAAGATATAAAACAGGGTCGGATTTCCTATGTCCATAATGGGGACGGGTCCCTGACTGACAGCTGCTCCTTGGAGGTCAGCGACAGACACCACGTGGTGCCCATCACTCTCAGAGTGAATGTCCGGCCCGCGGGTGATGAGGTGCCCATGCTGAGCCTTCCTGCTGGTACTCTGGGGTCATATCTAGACGTTTTAGAAAATGGAGCTGCTGAACTCACTGCCAGTGTTATCAAGGGGACTGATGGGGACACTGATGATTTGATGTTGACTTTCCTCTTGGAAGACCCACCCTTGTATGGAGAAATCCTGGTCAACGGAGTTCCGGCGGAGCAGTTTACCCAAAGGGACATCTTAGAGGGCTCTGTCGTCTATGCCCACACAAGCGGTGAGATAGGCCTGTTGCCCAAAGGGGACTCTTTTAACCTGAGTCTGTCAGATATGTCTCAAGAATGGGTAATAGGTGGCAGTACTATCCAAGGGGTTACTGTGTGGGTGACCATCCTCCCTGTCGATAGCCAAGCTCCAGAAATTTCTGTAGGTGAACGGTTTATAGTCATGGAAGGTGACAAAAGTGTTATAACCTCAACACATATAAGTGCTGAAGATATTGATTCCCTCAATGATGACATCTTGTGCACTATAGTTATTCAGCCTACCTCCGGTTATGTTGAAAACATTTCTCCAGCACCAGGCTCTGAGAAATCAAGAGCAGGAATTGCCATAAGTGCCTTTACCCTGAAAGACCTCAGGCAGAGTCATATTAACTATGTCCAGAGTGTCCACAAAGGGGTAGAACCTGTGGAAGACCGGTTTATATTTCGTTGCTCTGATGGCATTAACTTTTCAGAGAGACATTTTTTTCCCATTATAATCATTCCCACCAATGACGAACAGCCAGAAATTTTTATGAGAGAATTTATGGTGATGGAAGGCATGAGTCTGGTGATCGATACACCCATCCTCAATGCTGCTGATGCTGACATTCCCCCGGATGAACTAACTTTCACCATTACCCAATTTCCCACTCGTGGTCACATCATGAATCAGCTGATAAATGGCACAGTGTTGGTTGAAAGCTTCACCTTGGACCAGATCATAGAGAGTTCAAGCATTATTTACGAGCATGATGATTCTGAGACCCAGGAGGACAGTTTTGTGATTAAACTAACAGACGGTAAGCACTCGGTGGAAAGGATGGTCCTCATTATGGTTATCCCAGTTGATGATGAGACCCCCAGAATGACCATCAATAATGGTCTAGAAATAGAAATTGGGGAAACCAAAATTATCAACAACAAAATATTGATGGCAACTGATTTAGATTCTGAAGACAAATCTTTGGTTTATATTATTCGTTATGGGCCGGGACATGGCTTATTACAGAGACAAAAACCTGCAGGTGCCTTTGAAAATATCACAGTGGGCATGAATTTTACCCAGGATGAAGTGGACAGAAACTTAATTCAGTACGTCCATTTTGGACAAGAGGGCATTCGGGACCTAATTAAATTTGATGTGACTGATGGAATAAATGCGCTCATAGATCGCTACTTTTATGTTTCTGTTGGGAGCGTTGACGTTGTCTTCCCCGATGTGATAAGCAAGGGAGTATCCTTGAAAGAAGGTGGTAAAGTCACCCTCACGACAGACTTATTAAGTACTAGTGACTTGAACAGTCCTGATGAAAACTTAGTTTTTACCATCACCAGGGCTCCCATGAGAGGTCACTTAGAGTGCACAGATCAACCTGGAGCATCCATCACATCGTTCTCTCAGCTCCAACTGGCTGGCAACAAAATCTACTACATCCACACAGCTGACGATGAGGTCAAGATGGACAGTTTTGAGTTTCAAGTCACTGATGGACGTAACCCTGTCTTCCGGACATTCCGTATCTCCATTAGCGATGTGGACAACAAAAAGCCAGTGGTCACCATCCATAACCTGGTTGTCAGTGAGGGTGAAAACAAGCTGATCACTCCCTTTGAACTCACTGTCGAAGACCAAGATACTCCAGACAAACTCCTGAAGTTCACTGTCACGCAGGTGCCTGTTCATGGTCAACTCCTATTCAACAATACCAGACCTGCCATGGTTTTTACCAAGCAAGACCTGAACGAAAACTTAATCAGCTACAGACATGATGGCACTGAGTCAAATGAAGACAGCTTCTCCTTCACAGTGACTGATGGTTCCCATACAGAGTTCTATGTTTTCCCCGATACAATATTTGAAACAAGGAGACCCCAAGTGATGAAAATCCAAGTCTTACCTGTTGACGATAGCGTCCCCCAAATTGCAGTGAACAAAGGGGCCTCTACACTTCGCACTCTGGCTACTGGCCACTTGGGATTCATGATCACAAGCAAAATATTGAAAGTGGAGGACAGAGACAGCTTACGTTTTTCTCTCAGGTTTATTGTGACGGAGGCCCCTCAACATGGGTATCTCCTCAACCTGGACAGAGGCAACCACAGTGTCTCTCAGTTCACACAAGGTACGGTACACTTTTCTTTCCTTCTACCCAACGGAAAGCGCGGGTCTTATTTTCTGAGGATATGGCGGTCACCAAAAACGTTATAAGTAGGGGATCGAATTTGAGTCCAAGGGAAGAAAAGGAAAGGGAAATAAAGAGACGGGGAGAGTACAGGGACTCACTTTCCTGGGGAAAGAATATCCCTTCTTGCCATATGTCCCCCCCGCAGCGACTTGCATTAGTGAATATCAATGTATTTCGACATTGCATTGAGGGAATATCAATGTATTTCGACAGCAGCAAGGTATGCTGCCAAACCAGGGGCCAGACCTCCGTGAGTTTAAGCTGAAGAAGGCTCTTCCGTTCTGTTTTGTGTGCCACACCTGCCCTCTGAGCAGACTGTGGTTTATACTGTGGTACAAACGGGTAGTTCGTGCAGCATTTTGGCACCTTCGAGAGAGAAGTGCTTTCTCAAGTCTTTGTATTCGGACTACTGTTTTCACCTACCATTCACACAGAGCCTTCAAATTTATATTACTTTGATTAATTTTCTTGAGAGCGTTGTTCTAATCCTGTCATAGTTCTTGGGAACTTTGGAACTGGAATAAAGAGATGTATTTATATTTACTTTGTAGGTTTCTAATTCTTCTATTTTATGCCTTAGGCAAACACCAGAGACCTAAGAGGTAAGCGAGCACCTGTCTAGAGTTCTAACAGTTCTATGTACAAAGTGTGTCACGTGATACAGGCCCAAAAAGAAAGCACGCTTCATGATGTGTAAGACAACATGTCCATCACTGGAATATACGTTCACTTTGTTACGAACCTGAAGATATGTTAACAAGATTAATAGAATAGAAGGAGGAAGTTATTTCCTTATTTCAGATCTTCTCTGCGTCCCCTTTCAACCACAGTAACGAACACCCGTTGCCTCAAGCGTCTACATTCTTGAGGCTAAAGCGTTTTTCTAACCTAAATCCTCTTTGTGTATGGACACAATGTATGACAGGAAGGGCAGGTGCCCTGTGCAGTTACTCAGTGACTGACGGGAGAAACCCATTCGGTCTGCTGGCTTGGGACTTAGGGCTCTGTTCTCTAGAACGTGCGACCTTCACTACAAAGGGCTTTGGGTTGCTTTCCTGGAAATCTCACCGTGTCAGGATGGAAACGAGATCTACCCTCTGTGGGCTCTGTGAGTAGAGATGAGGTTTATCCTCAGGGCATCCCAGGGGGGGTGTTCTTTTCCCGCAATAGTGTTGTGCTCTGAGACAACAGATGCTTTAATAAACGGATGTCGCGAAGTGTACTTAGTGTTAAAGTGAACTGCTCCTCTGTTTTAGATTCTGGCAAATGGCCCTGCACTCCAACCTCCTGATTCTTGGCTGCAAGCCTGAATATATTCTAGGGCCTGCAGGGACAGGAAAACCTCAGAGTGCCCAGTGTCATGCCAGACCGGCAGGAAACTTTTGTGTGAAGGCTTTCTGAGGACAGAGATGCCATGCAATCTTAGACTGGTTTCTTTTCATGGAAAGTGGAAAGTGAAGAGGGTAAAAGGAATATATTACAGGATAGAAAATGTTACTTCCAATCACTCCTCTGACCTGAAAAACTAATCTGATTTTAAAGATTTTTTAAAAAGGAATTTTTGTGTGACGACAGGCAGACGATGTGGTTTAAATTCTATGGACCAAGTCCAACAGCTCAAAAAATATTGGAATATTATTTCTTAAATATCGAACCCTAAATTATGTGATTTCTTTATAGGCTCTTGCCCTATCTCTCACTGATGTGGACTCACCCTGATTATTCCTTAGAGATGAACTCACCATGATTACTCTTTATGGTCATTTGTAAATATAATCAGTTTATTATAAAAAGTGAAGGTACTCTTTTAAGATTACCTTTGCTAAGAGAAACGATCACATTCCAATAAGAACCCAAATACTGACTAGGGAAACTATTGGTAGCTAATCACAGAGCACTCATTTGAAAACTTGAGACTGCGGTTTGGTTCATGGCAGTTATTTCTAGAAATTAGATGGGTGAATAAAAATGGAAAGGCTCCCATCATAGAGTTACGGTGGCTGCTCTCTTAGTAGACAAATAAAAGCAGTGTCTGGAGTGAGGACAACACAAACTTTGTATTTGTTTTTGTTTTCTGTAGTCATGAAAGGATAAGCTAAACTATATATTTTTTAATGTTTATTTATTTTGAGAGAGAAGGAGAGAAAAAGCACAAGCAGGGGAGGGGCAGAGAGAGAGAGAGAGAGAGAGTGTGTGTGTGTCAGTGCAGAGCCCGACGTGGGGCTCGAACCCACGAACCACGAGATCATGACCTGAGCTGAAATCAAGAGTGGGATGCTTAACTATATTTTGATGGATTTTCAATGCACTGGGTTGAGTCAAGTGAGCAAAGAAGGTTATTCCCAAACCAATTCACAAAATGGTCCTTAGGAGATGAAAATCCATTTGTTTCTAAAGTTTATTCACTTTTATTCTTAGGAAGAGTTAACAAGGCAGAATTAGACCAATTAGAGAAATTAATTATTTCAATTTGCCAGGGTGTCCCTGCTCGCTCTATCCCAGGTTTAAATCACTTGTGTCAAGGACCTGGACTTTTTTCTCTATGAGTAGTACACAGTGATCTCTTGTGGGAGATAAGTTGTAGATCACTTTCAGAAATTTCCCCCAAAGAGTTCGAGCCAGGGTATGGTTGCCAGGCAAGTCAATGAACTTAGAATCAAAACAAAAACACAAAATGTGGAATGCTTGTGTAGATAAACTGAAATACATCTGATGCATGAGTAGTGGTTAGAAGAAAATCCAGTTCATTGTTAGATGTTTACTGAAAGAAGGTAACATTTTGGCAGCTAGGTTTTGATCTAGCTAATACCACTGTGCCTTAAGAAGCGACTGTTTATATATTTATGATGTTTGTGATAGTTTTAGAGGTTCCTATAGAATAACAGCACTATGATCAAAGGCTTTACTTATTTGAGATTTTTTTAAAGTCCCTTTTTTGAGCTATGAATTATTAACTGAGTTATAACGAAAATGAAAAGAATGTTGGTTTGTTCCAACTAATCAATATTGCATGCCCTAACTTGGAGGGAAAATTTGACACCTTTGTGTTATGTAATTGCATTCATGTTCACTTTACTTAAGGAAAAAAAAAAGGTTTTAAAAAAATCAGTTTTGAAGTGGTGATTTATTTCAGTGCAACTGTTTTGTAAATACTGTATTTTTGCAAGAAAACATCAATACAAAGCGTGGATATACTAATGAGTTTTTCCTTTTCTCATAGTAGAGCCTTTAGATTTTCTTATAAAATTAAAGAAGGAATGGGGAAGTTTGGAAAAAGGTCTTCCCCACATGACCAGAGGACTTTGTTCTAATGCTAAGGATGTGTGGTCAGAGTAGAGTTCACCTTATTTCTTCCTGATGAATTAAAGGCTGAAAGGGCTCAGAGTTGTGGGAGTAGACAAAGAAAGAGCCTGTGGGGGCTTCACTCCTTACCTTTGTAGAAACATCATACATGCGTAGGTAAAGGTCCAAGCGTGGTCCACCAGACCTCTGGGCTCTTTCGTTTGATTATTTATGTTTATTTACTGATTATTTTGAGAGAGAAAGAGAGATCATGAGCAGGGGAGAGGCAGAGAGAGAGAGGGAGAGAGAGAAAAATCCCAAGCAGGCTCAGCACTGTCAGCACAGAGCCTGACGTGGGGCTCGAGCCCACAAACCATGAGATCATGACCTGAGCTGAAACCAAGAGTGGGATGCTTGACTTACTGAGGCACCCAGGTGCCCTTGGGCTCTCAGATTTTAAATTAAGAAACATTTGAGCCATGGCTGAATATTAGACTCCGAGCAAAGGACTGTGGGAAGTTAAGATGAAAACAACAACAACAACAACAATCCCACAAGTTTTCAGTCTTCTAGGAAAGATAGCCACGCAGGAAGATACAAAGGACACTAGGCAGAAATTGGGAAAGTTACAGCAGGTTCAAAATGAAATGCTAAGGGAGAATAAAACAACTTGAATTTGCTTCACCTTCTAGTACCTCTTTTATAAGAAGTTACCATTAACTATTAAATCAGATTTTCCCCTCCTCAGATGCCTGATTGTAAGTGAGTCACATTTCAAATCTGCGTGAGCCAAGGGGGAGTGTCCTTTTCACGTCTGTCAAGTGGAGTCCCAAAAATTCATGGAGTAATTTGTTGATCCCAACACCTGGCATCACTCGAGTTTATTCTTTCATAAAGTAATTTTCTCATATACAATGCTTGTGGACTTCATAGCACGAACTCAGTAGACCTCTCCGAAGATGGGAAACCTGCAGAGCACACACGAGACAAATAAATATTACATACCATTCATTGTTGAAGCCACTTTTAGCTGCGATCTTGATTTTATGTAGCTTCGGCAATAACTACTTACTGCCCGGCCCAGATCAAATAACAATGGTGTTGCAAGCATCACACAACAGGATGATATTTGGTTCATTATGTTGTCTGTGTGGCATCATGAAGGAGAGTAACTCGTAAAATGGGGAAATCAATTTTTGAAATTGTACCTTAGTCAATACGGAAAACAAAGTATACCAGTGAATTTGAAAGCGGGGACAGGAAGCAACCTACAGAGCATTCCTGAGGCAGAATAAATTTCACTCTGAATAAAAGTTTCAGCTCTCATTAGATGCTTTCTGTTCTCATTTCTCTCTGGGGTCATGACACTTATTTCAATCTTGGAGATTTAAAACGGCCTTGATTCTTTTTCTTTCAAGTTCTGGGGAACTTAAAAACAGCATGTTGTATACCGCCAGAGGTAAGAAAAGTTAGCCAGAGGGGGGCAGGGAAGTTCTTTCCTCTTAGGGCCAGCGCTACAGGGAGGGAAAGAGTGTGATTTCAGGAGTGCCAGGAAATCTGCCATGCCTCAAAATATCTTCCTTTCCACCTGTCATGAAGTCTGACATTCCGTATTTAGAGAGTCACTTCTTTGGTGCATGAACATGCAAATACCATTGGGTGGGGCAACACCTTGCTATTATTATAACCTAACTCTTGAACTCTATCTGGATAAGGGATCAGATTTCCATGGGACAGCTGAAATCAAGGGGCTTAGAGATAGGAGAAATAAGATAGCACTGCTTCCCTTAGGAGAAGCAAATCTAAATATGGTTACAGAAAAGTAATAGCCAGTAGGATTTACCATGAGTAATGAGTCACCAACCTTGCCCTAGTAATGAATCATCTTGTTCTTTGGTTATTTTCTAGCTGACATCGAAGACATGAAAATATGCTACGTTTTAAAAGATGGGGCCAATGCCACAAGTGATATGTTCCATTTTACAGTTGAAGATGGTGGTAAGTGTTCACTCTCCTGTTAGTATAAACAAGGAGAGTGACTTTTATTGGTTGTTCTTTGATGACTTCATTACAAGGAATCTGCCTCGAGTATCATTTTATGCTCACCTGAATGTATACTGGGTGCATTTGTTATTTGCCGATAGAAAATCTTACATTCTCAATCTGCCACAGTACTACTCTGCAATGAGTAGAGATGAATGTTCCAGTTATATTATTTTTGTCTTGGGATTAGTAAAACACTAAAAAAGAAAGATCTATGTACATAGGATCCCCATGTCCAGTTGTTCAGAATATGCCGTGCATGAAGCTGCCGACTTGAGGTGACAAGAGGATGCTGGAATCCAGCCCGGCAACACTTCCAAGTCATGTGCCTACCCGGGGGGGTGTCTGCCCAAAGCGGGTGCCCTTTGCTAGTTTGCACATGGGTGCTGTGTGGACTTATGATGATGGATGATTGCATTCACCAGGAAAACAGTGCTACGTAAAGGTGTGTTTTACCTTACCAATCTCAATATGTCTAGTGATGTCCTCAGTTCGGGGGATTTTGTGACTTAGTCTAGCTAAAATTTTTTTCTCGGTGAAGTCTGAAGAATACTCCAGAGGATAGGCTATGACTTGTGGTCGGTCCGAGTCCCCTCCACAAGGTCACCGTCACTACTCCCCCCAAAGCCCCCGCCGCTGCTCACTCTCTTTTCTGTTCTCTTCCTGATCCCACAGGCTGGGAGAAAAACTGGCCACTTCTAGATTAATCATAAAGATGTTCTGTTCTCTCATGCTCTCAGGAGAAGCGAAAGAACCTCAGGAAGTACATGTGTTGTGTGAACAAGACACAGGAAGTGGGGGTGGGAGTATGTGTGTAAGAGAAGAAGGAGGGAAAAAGAAAGGATTCGGGTCCAGTCATCTATTTTCTAATGATGCTTTAAAAAGAAAACTTTTTAAAAAATGTTTATTCATTTTTGAGAGACAGAGCATGAGTCGGGGAGGGGCAGAGAGAGAGAGGGAGACACAGAATCCGAAGCAGGCTCCAGGCTCTGAGCTGTCAGCACAGAGCCCGACGCCTGGCTGGAGCTCAAGAACCTCGAGATCTTGACCTGAGCCGAAGTCGGACGCTTAGCCAACTGAGCCACCCAGGCACCCCTAATGATGGTTTTTTTTAAAGTACATAATTATGTCATCTATCTCAAAAAGATGACATGTTTATCCTCCATATTTTTTGAAGCGTTAAATGGCCATTTGTTTAAAATATCATTGGGCGTAATGTGATCGATCACAGCCTTGAAAAATGACATCTGTCGAATACATGCCAGAGAGGCAAAAAAGTGTGTTAATTTGGGTTCAACTATGTGATTTTCCCTACAGTCCAGATGTTTAATAAATGTGATGCCTTTGTTTTTATAGTAACCAAATCATAGTTTAATATTCTTTGTGTTGATAAAAGAAATCTTAGTATGAAACCAATTCTAAGAAGGATGCCAATTTATAAAAAATAATGTGTTTATTGAATCTTGATGCTCAAATGGGAAATCCTACTGTCAGTAAACTTTAGAGTGGAACTCAGAAGTAAATCTGTGTAGTAGATCAAAATTTAAAGACTAAGTTATTGGTTCAAGGCCCCGTGTTTGTCACTTGGAATGACTGAATATACCTCAATAGGAAAAGTATGATTTTCTTTAAAATTGCCAAAAAAGGCTTGAAAGCAAATGGTTACAATTCTCAGATATTATAGTTTTTACTTTAAAATAAAAATCATTTATTTGTTTTTGAGAAAGAGCACGTGCATGCTGGGGAGGGGCAGAGAGAGGGGGAGGGGCAGAGAGAGGGCGACGGAGAATCCCAAGCAGGATCCGCACAGCTAGCACAGAGCCCATTGCCGGGCCCGAACTCATGAACTGTGAGATCGTGACCTGAGCCAAAATCAGGAGTTGGACGCTTAACTGACTGAGCCACCCACGTGCCCCTAGCTTTTGCTTTTTTAATATTTTGCTTTTTTCCCTCAGTTATTATAGTCTCGGTCTGATACTGCTGCTCTATTATTTGGCACATTTCTCTCCCTAGTTAATGGAATGGTAACATTTACTTTAAAATTTTGATTTGTATTTAAACTTTAGAAAACATTATGCTGTATCATATTTCAAGATAGTAAGCGAGGAATGGCTAGCTGAAGAAACTGAGTTTATTTTTGGATTTGCTGAAAATGTGGCTGTGCGTCTAAGGATTGTGTTTATGGAAATGGAAAATAAATCATTTCGGGGGCTTTTTTAGAGCTGGAGTTTCATGTGAGAGAGAAAAATTCCAGAGATAATGTTCTTGACCCTTCTTCTCACCGTTGACATGGCGTTACTTATGGGGCTTAGGCAGATTCTGGCAAACTATCTATGGAACAGAATGTATCTTAATTCACCTGATATAAGAAAACTTCCCTCTAGCAGAATAAACACAGAAAACCTCAGGATTATAGAAAAAATAAAAATTCATATATATATTTCAAAATTATTTTAATATGATACTTATTTTTGTAGGGGTTTTGCATTGTCTTGTAAAATACTCTAATATTTGAATGAGAAGTGCAATACTATTTAACTTAAAGAGTATCTTGAATGAAATTACTTCTCTGGGAAGTGTGAGGTATTTTGCCAAAGAGAAATAAAAAAAATATTTGCAGTATTTGTGGAAAGAGAGAAAATAAAGATATCTCTCTTTTCTGTAAAAATAATATTAAACTAAGAATTTTGATTTTTTTGACTCAGTTACATGCAATATATCCATTATACAGTATATTATATGTTATACGCTATATTATTGACTGTCTTACCAAGATATATCTTGGTAAGACAGTCAATAATTTTAATTAAAATATACTCCAGAAAAAATCTATGTTTATAGACTGTAACATGAACCTTTATTTTCAAAATCTTCAAGTTTAACATATACGTTTCATGTAATACAATACATGTGTATGAAGACACATACATAATATGTTTTGACACTTTTCAAAGATATGTATTCCTCAGGAATTATGGAAAGTACTTGAATCTTATGAACAAGCACTATTCTTGTTGTTTGGTGGGAGTGATCTGGGTCTCGGAAAAGATAGGTAACTTCTCCAAATGCATCCATCTGTCCAGGAAGTAACAGACCTCTCTCAAGAGTAACTTATTCTTCCCATCTAGGTGATGACATACTTTTTGGACTAGTGGGTTTGACTATCAACTTCAGCTGTAGTGATGTATTATCACCTCTTTTATACAACGATAGGAAGCGTAACGATAAAGCTTCTCCACGAAATACACAAAATGCCTCCAGTATTTCACATCTGGGAGGCCAGTTAAGGCACCAGGCCATAAAATTAGGAAATGTCTACTCCAATTCTCTTTCCAGTCCTCTAAATTCACCTCCTCCAAGTCCTCAAGATTGCTTTTTAGGACAGTGACTAAGGAAATTACTGGAGCAAACATAGTCCTTGAATAACCAAAAAATAAATAAAATATAACTTTTGCTTTCAGGAGTCAAGAAGAGATTTAGGAAAGCAGAAAGCTAAAAGCCCTTGTTTCAGATTTAATTATATTATCATAAGACACTGGCTAGCCACAGAAATCTTGTTATGATGTAGGAATGGATTAGGACCACCCATCACTAATGGGATGGGATTTTTAGTTTGGGGCTGTTACCAAATGACAGGGCTGAGAGGACTTTATTTGAAGAATAGATAATTTCAGGATTTTACCTCAGGGAGTTCTACTGTGTTTGGATTTAATAAATGAATGTTGGTTGTGCATGTAATACACACACACACACACACACACACACACACACACACAGATTCTTATATTTTAGGATTCTTTCAATCAGATCTTAAACCTTATATATGACTTATTATGGTTTATGCAATTTTGTCTTCATAGCATTCCTGTCAGCTTAGTAAAAACAAACAAAAACATTACTATTCTTTTTTGGCAGATGAGGAAACTGAGTCACAGAAATAGGCACTTTCCTCAAGTGTCATAACCAGGCAACTAGAGGCCAATTTGAATCCCAGGATCCTTTCTGCAAGCAGTAACTTCTATACTTACTCAGGATAAGCGAGGAGGGGTGTTAACTCAGTGTTTTCCGGGTTTTCCTGACCAGGGTTTTAGGAATGCTTAGTAGGTGAGAATGAAATCAGAGTAGATGTGTCCACAGACAAAAGTTTTGTCTCTTACGAAATGTGAATTTTTATTTTAGAATTCTTAATGGCTCTGTGTACTCAAACTTACAGTATTCTTTTTTGATGTCATACTGTAATTCTTTTTAAAATTACATGTAAAAATATATAGCCTTTCTAGAGTTCAAATAAGCACAAATCAAATCAACCTTACAGTTGATTTTTTACTTATTTTATCTAATTTTACTTAACTTATCTGCTATTTTTTTACTTATTTTATCAATTAAATTGTGAAGAAATTTTAAAAATACCAAATATATGAGTTATGATGAAACAGGTATATTTCTGTAATGTTTGTGAAGCTACAAAGTGAGAAAACGCTTTGCAAAAACCTGCGAATATGTAGTTAGAGCCATACAGGGTGCAGTATTCCACTGAAGACACGGCTCGACCGAAGCAAAAACCTTACAGGCATACTAATGTCACCGTGTACTCAAATAGCAGAAATTATTCTCCATGACCAATAAACATAAAGAGCTTTTCAGTAATGGCAGTCCTTAAAATTTAATGCAGTCCTTAAAATTTTAAGTGGTAGAGTCCATCAGAGTGTAATTCTTAAAATGATCATTTAGTAATTAAATATGTTTTTTGGAATATTAGTAAAGAATATGAGAATAGTACATCAAAAGGCCATCCATCCAGGTACTCTGGGGCCAGGGATATCCTATGTAGTTGCAGATTGTCACTTACAGTTTATAAGGTCAAACTCGGAAGTTATGAAATGTGCTCTCCTTACGGGCTGCAGCTAAGGTGCCATGTAGCAATCACATGTGGGTTTAGCTAACCCGTCTTTCATTCCTTTCTGCTTCATCCTCTCTGTCACCCTGAGGGGAGCTCAATACAATAATACTACAGACCTGGAAAAGACATCCTCCTTTGATAATCGCCTCTTTGAAGTCTGATTGGAGAGCTAGTGCTCCAGCATTTTAGCAGAAGACGAAAGCAAGTATTCTTTTATCTTGTTCCTACTGGAACATATTCTTATCTGATTTCATCCCAGCCTTCAACGGTCTGCAAGTATTCTAACATGCAAATGCATCTGTCCCTTTTTAGTCTTTTCTCCAAAGAACTTTTCTAGCTCTTTGTTGTGATGCGAAAGCTGGTCTCACTTGCTCCTCCAGGCATGTCCTGCCCTCAACCCTAATGACCTTCCCACTCTTCAACACCTGGCTAAGTGGCATTTCATCTCCAGAACTGCTCCCAAGGTCATGATGACTAAGTTAGCCGTGCCCTTCTTTGTGCTTCTACTGCTACCCTGAGGTACAACAACAATGGTGTATTCTGATGATTTGCTAATGTAAAGACCTCCATTGTAGAGAAGGAACTCCTTCAGATCAAAAAAGGTGTCATTAATGTTTGTAGCACAGTGCCTCCCCAGGGTTGAAAACAAGGGCTAGTAGTTAACAGATATGAAAATGAATGAATAGATAAATGGGAAAAAGAAGCTCCCTTTTTACATAAAGATCAATTACATCATATTCTAAGAAAACTCCCTCTAAACAATTACCAGTGGACCTTGGCATTCCTTTAGAGCATCCCCCATCCTAGCATTAACTTAAATCCCTGTGGCACCAAGAAAGATTTTTAGTAAAGCTTTCACAATTTTATTTTTTTTTTTAAATTTTTTTTTTTTTTTCAACGTTTATTTATTTTTGGGACAGAGAGAGACAGAGCATGAACCGGGGAGGGGCAGAGAGAGAGGGAGACACAGAATCGGAAACAGGCTCCAGGCTCCGAGCCATCAGCCCAGAGCCTGATGCGGGGCTCGAACTCACGGACTGAGAGATCGTGACCTGGCTGAAGTCGGACGCTTAACCGACTGCGCCACCCAGGCGCCCCAAGCTTTCACAATTTTAAACACATGAAACCAACTGCTGTGAAAATTCCTTTGGAACCTTCAGTGAAATATACTTAAGACAGAGGAGATTCCCAGATTCCCAGGAACCACCAGATTGGAGCTCATGTTTTTCTTCTTCTTCTTTTTTTTTTTAATGTTTATTTATTTTTGACAGAGAGAGACAGAGACAGAGTGCGAGTGGGGGACAGGCAGAGAGAGAGAGAGAGGGGGAGACACAGAATCCGAAGCAGGCTCCAGGCCCTGAGCTGTCAGTACAGAGCCCGAGATGGGGCTCGAATCCACAAACCGCGAGATCATGACCTGAGCCGAAGACTGATACTCAACCTACTGAGCCACCCAGACACCCCTGGAGCTCATGCTATTCTTAAAGAATTCTTTTCAGAAAACAAAAAGTTGTCAGTATATTATATAAACTATGGAATGCCTTTAAAATTTAAAGGGTAGTAGACATTTTCTATAAATCAGTGTAATTTTATTTTTTTTTATTTTTTATTTTTTATTTTTTTTTAATTTTTTTTCAACGTTTATTTATTTTTGGGACAGAGAGAGACAGAGCATGAACGGGGGAGGGGCAGAGAGAGAGGGAGACACAGAATCAGAAACAGGCTCCAGGCTCTGAGCCATCAGCCCAGAGCCTGACGCGGGGCTCGAACTCACGGACTGCGAGATCGTGACCTGGCTGAAGTCGGACGCTTAACCGACTGCGCCACCCAGGGGCCCCTAAATCAGTGTAATTTTAAAGTCAGCACCACTAACTCAGGTATTTTTAGTTACCCCAATTTTTTTGCCTCATGTGATAGACATTAGGCCAGGCAGAGAAGTAGAAAGAAAGTATCCTCAGTCCTCACTGAAATGTCATTACATAACTTTTTATTAGTTTCTTGTTTATATGTTTGTTTTAAGTCTCAAGCCCGCAGCATCAGATCCAAGACGTTTCTCGATGGGCATAAGAAAGCAGTGGGATATGTGATCATCTGTCTGGCTTGACATACCCCGTAGGAGGAGCCCTAGTTTTTTCTCCATTGTGAAAATTGGTTTGCTGCTTCCTCACTTGAACTCGCATGTGACTTGGGAGCACAGTCTGAGAGAGTTCCGTCTCCTGGTTTGGCAGTAAAACTGGGACATCGGATATGATACCCGTGTTGGCCATTGTAACGTATCTGGTCCAGAGCCAGACATTTGTTGCCTCCGTCTTTGAGCATGTCTTTTGGTGCCCAATATTTCGTTCGCCAAGATCTTTAATTCATACGCTATTGAAAGATATAAATAGCATCTTGACATAATAGAGCTGCAAAGTCATTTCTTTATATGAAATGTCAGTTAAGGACACGGCTTTCAGATTTTTATTCCATATTTGATGACTGAATACTCAGACACAAGGAGACTGGAGCTCGTCATTCTAGTTAGAAGGAGCACACGATTTTGCCTGAAAGTGACCAGTAACTCAGGGTGTGAGGCAAAGTCATTACGGACACGTAGCTGGAATTTAAAGCAAAGGCTGGAAAAATACAACTAAGTGCAGTAAGTCGGAAAAGGAGGTTTGAGTACAAGCATTAAAAGATTATACAGACACATTCAGCTTAGAGAGAAAAGCAAGCATTCTTTGGCAATAAAATTAATCGCTAGTGACATGAGAACCAGAGGAAAGACACTGGTGCCTTAGGGAGTTATAATAAGAAGATGAAGTAACGTCAGGCACCGAGACAAATATTTCTAATCTGCGAGAGGGCATAAGATCTACTAGGATACAGGGCCTGGCAAGGGCTGTTGGCTACTATGGTCAAAGTTTGGAAGCCTTTCTCTTTTCAACGAGCAGTTTAGAATTGTTCAGATCATCGAGGTCTTTCTATTCCAGAGGCCTGCCTTGAGAAGCATGGCTGTTAGGTACCTGTACTGTGTCCATGAAAGAAGTCATACCTTTTCGATAGAAAAATATAAACTAAATGTTATCGGTTACTATTGGTTAGGTTCGTTTCAAAATTATACATCACGTGGGTATACTGTTTAACTGGCTTTAATTTAAGGGCAACTTTTGTTAAATTGTTCAATCTTTTGGTGAATATGAATCCTTATTAGTCACGTTTCTAGAGGCTTAGCGTGATTCTGTATTTACTCTCAAAAGCGATGATAGTCACCTTTTAAAACTAAGAAAATCTTTCACAGGTTATTAAAAGGTCATAATCTCACATCAAATATTTATTCGTGGTATATATTACAGAGCTCAACTCTATCTTATTCTTTCTCTTTAAGTTTGCTCTGGGTGGCTGGGCAAAATAGAAGGTAGTATTCAATGGTGTAGTACATCGTTGTCATTGGTATGGTCCTATATTCGCTTGAGCCTACGACAGTACAAAGAGAATCACAATGCAGTGTAAAAAAAAGGGTCAGAGCTTCTGTGACAAAACCTACTTGTGAAAAAGAGGTCCCCTACTCATTTATTTATTGAATTAGGCAACAAGCATTTTTGGAGCACCCATGTTTCAGACGTCTGCGGGATCCAGGGAAAACAGGGATGAGCATAACTGTCGTGATCTTTGACCTGAGGTTCCAATAGGCTCAGATGATAAAATAATAGACCGATAAAACTTTTATACAGTGTTTACCACATTAAGGAGGTTATCATTTAATCCAAGTTAGAGATGCAGCTGTCAGGAATGGCTTTTGAGAGGTGATATTTAGGCTTACATTTAGGATGGAATGAAGCTGCCACCGGAAAAAGGGAGGAAGAAATGTTCCAAGCACGGGGGGGGGGGGGGGGGGGGGGGGGGAGACGGAGCATGTGCGAAGGCACTGAGCTCTGTGTGCTCAAGTGACCGGAAGAACATCAACTTGCCTGGAGCTTAGCTAACAAACAGAGTGTCACGCAAGACGATGCTGGAGAGCTAGACTGGAGCCTGATGGTGCAGAGCCTTATAACCCAGGACAATGATTTAGATTTTGTTCTAAGGCCAAGGGAATCCCTACTGCCCCATCGTTTTAAAGCAAGGGAGTAACTTGTTGCAATTTACGTTTTGAGAAGATGACGCTTGCAGCCCTGGAGGATCCAGGGGAAACAGCAAGGGGACAACAGCGAGACCAATATGAGGCTGACGCAGTAAGATTGATGTGAGACAGAAAAAAGAGGACGGGCTTGATATAATTGTGGATCTCAGTCTATAGGACTTGTTGACAGACTGGATTATGGGAGAAAAGGGAGAACTTAAGCACAATTCTGGGCTTCTCTGCCAGAGGACAGCAGTGGCACTACTCGTTGAAATGGAAAAGACAAGGGGGCATAGAGCAGATTTCAGGGAGGAAATTAGGAGGTCATTTTGGACATCATAATTATGAGATGCCTTACTTTGAAATGTGCATACAGGAAGGCCAGCCTATTGACCCTGGTTATCTTCCCTTCCATCGCAGTTAGGAGCTGAGCCTCCGGAGTTAGAACTGGAACAAATACTGGCTCTGCCCTTTGCAGTAACTGGTGATGTGACCCCCGAGCCAAGTAACTGAATCTTTTGTGGCCTCGGTTTCAGTGGTAACGTGGAACAATAGCACTAGCTGGCTAATAAGGTTCTTTTGAAGATTAAGTAAGATAATTCACGGAAATAGGACCATTCATGCGGCACACTTCCCGTTGCATAGTAATGACCGTGCAGGTAGCCAGTGAGGCTTTTGAGGTTACATCTCTGACGGATTCCAGCGTTTTTCTTCCGATTTTTCTTTCTTTCCCTTTCTTTTATGTCTTGCTTCTTTCCTCTATTTCTTCTTCTTCTTTCCTTTTCTTTCTTTCCTCTTCCTCTCCGTTTAACATAAGACTTACTTTTTACAAAGGATGTCGGTATTATTGGTACTAAGAAATTAGAAGAAAAGGATGAATAGAAAATCATATATAGCTATGTTTGGTCTCCAATTTAGAACACTTTTTTTTTTTTAACATTTATTTATTTTTGAGAGACAGAGAGAGACAGAGCACGAGCAGGGGAGGGGCAGAGACAGGGAGACACAGAATCCAAAGCAGGCTCCAGGCTCCAAGCTGTCAGCATAGAGCCCAATGCGGGGCTCGAACTCACGGACTGTGAGATCATGACCTGAGCCGAAGTCAGACGTTTGACCGATGGAGCCACCCAGACGCGCCAATTTAGAACCCTTTTTATATTCTTCATGTTAATTTTGAACTAAGCTTGAAAATTGCACCTTCGGTAGTATCTTTTGTTTTTCTCATAGCAGCTGTTTATAAAGTTAGACTATTTGTTTTGGGTGGAGAGACGAGATAATACAGGGATGCAAGTGGAAAAGTGGTGAACACCTCCATACTGCTGAGGTTAAAGGCTAAGAAGTCTTCTACAGTCGGTTAAGCGTCCGACTTCAGCCAGGTCACGATCTCGCGGTCCGTGAGTTCGAGCCCCGCGTCGGGCTCTGGGCTGATGGCTCAGAGCCTGGAGCCTGTTTCCGATTCTGTGTCTCCCTCTCTCTCTGCCCCTCCCCCGGTCATGCTCTGTCTCACTCTGTCCCAAAAATAAATAAACGTTGAAAAAAAAAAAATTTAAAAATAAATAAATAAATAAAGGCTAAGAAGTCTTCCAAGGTTATTTCGTTGTTAGTAAATGGTGAAACAAAAGTTTTTGTTAAACTAGTAATACAAAGTGTTCCCTATGGTGAAACAATGGAAATACAAAATACCATGTCCCTTCAGCTCAGTTTACATGTTTTTTTTTTCCTTTTAATAACTGGAAGTTTAATTTTTATAGACTTGAAGGTTAAATATAGTAACTCGAAAAAATAGCACTCGAAAGCATCTGGATTTAGCAAATATGAGGCTTAAGTGATAGTTCTGACTGCAAGTCTAACCAGCTGACGACAGTGATAAAATAAGTATTAAAGCCATGTGTCTTTCTGTAATAATCCAGTGAGGCCAAAGGGACAAATGTGATACCTAACCCTGATTGCAAATAAGGAAAAATAAAATTTAGTGAGGCCTGGTGAAAAAGGGTGAGTGAGCCACACACACATAAAAACAGGTATTTTTTTTCTTGCTTCACAAATGTAGACTGATATAATGATGTACATTTCCTAAGAGCAAAAATGTTTGTGTAAATGAAAATAAACAATTTTCTTTAGTATTATTCTGTTTTAGGACAGTTCGCTTAAACTTACTGAAGTCACTGATTTACTCATCTGGTTCTGCCCCTAAGAATCAAAAAGTCAATGCCTAGGAGCTGTATATAAGTAATTTCTTACTGAAGGAATAAGTACCTTAAAGAAACAATGTACCTTTGGATGTTTACCTTTAGAATTCTTACAGAGCTGTTATGGTAGAAGTTCCCAAAATGAATTATTCAGTTATGGCTAGCCACTATTTAACAATAAGACTTACTTTTTGCAAAAGATATCAGTATTATTGGTATAAGAAATTAGAAGAAAACGATGAAAGGAAAAATTATATAAGCTATATGTGTTTTTCAATTTAGAACACTTTTTATATTCTTTATGTTAATTTTGAACTAAGCTTGAAAATAGCACCCTCGGTAGTATCTTTTGGTGAAGGAAGCCAGGACACGATTCTCTTCCTTTTTGTTTCAAGAAAGCTCTGACTACATTCTTCCAGGCGGAGACAGAGTACGTGCTCTCCATTTTTTTGGCTGGTTAACTCGGTGCAGAAAGGTTTAATTATTTCATCTTGGTAAAGCCTCCGCCTGCTACCTTTAACTCCACTTATATAACTGTTAGAGGCCTGAGTTGAGAACACAGAAAACAGTGTTCTCAAGCTTAGCTCAAGAGAGCCACTTCAGAAATTGAAAATAAAGTGGTAAAACTGGTCAGTAGACTTCAGAAATCCAGGAGACAGAAAAGAACCATTCTGTGTTCCCATAATTCTTCTCTTACTTTATTGTGTGTAGAAATAGCCCAAAATTAAGTGCACTGCATCATGGCTATAAAATTAAGAAAGGTGGGGTACATGTAACCATTTCAGAAATTGTTATTAACCGCTAAGAAAAAAATGACCCTCGCTACCTAAAGCTCAAGAGTCATGTTGTTTCACCCTGCGTGTCCATCACGTTACTAAATCCAGTTAATTTTACCTGCTTTCAGAATTTCAATTGAAACAGATTCCTGCATTAACTCCATTCCCGGTGATCCCATTAGAATCATGTTGAGGTTTATCTTCAATGACTTAATAGATGTAAACTGCTTAAAATAATGACTGGCACAGAGAAGTGCCATGTAAATGTTAGCCACTCCCCCACTAGCATAGAATTGGATATCTGTGAGAGCCAAGATTCCCAGCATTGCTTTTCACTGACGCGTCCTCATTGCTGGCACATGTAGATGTTCAATAACTGCTTAATGAGTGAATGAATACATTTTTCTAAATTTTTTAATTTTTTTTAACGTTTATTTATTTTTGAGACAGAGAGAGACAGAGCATGAACAGGGGAGGGTCAGAGAGAGAGGGAGACACAGAATCCGAAGCAGGTTCCAGGCTCTGAGCTGTCAGCACAGAGCCCGACGCGGGGCTCGAACTCACGGACCGCGAGATCATGACCTGAGCCGAAGTCGGACGCTCAACCGACTGAGCCACCCAGGCGCCCCTAAATGTTTATTTATTTTTGAGAGAAAGAGACAGCGCGAGTGGGGGAGGGGCAGAGAGAGAGGGAGACACAGAATCGGAAACAGGCTCCAGGCTCTGAGCTGTCAGCACAGAGCCCGACACGGGGCTCAAACCCATGAACCGTGAGATCATGACCTGAGCTGAAGGTGGCCGCTTAATGGTCTGAGCCACCCAGGCGCCCCTAAATGTTTATTTATTTTTGAGAGAAAGAGACAGTGCGAGTGGGGGAGGGGCAGAGAGAGAGGGAGACACAGAATCCGAAGCAGGCTCCAGGCTCTGAGCTGTCAGCACAGAGCCCAGTGCAGGGCTAGAATTCATGAACCACAAGATCATGATCTGAGCTAAAGTCGGACGCTCAACCGACTGAGCCACCCAGGCGCTGCATGAATACATTCTTTCTAATGTGATTTTCCTAATGGATTTCTTTGTCTCTTGCAGCTTTCCCCTCTGATCCAGATATACCATTTCCATAGTTACCTAAAATTACAAATGTGATTTTTGAATTGTCTTTAAAAAAATAAAAACAAAAACACACACAAAAAACTTGTCTTCCCCTCTGCTGTCACAGCTGATTTTCTGACATGCGAATCTGATGTCATCTTTATTTTCCAGCTGTCACATGGTGTCTTGTTAAACACAGGATAAAATTCAGACCCTTTGTGATGTCCGTACTGACCAAGTGTGATCTGTCCAGCCACCCAGCCTACTCAGGAGTCCCACACATGCCGTGCTACGTCCTGTGCTCTGCCTTTTCTTTCACTTTCTTCCTGAATATCCTTCCTCCTGCCTCTTCAAGAGACTCAGGCCAGATATTTCTCCCTGACTTCTTCTACCCTTGTGCTTAGGGTCAGACATCATCACCTCTGTGTTTCCATAACTACTCATATTTGTATTCAGGGATGATACGATATATAATGATATATATATATATATATATATATCATATTATATCATGTATATATCATATATACATATATGATGATATGATATATATAATATGATATAATATGATATATGATATGATATATAATGATACATTATATATAATGTACATATACATATACACACTCACATGTAATATATATGTGTATTTTATATATAGCAATTGGTATGATTTAAATTATTTTATATATCAATATATGGATCTATAAATAAACACTTTGCATATCATCCCTGAATACAAATATGAGTAGTTATGGAAACAGAGGTGGTGATGTCTGACCCTAAGCACAAGGGTAGAAGAAGTCAGGGAGAAATATCTGGCCTGAGTCTCTTGAAGAGGCATACATATATACATACATATATATATGTACATTATATATAAGTGATATATATATATATCACTTACCAAGCGAAAGATGTGGCAGCACAAATAATATATAGTATAATGTATAAGGTTGTTAATATACTATGCAATGTAAAATATTAAAGGTTCTCACAAGTGTATTGGTATAGTACAAATTACTCATCAACTCACTAATAATTTAAATATCTTTTGTTTTTACCCCATCTTTTATTTAAAGCAGCTTTCATAAGCTAAAAGACACCCTTCCTGGGCCATGAGTTGGCATAGGATCAAACTTTTCCAATGACTTAGCCCTTAAACTGGTTGTTACCAAGTGACTTGTAGCTCCAGTTGGTAGTAAACTTCTCTTTTTATAAAAAGTTTATTTACTTATTTTGAGAGACACAAAGAGAGAGAGAGAGAGAGAGAGAGAGCACGAGCTGTGCAGAGCCTGACGTGGGGATCCAACTCAGTGAGAGCATGACCTGAGTCGAGATCAAGAGTCAGATGCTTACTTAACCAACTGAGCCACCCAGGTGCTCCTAGAAAACTGCTCTTAACATCAATGATATTGTCCATGGTATTAAATCTACTCTGAGATTTTCTTAAACTAATCAATGACACCCAAATTATTTCTAAGACTTACAAATTATATGAGACTCTAATATATTCAATATCTCCATTTATAGACAAAGTTACAAAAAAATCACTCGCCAGAAAGCAAGGTTTAATTAGGTGGAACTTAATACCTTAGGACTCGTGAGAGGCAGTGTAATACCTTGGTGAACCATATGAGTTCTTCGAAGCATTTTGGGCTTGAATCTTGATTCTGCAAACTTTTAAATGATCTTTCTGTCTATCTATTAATCAGCACGGAAGGCATTCTCCATCTCAGCTATCAGTATACCCACTCAGAACAGGCCACTCTGCACTGCAGTCTTTTATGTATTTTTGTGTTTATAAAGCTTCTCCACTGCAGGAGCTGCTTCGTTTATATCCATGTCTCCTTGTCCAGTGCTTAGTTTCTACATGGCACTTAGTAGGAGTCCAATAAATATTTGTAGAGTGAAGCCATGAATAAACACTGAACATAAATAACTGATTACCACTTTCTCTTAAAGCTGTGGGTGGAGTCATTTCAGAAGTAAAGAGAGGGATCCAAAGGAAAATAGAATAGTCTTGCCAGTTTAAAAAATGTAAAATAAATGGATGCTTGTGTTTGCTTTTAAATATCTTTCAAGCACACATAAGTGTATAGAAACATATACATTTCCAAGATTCTTTGCATAGACTTTTATGGTGACATCAGACTCTGTCTTGCTTATTATAAAATGGAGTTTCTCTTCCTATGCGTACGGATATGTTTCTACTTTACAGATCTAGCCTTTAGACATTTCAGCTGAAATTTCTTTAGCTTACTTACTATAATAAGCATGCTGAATCTGATTGATTTATGTTAAGACACCATTGAGAATGGAATGAGTTTCTACCCTTATCTTAATAGACTCACTTCATTCCCCTTTTGCTACATGACTTTGACAGGAACAGAGACAACCAGTGAGCCCTTCCCCCCACCACCCCTCCCCATGTCCACCTCCAGTGTGTATGTGGTAAAAGGCAACATTCATAAAAAAAAGCATCAAGTCAATTAAATGTCAATTTCACTTAATTTGGGAGAAAAGTAACACTGTAAGAGATAAAATGGATTATCAAAGTACTTTATATTGGCGATTTTTCTAAATAAACGATGTTGCTAAATGGCGTGACAAAGTCGAAATACTGGAAATAAGTCCCTTTTTCAAGATGTCCATCTTTGAGTCTCTATTTTCACCTGCCTGATTAAATATTCACTGTGCAAATATACGTAGTGAATGTGAAGACCGTCTGTTATAGAGTCTTCAGAATGATAGACATTTGATTTTGAGAGTTCAGAGAAAGGATTGTCTTTCAAGTAGAATATTCCCAAAGTTTTCAGTGTGTTGATCCAATCACCAGTCTATTTTATTCATGTGCAGGTGGTTTAAAAAAACAGATTGTTTTTAATTTTTGAATGTTTAAAGTTTTTTAAAATGCTTTTTAAAAATTAAAAATCATCTTAGAGGTTTTTTTTAATTTTTTGAATGTTTATTGCAATAAACATCTTTTGAATGTTTATTTCAATAAACATTTTTTGAATGTTTATTTTTGAGAGAGAGAGAGAGAGATACAGAGCATGAGTGACAGAGGCAGAGAGAAAAGAGGGAGGCGGCACAGAATCCAAAGCAGACACCAGGTTCTGAGCTAGCAACACAGAGCCTGACACAGGTCTCAAACCCACGAACTGTGAGATCATGACCTGAGCTGAAGTCGGATGCTTAACCAACTGAGCCACCCAGGTGCCCCTCGTCTTAGAGTTTTTAAAGTGTTTTTTTTTTTTATATGAAAAAAAAGTGAATTGAATGCATGTAATTACAAAACACGAAGTAGAAAGAGCATTTGACCCTTTATTATTACTATTCACAAATATTGACAGTAACCACAAACAGTTTTAAATACAGCAGCTACCTTGTGAATTTCTGAAACTGAATGAAAGAATTAGAAGCAGCAGGGAACACAGGGAGCATACGGTATATACATTGGCGGTGGTTAAGGGCTCTTCTCTGATGTTCTAGAAAAACATGATTCTGACTTGTTTGGTAGTTGCTTAATCCACGGTGATTGTGTTACTTGGCCCAAGTTTTTTTTTTTTTTTTTAATTTGTTTGTTTGTTTTGTTTTGTTTTTAAGTAATAGATACAACTGAATTCATGATTAAGACTTCTTTGAATCTACAAGGTAGTATAATACAGGATCTGCCATATTCTTATTTCTTCCCCAAGGATAATGTATCCATATAGACCCCCTTTTAGTATTTTAATGGCCTTTATTTGTTAGAATTCAGAAAGCATTTTGTATACATTTCTATTTTTATCCCATCAGTTACTTAAGGCAGACAGGTACACACACACACACACACACACACACACACACACACACACACATCTTGCTTGAGTAGGATCCTAGTATATTCCTATTTGGGACCAGTTTTACACCTTAATTAGTTAGTAACATTTTCCTGTGACTAGCTCCAAAATTGGCCTCTTAAGCAATAATATAAAAAAGGCTGGAAATATTTTCTTATATTCTGAATTACCCTTAGACGGTAATTAATCGGGCATTTAATTCTGACTGTAGTTTTAAGGTGCTTTATCTGATGCTGCTCTTCTGTCATTCCCATTTTTTTTTCATGGTATGTCTGTCCTTGGAATCATCTAAACATCTTTTAACTTTCCTCCCCCATCCTCTAGCTAACCAGTCCCTACAACCTGCTACTTTCCTTTTGCACACTATCACTGGATCCCTTCCATGCCTTCAGTGAAAGTCACCCGAGTACCTGGAGTTGCTGAACTATTCTAGTAGTTTCTAATCTGTCTCTCCTCTCTAGTCTCCCCAACTTCAAGTTCCTCCTGAATAAAATACTTCACAGAGGAAGCTAGGCACTTGTGATTCAATGGGATTTGGGATTCACCCTGGATTTGGACTCAGAAAACTTAAGCCCAGCTCTCCCCTTTGCCACCTGTTAATGGAGTGGATGACAGCAGGAAAGTCCATTAACCTGTGTTACGCTTCAAGTCCCTTACACTTCTGTTTTCCCGTCTATAAAAATGGGAACATAATTTTGATGTAGCAGTCTCTCAGCGAGATTACAAAGACTACCTGGCACAAGGAAAGCAAATATATAATGGAATGAGCCTGTGATGTGTACTATTATTACTAACGTATCTTTCCTTGTTATAATACTTTTGTCACTCACCTGCTCAAAACCTTCAATCTCTTTCCTTTATCTACCAACTAGACCATGCTATAGGTTATGCAATTACAGTCTGTCACTCTGGGACCCCAACCGATGCTCGCTATTTTATTTCCTCCGGTCTACTTATATTCTCCCTCAAATGGATTTCTCACCATTACACCTACTTGTAATTTCACCAATCAACACATTTATTCCTGCTTTCCCTTTTTTAAAGTATGATTTCATGTTTCTCTGCTTATCATAGGAATAAAAAGCACAGCAGAGGGAATGCAGTCAATGGTATTGTAATCATGTTGTGTGGTGACAGACGGTAGCTACACTTGGGGTGAGCATAGCTTGACATATAGACTTACCGAATCACTATGTTGTATACCTGAAACTAACGTAACATTGCGTGTCAACCATACTCATATTTTTTTTAATTACTTAGAAATATATATACATAAGCAAAATTCTTATCAGCTTGCACCCAGCTATTCCCATACCCCCAAACCATTAGGAAACACCTTTGGGGTTCCCTAACATCAACATAGCATATTTTCATATAGGCCTTGTTTTCTACCTTCCTTCTTTCCTTCCCCTTTCCTCACACCTATTCCTACGTCCTTGGCTCAGGAATCATATCTGCTGTTTCTTGTTCTCCCAACACACACATGCATGCACACGCACGTACACACACACACACACACACACACACACACACACAAGTTTTAATGAGATTCTCTTTATATTTGTTCCCAATGGTGTGCATCCAAGTAAAGAGAGCTTTGGTTGTAAATGACTTTAAGTACCTTAAGTTTGGAACCACAGCCAAATTTTGGAAGTAGGAGAAAGATATGATTTGGCTGGTGGTGATGTGCAGTCTTTAATTGAAGTGAGCTGTCATGTCATATCTTCCTGTCACTACAAGTATTCAAGTTGACTGAATGGCCGTTGTCAAGAGTTAAAACTGATTATTAGATAGGGTGAGACTCGATTAGATATTGATTCTAAATTTCTGGGGTTCAAGCTTCACTTGAGGAATGATCTTTTAAAGATGGCTAAATCTTTATCTTGATAAAAATATAGAAAATTAAGAGCTTTTTCTTAAAAACATTTCCATTTTACAACCTGAAAGACTCTTAGAGTGAGTTTTCATCAATAGCATGTACTTAAGGTTTTACACAAGTATACATATTCATGATAGAAGAATTCATGAATGTAGAACTAAAAAGAACATGAGTCATAATCTCACTCACCAGAGAAAATCACGATTAGCATTAGCTGTGTCTCTTTCCATATCACATGTTTTACCAAAAAAAAAAAAAAAAAAAAAAAAAAAGAAGGCATCATTCAATGTACACCAGTCTGAATCCTGGCTTCCAAATTCAGAGCATGTTTTGCACATCTTTCTAGAACAATAAATATAGATCTACAATGGTTTTTAATGATGGCTTTATATACCACTGTATAATTATATTCTATCATTTATCTAAATACTTGCAGACATTTTTTAAAGTCCGTATTTTTAGGAGATGAGTTGTTAAATGACTTTAATGCAATTAACATGACTAATTATGGCACCCCCGCTCCAGGGTGAAAAGATATTTTTGGGTCCATCTACATTTTCACTTCCACTGCTAACAGGTGGAATCAAGCTACATTCTTGTTTCTTCGAAGAGCTGATGACACCAATACCCCCTTTAGCATTCCTTTTCCCTCTTAGTGTTAATGGAAAGAAAGTATGGTTTGTAATGATCTTTTGAACTCTGAATTCCTGGCGTGCTTATTCAGAGCATCTACTAGCTCAGAAGTCATTTTACATCCTCCAATGATAAGCTGTGCATAAACAGAGCTTCCTAGTATTTGCTAATGGCTCTTGTAATACCAGTTTCTCTCCCTTTCCTTCAGTATAAAAAATTACACTAATACATTTAAGAGATTATTTTATAAAACCTGTTAGACAATTGTCTGTTAATTACATGCCCTCAGTATAGCGATCATTGCAAGATTTATGGTGGCAGTTCAGTCAGTCGTGGGCTAGCAGATAGAAGAGGTAAGGAACAGTATGTATTGAATGCTTTCTATGTGACAAGAAAATTCCCAAGTCAACTCACTGAGTTACTATAAAAGCAATCCGTGATTTCTATTATCCCCATTGTACTTCGGAAGAAAGTGAAACTCAAAGAATTGAAAGAAATTTCTCAAAGTTACTGTATTAATATTTTATCTGTGCTGTAACTAATGGCCACCAACTTAGTGACTTAAAACAACACAAATTTATTGTCTTACACTTTGGAAGTCAGAATTCTAAAATGGACCTGATTGGGCAGAAACGAAAGCATGGGCAAGGTTGTGTTCCTCTGGAAGGTCTAGAGAAGAATCTGTTTTCTTGCCATTTCCAGTTCGTAGAGGCTACCTGCATTCCTTGGCCCATGGTCTGTCCTTTCTTCCATCTGCAAAGCTAGAAGTGTAGCATCTTCAAAAATCTCTCTAATGCTGACCTTCTGCTCACTCTTCCACTTCAAAGGATCTTTGTGGTGATGTTGGACTCATCCAGATATTCCAGGACAATCTCCCCATTTCACAGTTGGCTCATTAGCACCCTTAACTTAATTTGCAGTCATAATTTCCCTTAGCCACATAAACTAACATATTTACAGGTCCCAGGAATTAGGTTGTGGAATTCTTTGGAGAGCCATTATTTTGCCTGCCAAAGCCATCCTATTTGTAAATAAGCGAAGTGAATTTGTAAAAAAAAAAATAAGCCAAGTAATGAGTTAAGTCCAACTTTGTCTATATGTTGATGGAATCCAAGGGGCATAAGATAGGTCCTCCTGTGTAAAAATATCTAACCCACTGCCTTCCCTAATACTTGAATTTCTATCATTAGAATTAGTTTCTTTGAGGTTCATATGCAAAAGTCATCAAGGATTTCTAGGAGGTCTTCAAAAAAAGATTTATCAGCAGCTTGCTGAGTTCACAGGGAACATTTTAGGGGCAGGAAGTAAGGGAAAGGGATAATAAAAAAGGTCATTAAAAGGGGAAGTGTAATGATGCTAATTTTCTTTCTAGCCTATTACATCATTTGGCCCAGAGCTAGTTTTAGTGGTAGGATTTCCCCGTTACTTAGGGATAGGAGACATGCACAAACAGCATTGTAACTTTTCTTTGATGTATTTTCTCCATTATTAATCTTTATTTACTACTATCTTGTTGACACTTGACAGTTTAACTGTAAAGAAAATCAACTGGCCCACTATCAACCAGAATTGAGATGGAAGTTTGTCTACAGATATTGACACTAAATGTAGCCAATTCAATTGGACGATTTTTTTTCAATTATTTGCATGTGCAAGACAGATTGCTTACAGTTATAGGGCTTACACATGCTTCAACAGATTCTACTTGTATCTAATTTGGGGTAAATATTGACATATAAAAGCTTAGGTTTAAAAATTCAGACCAGAGTGATCTGTACAAATTAAAGAAAAAAGTTGCCTGAATCATACCCCTGTAAAATTAGGTATCTACCCCCAGGAAGGATCTCTGATCCTGAGCTAGAATAGGGTAAGGGTAGTGTTCCAGCCCAGAGCCTACAGGGTAGAAAGCTAAAATCCCCAGTTGAACTGAATTGCCAGTTGAAGATGCTGAAAAGTGTTTTGCAAATGCTTTATGAACCAAAATGAAATATCCCGAAGGAACAAGGACAGAGAAACCATTCAAAAGGGAGAGAGAAAGGCTGAATCTGGACAACATGGGGTCTCTTGACCTCCTTGGGGACAGGAGGGAAATGTTAGGGTACCCAGGGGTTTGGGGTCCCAAAGAAGGAGTCCTGTTTCTAAGATGCATTATTCCTCTCCTCAATATGGATCCTGTATCATTCAGGGTATCCTTAAAAATGGAAGTAGATGGAGATATTCCTGATCACAACTTGCGATGAACACACGTGCTGTGACTAGTAAAGTAATCGTGTGTTTGGTAGGTCCAGAAGAAAAAACAATCTTGCTGGCTGACAGTATATTGAAATCAAATCCAGATGTCCCCAGACCTTGAGGAAAGTAAAATAAACTGGCAAGACGTCAGAAGAAAGTCATGGAGAGCACAGGCAGGGGACAGAAAGGGTGAGAGAGAGCAACCCCACAAAGTCCCAGCCTTGGGTGAAGACAGCGCACTAGAAGGAGAGCAGGGATGGCCTCGGGTAGCCACCCGGGGTAGAGAGAAACAACACCAGCCAAATAGCTTCCTAGCAGGTGCTTTGCTGTGGGACAATGGCAAGCTGGTCCTTACCGTGGAACAGACCCATAACCTGTACCAAGCCAAATGAGTATATCGAAGATGACCTCTGCTGAGACTCATCCAAAAGGCAGTTTAATAACATATTTTATGAAAAAGAGTGGCTGGCCAGGCTCTGCATATTCAGGCATAAATTATCCACAAATTGTGAACCTGCAGGGGGAAAAATATCAACTGTTTCATTGTCTTATTTCTGAGGCAAGTCTAGCTCTTTCTAATCTTTAGCGCTGATGAATCCAGTCATTTTGATGAAATTTGCCAAATCTTATTCTAAGGAATGTAAATTAAGTAATATTTACACTTGTGTTGTAGTGGAATGAATACAGGTTCATTATCTCCTTGTGATACCAAAAGCTACTAGTGCCAGAAAGTTAAATCCTGAAAATACAGTTTGAAGATGATGATAGTTTCCATCTTTCCTGTATATTACCTATGGCTTAGAGAGAATAAATTACCAAGTCTAGTCAGATATCACAATGGCCTGGAGAGATTTAAAAAATCCAGTCCCAGGAATCTGAATCCCTGGAGGTGGGACACAAGCATTGATGTGTCCTCCAGCAGCCAAGATTGCAAACCACTGATTTAGAAAAAGTAGGTTTACAATCCTGCCTGAAATTGTGACTTCTTTTTTTTAATGCCTATTTAACCGACTAGGCTGAGTCTGTATTGCTTGAGCCATGCTTCTCACATCGTATCATGCATCAAAATAGCCTGGAGAGTTTGTTAAAAGGCAGACGAATGGACCCAACCCCCAGAGCATACGATTCAGCAGGTCTAGTGCGGGGCTCAGGCAGGTATCAATGATACTGACATTGGAAGCACATTTTGAGAAACTCTTTTTTTTTAAAACGATGATGTAAAGACAATTAAGCCAAGTTTATGACTGGTAATACGTTTTCCATTCTACTGCCTGTTCAAATGACCTCAGGGATTCAATCTATGATCCAGAGTTAACATCAAACACGAGATTTCAAGTGCTTTAGAGTCGTCATTTCTGACAATCTGTTGAAGAGGTTTGCAAAATTTTTAGCTGAATGTTGAAAATTTGCGCTTTGAAGTATTTCGAACCTAGCTGGAGATACCTGGGGAGGCGTGCCACAGTCGACTTGTTTATTCATCTTAAATGAATTATTATCTGTGCCTGGCACACAGTGAACACTCTGTACAGCTTGCTAACATAGGCATGCCTTTTTTATTTTGTCAAATATCAGAAGAAGAAATATTTGGAAATACTGAATTAAATTAGGACTGTTTGAAATCCTTCCCCTGCTCCTACTTACATAAAGAAAATGTCCATTGCTAGCTTCTGGTGAATTGGGATAAGGAATGGGGAGGAAAAAACTTTTGGTTAAGAAATGTGTGGAAGGAATTTTTAGGATCCTTGCCGGGTGTGAGTTGTGATGTAATTGTACCTTCGCTATCCCCTAAATAGAATTTCAGTAATGACCACCATTTATGGGGCTCTTTCTATATCCGTCCCTTCTCACCTGGGGTTCCAGGAAAGGATTAATCCCTAATGCCTGAAAGTATCCATTGTATGAAGTGAATTGACTTTGTTAGCAAGCATCTACAATGGTACTAGCTATGTACCACTCTGGGAGAATTAAGAAACGTAATCATTCACATCATTTCCCGTAGAGCTGGAATCCAGACATCGCTCCAAGCACTTTGTAGTTAATAGCTTACTTAATTTTCACAACCATCCTAAGAGTAGAGTCTGCTATTTATCCCCATTTTTTACAGGTGAGGAGACTAAGGTACAACCAAGGGACTTGCCCAAGGTCAAGAGTAAGTAATAGAGGCTGTATGCACAATAAGAACGGTGGAATCGGTGTTTTTATTTGCTCTGCTAACACTGTGTTTATTAGAGTGCTGATGTTTCTGGAGTTAGGCTTGTGTTTCTTTTATATTTACTTACTTGCTGAGTCAGATGACCCAGCGCATCCAGGCTGAAAGATTGTGCCTTAGATTGTTATTCCTTATGTCCTGTGTGTTACATAGTATCGACAACTAGTTGGGGATGGTAGTGGGAGGTACAGTAAGAAGGAATGGCCATCAGATGGAAAGTCAGCCCTGCTTACAGGAAGGAACCAAACTTGGCTTAATGTTTGCTATACGCCTTATACATGATCTCATTTCATTTTCATTAGAACATTCTTTTTGTTTTGTTTTTTTCAATGGTTGGTTATTTTTGAGAGACAGAGACAGAGCATGAGTTGGTCAGGGGCAGACAGAGAGGGAGACACAGAATCCAAAGCAGGCTCTAGGCTCTGAGCTGTCAGCACAGAGCCGGATGTGGGGCTCAAATTCACAAACCTTGAGATCATGACCTGAGCTGAAATCAGACGCTTAACCACCCAGGCACCTCTCATTAGAACATTCTAAGATAAAATATTTTACAGTTTAAAGACACAGAGATGCAGAAAGATAAAGTAATTTAACCAAGACCCCACAGCCAGCATGTGACAGAATTCACACTAGAGGTGGAGTACTGGATTCCAGAGCCCAACTTTAGGGGTGTTTATTACTATCATTTGTGAGATTAAGCAACCAATGCCAAAAAGCAATTTAGTTTAGTTTTTTCTAGTTAATTAATTTCTGTATTTATTTTTGAGAGAGAGAGCATGAGTGGGAGTGGGGGAGGGACAGAGAGAGAAGGGAACAGAAGATCCAAAGCAGGCTCTGCACTGAAAGCAGTGAGCCTGACGCAGGGCTCGAACTCATGAACCATGATATCATGACCTGGGCTGAAGTTGGACACTCAACCGATTGAGGCACACAAGCGTCCGAGATCAGGGTGCCAAGCAGTTCA
This sequence comes from Leopardus geoffroyi, assembly GCF_018350155.1. Classification (NCBI taxonomy): domain Eukaryota; kingdom Metazoa; phylum Chordata; class Mammalia; order Carnivora; family Felidae; genus Leopardus; species Leopardus geoffroyi. The sequence goes on from NC_059326.1 coordinate 17,242,566, forward strand.
GTTCCTGGTGAGAGCTCTCTTCTTGGATTGTACATGGCCAAATTCTCACTATGTCCTCACATGGCCTTTCCTCAGTGCATGTGTATCGAGACCAAAAGAGATCTGTCCTTCTGCTCTGATCAAGCCACTGATTCCAACAGGAGGGCCCAGTCTCGTGACCTCATCCAACCCCAACCTCCTCTCAAAGGCCCCATCTCCAAATGTCATCACACTAGGGCTAGGAGCTTCAACATAGGAATGGGGAGGGCGCACAAATCTTCATTCCGTAATAGACAGTTCCTACTAAACAGCTCTCCCAGAAATCTGTAACATGGTGAGTTGCTTATGGAGAATTCTGGGACTTTGGTTCCAGTCATCATTATTTCCTTCTTCAAGACCCGGCAAATACTATGCATCCTTTTGGATACTCCTGTATACATGGCAGAGACCCAGGAAGAAGTAACTTCCAATTTCGTTTTTTTTTTTATGTAAAATACAAATTATCCTTATGAGAGCAGCATCATCACTCATGTCTACCAGGACCCTTTCTGTTGAAAGTGATAAAAAAAAAATTGACATGTCCTTAAGCCAAAAATAAATGTATTTGTAATAAATGTATTATACACAAATGTATGTACATTTGAATAAATGTATTCGTGTAATTAAGAAACCAGGACAGGGGCACCTGGGTGGCTCAGTCAGTTAAGCATCTGACTTCTGCTCAGTCAATCTCACAGTTTGTGGGTTCAAGTCCCACATCAGGCTCTGTGCTGACAGCTCAGAGCCTGGAGCCTGCTTCAGATTCTGTGTCTCCCTCTCTCTCTGCCCCTCCCCGACTTGCAGTCTGTCTCTCTCTGTGTCTGAAAAATAAATAAACATTAAAATTTTTTTAAAAAAACCAGGAGAGGCTGACTGCAGGGGTGATTAGATGTGACGTTATGAGAACCTGGAATCGTTCTGTTTCTCAGTTTGGCTCAGCTCACCTAGTTGGTTGGTTGGTTAGTTGGTTGGTTGGTTGGTTGGGAGGGGCAGTCTCTTTCCCCATCAGCAGCAAGGCCGCAGATGCCAGAGCATCAAAAATAGAGACAGTAGGGGCGCCTGGGTGGCGCAGTCGGTTAAGCGTCCGACTTCAGCCAGGTCACGATCTCGCAGCCCGTGAGTTCGAGCCCCGCGTCAGGCTCTGGGCTGATGGCTCAGAGCCTGGAGCCTGTTTCCAATTCTGTGTCTCCCTCTCTCTCTGCCCCTCCCCCGTTCATGCTCTGTCTCTCTCTGTCCCAAAAATAAATAAACGTTGAAAAAAAAAAAATTAAAAAAAAAAAAAAATAGAGACAGTATAGGTTTGGACGTATGAATCTGTAAGGGGTATCTGTCATGTATATAGTGGCGGGGAGGGACGGGAAGGGAGCCATTAAATAAAGGTTGAGAACTATTCACTATCTCATATCCCCTTGGTAAATGCTTGAAAATGCATCCAAAAGAAAGGTTAGAAATATTTTTTTTCCTTTTATTGTTTTTTTTCCCCTCCACTAGTGAAGATCACGGCCACGAGGGGCTCAAAGAAATCACAGCTGCTTCTTCCTACCCCACCCTTTGCCCAAACTGTTCTTATGTGATGTTTTAGCACAGGCATAGGATTGTGGGTGGAGGAAATAAAAACATTTACCCATTATGCTTATGATGGACATACAGCTGTTGCTGCACCTTAATTTTGAATCTGATAGATGTTTCTAAAAGAGTTAAGTGGTGGTTGAGTTAATCGGTAAAACGTCTGCCAAGTTGCTAGGTATTTTAATTAAAACAGTTGAAATGAAAGGTGGTAATTGTCAGGCCTGACAAAGTAAGATTCTTTACTGACTTTAATTAAGGTGCAAAGAAGGTATTGTTTTATTTCCCCAAAGCTTATTAGAGGTAGTTTTTATGCCTTAGATATAATTTCAACTGTACTTGACCAGAAACTTCATCTACTGCACCAAAGCACCTCTAAATCATAGGTGTTTAGGTTTTAGATTTGAGTCTAAGACAGAAATCTTTACTGTATCATCAATATAAGTAAATTTAAAAGGATCTCCCTTAGTAGCGTATCGTTCTATTCATTTATTTTAAATGCTTTAAAAAAATACAGATCAACACTCTGCTCTTCAAATGCATTTGAAAACTTTTATAGATAAAATATTGCAGGCCATCTGAGAGCAGGGACCATGGCTGTTCACCATTGTGTCTAGCACCTTGCATAGCTCTTGACACACAGTAAGCTATTAATAAAACATAGTGGATACATGTATGAATGGACACCAAGTAAATTACAATGGCGGCATGTATTATGTATGTAATAATTATTGCCACGTCCTCATGCTTTTTGCACCACAAAGCATCTCAATGTCTTCCTTTCTTCAGACCTGTTTTGCTTCTGCTTCTGCCAATAGTATTTCATAATTTTATTAGGTAATTTTGTGATGGAAAAAAAAAGCAGAACAATTCACAACTATAAAATCAATGATATTCTTCTTCAATTTAATTACAAGTTAATTCAAGCTCATTATATGAGCATGGCTTAGGAATAGACAATTATACAACAATAACGTTGCCAAAACTTTCAAGTAAGCCATATTTAACCTTACAAACATATTTTGGACATATTGTTGGTCCGTTTCTTGGATGAAGAAAGTGAGTTTCAGGTTATACTTACATTCACATAAATAGTATGTTCAGGGCTAGGATCCTCTGAGAAGCTTTGCCCTGCAGAGCACATGAGACCGTAAATAATGCAGAATACTATATATTATTTTTTTTCTACCTAGTGATTTTCTGAATCTCTGATAAGGACCAGACAAGGGCACCTTTTGTCTTTGCCAAGACTTCCACTGTTACCATTTTCACCAAACAGGATTAGTACTACAGGTGTTATACAATGAGCCTGAGTTATCATGTTCTCCATTTGGGCTCTTCAGAAGGTCACATAACAGGGAACAGAAGCTTTGTGACTTAGAAGGACCATCCACAGAGACTCCCCGCCCTATCCTTTCTATGAATATGTTCTCTATGAAATGCCCAGCTCGTGAGATACTCCCTATAGAGTTTCATAGTCAAATATAGTTTGAAAATGCTGCTTACTTTATCCCCATCCCAAAGAGTCACAGAGTTTGAAAGTCCTGAAGAAAATAAAACCTTAACTCAGAATTCCCCATACTCATTTGATCACAGACATTTTCCTTTAAAGGTGATACCAAAGGACAAAGCTCATGATGCACACTATGGGATCGAATGATGGATTCTTTGTGCATGTGTCACTGTCCTTCTGCTAATTTATTTATGAAATGATAACGTGATAAAAATTTATATGTCATCCTTGAAACGTATTCCCACATTGCTGTCCAAAAAGAATATGAATTTGTCATAGCCTCAAGAATATAATAGCATATAATTTCTATCACTCCAGCATCACCAGGATTGTGATTTTTATTATTTTTCTTTTTTTACATTAACCCTCTTTTATGTTTTTTTGTATTTTTTAACTTTTAATTTTAATTCCAGTTAGTTAACAGGCAGTGTTATATTAGTTTATATATAATATACTATATATAAATATATTATTATATTATAAATATATTATTATATATTATATATATATATATATATATATATATATATATATATAGTGTCCGATATAGGTAATTCAGCACTTCTGTACAACACCTGGTGTTATCAGAAGTGCATATCTTAATCCCCATCACCTATTTAACCTATCCTCCCACGCCCCTCCCCTATGTAGCCATCAATTTGTTCTCTGTAGTTAAGAGTCTATTTCTTACTTTCACTCTGTCTCTCTTTTTTTCCTTTCCTTGTTTGTTTTGTTTCTTAAATTCCACATGAGTAAAATCATATGGTATTTGCCATTCTCTCACTTACCTCGCTTAGCATTATACTCCCTAGCTCCCTCCATTTTATTGCAAACGGTAAGATTTCATTCTTTTTCGTGGCTGAATAATATTCCATTATATATATCACATCTTCTTTATCTATTCATCAGTCCATCAATTGATGGACACTTGGGCTCTTTCCATGAGATTGTGAGTTTTAAAATTTTATTTCAATAATCACTAAATTCTCGATCAAACTAGGAATTTGGACTACTTTTATTTCTAGCATCTTGAGTCTAATGAAAGGACTTGGATTAATTCTCAGTCAACTCTCTCCACCAAAGAGTACTTCTTTACAGACCCTATCCTCACTTGTGAGTGACGTGTTATTACAAATCCAGTATGTGTGATACATGGGCCGAGGCTTTCTTTAGACCTCTGCGTAAGTGCTACATGTGGTCTCTATCATCCCTAGAAGTTTAGCATTCGTGGTCAAACATGGTTACATTTTTTTCAAAGGTGCATAATTATAGAGTATTTTAAATTGTGCTTTATATAATGAATTAGCAATATCAGGAAGAATGAGAGTCCTATTTTCAATCTGGCAGTAAGCATAGTGTCTTACATTGGCGAACTATGATTTTCTCCAGAGTTTTTAAATGATAAAACAGAGACAACCGTCACAATAAGGTTACAAGTCTGTGAAGTAGATAAATGAAGAGAGTTAAAACATGAAGAGCAATTCCACTCCCCGCCCCCCGCCCTAATTATTAGGATAGTTGTTTAGGAATGATAAAGGGAAGTGGAGTCATGATGGCCAAGAATTTAGAAAGAGTATTAGGACCCTGCCTTTGCCTAGTGTTGAATAAACCAAGATCCCATTGCTGTGCACATCTCATGGCAGCTCTGGGCTCAGTTGCAATGTAAACAAGGTTTTTGCTATAACTGGAATTTTAAAATTTTCTGTTGTACTGTCTCAGTGTGTTTATGGTTCATTTGTCTTAAAAAACAGGTGGATTTGTATACACTCAACTTCTTTATAAAGGATATTTCTTTTTGCTTATAAAGTGATTCTCTCTGCTAACCCATTATTCAGTGGTAAAAATGCAAATGGAACCGAAGAACTTAATATTTAGACTATGTACAGGGCAGGTGATTAATAAAGGCACTTATGTGCTTGATGGAGGGCTTTCTGTGAGCTTTGCCTTTCTATCAGTGCGAATCAGTATCTTATTCTGGGAGAAAGGAATGCTGGATTGCTGGAGATTCTCATTAAGACTTGGCACTTTCTTGGAAAGAGTTGCAAGAAGAAACTAAAAGAATTATACTTGACCTATTCCTCAGGCAGCTCACCCTCACTCCCCACCCTCCCCCTAACCCATTATTTGCACCTATGTGTTTTGAGATGTGTTCATAGTTTCCCTTACAAGATGAAAAAGCTTTTATGGAACTGTGATTTATCATCTAGATAAGGCTTCTCACCCTCATTTTATAGGTGCAGGTAAGGTGAGAGAAATAGCCAGAAATATTATTGTTTGTATGTTTTAAAAGTCTCAAAACAATTTTTCTTCAAGTTTTAAAGGGTAAAACCTAGCTCAAATAACACTAAAATGGCTATGAAAATTTTCTTATGCAATTCAATTTTTCATAAGTTTTTCTTCTCCACAGTTCTTACCTATGTCTTTGCTGAGAAATACTAATGCTCCTATGACTATTGTCTAAACCCAAGAATCCATACTTTGCTTTCTGAATTTAAGTTCAAACACAAAACTCAAACTTAGTGTTCAATTTCAATTTTTTAACAGTGTACCATTCAAAATCTTATTAAAGTACTCTTCATAAGGGTGATAAGGGAAAAAAAAAACCTCAAGAAGACTTGAGAAGTCTATATTAACTTCTAGAAAATGTAGCCACTGAGAAAATAAAAAATTTCTGCTCAACTGACTTTATTATACTCAATAACTATTTTAGGTATTAAGTCAAGAAAATTATGGCTAAAACATACAAAGTAAATGATTAAAGGTTATTTGTAGATAAATTGGCTTTAGGAACAACATATGGGGCACCTGGGTGGCTCAGTCGGTTAAGTGTTCAATTTCAGCCCAGGTCATGATCTCACAGTTCGTGGGTTCGAGCCCCGCATCGGGCTCTGTGCTGACAGTTCGGAGCCTGGAGCCTGCTTCAGATTCTGTGTCTCCCTCTCTGTTCTTCCCCTGCTTGTTCTCTATCTCTCTCTGTCTCTCAAAAATAAATAAGCGTTAAAAGAAACAGTATATAGGTGTTCCTGGAGGGGGTGAGGTGTATACCAGAAATTACAAGATGCCAATGTAAAGTAGCCAAGCAGCAGGTCCTTTGTTAGAGGCCTTCGCTCGACACACAGTCCTTCTATGTCATTACCGAAGGACTGTCTAATTTGTTACCTAGCCAGGATACTTTTGAAGAGAAAGAGGACACTAACCACACTGGGCACCAAGATGACTGATACAAACCAAAATAGTCCTGGACAGGTAGAAAAGATTGGCCAGCTAACAGATCATGAATCTCACAAGAAGAAAAGAAAATTTTTCAATAAGCACATGTCATCATTATTTTGTTGTTGTTCAAGGCTCTGGGAAGCAGTTCTGAAATGAGCAGACAGGCTTGCTCTCCTGGAGCTCACCCATATTACCAGCTACAAAACAACATATTTGCCGAGGAGCGCCTGGGTGGTTCAGTCGGTGAAGCGTCCGACCTCGGCTCAGGTCATGATCTCACAGCTCGCGGGTTCAAGCCCCGCGTCGGGCTCCGTGATGACAGCTCAGAGCCTGGAGCCTATTTCAGATTTGTGTCTCCCTCTCTCTCTTCCCCTTCCCTGCTTGGGCTTTCTGTCTCTCTGTCTCTCTGTCTCTCTCAAAAGTAAATAAACATTTTAAAACATGAAAATCTTTGCCCAGAACAGAGTGACTTAAAGATAGATGACCTCAGTCCACAGCTATTGTTCATGTCCGTGAGAATCATGTATCTATCTATACACAAATACACATAATATGTATATGTTATTGTTATATATTACATATCATATATTTAATATAAAGATATATATACATACACATATATAACTTTAAGTGTGCAGGAGAAACTAAGAAAATAATTATATTGGATGTGAAAAGAGATCCATGAATCAACAGCATTTGATACACCTGGTATAAAGCAAATGATTCTGAATTTTCATCTTTAGATGTGTCATGTAGAGCTTTGAAACGTTAAAATAGTTCATGCCACCAGTTACTTCATATTCAGTTAAAATGGTGACTGCAAAAGAAATGTGGGATATGTACATACGCATCATCCTTTTCATTGTGAAGTATGTTAACAGTAAACGTGCTTAACGTCTAAGCTTCCTTAAAATCCTCTTAAAAGAATGTAACTAAGTTGGACAAAATGTCATGTCTTAGCAGCCCTTTAAAGCGGAAAAATTTTCATATTATTTGCTCTTAGATTTTTGATACGAAGACTCCATACAGATGAGGACTCAGCGAGTCATGTTCCCTGTCAGATTTTGCCAATTTCCTTACTGCGCTTTGCCAATCCAGGGATGCTGCTAATCGAACAGAAATTGCTGTAAATAATAAGACATCAGTACCGTGTTCATTACAACATGTGATTTATTTTCACTTAATAAACTAATGTAGTTATCAAAGTCATTATTTACAAAGTGCACTATCTGTCCATTGAACAAGTGTCTATTGAATTCTCGATGTGCGTGAGGCTTTGTACTAGGCTCTAGGCGGTGATTCAACGTTTATTTATTTTTGGGACAGAGAGAGACAGAGTATGAACGGGGGAGGGGCAGAGAGAGAGGGAGACACAGAATCGGAAACAGGCTCCAGGCTCTGAGCCATCAGCCCAGAGCCCGACGCGGGGCTCGAACTCAAGGACCGCGAGATCGTGACCTGGCTGAAGTCGGACGCTTAACCGACTGCGCCACCCAGGCGCCCCTCTAGGCGGTGATTCAGAGATCGCCACGAACTGGCCCCTGCTGGGATGGGTGTAGGTGTGGGGAAAGGACTGACGCTGGAGTCAGACCCGGTTCAAATTCGGCAAGTTATGTGCAATGCCTCTAGCGCTGCAGACCTTCTGAAATATCACTGAAGCTCGCCAAAAAAAACTGATGAAGGTGGAAGTTCATCGAAGCAAGACTAATAATGCAGGTTAATAGGGAATTAATAATGAAAGACTTGCCAAAGTTCAGCAGAAATTCAGTACTGACTGTGTGTGTAGAGAACACTACCAAACGTGGTTTGGGGAACTTCAGTTGAGCTTAGGAGCTGGAAAGTGGGGGAGGGGTGTGTGCGCTGTATTATTGGGATGCGGCTTCAGTAACTGAGAGTGGTTAAAGGGTTGTTGGGGTACCAGTGACACAGAATGTCTTTGATAAGGGCACTATGAGGGAGGCTTCATCATGGAACATTTCAGTTACTTAGACAGAGGCTGGCAGCAGGTGACAGGAAAACCGTATGCCAGCTGAGACCATCATCCGGCAAAGAGCAAGGGGTCTCAAGGTTCAGGCTAACATGTGGGAGCCAGAGAGGGAAGGGGTTTTCAAGGGATGGCAATAGAACCACCACCAGCTTCTGTGGGGCACCGAGGAGTTCGGAATGGACCAGCACCTCCTTCTCGTATCGTGGGGAATAGATTCTGGGGACGCAGCAACCTCTGTTGCAGGGGACTGTGAGGGCAGTGGTGTTTTCTGAGGATGGGCAGATTCAATAAAAGCAAGACAGTGGAGGGCCACAGAAAAGCTCCAGGGCACAGAAATGTGTGCCTGTACTAGAACAAGTAAAAAGAGCACAACCCATTTTATGAAATCACACTTCTCCTTCGCATCTACAATAAACAGACATTTTTGACTCTATTTCTTTTGTTAAAACGTTGATTGCAATCCACCCACTGAAATGATTTCATGAAACACTAATGGAATGTGTTAGGAAAACATTACAGTAGAGGATTTTTCTTCTAATAAAACAAAAGAGTTTTTAAGAATCTTTATCTACACCAAGCAATTGAAGCAGAGACGTGCAATCATTCTGCAGTTCAAATTCCTTTCTTTTGTTTTACTATTTTAAAAATTATTGAATAAAATACCACTGATATCTATATTCTGGAAGCATAAGCTACCTGCATTTGACCAAATGTCTGATACAGAACCACCTTTAATGTTCAATTAATAATAAAAAGCGAATCTTTTGGTCTCAATCCAGGAAAAGTAACATACCTAAATAAACATTTAGGTAGCCTAATAAACAGGTTGTGTTAGTTAATGCAGGAAAGAAATCATTTGAATAATAAATGAGATCACCTTATGATTAGCCATTTGTGGTTTTCTAAAAAAGCCATCTTCAAGTGAACAAACCAAAGCAAAATTAATCTGCCCTACAGTGGTTTTGATTTGTAAAAATAGAGTGTGTTACCCTATTGTTTTCCAATAATCACGTGTTTACATATCCAGCATTCATTTTGTAATCTGGCAAGAGGAAAAGGTAGTATGAGAAAGGAGAGGCTAGATAAATTAGTAGGAAGAAATGAATTTCGTTTGCAACTATGAAGTCTTTTACATACATAACCTGTTAAAAGATATTTCCTTAACCCTGGAGCTTTTTTGTGATTAAATTGTTGTTTATACACATCGTATAACAGCAGTTCTCAGATTTTTTGGATCTAGAACCTCTTTCACTCTGAAAAACTTCTCAAAGACCTCAAAGAGCTTTTGCTAGGGATATATCTATTGATATGTACCATAGTCTGAGCTGAGAAAACCTGTAAATATCCATGTATTGAGTCATTTGAATATAACAATAATGTACCCATAACATATTAAATTTTTATCAGAAATAACTATGTGTTCCTAAATAAAAATCTTAGTGAGAAGAGTGGCATTGCCATGCATTTTGGGGACTCTCTTTAATGTTTGGCTGGATTCTCATATCTGATTCTGCATTCAATCTGTAGTGGCATTGTCATTTTGGCTAAAGTACATTAAGAAAACCTAGCCTCCCTACTTGCCCTTTTATGAAGAGTTTTAATATCTTCCCACTATATATAGTTATTAGGAACTGACACACACCCTTATGTATAAACTCCTAATCCTTATAATCCAAATTATAAATGTGCCCCTGAGTTGAGAAATTATGTGGGCCTATTTAGATAAGCAGAGACCTACAATAGCAACATACACCCCTCCATAATGGCCACGTTTGAAAGTGAAGTTCATTAAAGGAAGGAATTACCTGCTGTCTTTGATGGTTTTCTCTGATTATATCTGTGAAAAAGGTAACCATTCCTTTGTCCGTTCATCTTCAGTTTTTATTCTTAGTACAAAAAAAACAAAACACAAAACACCTCATTTATCAAAATAGTAATTACTTGTCATCACAACAAGAAATTGTAGTAAGAGGTTTTAAAAAAAGGCTTACTGAGGAACTACTCAGGACACTTCATTCGTTGTTGCCAAACAGCTTAACCCACAATTGCGAAGAGTCCAGAACGTTTCCGTTAGAGTTGAGTTTGTATCATCAGAAACACTGCTCGGGGCAGAGGAGCATGGGTGGAGGCGAGGGGAGGTGAACACCTTAAGTGACACCAACTGTTTCTTCCTGCCTCCCCGTCTGGGCGGCCATCGCCACCCATATTGCCAGCGGATGAGGAGAGGAAACGTGGGGTTTAGTTCACTTGGCCCCCTCGTAGGCACAGAGATGCCATGACTTTGTGCGAAAACGGGAGTCCTCCTTTCTCCGGGGAACAGAGAGGAGCCGTCAGCGGCAAAACACAGGGCGTAGAACGTGGCTCCCTGTAGCTGCCTGAAACCTTGTCAGTACTCTGACGGCCCCCTGCCCCTGCCCCTGCCCCTGCCCCTGCAGTGTTTATCCAGTCCAGCTTCCCTGTGCCTCAGAGCTTCACTTAATGATACAAGAGATCTCAAACCTTGAAAGATAATTTTTAACTAGAAAGTAACCTATTTGTAAGAATGATTTTGAGCAAGTGGTTCTAACTGGCTTAGGTTTTCTGGCCTTAGGGTGCTACAACGTTGTTTCGAAAGGAAACAAATGGGCCTCACAGTAGAGAGTGGAAACGAGTTGAGGGACCCGTTTGAAGTCTCCTTGAGGGACTCCTATGAAGGGAACCTTTTTAAAAGTATGATTTTATTCACTGGTACGTCTCCCATAACTGCTCTCTGTAACCAGGGAGCGGGCATGGTTTATGAAAAGCTTAAAAAAAAAGGTACTTATAATTTATTATAATATGTTGTGTTATTTCAACACATGAAACCTCTTTGATGTTTTACAATGAAACATTTCCATTTTTTACACCCTTTGCCCAAAGGTTTAAGACAGTATGTTCTCTGTATCCACTGTTAGGTATACACCATGATATTATATAGGAAGCCTGTTTTGAATATGTGACTTATGAGACAAACATCCACAGATTCTTGGTTAAACCTCAACCATTAGGAAGACAAAGCTTAGAATAACTAGATACTCCTAGTTTAAGTAAATAATGAGAAACCATCAGGGACAGAAATTTATGTTGATTTTAAAAACCAACCTATTTCCCTTTGATGAAAATCCCAAATGGGGTGCCTGGGTGGCCCAGCTGGTTAAGCGTCTGACTCTTGCTATCAGCTCAAGGCGTGATCTCATGGTTTATGGGTTCTAACCCCACATTGGGCTCCTCGCTGACAATGCAGAGCCTGCTTGGGATTCTCTCTGCCCTCCTCTCTCCCTCATTCTCTCTCTCAAAATAAACAAAGTGAAAGAAAGAAAGAAAGAAAGAAAGAAAGAAAGAAAGAAAGAAAGAAAGAAATCCCATTAACCAGCACATAGTGTTAACTTTTCACAGAAGTCATACAGATAGGGAACTTACACTTACTTGTGCCTGCTTCCTTATTTCTTTTTTATTTGTTTTCTCTCTGACTTTTAGTGGCCTCGGTATTTGGGAGTCTCTTCCAACTCAAATGTCCTTACTCTCTTTTTTTATTTAAACTAAGTCCTCTTTGTCTTTGAAGATCTGGCTTCAGCATAGTCTACTTTGGAAAACCATTAGTGACTTATGTGAAACAACTGCTTTGTGCTCCCTGTGCCATAAGAGTCCTGAGTGAGAGAGAGACAGAGAGAGAGAGAGAGACAGAGAGAGAGAGAGAGAGTGTGTGTGTGTACCACATGTGGGCATTTTAGTAGCTGGTGCTCCTGTCCATTTCCCCCTGGGAACTATGTTTCCTTCATCTGTTCATACTCCACCCCTAACATAGTCCTTGCACATCATGCATTTGTTGAATACGTGAATAAAATAGGGAACAGATTTAGCTTTTAAAGAATTAAGAACCCAAGAAGGTCTCTAAACAGTTGTAATTTTAATACTGAATGGATGGAATGTATATATTTTATTACTCAGATTTTTAAAAATTCAAAACAGGATCTAACACAAATCTAAAGGAAACAATAAACCAATACCATATTTTTCTTGAATGTCTATGGCAAAGTGCAGGTTGCCAGAGATTATGTAGCGTGCATAAAACTACAGGGAAACTTTGCTTTGACTTGTGGAGTGCATACCAGTTCTGAACTATAATTTAAAAATTGGACCTAATAGTAAATTACAACAAAGTGACGGCCAAGAAATTTTTAAGAGAGCAGAATAGAGCAGTGAAGGCAACAGCTTACGTCAGTGTTCGGCATGTAATTGGTGTTCACTAAATATTCATTAGTGTGGAACGCGTGATGTTTCTGGACTGCCGGTTTGGTGTGATTTAGTGAACAGTTGGTATTGAGGCACCAGGGAAATGAGTCTGGACTATAAGGAGGTGACAGATGATGAAAGTTCCTGCATGCCCTGCATTCTAAGGTTTTGGACTTTGTCCTCAAGGCAATAGGGAGCTAGTGAGGGATTTTCATATGGAAACGCTATGATATAGACTAGCATTTCAGGAAGATTATTGGGGAACTAAGTGGAGCTTGGACGACAGATAGAAGAGTGTGAAATGATGGACAGATACAACAGGTTGAAAGCTATTGCAGGAAGATTATGTAGGAAATTGCTGTGGCCAAAAAAAAAAAAAAAAAAGAGGATGGATTCCAGAGATGTTTAGGACTTGGTGGCTGATTAATATGGAAGTGAGTGAATGAGCCGCTGGTATGACTCCTTTGATTCTCCTATGATTCTGCTTTGGTAGTTGAAAGGAAGAAAGCCCTGTTTCCTACAATACAGAATACATCAGGAGAAACAGCTTTGCAGAAAAAAAAATAGAGTTCAGCTTTGGACACACATGTGAGTTCCAAGGGCTTATGGGACACGAAGGCAGACGTGCAATGGAAAATGCATGACCTTGCTTGGAAGCTGATGAACGTAGATTGGATGAGTCTGCAGATTTTAAGGGCATTGGAGTCCAGTGGGAGCTAGAGCCATGAGAATGGATCAAGATCAGCCAGACACAGAACGTTAAGACCAGCAGATTGCTGAGCATAGAACCCTGGAGAGCAACAGCTAAGGAGTCTCTTGAGAAAGACAAGCTCATGAAAAGCTTGAAACAAACGAGACATCCAGAGAGCTCAGAATAAAACCTGGAGGGTGACATCAGTTTTGAACTTCAGAAATATTAGCTATATCATACTAGGCAGGGTCACTAACCTCTCTAAGTCCTAGCTTCTCGATTTGAAAGCAGGTATGGCTAAAGTATCGATCTCCTAGAATTTACGTGAGGATGAGGTGATATCATATATGTGGAGAACTTGTCAATATCTAGCCCATAGTAAGTGCACAATAATTGCTGTTGGTGGAGACAGTCTTAGTAGGAATAGAAATTATAAAGTAGTGGTAGTTGTAATAATGATCATCATCATCACTCTTTTATTGAGAGTTTCAAAAATAATTTAATACGAGTTTTTAAATTGGCAAATATTGGGAACAAAGGAAGACAAATGATAAAACCTGCCCAATGGATTTGACAACTTAGGCTGGATTGGTGACCTTGCACAACCCAATTTTGGTGGGTACCAGGAGACCTCCTGCAATGTGGAGAAGGTGTTAATGGCAGGTAAGGAAACTGGGATTCATTAGGTAGAGGCTTCTTTTTTGATTTTTATGGGAAGGAAAAAAAAAAATAGGGCAACAGTTAGGTGTAGCCCGTTCTGCCTAGCATTCCTGGCCTGTTTCAACCTGATGCTTCTTGAAACAAAATTGTTCCACCCATAGATGCCTTCTTCTGCTCACACTGGAAGAGTTCTTTCCAGAAGCCTGAGCCCACCCAGCCCGCTCTGATCATGCCTGTCTCCAAGACTCCACCCAAGTCCCAACTGCTCCATGAAGTCTCCTGTTACCCCCCTTGCTTCACTCCTTCACAGGCTCCCCGTGTTCACTCCTTTAGTGGATAATCCCTGCACCCCAGCCCCAAAGCAATATGGATTGCCTTCATGCTTTTCATCTAATTCCCAAACAGATCCTACCCAGTCCCTCTAAGGACAGGGATTCCAGGTCGCACTAGGTGATGCAGTATATTGCTAGACCTTGTTTTATTGATAATGATAAAGTAGTTGGAATATATTATGATATAATTTAAACCTGCTTTTTTCATTAGCTTAGAAAATGTGATATCAGTGGGGGTGCCTGGGCAGCTCAGTTGGTTGAGCGTCAGACTCTTGATTTCGACTGAGGTCATGATCTCACCGTCATGAGACTGGCCCCATGTCTGGCTCCATGCTGAGTTTATAGCCTGCTTAATATTCTCTCTCTCCCTCTGCCCCTCTCCCCTCCAAAAAAAAAAAAAATTAAAAAAAGAAAATGTGATATTGGTGTCAGAAACCCAAATTTACGTATTTCTTTAATTTTTTAATGTTTATTGTTTAGATATATATATAGAGAGAGAGAGAGAGAGAGGGAGGGAGAGAGGGAGAGAGGGAGAGAGGGAGAGAGAGAGAGCACAAGTGGGGAAGAGGCAGAGAGAAAGAAGGAGACACAGAATCGAAAGCAGGCTCCAGGCTCCGAGCTGTCAGCACAGAGCTTGACACGGGTCTCAAACTCACATACCGTGAGATCAAGACCTGAGCTGAAGTTGGACACTTAACCGACTGAGCCACACAGACGCCCCTCATACATTTTTAATGTCTGAGAGCATTCAGAGGACCTCGCCTGCGGATGCCTACACAATTTTATCTTTCAGTTTAGAATGGCTTACATTTATAGCTGTTTAGATAACAAGATGAATCATAGTTCTTCAACTGTTCCTTCCACTCTTATAGTTTAACTATTTGAGTCAGCTTCATGTTATAGAAATACATAATTGTGATTTATAAACATTGAAGAATGGCAACAAAGCAAACTAAGTGAGATTTTAAACATGCACCGTTTGAGATGGGGCTTTACCAATGCGTGCGCTGTTAGGAGCTATAGCCTCTCAAATGAACTTGAAAATCTATGAATCGATATGATTATTTGGAGCCAATCGGTACATTTAATGATCATGTTACTCTCTGTGCTATAGTCTTTGCTGCAAGAACAAAAGAGACCAGGAAAATTACAGGATCCTATTTGCAAGCTTTATTCCTCATTAGGGAACAAATGGATCATTCCATATTCGGTTGTAATTTCGTTACAGCACTCGTCATGATGAAAAATTTAATATAGTGTTATTGGCTCCGTAGGCACCAGTACATATGATAATTAAAATTTTAATCGCGGATAGAGACCCAGTTGTATGTCCCCACTTAAGAAAATCAAGTTCTTGGGGCGCCTGGGTGGCGCAGTCGGTTAAGCGTCCGACTTCAGCCAGGTCACGATCTCGCGGTCCGTGAGTTCGAGCCCCGCGTCAGGCTCGGGGCTGATGGCTCAGAGCCTGGAGCCTGTTTCCGATTCTGTGTCTCCCTCTCTCTCTGCCCCTCCCCCGTTCATGCTCTGTCTCTCTCTGTCCCCAAAATAAATAAACGTTGAAAAAAAAAAAATTTAAAAAAAAAAAAAAAAAAAGAAAATCAAGTTCTTGTATATTAAGGTTTTAGGAAACTTTTATGCATGACATTAATTTGGAAGCTTGCCCCAATATTAGTGGTTAGTTTAAAAAGGATAGGAATAAGGATTAGACTTGCAACTCTTGACTCTTTGCCTGCCTTAATAGTGATGAGGAAGACAGTTCCTCCGGAAAGTGAAGAATAAGTTTCATTGGTAAGCAGTGCAGCCCTCTTGTGTACATACAACTCACACACACACACACACACACACACACACACACACACACACACACACCTTCCATAATAATATTTAAGAATATATATTTTTGGGGCGCCTGGGTGGCTCAGTTGGTTAAGCGGCCGACTTCAGCTCAGGTCATGATCTTGCGGTCCGTGAGTTCAAGCCCCGCGTCAGGCTCTGTGCTGACAGCTCAGAGCCTGGAGCTTGTTTCAGATTCTGTGTCTCCCTCTCTCTGACCCTCCCCCGTTCATGCTCTGTCTGTCTCTGTCTCAAAAATAAATAAACATTAAAAAAAAAAAAGAATATATATTTTTGCTTTATACACATTGACTCCACATCCTCACCCTCTAAGGTATGTCACAAGGTAGGAAACTGAGGCACAGAGAATTTAATAAGATATCTCAAGCCACATGTAGTCATTGGTAGAGCCGAGATTCAAAGCTCCCCAGAGCTACCTCAGAAGCGCGTGTTTCTTCCACAAAACCATGCTGCCCGAAGCGAGGGCAGAATGGCCACAAAAGAGACGCGTGAGGCTCATGCCTGATTCAGCCCTGAGAGGGGAAACAGTGCTAGATGTTCAGAAATAAAAAACTGAGAGAATGTCAGGAGTATGCTGTGCTCTTTTAACACATTTTAAAACATTGAAGAAATATTATTGATTCCAAGTTACAAATAAGTGGAATTACGCTCGAATGAAGATCTTGTGTGCCCAGAAGCGAGTCATGGAATGACCACAAACTTGGAGCTTAATAAATTTTCCCGAAAAATCAATATACGGGGACAGTCGAAGTCAGCGTGGGTCTGTAAAATGTGGTACGTGGCAAACAACTAGAAGCGTGGACCTCTCTGGTTCCAGGGAAGTCACTGTCAGAAGTGAATTAAGGCACTGGACATACTTGCTTTTAGTTTTTCCTACGGGACACCACAAATCTGAGAAAGCTGTTACCTTAATAGCACTTCACCTAATGGGCTCCCTGACCCTTCACCTTTTGAAAGGATTGTTTTCATTTTCTCTGAAAATGACTGGAAGCAGCTGTGTTCATCAGTCATGGGAAGTAATTATTCACCTGGAAGGCTACGTAGTCACTGGTCTAGGCATGCATTTTTGTGAGGAAGTGAAAGTAGGAATCATTTCATCAAAACACCGGTGACAAATCTCCCAAAGCCAAAGTGTGTACGTCTAGGGCCAAAGTCTGATATGCTGTCTGAAGGTAAAGGAGGCTCTGAGGGTTTTCTGAATATTTTTTTCTTACTGTTCATCTAAAAAATATTGGCAATAAAAAATACATGTTGATCAGAGGCTGGAAATGTGCTGTGAGTAAACCACTAAAAATAGATCTTTGAATCGTTCAACTAAAATAAGGCAAAGTAGCACTCTAATTACAGTAACAGCTAGACAATAATCTTCCAGTCTTGAAAATTTCTTCCTTATAGGATACCCAACTGTTCAGGTTTTAAGTATCTCTACCTGGGCTTGAGCCCATGTTTACAGCCCCCACTCAGCCTAAGTGGTTTACAGACCCATTTAGGCCAGGTGAATAGAGGTGGATACAACTTTAAGAGTTCTGCAAAAATATGCATTTGTAAATCTGATAACGACTATTTCTGCTGTGCTCTGTGAAGCAGGATTCCCTAATCTATATGATATAGAATCATGAAAGGGAGAAATAGGGTCAGATGCCTCATATAGAGCGATTATGTGGACTCCTAAGGGTACCGGAATGTGAATTCGGCCTGGGGGACAAAACAGGCTAGCTGTGAGGAGCTCCACGGTACCATCACCTTATAAAGCCTTTTTAGAGTCCATAGGCACAAATAAGGTCTTTGGGCTTTTCCCAAGGCCGATTTCATTTTTTACGTTCTCCACTCTTCCAAAGCTGTTACACTTGTACATCTGCTTTCCAGATTTCAAATGAGATTGCTTTTGCATTCTTTCTTATTCTCTGGTTTTGGAGGGATCATGCCATTTTATTGTTTATAGGGTTATGATTTTGAGGGGCTTCCAAAGAGAGTAGAAGTATCTACGTGTCATCTGTGCATAAGCTTCTAACCATGAGCCTCAACCCTTTTTTGCTACTACACTACAATAGTTCTTCCAATGAGTTTTGAGTTTAGGATTTAAATTAGGATTTAACTTGGTACCCTATCTCTACATTGGCAAGAACCAACATTTGTACACTATGGCAACTGTTCAATAATCATCAGGACAAAAGCAATCATATTGTTGGTCAAAATGGCCCAATAGCAAGATCTGAACTAGGTTTTCTTGCAAAACTTAGACATTGAACTAGGACTGAAAATACTGTGATATTTTATGTGGATAAAACTTAACATACTTTACAAACTTATGTGTATAGAACATTGGAATAAAAGAGCAAGTAAGTAAAACGAGTCTCTGTTGAACAAAACTGATGCCACTAAGTCCATGCACGATACTTACAGATATGTCCCTCTGTGGGGGTCTCCTCTTGTCCAAATCTATTCTTAACTTACAATCCAGAGATGCTCCAGCCAACTTGATATTTGGCATACTTGAGTAAATTTTCCACCCAAGTTTTTATCACTCTAGATGGTATGTTCTTTACCACTCTCCTTTCTCCCCCAAAACCGTATGTGGCAAGGTGTCTCCCATTTGGTTCACTGAGAGCCTGCATTCATTTGTCTCATTTTTTCAGTCTCCCAGAAGATTTCAGGGATAACAGTAGGATGGGGGTAGAGAGTCTAGCAAAGGAAGTGAGCATCGATAACATAAGTGCCAGCAAACTACTTACAATAATGGAAGGAAGAGAAATCTGTTTTCGAAAAAGCCCAGAAACTCCAATGGCACAATGGGGCCATTTAGCGTAAGCACAGAAAGTCTTATAGTCTCAGTAAGCCACGAGGCATCACTTTATTACAGAGCAACACAATAACAGCTGTTCATCATTATGTTCCTGTGTATTCAAGCCTGTGTGTGTCCCTCCTCTAAACCACTGTAGCACCCTTCGCTCCCCAATATTTCTGTCCCTTCCAAACACAACAGTAAAGATGTCTTTCTTTGTCTTTTCCCTTACCGCATCATGAGCTCGCCTTTTATGTCCGTGTCCCCAGCACCTAGCATAGTGACTTATTCATGATAACTACTCATAACTACTTATATAATAAATGGACTAATAAAATGGGTAGTAACTGGGGCGCCTGGGTGGCTCAGTCAGTTGGGGTCTGACTTCGGCTCAGGTCATGATCTCACGGTTCGTGGTTTGAGCCCTGCATCGGGCTGTGTGCTGACAGCTCAGAGCCTGGAGCCTGCTTCGGATTCTATGTCTGTCTCTTTCTCTCTCTCCCCCCCTCCCCTGCTCACTCTCTGTCTTTCAAAAATAAATAAATGTTAAAAAAATTAAAATTGGTAGTAATGAATATATATACATATGTATATGTGTCTATATATGTATGTATATGTATGTGTATATATACGTATATATATACATGTGCATATATATATATATATATATATATATATATATATATTTGACAGAAACAGTTACAGGTAAATATTGCTGAAGATCAGTGAAATACTTTGGAAACAAACCATGAAAAGTCACATTCCCCTAATTCTTACAAGAATAGAAGGGGAGAGATGGAAAAAAGATAAGGTGAACCGAGTCAACACAAAGATGTTTTTGAATTTAAAGAGTGTCAGCTAAGAATATAAATGATTAACACCCATGAAGTCAGAACAGAAGCATCTGAAATATGCTGTTACTGTAGTTCTAGCTAACAGATTAGTGGCAAACCTTAGCTCTTCTTTGAATGACCCCAACTTGTTACCAAATTTAAAATAATCCCAAATAATTCTATAGATGTCAACTCTTTAATTAAAAAGGAATGCCACCATCCTTCTCCAGGCATTAGGAAGATTTGCAACAGTACTTGTCCTCACAGATGCACCGATGCAGTAACAAATCATCACAACCATTATTTATTTAGTTTTACATAAGCCAACGTGACATTGAAGTTCCCTGAATTACCTATTTCTCACTAGAAGCCGAACTGTATACATTCAGATTACAGCTTGTGTTTTTCTAAAGCAAATTCATTCATGGCCAATAAAATATTAATTAGGGAGAATGGCCCAGCAATCCTCATATATTAAGGTGATACCAACAAAGAAAATAGAACTATAAGGAACACACATAGTATAAGGAATCTGCAAGATTGGGGGGGGGAGGGTAAATATTCACAAATTCACCAGGTTTTAATCTAATTCAATTATTATAAATTCTTTTTAAAGTGTATTTTTTATTTTAAGAAGAAAAGTGTTGTTGGGATGAGCACTGGAGCCAATATCACACTATATGTCAACTAACTAGAACTTAAATAAAAAACTTGAAAGAAAGAAAGAAAGAAAGAAAGAAAGAAAGAAAGAAAGAAAGAAAAGACAGAAAGAAAAGCGTTGTTGCACATGCTATTCATATTTTGTGATACATCTTCATAGGAAGTTCCAATCTGGGCTGCAAAGTCAATCTTGAAACATACCTCATTTAAATAAAGTTATTTGGACTTCATGCCATAGTTAAAATCTTTGGGTATATTCCCTAACATTTCATATATATACATTTTTTTCATTCTGGCACGACTACTTATAAAGTTCTGGCTTGGTGCTTAATCAGCTCCCTGGAAACACCAGGCTCACTTCCATCGTTCCTCTGTGGTTTTCCCATATTTTGTCTTTTAAAAAGGGATAAACTTGAAAATTTAAAAATAGTTGTCATAATTTGCCCCCTTCTCGAGAACTCTAGTGACCGAAGAAGTCTAGGCTGGCACACCAATCCAGTCACTGTTATCTCAGATCCCTTATATAAATCCTGTCCATAGAAAAGCTCGGTTTTTCTTTTAATCCAATATATAAGAGGCACAGATTGAAACCAGGAAAACAGACGGTCAGTGCCGGGGTATTATCCATATCTTTAGAACAGAGCTGGGGGCAAAAGCGGGAATTTTCTTCCTGAGTGTGCTTGCTTGCCTACCTCATTTCTCCTTCTTCTCTTCCTGGCTCTTTACGGCTAGCCTCTGTTTGGGGCCCTGTGCCAAGTTCACATTCTGGTAATGTACACGTTCGAGCCTGCACGATCCACCTGTATGAGGAATCCAGTCCCGTTTCTCACTCTCGTGATCCCTGTACCATATACATGAGGGAATCTTGTCTCACTGAAGACAGCACAAATACTCATTCCCAGGTGTTCAGGGGTATCTTGTTTTGTAGAACTCTTAAGAGTTTCCTTCATCTCTACTCATCCGTCCTAACTTGGCCTTTACATAATTGATGCTAACTAGGAACCCTAAAAATAAGTTCAAAATCTCGACTTTTTTCTTCATAACGACATCCCAGGACTGTTGGATTTTTTTGATGAGGCCTGTAAACAAGTTCCTAAGTAGAAAAAGAAACGTGGGCACTATCGAAGCTATCATACGTCTTCAGACTTTTCCCAAAGAAAGAGCTGCAATACCGTGTAGGTATGTTGACCACAACAAG
Source organism: Leopardus geoffroyi (assembly GCF_018350155.1). Classification (NCBI taxonomy): domain Eukaryota; kingdom Metazoa; phylum Chordata; class Mammalia; order Carnivora; family Felidae; genus Leopardus; species Leopardus geoffroyi. Next base: position 17,264,124 of record NC_059326.1, read on the forward strand.
AAATAAGGCTGTGGTCCAGATTTTGCCAAAACATATCAGAGTGTCCACATTTATATTCATGACACTCAAAATCATTTTTCTAGCCACAATTCTCTCTAGAAATGACAGAGGCGAAGGGTGGGGACAGGCCGGTGGGTGGTGGTGGAAAGATGAAGTAAACCAATCATGGGATTCTTCTTCCAAGGAGTAAATGCTCTAAACTCCCTGGCCGACTAACCAAGAATAATGGTCTAGAGTCGGCAACAATTAGTGGAATGTCCATCCTTAAAAATGTCTCCTCTGGCAGAAGAATAATGTCAAAAAGCCCCTTATTTAGAAGAAACGTCGCAAAGATAAAATCATGCATATTTTAGGCCAAATAACTGAATTAAGACAAGTTGTCCTATACCTGACAATGTTTACGTACAGGGGTTTATAACTGAGGCTAGGAGGAAAGAAGGAAAATGCAGAGCTGAAGGGCCAACACGCAAGGAGTGAGGGCTTTAAATGGCCAGAAAGGGATCTGAGTACTCCAGAGAACGAGCGAAGGTGTGGAAGAGGAATTTACCAACACAGGAGGTGCACAAACTCTGCCTATTTGGCAGTTGTGCCTGGGTCCTTGGTGGAAACCAGGGCAGAATTCCAAATACTGGCCAGGTGTAGCTTTCCATACGAGCTCAGATATCTTAATTCAGACCTTGAGAGTACAAGCTAGGGCAGTTCCGTCCATTTCCCTTGTTCAGATTCACTGAGTCCAGCTTCTGTAATGTCTATCAGGTATATCCTATTAGAGTCTCACCACCTACCGATCCTGACCCTCCCATACTGACACAGGACAGTAAAAAAGGGAAGAAATATGGTGTTCCCCACATTTCATTCACTTTGTTATCCTTAGGTGCTAACACGTATTATGAGATTTTCCTCTCTTAAGAAACCATTTTGAGAATCTTCTATATTCCTCAAAGATCATTTTCTTCTTATTCTTTAAAGGGTTCTCATGATCTGGTTTTCTGTTTGTATAAATTTTATCTTGTAAGGATTTTCAGTGTCAGTTTCTTGACGGCCCAAAGTGGATATATATGTATATGCGTATGTGTGTGTGTGTGTATAAAACATACACATACGCCTATACGTATATTCATGTGTTGCCCTAAATCTCCAGAGCACCTGATATACATACAGTTCCATACATATATGACCCAGTAGTGGCGTTAATTAACATTTTCCATCTTCTTTGGGTTCTTCAGTGAATGAAAGATATTTTCCAACAGAACTGGACGGCAACCAGTTGAGACGTGAGTCGTTGACTCAAAGATGTCTTTCTGCTCCCTTCTAAAATTGATGAGTGCCGAGCTACAGCATTTATCCCATTCTCATGGGAAGTAGTTACCGATCAGGGTGAGGAAGAAGTGCAGACGAGGGAACAATGTGCTTTCAGATTTTTTATCTGTTTATCAGCCTTAACGTTTTTGTTGCAGCATTATCCTCTTTCTAAAACCCGGCTTAGTCAGTTCTTCCCGTGCCGGTTGTTTTAATAGCTTCAGAAGCATTCTTTTTAGTAAGCCTTTAAAATCCCTTATCAGAGCTGGGCAGATCATAGGGTTCAAATATCCACAGGGAGTAAGATCCAACTCAAAAAAAATGGGAGGCTGACATGGCTCGTTGTACGTTGTTGGTGATTTCAGCTGCGTTTTTTGGAACTGGCCAAAATCCTAATCTTTGTCTCCTGTGACATCTGATCCCGCATTTGACTAATTAAAAAACATGGCTGGGACACTATCCTGTTCAACCACAAAAAAAGCAAAGCATCTCCACCAGTCCCTGTGGTCTCTCCGGAACAAGTATACCAGTAGTCCGTTGGGTTTATGTGAACTTAACTTTGGTTTTGTTGGTATTCTACAACCTCATGTATTTACTTTGCCATTTAGATTAGGGAATGGAAGTGTCTTGAACCAGAATTTGTACAGCTGACAGAAAAGGGGGCAAATGACTTCATTTTATTGGTTTTGTTCCTCAAGACTATAAAATGCAATCCCAACTTTTGGTGTCAAATGTCGGCAATTGAAAATTATATTACTTGGATGCGATTGATGCTATACAAGACTCTCTGCTCATATGTAGATTTTAAATGGTTTGTACCCAGAGCCATCTTGTCCCAACAGACATTCTATAGGACAGAGTCTCACCCAGTACCTTGAAAACTGGGTTCCCTGGTGAGATGAGATTGGGTAGTGCCACATGCACTATCCCTCCCATACATGCTTAGAGCACATTCCCATATCGAAGTCCCTAAGACATGTGAGAGTAAAGAATTCTGTATACATAGCTTAATCCCAGGACATTTCTCTTCTGGTTGACTCAGTGATTTTTTTTTTTAATATCTAGGAACAGACAGGAAAAACAAGATTTGAAAAAACACATTTTGGGAAATGTTTTCCTAAATTGTTCAGTGGAAAGCTACATAAATGGCTGTACGTTCTATATTTTTGGAGAACGTTTCAGACAATATTTTCATTCTTTGTAAAAGCAAAAGTAAGGATCTGTGTGTGTGCACGTGCACACGTGTACGTGTGTGCACACTAGCACACACATGAATTGGAATATGCAGTGATTCTCCTTTCAGTTCTGGAAGGGCATGGAAAGCTGGATGGCCTGTATTCAGTGTCCAGGTTTGCCTTCCTACAATCACCACGGGAAGCCCTCCCATATCCTACTCTTCACTCAGAGGTGTTCTAGGGAAGCCTAATCTGCTGAAAAGCTCTGGAATGGAAATCATTACCCACATATTTGATTTCATACTAAAATCTAAATCATGCATGCACTGTCACTTTGACACAGTTTGGTATGTCACAGTTTGGTGACAGTTTTTATCACAAGTTGGTGATTTCTCAAGATCCTCACTCCTGACTTCCCAGAGGATTATCCACAAATTTTGACTGCACAGGAAAACGACTGGTTCAGCTACTTCCTGCAACAAGAACATAAAATCTTTGTCCTAGAAACTTCTCCACATCCATGATGGCTTTGAAACGTTCTGCATATGTATGTAAGAAGAGTCATGTTCGTCCTGGGACTACATGTATTATCAATTCATAAGAAAGCGTGGAATTTACAAAGTCAGATAATATGTTTATGTTAAGTTGTATGAGTGTGTGTGTATACATATTATATATACATATATTATAATAATATAATATAACATAACATAATATGCATATCATATATATATGATAAGTCTAGACCAGAGTTTTTCCATAGCATGATTGACGTTTTGGGCCAGATCATTCTAATTCTTTTTGGTGGGGCAGAGATCTGACTGTCCAGCGCATTTTTCAGTCCCTGCCTCCCTGTCTTCCACACACAAGGCACCACTGGCTAGGCACCTCTCCCTCCCCCTTATTATGACAACCAAAAATATCTCCCAACATTGTCCAATGTACCCACAAGGGTACATGTATTCCCATGGGGGAATCATGTATTCCCCCAGCCCACCCCCAAACCGAGAACTACTTGTTTATACTATGACTTGTATGGTTTATCTTGGCCTAAAAGAATTTGTCAAATGGATCCTCACTTTCTTTTTAAGTTGAGATAGATATATAGAGAGAGATGGAAAGAAAGAGAGAGAGAAAGAGAGAGAAAGAAACTTTAGCCTGTGGATTTATACCAAATAGACACTTAGGTCCAAAATGCCCCCAAGAAATCTAGCCATTGTTTCTTTTTATTGCTCAAAATAAATGAGCTCTTAAAGTACTTTACACCATTTTCTTAAGGACTAAAAAAAGAAAAAAAAATTCTTAGAACTATCAGATTTTATGCATATTTAAATAGGGCCTGAGTTTCCAACCCCTAAGTTCATGCCTAAATTGTAAGACCTCAAATAAAGGTTTTAGTTTCTCATCCTGGTTTGTTATTATGAAAATTACTCATCAAGCTTGCTGGCAATGTTTATTTAAAAGTTTTTAATGCAGAGGCACCTGGGTGACTCAGTCAGTTCAGCATCCGACTCTTGATTTCAGCTCAGGTCATGATCTTATGGTTCCTGAGTTCAAGTCCCACAGCAGCTCCGCACTGATAGTGTGGAGCCTGCTTGGGATTCTCACTCTCTGACCCTCCCCCATTCAAGCTCACATTCTCTCAAAATAAATAAGGAAACTTAAAAAGTAAAAATTTAAAAAAAAGTTTTTAACTGAGATGGCCATTGAAGGATCATTGAAATAACTTATCATTGCTACTAATAATGGCTTCTGGTTTACAATAATACATTTTTCTCTCAGTAAAAAGAGTAATTGTCTTTAAACAGACAGAAGTAGCAAATTAAACACCCAACTTTTTCTCACCAGAAAGTTACGTTTAGTTTGAAAGCAAGAATATCCCAGTTGTAAATTATTTTGAAACACAATACAAAGTTTTCAGTTTTAAAAAGACATCAGGGTCTTTCTAAACCATACTTACTAAAAATTTTTATTAAAATTCAGTGAAAGATAGGGTCCTTCTTCTTTCTTGACTTCCATCCATACAGAGTTAGTTGCCAAAAGAATTTTAATAAGAAGGAGTTATTTGATATGGCAGTTTGGCAAAAGCTATGTCCAATCTTCTAGTTCAAGTATTCATGATATTGGCTGTTTACGGTGGGCATCTTTGGTTAGGCATTTGATTTGTTCAAAGGTAAATTTTAATATTCTAAGGATTGCCATTTTATTGAGGAGAAGATTTTTATTTTTCTTACGGCAATATTTATAGACTCATTTGTATCATAATGCAAATTTTCTCTTCCCCTGGCAGAGCATCCATTTCAGGGAGCATTTGGGGGCTATTTGTGAATGGTATCTTTGATTCCTAGTCTCTGTTTATCCTAATGAATCCTTAAATAATTCTACCAAGTTAATATTTCTTTCTTTTTTTATTTTTAAACATTTTTATTCATTTTTTGAGAGACAGAGAGAAACAGAGCATGTGCTCTGAGAAAGCAGAGGGAGAGGGCAGAGAGAGGGAGACACAGAATCCGAAGCAGGCTCCAAGCTCTAAGCTGTCAGCATAGAGCCCGACGTGGGGCTCGAACTCACAAACTGCGAGATCATGACCTGAGCCGAAGTCGGCCACTTAACTGACTGAGCCACCCAGGTGCCTCCCAAGTTAATATTTCTTAAGCAGAATTCAGATTATGTCTTTTTCTACCCCGTCATCAATCCCTCACTTTCCAGGTTATTTCCTCCTTCCCCACTTTGCTTCTGCAGACCCCACAGAGCTGAACTTTTACACACCTTGCTGTTCTCCTACACCTGTTTTCTTGTGATTCCTTTCCCTTAAAGGGACACCGTCCTTTGAGGTCCCTCTTCCGTATCCCTCGTGCCATGCCTTTGGTGGTCTCCCCTCCTGAACATCTTCTCTTCCCTCCTCTGAGCCCCAGGTACTGCATACTCACTGGTTTACCTTACATTTTGTTTAATAACTAATGTAGGGTATTTGGTTTGCCTTCCATACTAGAGTCTAAATCTTACAGAAGGGACTGTGTGTGAACCATCATTCTACTTAATAACTGTGCTGTGAGTCTGTTCAAAAAAACAAAACAAAACAAAACAAAACAAAAAACAAACAAACAAAAACCACTGTTGTATTGCTGTATGTTGGCTGAATCTTTTTCCTACAAGGTTTCGTGCTCTGAGACCATACCAGCTTGTCTTTATGTTTATTGTGTTTTTTTTTCTTTAGCAGCTAAATATTTAAAAGAATGGCTTTTATGTTAATCAGAGACAGTAAAATCACCAAAGAGGGCTCTATTTGTAGCACTGGAATAATTTTAAAGGGATCAGAGCAGTCACCAAAGGGTTTTGACTAATTAAATAATACACAGGTTAAGTACAAAAGCTAGCTTTGTAAAATTAATCTGAAATAAATGAAAAGAAAATGTGAAAAACAAACATACTGCGTTGAAGGCCGTCTACTTCATTCCCCACCGCCCCCCTCTCTCTCCCCTTCCTGCTTCCCTCCTTCCCTCTCTCCTTCCTTCCTTGACAGACCTCAAAGACAAGGCTTTTTTTAGTTTGTCACAGGAGCAACAGCCAGGAAACTAGACGTGATTCCACGTATTTCTTTTAAATTTTAAGTCTAGAAATCTAAAACATCCAAACCTTGATTTTGTTTCTGAGAACAAATAGACCTAGGAACACGTGTCCCAACTCAAGACTTAAAAACAACAATAACAGCAGACTAATTCTAAAGTATCTTTGGGGTGATCTCTGTTAGCTCCAATATTCTAGGATTCGGAGTTAAAATTTGCTCATGATATTGTAATTCGTAGAATGGCTATTATGCTGTCATTCCTTCTTGATCCCTCCTTCCCAGCCATTAAATTTAAATGTTTGTAGCAATAGAAACAACTCAGGTGAAAGAAGATTTCTTCTTCTTTTGTTTTGTTTTGTTTTTAACGGATCCAGGTACTTCTGGGATTTTATTCTCTTTTATATTTTTGTCTCAACGTGGATACAGCATTTTCCAACGATAATCCAAACTACAGCTCCAGCTGTAATCCCCGTTAATTGCAATGGCCGTGTGTGTGCATGGTGCTGTTATACAAACAGGAATTAGAAAAACAACCGCACTTCCCAGGGAATTAACTAAATGGTGCTGAACCGGTTACTCAGAGAGGTGCTGGGAGCACCCCTTTCATTTCCCCGTAGAGTTTCCATGGGGTGGGGGGAGATGTCTGGCGCCACAAAAGGAATTAGACTCTGGTTTGAACAGAGACCTTAAGGCTATTAAATTTATTTTAAGAATGTGTTGCCAGAGATCTAATAAATTTATATAATTTGTTGCTTCAGGCGGTGCTCGCAAGAAGTCTTACTGCACCAGGTGTTTTGTTATGTACTTTTTCCTTTCCCCAGAGGCAGGAGAGGGTGTGGATCTTCTTGACAAAACTGAACTCAGCTTTTGATAGAGCAGGTATTGTTTCTGTGAAAGTACAGGGTTTGGGGTTTTTTTTTTTTTTTAATTCTATGTGTTAATGGGAAAAATAGGATGGAAAGTTATTTCTGGGCTGCTTTAATGAGAAATAATTAAGCCCCCTTTAAAATTTAAATTTAAATTGTGTGTGTATATATATATATAATTTTAAATTTTAAATTGTATATATATTTCATACTATTTCATAATGTTTTAAGCACACAAGTTCTACGATCTTATGTTGAAGAATATATTTGAAATCATATCATAGTTTATTAAATCAAAAGTCCACCAGACTAGACCTGAAAACCCCTGGGAACTCACTCCTCTTCTGCACATGGCTGCTTGGTAATCTTGATGAAATCACAGCTTTCTGGATCTTGGTAAAATTCGGCAGTGAGAAAATATGCAAATTTGCAGCCCAGGCCTCATTCTTGTTCCAAAATGCTTGCGGTTTATGGTTGTATTCATCTGCATAATGGCTTCTTGAATTAGTGTGTGTTCTTGTTTAAAATACGGTATCACACTTTCATTTTCAGAACAAAGTTTCCTTGGCCACTCAAAGTACAGCATTAAGATGACTAAGTTAGCTTTTAATTTAGATCGCACGTGATCATCTGGTAACGTGCATGCTGTACATGAGAGCTTACCTTGCAATTATATGTTTGCTTTGTCCTTTGTCTTCTGTAGATGTACACCTGAATTCCTCATCCTGGCCGTGCATACCAACAGTGAAGGCATTCATTCCACTGGGTTTAAACTTCTAATTAAGAAAGCCAAGTATTGCACAGTTAAATCAAGTTTAGATTAAGGAAATATTTTTTTTAAGCCTGAGGTTAGGAGGTTCCCTCTTTTTCTTTTTCTTTTTGTTACAGAGCCTGAAAGTAAGTTCTTTCCTTTGAGGCAGGGGTGGGGGAGGGGGAGGATGGAGTTGGGGGGAGGGGAACACGCCTAATGAAACCTGGAGGATTCCCACAGGCTCAGACTTGCCACTCTGGCCCAGATGTGGCCTGATGGAGCACATCATTCAGCCTGGAAGTGTTTTCCTACCAGCTTCCCCAACTTTTGGCTGTGTCCCCATATTCATTCATAAAACAGGGGGGTCTTACTCTTAGCTTCTGTTAATTTTTCTAGGATTCAGTCTCAAATTTTTGGACACTGTCCCTTACACCCTTTGTTCTCCCACTTAATTCTTACCATTTGTCTGCCTCACTACTCATTAGCATGAGAAGGTTTGCTGCTGGTGGTGGGAAACACTCAGAACATCACGTTTGCTTCTGTTCTATAGCACTCATTTATTAATTAAATTACAGCAAATGAAAATTAAGCTCGAGTCATCTGTAAATAGAATGCAGACCCAAATGAAGTAATCTGCTTCCTCAGAGGAAGTACAAAATACCAGCAGGCTGAATGTGGATCCTAGATCTATGACACACCCAGCAAGTTAAAGCATATAATTTAGCCTGACGGTATTTTCTTCCTCCATAGAACGTAGAAATGCCTAATTGGCAGGGTTATTGTGACATGCGTTGAGATAATGTGTGTATTACCAAAATTACCTTGACTTCTTGGCCCCATTGTGTCCAGCCCGATTCTCCATGTAATTTCAGGGTCTCCAGTGCAGAGCTGACATTCAGCCCACTTATACCTGTGCTGGCGTGAGTTCCAGTTGTTTTTGGCCAGGATCTCCTATGACTGGTCAGTGTTGTGCCAATGCTGGTCGCTCAAGCCCATGCTTCTGCTCAAGGGTCGGTGTTCACGAGAAGCTCAGTCCCACAATGTTGCCATAGCTCTGCCTGGAGTCCCAGTCCCTAGGTCCAGCCGCCCCAAAGCTGGGACCTGCCTATGGCCCCAGGAGCCACCAGGAGTGGGCGCCAGAGCTCCGTGGTGAACTTTTCCCTGTGTTGTGTATCCAATGACCAGGATATCCAAAAGAGTGCTGCTTGGAACCTGGTACGAATGAGGGTGATCAGGTAACTCTTTCCATTTCCACTTACGGTTTTCTCTTTTCACGGGAACCAAACATTCATTTGGGAGCCCGGGCATGAATTAGAGATGAGTAACAAACACCCTTACACTGTGCTCTGAATCTCTCCTTTGCTCTGATATTTAAGACTTTGTACAGAGTCTACATCATTGCGCCTGACACATCCCTCTCTATTACAATGAGTTCTCTCTCCAGTGGCTCCTCATAGCCCCAAAAAATCAGCCTGCATGAGGTCTGTTACTCCCGTTCCCCAAACAAGCATAAATAGGCATGAATCCCAGATGGGGGCTGTGCTTGAACCGATATCCCCAGGACAAATGAGTCTAAGATAATTAGAATCTAGCAGGATTAGGAGTTATTGTGCATCAGAACTCATCCCATGTGTATTATTTTCCTCTAGGCTAAAAATTATCAGGGCCCCTGGCTGGCTCAGTCGGTAGAGCATGAGACTCTTGATCTCCGGGCTGTGAGTTAGAGCCCCACGTTGAGCATGAGCCTACTTAAAAAAATTAGCCTATGAATTCTTGCTGTCCATTCTGATTGTGGCAGGATAGCCACGCAGGAGCCGGTATCCCCTTTACCCTTTACTGCTATTAGTGCTACTGGGTCCAGATGGCCAGGCTGCCCACCCGACAATGCACTGACGGCTCTTTTCCATTCACACTCCTGATCACGTGCCACGGAAAGGGTTGGCTAAAGGGAGGTGAGATGTGTGTGGAGGCGGAACACTTTTCCAATCCTTATGCTCCGTTTTATCTTGTCCCAGAAGGATGACTTATTGTAGCTTGTTTTGAGGCAATACAACTGATTTCTGTTATTTGCGGTAGTCATACTCTGTAAAATCACTGCCAATGCTGAGTGATAGCTCCTAGGAGAAACACAGAGTAAGGTTCCCTGTGAGCCTCTGGTCACGACGTTTTATTATCCAAATCAATACGTGACCCTGTTAGGTGTGTGTTTCCGTTTAAAGATACCTTATTTGGTACATGCTGTAGATTGATTAACAGTAAGCTCACAGCTAACAGCTCTATAACTTATATGTGAACAAGCTTACCTAACACGTGTATTTTTTCCGTAGGGCATCACAGCTTTCTTTGCTCAGGAACACTGAGCTGCACTGTGGCGCTATGATTGTGTGATATTTTAATCAGTGAAATTACCAACACAAAGCACAACAATGTGGAAGGGGGGGGCACTAAGTAGGCTGTGAAAAGGACACTAGTTTACAGTATGAAACACGAAGGCAGAGAATCTGGTGATGCAGATTCTTCCAAGGCACTCGGCAAGTGTCCACAAACGAGCAAAAAGCCTGGCAAGTGCTGATTTTGGGGTCACAAATTAATTTTAGTGAGTAGACCAATTTGCGAATACAGAATCCAGGAATAATGAATGGGCATCAACTGTACATCAACCTCTGGTAGAGTACATGGGTAGGAATTCAGCTCTTTGGAATCTCATGTACACATATACCCATCATGGGTATATGTACGCATCTTATACCCATCATGGGTATGTACTCAATGAAATCACGTTTCTAAGGAACAAAACTACATGTGGTAAAGCGAATTGTGATCTGGCTTCTAATTGTGAATGTTGGTCTATTTGTCAGCTCCGTCTCTGCCTTCACCTTATCTGGCAACTTCTTTTTTTTTTTGTTTGTTTAATTTTGTTTTACATTTTATTTATTTTTGAGAGAGAGAGAGACAGAGCATAAGTGGGGGAGGGGCAGAGAGAGAGGGAGACACAGAATCCAGAGCAGGCTCCAGGCTCTGAGCTGTCAGCACAGAGCCTGACGCAGGGCTCTGTGAATCTGGAGATCATGACCTGAGCCGAAGTTAAATGCTTATACCACTGAGCCACCCAGGCGCCCCTGTCTGGCAATTTCTTATCTTTACATCCTACAGAAAAACGTGAACTAATCCATGCTTGAGCTCCATTCCCTGTAGTTCATGAGACAGTTACCAAGATATCTGGGCTGCATTTAGGTTTTGGTTATGAAAGATGAACTTATAGGTGCCTTGCCTGAGAATAGCCTAAGGGACCACCATATATGACTGTGCATATCCAATAGAGGTCAATACGTGCTGTGTCTGTTTCTCTCCACCTTTGGGTCTTTGGCACACTACCTCTCTTTCTGTACGTTTCTCTATATAGTCTCTGTATTTGTGAACCTGATACTTTGTCCTGTGCTGCCTCTTTTTCAGAATGTCTAAGGCAGTGGGAATGCGGTGGCATGTGGGGGGCGGGGGGTGGCTGGAAGGAAGGAAATGATATATCAACGGATGGAAGGAAGAAAATGATATATCAATGATCAAAAGTCACTATCGGACAAAAACAACCATTGGAATTATTAAATAGTCGACAAAAGTATAAAATCTATTGACCATTTTTCTGGGTCTGTCTCTCAGTTTTTCGGGAGCTCCGTGAGTCATACTAAGGCACAGCTGCCTTTAAGGTCCAGATTCTTCATCCCTGGGGTGGCCGGGTCAGGCAGGATTGCCTCGAGGCAGGATTACACCCTTGGGGCAGATTTTAAAGCATCGAGATCACTTCCTCTTTTTCTTTACTATCCAATCACTTATACAAGAAGGCAAGGAAGTGAGTATTTAGGAAATGTCCCTAACTCCTACCAAACTGAATTCCCTGAAGTTTCCTTCTCACTGGATTTCTTATCTCCGTTCTTAGACTTAATCTTCCAGGAACACCTTCCCCCAATCTCTGTGAATGTCCAAATACCACCCTGTACTTAAGGCCCCATTTAAACACTATTTCTTTTATGAACTTGTCTTTGATGCCCTCAGGTGAAAGCAGTCCTTCTCTCTGTGATCTCCCACAGCTCATTATCAGTGCCTCTCCCACAGCATTTATCAATCTTCAGCATATACACTTATCTATGTATTTATGCCATCTCCCATACTTGAATATCAGCTCCTGGGGGACTGGGGAGGGTATGTTTCAAAGCCAAGTTGACTGCAGCTTTACCTCCAGGGTTTGCAGTAAACCGTGAAATCCACCTGACTAAAGGCTGGAGGACAGGGCTCCGGAAGCTCTCAAAGTTTCTCGTATGGAAGATTCTAAGGCAAAGTAAAGTTTAAAAGATCATCCTAGCACAGAAGTGAAGCACAATAAATGCCTTATTTCAGTTTTAGTTTTTGATTTTCACTACAATTAATAACATAGATGTTGATGGTAGCTGCATTGGTTGTTAACCACTGTTCTTGCCTTCTAAGAGAACAAGACTGCTTAAAAACCAAATTATCTAATTTTCGTAGTAAATTAGGTAATATCGTTGCCTTACTCTTTTCTAATATAAATGTCTATTTCTATTGCTGCTTTAAAGGACAATATCCATGGGGCGCCTGGGTGGCGCAGTCGGTTAAGCGTCCGACTTCAGCCAGGTCACGATCTCGCGGTCCGTGAGTTCGAGCCCCGCGTCGGGCTCTGGGCTGATGGCTCAGAGCCTGGAGCCTGTTTCCAATTCTGTGTCTCCCTCTCTCTGCCCTTCCCGCATTCATGCTGTGTCTCTCTCTGTCCCAAAAATAAATAAACGTTGAAAAAAAAAATTAAAAAAAAAATAAATAAAAATAAAGGACAATATCCAACTTTTAAAAATGGATTTGATTTTCAGTCCAGCTTTCAGTCTGAACCTTATTGAGGGCAAATGAAATTTTAGCAAGCTAGAAAAATCTAACCAATAGAATTAGGTTCTATCAGTAACTAACTTTTGTCCAAGGAAAATATTTGTTAAAATATGTTTGAAAAAAAAAATCAAAGCTAAATGGGCACCTAGAAATTACCCTGATCAAGACAAGTCAGAGGTGTGAATAGTTTTATATTGAAGATGTATACTTTGTCTTTAGAAAAACCAGGCAGCTCTATGTTCTTAGGGAGGGCTAATTGAAGGTTGCAATTCTTTGTTATTCTAAAAAAAAAAAAAAAAAAAAAAAAAAAAAAAAAAACCTCTTGTGTTCCCATTGAAAAAGAAAATGAAGAACCCTAAAGACCAGCTGGAAAAGTTCAAAAGAGGTCTTTTCATCAAACCCTTAATGGCTTTAGTGTCAGGGTTTGGGGACAAAGCCTATGGGAGTGTGGTTATCAGCTGGCAGGCACCTGTTGTATGGATTTATGACACAGTTAGGGACTTTAGCTTGTCTCCAGTGACACGCTGAGACTCATTCTTTGTGCATCACAGATGACAGAGTCTGTTTTAGGAACTGAAATAAGTAGCAAAATAATAAATTAAAATCAGAAATAAAAGTAAAATTAAATAGTAAAATAAGCAGTAAGTGAAATTGAAGTGAAAAATTGTCAGTTTAAGTTAATTTCACATTCAGTAAGCTGCAGCTATTGGTATTAAAAGTATTAACATTTATTTCCCATATAGTAAGGTGCTAGAGGAGTTTATGTGGCATGTGATGAATGAATATATGTTGGGTCTTTTCATTCTTTAGATAAAATACAGAGTTCAATTGTGCAAGGTCAGTTTTAGTAAAAAGAATTACAGTAAACGGCAGCTTAGTTCCTCAGATCCCTGTATCTCTCCTGCATGAGAAGTAGTGCCTAAGATTTTACAAATTCCAGGGGCGCCTGGGTGGCGCAGTCGGTTAAATGTCCGACTTCAGCCAGGTCACGATCTCGCGGTCCGGGAGTTCGAGCCCCGTGTCAGGCTCTGGGCTGATGGCTCAGAGCCTGGAGCCTGTTTCCGATTCTGTGTCTCCCTCTCTCTCTGCCCCTCCCCCGTTCATGCTCTGTCTCTCTCTGTCCCAAAAAATAAATAAACATTGAAAAAAAAAATTAAAAAAAAAAAAAAGATTTTACAAATTCCAAAATGCAGTAGCATTCATATGTACAAAAATCAGAAGTTATGTAGCATTTAATTTATTCAGCATTAAGCTTTATACACTTAACTTCCTATTCTCTAGCAAGATATCTACTTAGAAAGCCCAGATTTAGAGTGAAAGCTAAGCATCTAAAACAATTACCTTAGAGCATGTCACTGTCTCACAAAGCCAAGTTTCTCGGTACTGTTTCTGAATTTTATTTCAAACAGAATCTCAAAGCCGCAGACATATGAAATCCTGGCAAACTTGTTCAGCTGTGTGTCACCTGAAACCCTTGATTAACCAGTAACCTGGCACCTTCATCTTTCCGGAACATAAGCACCAACCCAATAATAAGTTTTATAAATTTGTAAGGAGAGATGAAGTTACCTGTTCCTAAGACCGTCCAAGCTATTTCATAATGCAATGGAAGGGTTAAATGGGCCTGGAGTCATCAATAACCCCTGGAGGTGTCATTGAGATAAATACAAATCCCAGCGATTCACATTCATGGGTAATCGTTTAAAGCCTTTACACAGTGTTTAAGAATAGACGCATGCAGAACATTTCAGAAAGGGCGTTATTAAAAACAATTCCTTTTTTTGTAATATAAGAAAAAGACTCAGTACTGAAAGAGTTATGTTACATTTATGCAGGACATTGATATTGCCTGAGAAGTGAAGCAGTACTGAATTTCTTTCAACGGAGACGTTAGAGTGTCTTAATTCATTTAGTAGGTGTTTCTGTAACAGTTAAGCAAAATGGGCTGGATCATGTGTTGCAATCGGGACAGACCAAGTGAACAGACACAAAAGTAGACATATATAGGATATGAGGTTATGGAAAGGACTGTGGAGAAAAATTAATCAGAATAAAGGGCCTAGAGCATGCTGCGGTTTGTACTAGGGCTCACTGTTTTATACAGAGTGTGAAGGGAAGGCCTCCTTGACTCAGTATTCTTAAAACATGTAATATTTAGAAGTGTGATGTTTTCTGGAATATTTAAGGAGAGGATTAGAATCAGATCTCACAATTAGCTAAAAAGTGTCAAAAAATTTAGAAAAATAGAGAAACTGTGTTTAGTGATGTCTTCTTGGATATAGGGGAAAGAGATAGGAATAAAATATTCAGAACTGTCGACTAAAATTCATTTGTTGAGCACAAGAGTTACTAAAGAGGTCAGGTGTTATTAGTCACAAGTCAAAACTGAAGTATGTGCTTTGTGTAAGCTGAAAACTGTTATGAATAAAAAAGGAATAAAACAAGCAGGAGTCACAAATTAGCCACTCTAGTCCTAAAAATCATACTTATGACACAGATTTCTTCAATCCTCATTGTGTTGCAGACACTACTTGGAACTTGGAGACTAGGGTGAATTTCACCAGCACCTGTCCCGAGGAGGTCAGACAATTAGAAGAAGCACACACAGGCATGCAGATAAATAATTACAATTACTGTGGGGCACCCAAATGGCTCAGTTGGTTAAGTGTCGGACTCTTGGTTTCCACTTAGGTCACGATCTCAAGGTTTTGTGGGTTTGGGGCTCCTGGGTGGCTCAGTCGATTAAGCGTCCGACTTCGGCTCAGATCATGATCTCACGGTTTGTGAGTTTGAGCCCTGCGTTGGGCTCTGTGTTGACAGCTGAGAGCCTGGAGCCTGCTTCAGATTCTGTGTCTCCCTCTCTGCACCCCCACCCCCCCGGCTTTGTTCAGAAAACGCTGAGAAGTTGGGTGTGCCTGGATGTTTCTGTATAGAAGGCTGGAGATGTTAGGATGAAGAAGGAATGGCTTGGTAGAGCCTGACGAGAAGTACAAGAAGTTTGGAATAAAATCTGGCCCGTGATGGAGCCACAATGTAAATGAGAAGGAAGAGAGAAGTGTGGCACAAAGATGTTTTCCTGTAATAATTAGTTGAAAGATCAGAAATGTTTTATGTGTTAGTGCAAGTGATCAAATGCTATTCTAGTCTTATCTGTTACATTCTATGAGAAATGTTCCAAGTAAGAGAACATAAACACAAGAGCTTAAAAAGTCTTTAAATATCTTTAAAGGCAATAAAACCAAGGGTTGGCAATAGTAAAAGTATGAATGGCCGCTCTGACTCCCCGACAAAAATCAGTATAATGTAGTACAATTATTAAATTTGTACAATTAAGCAAGATGAGGGGATGTCTGCTAACGTGCAAAACCGCAGAGGAATCTGTGAGTGAATCATACCCAGATGAGAGGCTGGAGTCGGCGCCGGAGAGGCTTCATGAAGGAGGTGGTTAAGGGAGCCTACGAGGAGTGGAAAATGTGAGCAGAAGAATGATGGGCCATCATTTTAGGCCAGAGGACAGAGGGGACAGGAGGAGTGGCTGAGGCTGGCAAATCCATGGGGCAGCGGGCTCTTGGCTGGATCTGGGAGTGAGCGAGTGCATCAGGGATAAGACAGGGTAGGTCAAGGCCAAACTGGAAATCCGCAAGGAAGGCCTGCCTTGACGCCTGCGGCAGCTGGCGGGAACCAGGCAGAGGGGAGCCAGGCGCAAGGGGACTTCGGACGGATTACCTGGAGTCCGGCAGGGGGCGCGTGGGCTGGATGTGAGCATGCGCGGTGTGGCGGGGGGGACCAGCGAGCTAACTTTTGTGGAATGATGCAATCGATGCGCCACAGCGTGCCGCGCGCCTGCGTGGGTCATCTCCCTTCGTTCTCACGCCGGACGCAGGCGTTAATTAATATTACCTTCCCTTGACTCTCCACATGAGGAAGCAGAGGTCTAGGGAAGACATTTGCTGAAAGTCAGACAGCAGATGAAAAACGAAGTAGGCCTTACACTTCAGGCCCCAGCCGTGGGCTCTCCTCGCGAAGACGGCACCGTGTGCAGGAGATGGTAGGCATGATACGTTCCTAAGGACAAAATGGATGAGCTTCCTGCCCTCTGATCTATTTATATTTGTAAAAATTAACCAAAACATGGAAAGGTCCATAGTCCTGCCCATGTAACACACAAAGGAGGTCCACATCTGTGATGCCTCATTTTACGTAGCTACGACATTCACAGCTTCAACGCCTTGTGTTTCTGTCTTTAGGTGTTTTAAGTTTTCCACTAAGAATGTCACATTTATTGTTCAATGGCCCAATAGTATCTCATTGATTTGATGCACCCCAAAAACTCAAAAGTTGTTTTGGTTTGGGTGCCTATTATAGAAAATATTGAAATGAAGGATTCCTTACAAATATCTTTTTGCTTCTCTTGAAGCAAAAATTCACAGAAGGACTTACAAGATCAAACGGTACGAACCGAACAGCTTTTTGTCTCTTGCCTGCATTTTGCCATGTAGCTGCCTGAAAGGCTCGTGCTAATTTACAATTCAAACAGCAATAAACAGCAAAACCAATTTCCCTATATAATCTCTGCTGCACTGGGTATTTTCTCTTTCATCTTCAGTACATGTTGGTTGATAACTCAAAGTCACTGCAACTTTTCTTCTTAAAAGTTTCTGGCAGAGATGGACATTTTTTCATGTGCTTGTTCAGTCACTGTGTTTCTCCTTGTGCAGATTTTTTGCCCTCCGTCTATTGAAATCATGATGTTTTCCTGTTTCGTTTCTCCTTCTCTAGAGTAGCTCTCTCTACGTGAACTCAGAAAAGAAGAAATTAGAATTAAAATGGTGCCTCTAGCTGTGTTTGTTACTTGGGCTTTTTTCCACCCTCTTCCAGAAAGACTTAAAAGAAATTACCAATGCCTTTGTTTATAAACTTCACTTTACTCTGAAATAATTGGTGTAGATCAAAGGAAATGGAAGGATACTGCAGAGTGATCAGCTGATAACCATTTCTCCTTTCATTTTCCTTGCCTAGCAGCTTTCACATTAGAGAGATCACACACAGTTTGTTTTCTCCTGATAGGCAGCCAGCTCCATTTTGGTGGGGAGGTGGGAGGAGAGAGCCTTATCTTGAGAACAGAATGGAATCAATGAAAAGAGCTGTCTGTTTGCTCTAAAGAATGGAGTGGAGTATAGTGGGAAGGGAGGCGGAGAAGGGATATTTGTTTTTTCTTAAGTGGTTATAATTAAAGCCTTCCATCCAATTGCTCGGTGAACCAGAAAAAGGTATTTGTGAAGTTGTATGTGTGTTTTTAACATCCAAATGAGCCTTGAAGCCTTCTTTATAGAAGAAAACTTGCTCTCCAGTGGCACCTTGTGGAACGTGGGTCGTCCTGCAACTTGGATAGGTGTACGTTTAAAGAAAATTGCTGCTAGTAGTTGTGTGGTTCTTCCCCATTACCCACTTTGCCTTCTAAAGATCAAGGGATTTTATGAAGGATGTCAGCTATTGAATTTCTGTACAACAATCGCTGAACAGTAAGCTGTTCTCCAGGTATGTATTATGGAGTTGCATGTCAAACCAAGTGGCTATAATGATTCTTAATGTTGTATCATCCAAATACTCTGTGGAAATTTTAGGGCCATTCATTCAAGAAAGCACTAATTTGGGGCCTTTAAATTTTTGTTTTCTAGGCGGAAACAAATTAACCAAACAGCATTTTCGTCTGAATTGGGCATGGATCTCGTTTGAAAAGGAATATTACCTGATCAATGAGGATTCCAAATTTCTAGATGTCGTTCTTAAACGCAGAGGTTACTTGGGAGAGACTTCATTTATAAGTAAGTTTAATCGACATTTCTGTTCCAAAATCCCCCTTTGTTCCTAGCAAATGTCCATAATTTTACAATGATTAAAATATGTTTAGTTTACTGCTCTAGTTTTAAAGTTTAAGGAGATGTTGACATTTAAAGGTTCTTTGACTGCTTCAGAAACATGCCAAGAGTTTTGTGTCAAAGCTAAATCATAGAGACAAAAGGCTATAAAAATAGGAAATGTGTAACCAAATATATATATACCTCTTCAAACCTTCTACCTACATATGACCTTTCTCTGATATAAATAACTTCATAAAAATGGCGGTAATCGCTCATAGGTTAAAATTTTTTAAATGTCAATAGACCTTAGAAGAGGTTTAGAGGAGTGTGTAATCTAACCATAATATAAAACTCTGCAGAAATGCCAGTGTAAAACATATATGAGGGCAACTTTAATAATAAGGGGTGAAAAACTATTCAGTAATCTATTAGACATTGACGTGTAATTTACTATTTGTTGCATTTGAATGCTCTGGTAGGTCACAAAAAGTCCAAGAACCCCAACTCTACATAAAAGCTCTACTTAAAAGATGCACATTGTGACTTTTCTTCAGAACCAATGCTCAGGCGTTAAATACTAATCATTTTCTCCTGCTTTACTCTTTTAAATAAAACTGAAAGTCAAAAGCAAAGACTAAAGCCTTTTTACAAGTCCAGTTCAAGCTAACATATAACATCTAGGCTGATAGAACTTTCATGAGGTAAAAGAGCTTTCACTGAGTGAGAATATCAGCTAAGATAGGAATCTAGGAAAATGTTGGCAATAAAAAATAAAAGTTGCTAATCCTTTGTTTGTCTGCAAAACAATTACTTGAAATTTTACTGGCCCATGAAATTCAAAAAGCATTCAAGAGTAGATCCCTATACACACACACACACACACACACACACACACACACAGGTACACACACATACCACACACAATACCTTTGCCACAGCCACAATCTGCCCCCACCAGGCTCCCCCCTGATATTTGGATGCTGCATATTAATTACTCCTTATTTTTAAAGTGTTTTTTGTTTTGGGGGCACCTGGGTGGCTCTGTCGGTTGAGTGTCTGGCTTCAGGTCATGATCTCATGGGTCGTGAGTTTGAGCCCCGTATTCAACTCTCTGCTATCACCGCAGAGCCCGCTTTGGATCCTCTGTCTCCCTCTCTCTGCTCCTCCCCTGCTCATACTCTCTCTCTCTCTCTCTGTGTGTGTCTCTCAAAAATAAATAAACATTAAAAAATTTTTTTAAGTGCTTTTTGTTTTTTAAGCATGTAAGAGGGATTTTCACACCACTCTCTGCTGACCCCGTCAGGTTATTGGCTCCAGGGTGGCTGGTCCACCTGCGGACCTTGTGCTGCTCTGCTTCCGTCTTTTTTTTTTAATTTTTTAATGTTTATTTATTTTTGACAGAGAGAGAGAGAGACAGTGAGCATGAGCGGGGAAGGGGCAGAGAGAGAGGGAGACACAGAATCCGGAGCAGGCTCCAGGCTCTGAGCTGTCAGCCCAGAGCCCAACGCGGGGCTCGAACTCACAGACTGTGAGATCATGACCTGACCTGAAGTCGGTCGCTCAACCAACTGAGCCACCCACGCGCCACCCCACCCCCCCTTTTTTTTTCATGTTTTGCTCTGCTTCCGTCTGGATTTGCACATGCCTCCTCTTGGCTGCCATTTACACTCTCTTTGTCTAACCTTCTAAAGCATAGTGAATGCTCTTGGTGCTCTCTCTCTTTGGAAGCATGTTTTCTTTGCACACACACGCGTGCTCTGCAGATCAAGAATCTGATCCTGTCTTACTTATTGTCCGTGAGAGATTAGCCTTAACTGGACTTTGTGCTTGAAAGTATGCAGGAAATAATAACTGAGACCCAGAGAACCTCAGCAATTCTTAAGGATGCCTTCATCTATTTGCATTTTGCCAGAATTCCTGGTGGGTATGTTTAATTACTCACTTCCACTGAAAGTAATGGGAAAGTTAATGGTTGAAAGATATTTTTCAAGCTATCTTTTCGCATTTTTCTCTTCATTTTCTTTTTTAAAGCCGAATCCTAAAATGTCAAACAAGGGCTCTTTTTTTCTCCTAGCATAATTTTTTAGCGAACTATGATTTCCTGCATGTGGAGATGAGCACCAGCCATTCTACAAAGGTTCTTTAGCTCTACTTGGTTAACCTCACACGTTACTCAGTAACCTGGGGAGATAGGAAGTTGGAAAGGCTTCTGTGTGTGGCCCACACCCATCAATCATTGAAGAGATAATAGACTTCAAGCTGGGAGGGAGAATGGAAGTCAGATTAAAGAGGAGGGAAGCCTGGAAGAAGTTCTACGATGAATGTGTTTCATGTTACTGTTTCCTGAAACCTCCACTGTCACTTACAAGCTTCTAGAATTAGATCGTTTGCATGATATCTAGAGGCAGACTATCACTTAAGTTCAGGAGCATAGTTAGGAGGCCATGGATCACATGAAATTTATGTAAGTGTTTTCTCAGAGATGATTATTAATTTTATAACCAGTATCATCCATTAACAAATTAAATATGTGTTTGCATTTCATAAGAGTATTGGAATTTCAAAGATCTTACTGCTACCAGCTATTGTGAATTTACTAAATAAAAGATACTTCGTTAGGCACACTAAGTACGTTACCTTAGTCTTTTTCTCCTTACGACTTACTTCACTCGCTAATTCAACCTCACATTTTCTTGAGTGGCTTACTCAGTGCCGGCCACTGTGTTACATACTGGACTATGAAGTGACAATAATGATGGCTAAAATGTATTGAGTTCTTCTTATGTGCCAGCCCCAGTTCCCAATACCTTACATAGTCAACCCTGTGAGAGGAGTGTCATTATATCCCCCATGATGCAGGTAAAGAAACAGAGAGGTTGTCATCCTCCCAAAGCTACTAAGGAGCAGAGCTGAGATTTGGCCCCAGGGGTAACTTTCCTAACTACCACACTATGGTGCTTCTGAAATCCCCCATAACAGAGGAAGTTCATAACCTGCCTGTGGTCCCATGGCCACTACATGGCCAAGGTAGGATATGATCTGTTCTCTCATTCCAAAAGTGCCTTGCTTACCCTCCATGCCATTTTTCCACACCAGAGGAAGAGCTGCAATTGTGGTTTTGCTTAGTAAATCAAAGGAATATGGTTTGTCTAATAATTAGTTCTCTTTGAAAAAATAAAAGCATAAACTTAAGCCCAATTTATAAGCTTTTTGATTTCTAGAATTCTTTTTGCCCCATCTAATAATGTTATTTATAATAGGTATGATTTACCAGCTGAATATTTGTATCTCCAATTAAGAGCATGTTTTGAACGTTGTGTGTACTTTGCTGTCTCATCTACCATGTTAGATTAAAGCGTGGACTAATCTGTGTCCTCCACAGTCTACACACCATTTCTTCATCCTTTGTTAAAATGGGCACCTAGGGGGTGCCTGGGTGGCTCTGTCGGTTAAGCGTCCAACTTCAGCTCAGGTCATGATCTCGTGGTTCTTGAGTTCAAGCTCCGCGTCGGGCTCTGTGCTGACAGCTCGGAGCCTGGAGCCTGCTTCAATTCTGTGTCTCCCTCTCTCTCTCTGCCCCTCCCCACTCACACTCTGTCTCTCTCCCTCTCTCAAAAATAACCATTAAAAACAATTTTGTTTAGGGGTGCCTGGGTGGCTCAGTCCGTTAAGCGTCCAACTTTGGCTCAGGTCATGATCTCACGGTCCATGAGTTCAAGCCCCGCATCAGGCTCTGTGCTGACAGCTCAGAGCCTGGAGCCTGCTTCAGATTCTGTGTCTCCCTCTCTCTCTGCCCCTCCCCTGCTCATGCTCTGTCTCTCTCTGTCTCAAAAATAAAAACATTAAAAAGTTTTTTTCTTTAATTTTTAAAAAAATGGGCACCTATGTAAAGGGCCCTATGGAGGTATGAAATATTTAGTATGTGTCCACCTACCCTCAGGTTTAATGCATCTAAGATTTACCTGGATCCTGCTAAAATGTTGATTCTGATTCAGTGGGTCTGGGGTAAGGCCTGGAATTCTGCATTTCTAACAAGCTTTCAGATGTTTATGCTGCTGGTCCCTGGATAGTAAGTAACTGTATCCTGTAGCAGGATAGACTAACACTACACTCAGATTAGGTACTGTGTGTTAATTATAAAAAGGAAATCTTTATTTCTGACCCAAAGCAAGTTTAGTATTCCATCTAAGTCTTATTTTACCCTCTAAAAATATGACACGTCCGTCTTAATTTTACCTCATGTTTGAGAGGCGTAAGTCTTTTTTCACAAAACAGACGTCCATTCCTCTTTGCTTGGCAAATCAACGATCTTGCCTATTTATAATTTACATCCAATCAGGAATATTTTATAAAGTCCATCTAAAAAAATTGTATGTGTTTTTAGCAGCGACCATGAAATTTGGTATGACAGTCTACATTTTATCAGGTTGGATAACTTGATTATCACTTAGTAAGGATGACTAGTTGGAACTAGTAGACGTTCTTTGTATTATACTCATTCCTTTTTTTAAATATTCTTTTATTTACTTTTGAGAGAGAGAGTGCACATGGGAGAGGGACAGAGAGAGAAGGAGAGAGAGAATCTTAAGCAGGCTCCACACCATCAGTGTGGAGGTCGATGCGGGGCTTGAACCCACAAACAGTGAGATCATGAGCTGAGCTGAAATCAAGAGTCCGAAGAGTCGGACGCTTAACCGACTGAGCGGCCCTATATGCATTCCTTTTTGTTTTTAAACTGCCTTTTGAATCTCTAAGAAAATAATGCATTGCTGGTGAAACAAAACAAAAGTGGTTATCAGAGAGCAAATAGCAAGTTCTTCTGCTGGCCCATGCCACTGTGGATAGATGGGTCAATGAGCAGCATGTGTGCTGGAACCTCATAGAGAATGATTCCTCTCATCATCCATTACCTTGGCAGTGAATCATGGCGGACCCAAGAGGTGTTGACAACCCGTCTGTGTGCATTAGGAACCAAAGAGCTAACGGGAAGTCTGCAACATTCAACAGGATACGTAGTGCTGGAATGCCTGGTTCTGTGCCCTTTTTCCTCCTGATATTAAAAAATCATGTTTTACCTACTATTGAAAAAAATGAGATATTTTTATCTCAGTTGCTTCTGAGAGCTATAAGACAAAAATATTTTATTAAAAAAATTTTTTTAACATTTATTTATCTTTGAGAGACAGAGAGAAACAAAGCAGGGGAGGGGCAGAGAGAGGGAGACCCAGAATCTGAAGCAGGCTCCAGGCTCTGAACTGTCAGCACAGAGCCCGATGCAGGGCTCAAACCCAGGAACCGTGAGATCATGGCCTGAACTAAAGTCAGACGCTTAACCGACTGAGCCACCCAGGGGCCCCAAGGCAAAAATATTTTAATGAAATATTTATTTTCATTGTCATTTTAAGATGAAACTAACAGTCAGATGAGAATATTCAGATTCATCTGACGTAAGCACCATTATTTAAAAATAAGGTAATTTTTTCAATTAAATAAGAAATGCTACACTTTATTTTCAGGCTTAATTCTAATAGTCACAAGATTTTATTTCCTCCCTTTTAAAGCTGTCTTTCCTACAAATTTTTCTCAAAATGCCAATATTTAAAGAAATTTACTTGAAAATTATTCTTTTTAATGTTTTTCTGAGAGAGAGAGAGACAGACAGAGCATGAACAGGGGGCAGGGGGGAAACAGAGAGAGAAGGAGACACAGAATCTGAAGGAGACTCCAGACTCCAAGCTATCTGTGCAGAGACCGACACGAGGCTCAAACTCACAACCATGAGATCATGACCTGAGCCAAAGTCAGACGCTTAACTAAGCCACCCAGATGCCGCTATCTGAAAATTATTCTATTAACATGGCTCACTAAGAGGTTTGGATTCAGCACTTAAGGAGATACTAGTACAAGTACAAAGTAGAACAAGCACTAACTGCAATTTACAATTTTTCGATGACATTGGATTTGTTAACTGTTGACTGTTTATAGATAACCTGTGACTTGAGAACATGGTATAGTGATGGTGAAGATCCTCTTGTAATGTAGTGAGAGACTCAGAGATCCTTCAGCCTTCCCAGCTAACTGCAATTGACCTTGAGTTGCACCATCAGAGTGAGCCCAACATACTGCTCATAGCAATCACATATATTTAGCTCTCCAGTTCTGTTCACATGGTTTCATGGAATTCTGAAGTGTTACACACACACACACACACACACACACACACACAAACCTGGATGTGGTCATATTGACAATCACTGAATTATATTCTTTTAAGGATCTTAGCCCCAGTAAATGTGGAGAGAATATTGTAATTTTTTTTATTATTGGCCATTTACGACTTTGATTATCAAAGAATTCTTGACTCACAGAGTTCCTTATTTTCTAGTTAGAGAATTTTTCTTATGTTTTTCTCATATGGCACATGCAGTATAACACATGTAAAAGTAAAAGTGAAGAGTTTTTTGGGGCACCTGGGTGCCTCAGTAGGTTAAGCATCTGACTTTGGTTCAGGCCATGATCTTGCAGTTCATGAGTTCGAGCCCCACATCGGGCTCTGTGCGGACAGCTCAGAGTCTAGAGCCTGCTTCAGATTCTGTGTCTTCCTCTCTCTTTCTGCCTCTCCCCCACTCATGCTCTGTCTGTCTGTCTCTCTCTTTCTAAAAAATAAACAAACATTAAAAAAAATTTAAAAAGTGAAGAGCTTTTAAGACTGAATGAACTGTAGGAATAAGAATATTTGCAACATGAATATTAATTTACTGAGTCTTGCTTTACAAGAGGTTCTAACACAAACACAGTTCAAAGAATATATAGCAAAACCATCATGAGGTAAGAATAGAACAGAATCATGAACCCCCAATACCTACAGTAGAACCCTTTTACTGTGGCACCTGTACCCCAATCGTCCAGCTCATGGAATCAAAGCTGGACGTAGTGGCAGGCAGAATAAATAACACACAAAAGGTTAACGACAAGGCAAACTTTAATAATCCAATTAAAAATGAAGCTGAGAAAATGATACCATGTGTTTGTGCAGGTATCGGCACAAGAGATGGGACTGCAGAAAAAGACAAAGACTTCAAGGGCAAAGCACAGAGACAAGTGCAGTTCAACCCAGGCCAGACCAGGGCCACCTGGAGAGTGCGGATCATGAGCGATGGAGAACACGAGCAGTCGGAGACCTTCCAGGTGGTTCTCTCAGAGCCTGTGCTGGCTGCTCTGGAATTTCCTGCAGTGACCACGGTGGAGATTGTTGACCCTGGAGATGGTGAGAGCTGCCGACTCGTTTGTCTCGTCGCTGTTGGGTTTTTAATGACAAAATACCTTATAAAGGAAGTTTTAAATTCAGTGTGTGGACTTTCTATGGGGAGAATGTTCTAGACTAATAGTTTCATATTCTCACGTATGCTGATGGGAGAGGGAAGCCAAAAACTAATAAGGGAAGCTATATCATTTCAAGTAAATGAACTACGTAAGCTCATATGAATTATCAGCATGTTCTTTCTCTTATTGTCATTCTGTTCTTTCGAATCAGTATTGCTCGTCTCATTTTTCTTGAATTAATTCATTACTTTTTAAAGTCTTTTAAATGTCTTTTAAAGTGTCCTTTAAACAAAGAGTTTAAGAATCAGAACGTTTGGGATTAATTTGTTCCCCACGTTCCACTTGATTGTTCAAGTGTTAGAATTTTTATCAGCCAACAGTTTTCACTTGGCTGTGCGCCTCCACATTTGTTACATAAAACCCACCAGACCTATCCCTGCTCTTTGGCGAATCGTGTCTTAAATCACTCCTCTTAATTTCTGTTAGATTATGCTTTTTTGTGAGTGCACACCTTTGGCTGATGTTGGTAAAAGTGAACCTCACTGCTTTCATGTGTAATTTGACCTATTCCCTCCCCCTTGCCATCCTTCTAAGTGCTAGCTTGTCTCCGTGCAGTCAGGAAAGGAAAAAAAAGAAAAAGAAAGAAAAAGAAAAAGAAAGAAAGAAAGAAAGAAAAAGGTTGAATGGCTTTCTGAGGGCTGGCATTTATTCAAAGGTTGGAGAGAGTCTTCTCAAGCTGAAATCCTGTCAGAAGCCAGACGTGACTTTCTTTTTAACTGCCAGCCTACTTTATTTTGTCAGTCAGAAAACTCTTAAATTTTCTCTGAAGATACAATCTACTGAGTACCTGAAATGGAGACCTGTGTGGAAATCTCTGGGTTAAAAGACTGAACCTAATTAGAGAGAGAGCATAAGAGAACTGGGCTCGGGGTCTGTTTGTTTAACATCTCTCTTTTAGTTAAATATGAAGTTCAGTTATGCTTCTAATTCCTTTAAAGAACAGTTGGCATTTAATTACATTTAGTTTTATCTGCATTATCTAGGAATGAATAATTAAAGTTTCTTCGAGTCTTAAGTCTTGAATAAGTGGTAGCATAATAAAGCTTCTCTCTTTTGAACCAGCCCATGGCAGCTTTAATGCACATGAACTGGCCCATCAGTTAGAGTTTGTTTGAAGCCATTTCTTTCTTTCTTCATTTTTTTTTAAGTAAGCTCTAGGTGCAGTGTGGGGCTTGAACTCACAACCCTGAAACCAAGAGTCACATGTTCTACCCTCTAAGCCAGCCAGGCACCCCTGAAGCCATTTTTTGATACTTTATTTGCCAGTTGGTATAATTGTCATTGTTTACCTTAAGGAATAAGTCACTTAAACTCATCCGTCCCTTTCTATTTCTCAGAATAGGGTAACACTCTATACTCTGTACCCATAGTAGATCTGAGAAGTGGAATATTAAAATACGTACATACAACACACACACACACACACACACACACACACACACACAACTTTGCCATAATGTCATTTAATGTAATGGTCATCAAAGTTGTTATAGAATTTTCTAGATGACATTCAGCCCTAGTCATTCCAGGCCATGATCGTTCCTGTGATAACTGACAAGTGTCTCATAACGTCTGGTATATTCCATGTCTTGTTGAAGACCATTGGTCTTAAAGTTATAAGATCTGAGTTTGATTCCCAATTCTACCATTTCTAGTTTTATGACCTTAATCAAATCAAACACCTTTTCTTAAGATTTAGTTTCCTAATGCACAAAATAAGAAAAATTAATGAGTCTCATGTTGCATCATTCTTGTGAAAGAATTCTATAAAACATAAACACAATACTACGGTTGTTATTTCTAGTGTCACAAATAACATTGTTAGATTTCATTTTAAGAGATTAAAGAGCCCTTGTTCCCCACCATTAAAGGGTCACTCTCCCTACCATTTCAAAATTTTGACTGTTTCTTTCTACACTCTCTTGTAACTCTTCACATAGAAATTTGCTAGCCCTAGGAACTATTATGCCTCTAACCTTCCCCTCTATGTATTAGTTCTAGGTCGTGTTATGAGATTCTATTTTGCATGCATTCAAAATGTGTTCAGCTCGTATGTGTGCTGGCTACAGCGCTATGTGTTAGGGATGCAAAGATAATAGGATAGAAATCTTTCTGTCGAAGAGCCTATGGTCTAATGGGAAAGAGAGCCCTACCAATAAATGATTGCAATAGAATGTGATGTGATGCAATAAAGTATAAACAAAGTGTTATGGCAGCAAGAAAAGGAAATAACCACCACTGCTTCATTTTAGTCTGCAAATTGTTTGTTTACTAGCCAGTTAATATAAGAAAAGAGCTTTTCCCAGTTCCTTACTTACCCGTAACGGCTACTGATAATGATAATAATTGAAATTCATCACATACTCACTGCTGACAAACAGCACAATTAACACATTTTATATACATTCTTTCACTCCCTCCCTATTACCTCCATACTTGTAGACCTATGCACCATTTTAGGCATTTTACTTGGTGTTTATAGAATGCTCTCAATTTTACATGTGACAAATTTTAGAACACTTGCTCCCATGTTTTGTGACAAAACAAACAAAACAACTTACTAACATAAACTCTCTCTTTCTACCCACACACACAAGCATATACATACATACATCCTGAATTCTCACATGTTCATAATGATACTCTTATAATACTCTATCCATTTATATTTTTTAACTTACATAGTTGTGATTTAGGTAAAGATTTTAAATGACTCTGCATTAAAAAATTTTTTTTAATGTTTTATTCTTGAGAGAGACAGACAGACAGAGCATGAGCAAGGGAGGGGCAGAGTGAGAGAGGGACACAGAATCCAAAGCAGACTCCAGGCTCTGAGTTGTCAGCACAGAGCCTGACGTGGGGCTCAAACTCAACGAGCCGTGAGATCATGACCTGAGCCGAAGTCGGACGCTCAACAGACTGAGCCACCCAGGCGCCCCTGACTATGCGTTTTATTCAATACATGAGTATCTACATCTACTGCGGAGATACGGCATACACTTAAGTAGTTACTTATCTAGCCTCAAGTACTATTCAGTACCCATATGGATGTTCTGTAATATGTCTCATGCCTCCAGATGTTTTGAATGTCTGGCTGGGAACACATGGTTCCAAGAACACAGCCTGGTTTCTGGCTGGAAAGCCAAGCTCTGTGATCAATAGAAATGACCATTCTCTAAGGAGTGGGTCCAGTCACTATGTCTTCCTGCATCCTGTGTGCAAGAAGGCAGCCTGCCTCAAAGGGCAGTCACCACTGGGAGCAAGTGCACCCCATTCCTCATCCCTGGACACCCTGGGTGGCCATGAATAGAAGGGAGCTAATCTCCTACAGTTGACATGCAAATCTCATTGCCGTGTTGGTACTTGCCCTGCCAGTGAGAGAGGGGCCATGCACGGACAGCTCAACTGTCAGATGGGACTTCAGAAGCCCACATTTTTGTCTAGAATGTATTTTTTGAGATCTTTTTTCAGTTTTTTTTTAAAGTTTATTTATTTATTTTGAGAGAAAGAGAGAAAGAGAACCAGCGACAGTGGGGAAGGGCAGAATGAGAGAGGGAGAGAGAGAATCCCAAGCAGGCTGCATGCTGTTAGCCACGAGCCTGATGTGGGGCTCCATCCCACAAACCATAAGATCATGACCCGAACTGAAACCAAGAGTTGGATGCTTAACCGACTGAGCTACTCGGGCACCCCTAGAACAGACATATTTTGTCGCATGAAAAAAGAGGACTGAAAATGGAGAACTTTTCCTTCTACTTAACAAAGTGCTATGGGCGCACAAAAGAGGGACACACCATTCTGCCATGATTGTAGGGATCAATAGCTTTCTAGACAAATGGGGTCATTTAGTCATTTATTGAGTAAATCAATCAATTCAATGTCCTCAAAAATTGAAGTCTGCGATACAAAGAGGAACACTAGAATAAGAAGAAAACAGACTGCTAAACAGAGATGTTAATCTCTCTTTGGCATACTTCCCTTGTCCCAGGTTCTTGTGGCCTTGGAGGCACTCCCATGGAAAATCTGCTCTTATTGTCAAGATTTTTACCTTACTTTTCAGTCGTCTATCACTGTTATCTTTCCTTGTTTCAGTTTGATTCCACAGTCTCCATCCTTTACAAATGCAGTTCCAGTTGGGATGGGTTTAAAAAAATTTTTTTTTTAATATTTATTTATTTTTGAGAGAGAGAGAGAGAGAGAGAGAGAGCAAGCAGGGGAGGGGTAGAGAGAGGAGACACAGAATCCAAAGCAGGCTCCAGGCTCTGAGCTGTTAGCACAGAGTCTGACGCAGGGCTTGAACTCACAGACTGCGAGATCATGACTTGAGCCAAAGTCAGACGCTTACTCGATTGAGGCACCCAGGCACCCCGGGAGGGGTTTTAAAGTGCATAAACCATTTAACTTGTTGTCTGGATGAGGAACCTGAGAAATAGTGCCATCCTTAAATCTCTGCCTCAGTCGACCACTTGGTCCATTGGTTGTCTTTAGCGTTGTCAGAGATGGGTGAGATTACCCTTTATCTGAGGGCGGTAACAATTAGCTGTGGTGGAAAGACCCTCTGCCACGAGGCTGGACTGAATCAACAGCAGACAGCAGATGGCCATAAGACAAGAAGGGCTTTGAAGAAATTTCGGGTCACTGTTACTCCTTCTGCCCTTTTTTTCTAACCTAACCCAGAGAATTCCAAAAGGATTATTCCATAGGCCAAGGGTAAGATAGTAATCACAATGCCAATCTCTACCATATTTGAATATCCATGGTTGAGCCAGACCCTGCATTAGGAGCTGGGCAGTCACATCTCATGTAAACCTGTGATTGATATGTCAATTTCCAAATCGGATCTCTGAGGCTCAAAGAATGTATTTTCCTAAAGTCCTCTGCTAATAAGTGCCAGAGCCAGTGCTTGAATATATATAGATTTTTTTCTACGAAGCCCTTCTCTCTATTCTCTGAGTTTTGCAATCTTCTGTCATTTCTTGTGACTGAAAAGAAATAATATCCTAATTAAACCACGTGCTTTGCCAACAGCAGCATTGTCTCACCCATTCTTGTATATAAAACCAACAAACAGACCCAAGAACAAAGTGATTCCTTCTCTTCTTATTCTATTAATTTTCCCTTTATATATCGAGCCAAAAATATATTAGTATAGGTGAACAAAACCAAGTATTCTAGAAAGATAATCAAGACTGCTTCAGCATTATATATCTGTACGTTCAACAGCTGTTTATTGAGTTTTTGCTACATGTCAGGAATTCTGCTAAGAGGTAGGGATGCGGGTGCTACAGTGAAGAAGGCATACTAATTTTGAAAGGGTATCATTAGGTGATTACACTCCACAAAATTATTATAACTAACAATGTACAATGTTATGTGCTGTGATAAAGGAGCAATCAGCACCCACAGGAGAAGCCTGAAAGAAGATTCTCGATTTCCTGTTTATTCGGTTCCCTAACTGTCAGACATAACACCATCTCTTCTCACTCTGAGAAGCATCTAGATATTAATTAACATTAAGCATTTTCATTTCTGTTAAGAGGAAAATAGGTAAGAGCTAAAACTTATTTTATATTAAGATCCCATTCCTTTTTTACCTTGTATAATTTCTAACCAGAGTAAATTAGTTTTTTGTACTTTACTACGAGACTACAACCTCAGATATAGGTATTCGAGTACAGATACCGAACATAGATGTCTAAAGTCCCTAAGTATTTCGTGCAATTATTTACTATGTACATACTTGAAGTATCTGCAAACTTCTGATTGAAAGGGGCTCGTTCTGATACCTTTATGATACCAAAAATCAACCATGAACCTAGGGAATTAAATATTTGATCTGTGTAATCATTTTCTGTATGACGAGATTAGGTTAATTCTGTATAATATACAGTAGAGAATAAACATACCATTCTAAAGAAAAGTAGAACTTTTATGTCAAGAATGCTAATCTTATTGGCTACAAAGAAAAGGCAAACTTTTGTGTGCTGGGTGAGCCAACCCGTTTCATGCAGTAGAATTCAGATGACATAGGCTGTAACGTGAAACACAAACATTAATTATTCTTTCTAAAAGTTGGTACTGTTGTCACAGTTGACATAGGGAGATCATTGGCTACCAAATTTGAAGGTCCAGAATTAATGAAATGGTAATCCACGGCAGCTATGACACCAAAATAATAAGAAGCATGAAAAAATTCAATTTCAGTGAGAGTGGAAGTTTTTTTTTTTTTTTTTCTTTTTGAATCCTGTTGCCGTGAAGCACAGGCCATTGTTTTAAGAGAAGCAAACAATTTGAAATACCGGCTAAAATTACAGCACACATCTGTACATTTCTGGCACCAAAAGGTGGATATGAAAAAAGGTGGTGTAAAATAAAGCCATTGTAGTGTTGTAAAACTTCCTGAAAGTTTCTACATTCACAAAATAAAAACTTTTAACGATATGCACAAAGATTACCCTAAGATTCACTCTTACCAACATTTGCCTAGTGCTAAAGGATAATTTTTGGATCTCACGGCATCCTGGTATGAGCTTGTAATACTTACTATCATGTGGGGTGCCTGGGTGGCTCAGTCAGTTGAGCGCCTGACCAGCTCAAGTCACGATCTCACGGTTCCTGAGTTCGAGCCCCACATGGGCTCACTGCTGTCACCGCAGACCCCACTTCTGATTTTCTGTCCCCCCTCTCCCTCCTCACTCGTGCTCTGTCCCTCAAAAATAAATAATAAAGAACATTAAAAAAAAAAACCCTTCCATTAAAAAAGCACTTGTAAGCATGTTATTTAGATGTTTTCATTACTCTCATTTGTGTCTTTTTCAAGTCCCTGTTGAATTAGCCTGTACTAATTGCTATGTCTGTTTGAGAGTGAAAAACAGACCGTAGAAATGTAAGAGAGCTGTCCAAGATCAAACGTATCAGGGACAGACTTCCTACTCAGTGCCACTTGTCGAGCAGGCTGAGGACAGCATGGTAGCCTGAGGAGGTACCGGAACATCTTCTGTGTTACTTTTGAATGTTCCAGACTTTCTAAAGACAACAAACACTCAGTGCCTTTGTCCATGCACTGCCTTTGCTTTCTCTGTTCTATTGTAACAGAGATTTTTAGAAGATAATTTGTTCTATCTTGGTTTTAGTAGAATCTGTTTTTTTTTTTAATCTGTTCAGTATAATTGAGAAAAGACTGGCATGAACAGTAGCTTTCAAATGTAACTACAACTATTTTATTTCTGAGAACAAAAGTCATTTTTGGCCAAAGTTACAGCACAGTCAAACCTAAAAATAAAAACTGTAATTGCAGATCAAAGCACTCGTTACAATCGAGTTGCAGTGACTAATGACGAATGCATTCACTTTACTCAGCTTCATCTTTGCACTTACAGAATAATGAAACCAATCTGAAACTATAAAAGTAACACATGTTCATTGTCAAGAATTCTGAAAGATGTAAAGAAGTAAAAGCCAGGGGTGCCTGGGTGGCACAGTCGGTTAAGCATCTGACTCTTGATCTCAGTTCAGGTCGTGATCTCACGGTTCATGTGTTCGAGTCCCACAGGGGGCTGATGGTGTGGAGCCTGCTTGGGATTCTCTCTGTTCCTCTCTCTGCCCCTCCCCTGCTCACGTGTAACCTCTCTCTCTCTCTCTCTCTCCCCCCCCCCACAAATAAATAAGTAAACATTAAAAAAAAATTTAAGAAAAGGAAATAAAAGTCACTCATAGACCTACTACATGGGAAAGCCAGTGTTAAGGGTTAGAGAGGATGACCTTGTAGTCATTTTTGTCTACGTATCTCTATTTACTTAGCAGAGTTTACTATTTCTATAATACCACTCTTGCTTTGTCTTTCAAAGAACACCCTCCCAGAGACTGCTATGGTTTCCATCTAATGGGCTAGTTGGGATCTGACATATGATATGCTGCTATATTACATAATACAGGTATTATATTCATAAGCATATTATTGTACATTTATACATGTAACTTGTATAATACTTCTGTAACTTTGTCAGTATGACCATCATGCAGGTTTTGTTCCTTACATAACACTTTTATAAGTTTATATATAGAATTCTATGAATACATTAGATGTCTAAACAAATTTTCAAATACTTGTTTTTAGCTTCCTTTGTTCTGCTTCTGCTGTCCCCGCCAGCTTTTTAGCAGTAATTTATGTCTCTTATAAGCTCAGTTGGGCCTTCTGGCCTAAGTGCAGCTGCCGGCCGATCCGAGCGCTCTTCTTTTACAAGTGGATCATAGCAGTTACTATCTTGGGCTTTGAGATGGACTTCTTGGGTTCAAATATGGGTATCACTACCTACCGGCCTAAGCTTCGGCCGGTTTTGAACCTCTGTGTGCCTCATGTCCTCAGAGATAAAATGGCAATCATAATAGTTCTTATGTGAAAGGATTGTTGCCAGGATAAAACTAGCCGATATGTGTGAAGTGTTTAATGTTTGTTTATTTCTAAGAGAAAAAGAGAGACAGTGTGCAAGCGGGGGAGGGGCACAGAGAGAGAGGGAGACACAGAATCCGAAGCAGGCTCCAGGCTCTGAGCTGTCAGCACAGAACCCGACACGGGGCTCGAACTCACGAACTGTGAGATCGTGACCTGAGCTTAAGTCGGCACGCTTCACCGACTAAGCCACCCAGGCATCCCTCATGTAAAGTGTTTAGAATAGGGCTTTGCAAATAGTTAAGAATCCCATACATATGAGCTAATAATTTTTAAGGCTGATAAAAAACAAATGCCACTTTCAGGGGTTTTAAAAAGTTATGCTTACTTGAGGCAGTCTGTGTATAAGCTCTCCTGTATATATAAAATGAAGTTGAAAAATGATATGAACTGGAAAAACCTAGCAGGAAAGCCTTTCCTCATCTCGCCTTTTCCAGTTTCTCCCATAGATGCACATTTCTGCCCACATTAGGTCAACGAAAGACCTAAATGTGGTGCTGGACCCGTTTACCCTCTTTCAGACCAAGTGTAGGAGTGAGTTTCAGAGCTAAAAGGAAGCTCTGGACACCTGGGGGGAGAGAGAGAGAGAGAGAGAAAGAGAGAAAGAGAGATCTTCCTATTCTTATAAAGATACTAATCCCAAAATGAGGGCCCCTCCCTCATGACCTCATCTAAACCTAATTACTTCCCAACTGTCCCCACCTCCATATATCATCACTTTGAGGGTTAGGACTTCGATGCATAAATTTTGAGGAACACATTCAGTCCACAGCACACTTTAATAAAGATACAAAACTGGGGCCCCTGGGTGGCTCAGCCGGTTAAGCGTCCAACTCTTGATTTTGGCTTAGGTCGTGATCTCATGGTTGTGAGATGAGCCCTGAGTTGGGCTCCACACTGGTGGAGTCGGCTTGTGGTTGTCTCTCTCCCTCTCCCTCTGCCCTCCCCCACTCACTTTCTCCCCCGACCCCCAACAAAGAAACCAAACTTTCTGTAATATTTCTACGAATGCCATTGGAGTAAATGACCTGAGGACTGCCAGAACCTAGGTGGTACCAGACTTAATTTCCATGAAAAGAAACTCATTGGAACTCATTGAAGACCCGACTTGAATATTTCATGGCACCTTGTGTATTTTTTCTAATGAAGCGCTATGATAATTTCTATATTGAAATTTTATGTTTGGTAAAATCCTACTTCATACTAGTAGGAATAATTTTGCCCTTAAAAAAACTCCTCTTATAAATAAACAAGATATTTCTCTAGATGTCACTCTGTTCCCATTTACAGCAAACATTTTTAAGTGTCTGTGCCTGCTGTCTTCTCAGTTTCTCTCCTCCAATTCCTTCAGGCTTTTGTCCCCTCCACTCCACTGAAACAGTTCTTATAAAGGTAACCAATAATTTCCCTTTGCTAAATCCAATGATCGATTCTCAGCTTTCTTGACTTGCCAGCAACACTTGAGACATTTGATTGTTCTCTGTTGTTTTTTTTTTTTGATGTTTTTTATTTATTTTTGACAGAGAGAGAGAGAGAGAGAGAGAGACAGACAGACAGAACACGAGTGGGGGAGGGACAGAGAGGGAGACTGAATCTGAAGCAGGCTCCAGGCTCTGAGCTGTCAGCACAGAGCCCGATGCGAGGCTAGAACTCATGAACCACAATATCATGACCTGAGCTGAAGTCTGACGCTTTACCGACAGAGCCACCCAGGGGCCCCTTCGTTCCCTATTTCTGAAAACACTTTTTGCACTTGACCTCCAGTATCCACACACTCCCTCGGTTGTTCTCATCCCTGGGACCCCTCCTCAGCCTCCTTTGCTCAGCCTTCCTTATCTCCCTGACCTCCAACTGCCCCAAGGTTAGTGCTTGGATCCATTGTCTTCTTTATCTACAATCCCTCCCTAACTGATTTTATTCTGACTCAGACTTCACCTACAGCAAAATGCTGGTGCCTCGCACTTTTCTATTTTTCTATTTCCAATCTGGACCTGTCCACTGAAATCCAGGATTGTATGCTCAGCTGGCTCGTTTGACATCTCAGCTAAAATTCAGACCTCAAGTTTAATATGTCCAAAATGGAACTCCTGATCTGCGCCCCACATCTGATTCTCCTGCTGTCTCTGTAAACAGCAATGTCATCTTTCTGGCCGGTCAAGATAGCAAAACTTGGAATCACCCTTGACTCCTCTGCTGTCTCACGTACCACATCTGATCCATCAGAAAATTCTTTTGGCTCTTCCTTTGTATGTCCTGCACACAGCCATGTTATCCCAGCTCCACTGCCGCCGCCTGGTCTTCTGCTGTGATCTCTCTCCTAGACGGCTGCAAAGCCTAACTGAGCTCCTGGCCAGCTCCTGGGCCCTCAGTGTCTCTTTATCTCACAGCAGCCAAAAATAACGTCCTTAAGATATGTCAGCTTACAGCATCCCTGTGTTTAAAGCCTTCTCATGCTTTTATATTGAGAGCTGGATGAGTGTACCCAGAGACAACGGACAGACCACGTATTAACATACAACTCTGACCCACAGCCTACAGCAACTGGGAAGCCAAACCACAGCCTCTGTCCGTAGCAGTCAGCCCCAGATGGTCAAAATTTGATCAATAACTGACAGTTTCCTTCATTTTGCCCTCATTTTCAACTTAAGACCCACCAGAGAAACCAGATGTGCACCCCTAACTAGTCACATAGGATGCCCCGCTTCTAGTTAGCTTGCCCACAGCTTCCCTGTACCCACAGCCTCCAGCCAGGGCGCCCCTGCAGCCTTCCCTTGTTCCCGCTATACAGTTTTCTCACCCCTCGGCCTGCCTTTGAGTCTCTGCTAAAGACAAGTGATAGTGGCCGACTCCTTTGCTATGGCGCAGTGAATAAATGGCCTGTGCTTGTTTTCATCCCGTTGGTTGGTCTTTGATTATTTACACAATATTTTACTCCGAGTAAGACCCGACATCCTCCCAATGATCCTGAAGTGCCAAGTGATCTTCCCGGCACCCACCCCGTCACTGCTGCTGTGGTCCCATGTCCTGCCTTCTCTTTTTTACCCAACTTACTCAAACCACATTGGCCTCCTGGCCATTCCTCGTGCACACCTGGCACACCCAGGCCTGAAGCCCTTTTCACTTGTTCACTCCTTTGCCGAGAATTCTCTTCTCTAAACTATGTATGTAAGGCATCTCATTCCCACCTTGAAGTCTCATCTCAAATGTGACTCTGTCACAGATACTTTCCCATGTAACACGGGCCGACCGTGGCACATTCCCCTGCCTTAGCCCCTGTCCCCTTCAGCACACTCTATTTTCTTCACATAACTCATTACCTCCTGGCATACTACATATTCTTGTATATTTGTTTATTTTCTTCCTCTTTCCCAACCCCAAATAAAATGAAAACTCCGTAAGATCAGGAATTTTGTCTCCTTCCATATCCCCTCTGCCTAGTAGGAATGTCTGGCAAGTAAAAGTCACCCAACCAATGTTTGATGAAAGAATAATTAGTTATAAAACCTTATATCCACCCATCATTTTTTTAGTGGTACCATTTTTTAAATTGGTGTATCAGTGAGAATCTCAGAAGAAATAAACCACATGCTCATTTTTTTTAGTGTTTATTTTTTTTTATTTTTTTTTTTTAATTTTTTTTTTTTCAACGTTTATTTATTTTTGGGACAGAGAGAGACAGAGCATGAACGGGGGAGGGGCAGAGAGAGAGGGAGACACAGAATCGGAAACAGGCTCCAGGCCTGAGCCATCAGCCCAGAACCCGACGCGGGGCTCGAACTCACGAACCGTGAGATCGTGACCTGGCTGAAGTCGGACGCTTAACCGACTGCGCCACCCAGGTGCCCCTTAGTGTTTATTTTTGAGAGAGAGAGAGAGAGAGGGAGAGAGACAGAGTAAGTGGGGGAGGGGCAGAGAGAAAGAAGGAGACACAGAATCTGAAGCAGTCTCCAGGCTCTGAGCTG
This sequence comes from Leopardus geoffroyi, assembly GCF_018350155.1. NCBI lineage: Eukaryota > Metazoa > Chordata > Mammalia > Carnivora > Felidae > Leopardus > Leopardus geoffroyi. The sequence goes on from NC_059326.1 coordinate 17,302,328, forward strand.
TCAGCACAGAGCCTGACGCGGGGCTTGAACTCACAGACCACAAGATCGTGACCTGAGCCGAAGTCAGATGCTCAACTGACTGAGCCACCCAGGCACCCCCACATACTCATTTTTTTTATGTAATAGCTTAAATTAAATTAAGTAATTTTAAAAGAATGTAATAATATGACTATTTACAACATTGAGGTCAAAGATTAGGAAACCACCAGGCATGGTAAAGTGCCCCAAGGAATAAGAGTGGGCACCATTACCACCTCTAGGCCTGAGGGAAAGGGAAGAAGACGTTAGCTGAGCCCAGAGAGTGAGCTAGAGAGTTCAGCGGGCACCATGACCTTTACTTGGGGGAAGGGGTGCGGTCAGCCCTGAACCCTGAGGGAGCCAGGGGAATGAATGCCACAGACCCCATTCTGCTCTTGACCTCCAAGTCCTGCCTGTGCTTCCCTTTGGCTGACCCAACTGGAAGCCAGAGCACAAGGGAAACCTTTGATGTGGTTCATAGTAGTCAGCTCCTGGGGGACGGGGCAGGGTGGAGAGGAGGGAACACAGACCTTGAGCGGCCTGTGTCTCCTGTTCCAGTGGTCTTTTATAATCATGAAAAGCAAAGTGGCTTACTGTTTTAAAAATAACCATGAAGCGTTTTTTTTTTTATGTGTTTGTGAGACTTTCAGTGAAACAGACTCCCAGTCAAATACCAAAGTATCTATTAGGAGTTATCATGTCAAATTATTGAACTAAATGTCATCCTGAACTAAACATAGCTTCACATTGAACTGTATTTTCAACAATTTAATTATGTCATTCTGTTATTTAGTGTGCCTTTCAACTACCTTAAAAATGAATCATTTAGACGTATTATACAAATATAATATTGTATACTCTGCATTGTTATTTGTCTAGGAGAGGAAGAAAACCACACGTATGGTCCTTATAGCTGATAAATAGACTTGAGATAAAAAGAGTACTAGAGTTGGGGGGCCTGAGTGGCTCAGTCGATTAAGCATCCAGCTTCCACTCAGCTCATGATCCTGCAGCTCATGGGTTCGAGCCTAGCATCGGGCTCTGTGCTGACAGCTCAAAGTCTGGAGCCTGCTTCAGATTCTTTGTTCTTTCTCTGCCCTTCCCCAGCTCATGCTCTGCCTCTCTCTCTCTCTCTCAAAAATAAACATTTTTTAAAAAACTTAAAAAAAAAGGGTACTAGAGTTAGACATTACAAGGTTTGAGTTTTAATTTTGACTTACCCAGAAAGAGGCCTTTGCAAATAAGTTCAACTCTCTGGTTTCTTCATCTGTAAAGTACGAGGTAGGACAAGGTGACTTCCAAGGTCTCTTCTGCCTCTAAAATTTGTCTACACCATTGGAAGGTGTTGATCTGTCAAGTGAACAAAGCTGTGTTTAAAGGAAGTATGTCAGCAGCATTTATTAATTGAGGAAAAAAGCAATTACCAGAGATTTTTATCTATTTATCTATTTTTGCAATGTTGCGTCTTATTTCGAGGCTAGGAATTCACTGGCCCAGAGCCTGCATGCTTTATACCTGCTTTTGCCCCCCTCTTCTCTTTCCTTCCCTTCACAGGGTGGCATTCTCAAAGAATATGCAAGTGGGAAAGTTGAGGATTAGAGCAATGTTAATTTGCATAGGATTGCTGAAGTTCAGATAAAAGTAATAGTGACTGTGATTGTGTGTTCTCTTTAGAGTCGACTGTATTTATTCCCCAGTTGGAATACTCCGTTGAAGAAGATGTGGGTGAGCTGTTCATTCCCATCCGAAGAAGTGGAGACGTGAGCCAGGAATTGATGGTGGTCTGTTATACGCAACAAGGTAGCTTGACTTGCCAATGAACTGAACTGTCCCCGCAAAGACATAGAAATAAGCCTCTTTGACATGTTGGAGCCAGAACATTATGCCTTGAGGGGTATGTTTTATTATTCCAGTTTTCATAAAGAAAAAAGCTGCACTTGCCCAGAAGTCTTCCTTCACTGTTACACTTCTGGGGACCTCTTCCAAGAGGGCCTGGAAGGACTGCTGTTACCTATCAAAATACATCTGATTCTTGTGGTTGCTTATCCGAACACTCAAAGCCATTTGGAATGTAAGAAATTGAAGTCCCCTTTCCCCACCCAAACCTGATCAAGTGGAAGAGGGTTATTGGAAAAAGAGAGAGACAGAGACAAAGAAATGCATACTCAAAAGAAAATCATTGTAAACTAGTTTGAAACTCATTTCAACCAAATTTCAAGATGTTTCTTTTGCTCATTAGTAAGCCTCCTCTGAAAGATGATTTTATGTAATACCAAATTAAAATTAATATATAATATTCATTAATATACTAAATACTAGTAACTAGAAAACAGGTAGATTTTCTAAAAATGTAAAAGAAAAGGTCAAAAGGTCATATGTGCAGTTGATACCTGAGCATTCATGAAAATTCCCATTAATGTGTGTGTGTGTGTGTGTGTGTGTGTGTGTGTGTGTGTGTGTATGAATTGGAAGATAATAAAGAATAGTGGTCAGAAACACAGACTTCAGGGTCAGCCTTGGGCTCTGGGTCCCAGAGCAAGTGATTTAACTTCTGTAAACCCCAATAGCGTGGTTGAGAGGATTAATCAGGCAATGCATGTAAAGCACTTGGCATTTTGCCTGCACACAGTAAGCATTTGAATAGTAGAAGCTATTATTTTGTAATATTGTGTTGTTCTGAAAGACCAGTGGCAGGAAGTAGAGGAGAAAACACTGGAAATGTAATACTCTTTGTATGTTTGAGACCACTGTGAAGGTGACACGTAATGCTAGAATACCATGTAGGTGCTATGGTAATTTCCAGGGAGGTTCACGTATACAAATTGACCGTGAAGGTGTTGCATGTGAAAATAATCATTTCTGGAAACACGCTTGTGTAATATGTTCTCCATAAACACCTTTTGGATTCTCTGTCCCCAGGCACGGCAGACGGAACTGTGCCGACGTCGGTGCTGTCCTACTCAGATTACATATCCAGACCCGAAGACCACACCAGTGTCATCCACTTTGACAGACATGAGCGTGAAAAAACGTGTCGCATCGTTGTTATTGACGACTCCCTGTATGAAGAGGAGGAAACATTCCATGTCCTTCTGAGCGTGCCCATGGGCGGGAGGATTGGATCAGAATACCCAAGGGCTCGGGTTACAATCGTCCCTGACAAAGATGATGGTAAGTGCTAATTTACTTGAAAGTTATTCCTCCTACCAGGCAGAACAACATCAGGCACAACCTTCTAGACAGAAAAATAAGAGCGTGAGAGAATTATGCACGTTCGTATTATGCTTGGTTTCGTAGTGGGACTAAGTTTCAAAGTTGGCCGCATCAATCCATTTGGCTTTCTTGATTTAATGTTTTTAAAAGGCAAAAGTCACACCTATGTACGCTTTCTCCCTCTGTACAGTTTTCTTTTATAATGCTGCTTACTGTTAGGTGATGAAATTTTTCCAGTCTCATGAGGAAGAATGGAAGCGATAATCAATTTAATTTATTTCCTTTTTGTTTGTTTTGTCTTGCTTTTATTTATTTATTTTTTTTAATGTTTATTTTTGAGAGACAGAGAGAGTACAAGTGGGGAAAGGGGGCAGAGAGAGAAGGAGACACAGAATCTGAAGCAGGCTCCAGGCTCTGAGCTGTCAGCACAGAGCCCGACCCGGGGCTTGAACTCATGAACCATGAGATCATGACCTGAGCTGAAGTCAAAGGCTTAACCGAGTGAGCCACCCAGGTGCCCCTGTTTTGTCTTGCTTTTAAAAGTTTATAGTTTGCAGTATTAATCTCAGTATTTGAACTTGTTTAACAAAGAAACCCGTCAGACAAGGCTGTTAATAAACAAATAACTTGGGGCACATGGGTGGCTCAGTCAGATAAATGTTTGACTTCGGCTCAGGTCATGATCTCACAGCTTGTGGGTTCTAGCCCCATGTTGGGCTCTGTGCTGACAGCTCAGAGCTTGGAGCCTGCTTCGGATTCAGTGTCTCCGTCTCTCTCTCTGCCCCTCCCCTGCTCACACTCTGTCTGTCTCTCTCTCAAAAAATAAACATTAAATAAATGAATAAAATAAAATAAATGAATAGCTAGAAAGATAATAAGCATATAGAAAATAAAATCCCACAGGTAGCTCCCTGCACCAAAAAGGGAGGGTGGGGGGTTATCTTAGAGGGAAACTCAATTATCATCAAATAATCCTGCTTTTGGAATAGAAAACAGAGAAGATCTTATCGTCCCAGCTCAAGAAATAGTTTGTGCCTTGAGAAAAGAGAACCAGGGGGACGATTGTGAGTAACCTCTTGAGGAACAGAGAGAGCAGCAAACCGAAAGGACCCCCCCCCCCCACCGGCACCCAGTACTTGGAATATTTTTCTCTTCCTCATAGTCGATTAAAGAGGAAGAAGCTGGGTGGATGAATCTTTTGGCTCGGAGAGGAGCTGGAAGAGAGTCAAAATGTTTTCATTCCAAATAACATGAAAACTCAGGAAAAAGATTATAACCTACCAGGGAGGGTCTTTGACAGTTTAGAGACAGTTAAGTTAAAAGGATAGTAACGTGGCTTGTGAGCTTATACTCTGTGCCAAACACAGCCCTGGGTCCTCTGTACATCATCCTCCTGACAATCCCATGAAATAGATCATGTCTTTTTTTTTTTAATGAAAACGTTTAAAACCACTAGTGACAAAAATTAGGAATGATTTTATCAAGAGGCATTTGAAGAAAGTGTTGATTCTGCTATCACTTAAATGATGTCCAGTTGCTTTAGCTTATTTGTCTATAAACTAATAAGCAATTCTATTCTGTATTTAAATAAAGTACAGAAATTTTATTTTAAATGATCTTAGAGAGGAAGCCAGGCAGCCAAAACAGAGTTACTAGTCCACACTAAACACCTATCTGCTATCTAGATATTTATCTATTTCTGTTAACGTAGGTAGAAAGATTGTGAGATTTAATTTAGAAATAGTAAATATAGGGGCGCCTGGGTGGCGCAATCGGTTAAGCGTCCGACTTCAGCCAGGTCACGATCTCGCGGTCCGTGAGTTCGAGCCCCGCGTCGGGCTCTGGGCTGATGGCTCAGAGCCTGGAGCCTGTTTCCGATTCTGTGTCTCCCTCTCTCTCTGCCCCTCCCCCGTTCATGCTCTGTCTCTCTCTGTCCCAAAAAAAAATAAATAAACGTTGAAAAAAAAAAATTTAGAAATAGTAAATATAATTAACGATTACTTCAGCTCAGTTCGTTTTGTTGGCAAAAAATCTTTCCCATATGGATTTTTGTGGGATGTACATGGGGAAACAATAAAGGTACACAAAGAAACCATTATTTATTAAGCGCCAGGCATTTTCATAGGTACAGAGCTAAATCATTTCAAGGGTGAAGGGTGATGTCATGATCCCTGTTTTACTATGGCAAGACTGAGTCTTAGGCCAAGTGACTTAGGCTGACTTGAATTTACAAAGTTAGTACACTACAAAGTTACTATTGGGGCCCCAAATACATGACTTTTCTATCCTGTCACTGGTATCTAGGGGTGACGAGTTTGTGGAAACCATTGGTACGATGTCTACTATTACATAATATTTGTAAAATACTTTATTATTACGAATGCTTCACTGAGCTTTCCATTCCCTGGTATAGGCAGCAGAAGTGGTATTCTGGGTGGGGTAACTAAAGCTCCGAGAGCTGTTTGCCCCAGAATAGGGCTGGGGGGTTTGGGGCCACGGGCTTTGATTTCAAGGCTTCAGAACGCCACGCAAGCATTGGACCAGCAGACTGTCAGGAATGCTATCAGGAACCATCTTCATTTCTTCATTCCCCCAACCCCTTTTATGTCTCCTTCTGTTTTCTCTCTTCTGTCTCTTCCCTTCTACTTCTAACACCACTTCTCTAGTCCAGAGAGACCCTTTCCATCTCACATGTAGATTATCGTGAATTCACAGGTTTCACATCCTGGTATGTCTTCCCATGCAAACCCTTGTTCCCACTGCCACCAATTTAATCTTTCTTAAACTCGAGTCCATGCCTCCCCTCAACACAAAACCATTGACGGCAAAATGTTACCACCATCAGGAGGATGGGAACATTCCCCTTTCCTCACCCAAGAGCCAATAATGCACAAGAGGGAAAAAATAAAGCATTGCTTCAACTGTGCTGGTGGTATAACAGTGGAGAAACCTCTAAAGATTATAGTTATTTCTAAATTAAAAGCAAGATTTATAAATGTTATTCAACAAATACTGCAGTTATTTTCTTAAAAATATAACGTTCTGTCTGGTCAGGATAAGGAAGAAAAAAAAAAGAAAGGAAAAGGAAAGAAAAGAAAGGAGAAGAGGGGCACCTGGGTGACACAGTCAGTTGATCTTGCGACTTCGGCTCAGGTCATGATCTCAGTTTGTGAGTTCGAGCCCCGCGTCAGGCTCTGGGCTGACAGCTCAGAGCCTGGAGCCTGCTTCGGATTCTGTGTCTCCCTCTCTCTGCCTCTCCCCAACTCATGCTCTCGCTCTCTCTGTCTCTCAAAAATAAACATTAAAAATAGGTGAAAGAAAGAAAGAAAGAAAGAAAGAAAGAAAGAAAGAAAGGGAAGGAAGGATGGAAGGAAGGAAGGAAGGAAGGAAGGAAGGAAGGAAGGAAGGAAGAACAGCGAGGTAGACACAGAGAGAGCGGGTCTCAAGAGAACAAACAAAGTCAGACTGAGAAGGAAGACTAGGACAGTCCAGGAAATTAGCGGAAGAAATGAAAGACCTTCATATCTAAGGAGGAAAGGAAAGGACAATCCAGATGAAAAAAGACTAGAGACAAGTCTCCAGAATAAACCACTTCTGCACATCCTGTACCCATTTGGGCGGTGAGTCTCTCCCTCCACAGTTCTTCAAAATGCCACTAGCAAAATGAACGCTGCCTACAGCTCTTCAACCGCTTTCTTTTTAAGTCTTCAGAAGCTCAGCTCTGAGACTACTATGACCTATCAGAAGGAATTATTCCCTGGACCACGTAGCATGCACAGCAGATGGCACAAACTCTTCCTGAGGCTTAATCTCCACCCTGACATGGAAGTTGTGGGGATCGAGCTTATATTCAGTGCAATAAGAAACCGTTTGAGGATGGCTTCCACGCTTCGCTTATCCACTGCTGCCTCCCCACAGAGTTCTTTTGGGTGAAGTATTTCAGAGACCATCCCACTGGCTAAGTGATCATTTATAGTACTCGTTCAGTGAGATTTTCTGATGTGTGTAAAATCAGTGCTGATTACTACATCAGATATTGACCCTTGGCTTGATTAACAATATCGACCTACAGTGCTTAGGACCTGCACTCAGACCTCAACCTTTCCTTCTCATTGACTCATCACAATTTGTTTCCTCCTTAACTATTAGCAGCATCGTTTTCTTTCCTTCTCATTTCTTCCTGTGCTAGGTAGGACTTTTACCATAATGTTGCATAGAAGCAGTGGAATGGGCCTCCATGGGGTTTTCTTTTTGTTGTTTTCTGACATTCTGGGTCTTTTTTCTGACTTGAAAGGAAGTATTTAGAATGTCCCACCATTTAGAATCATGTAGGCTATAGGATTCTAGTAACATTTTGTTGGGTTAAGAAAACACCCAATCTGACAAAAGCTTTTAGCAGGAGTAAGTCAAATCTTATCCCATCAAATTTTCTGCATCTATTGAAATTATCATGTAGTCTTTTTTTTCCTTCAGCCTATTCACACTATGACTTGCACGTTTAGATGCACTAGCCTTAAGCCACATGTACATGCTTGAATAAACTTCCTCTTTCAGGACCTATTTTTTATAAACTGCTAGGTTAAATTTGAGAATATTTTATTTAGTACTATTGCACCTATGTTTATGAAGGAGATTTAAGTTTGTTGATTTGTCTGGCTTTAGATTGGAAAGGAGTCAAGTGAGAGAATCAAGTGCCTCACTTTCTACATGTGAATTTTCTGGTTCGAACCTGTCTCGTTTGTTACGCTGACTATTCCCCCATTCCTCACGTTGGCCACCATCCAGAAAACTGCACATGCGTGAAGAATAAATGCAAAAGTACAAAAGACACAGACAACAGAAAACACCCTATTTGTTTCATCTGGCGAATTCCTATCCTTACCATTTGCTTGACTTTCAAAGCCAGAAAGTATCTTCCAGTAAGAGACTTCGTGTCTTTCAGCCAAGTTGTATCTCCCATGTCCGTTTTGTACTCCCCAACGTACTGTAGCTGACCTTAATTTTCATCACTTAACAAGAGGTCTTTCTGTTTCTCTGTTGAAAGATCTTTTTTTTTTTTTAAGTTTATTTGTTAATTTTGAGGGGTGGGAGAGGAGCAGAGAGAAAGGGAAAGAGAGAATCCCAAGCAGGCTCTGCACTGTCAGCATGGAGCCTGATGTGGGGCTCGAACCCATGAACCATGAGATCTTGACCAGAGCTGAAACCAAGAGTCGGACACTTAACCAATTGAGCCACCCGGGCGCCCCTGAAAGTCATCTTAATGCTACCATATACTTCTCTACACAAATACCACAAAGAGAAATATGGAAATGAAAATGTCTTTTCCTTTCTTCCATGAATCAAAATGTCTTGAGGATATATATTTGCTACTGTAAGCCATTAATCTTCCTGTGTTAGGACAAAACCCTTTGGTTTGGCATCTTTATTTTTTTATTTAACCCCTTAACTTTCATTGATGTCCTGTATTGTGGGAAAAGCACCACAAGGTCTCTGAAGATGACTTAGAACAAAAAAATAAATACTCCTTTGCCCTCAGAAAGCTTTCACTGTAATGAAGAAACAAGGAAAGCGCATATTGAACACATCCACCAACAGAATTATTCCCCAGAAAATGCGTAATTAACTATACACAAATAAGACGGTGCCATCTATTTTAAAGAAGTTCAAAGTTTGTTAACTTAAAATTTTTTTTAACTTGGGGTGCCTGGGTGGCTCAGTCGGTTAAGCGTCTGACTTCAGCTCAGGTCACGATCTCACGGTCCGTGAGTTCGAGCCCCGCGTCGTGCTCTGGGCTGATGGCTCAGAGCCTGGAGCCTGTTTCCGATTCTGTGTCTCCCTCTCTCTCTGCCCCTCCCCCATTCGTGCTCTGTCTCTCTCAGTCTCAAAAATAAATAAACATTAAAAAAAATTTTTTTTAATTTTTTTTAACTTAAGAATGTAACATTTTTTAACCTAATAACGTACAGCACAAGTTTCGCTTTAGTAAAAGAAGAGAGTTTCCACTTGAAAGTTTCCTTAGCATGACTCGAGAGATGGAATCTCTGGATAGTGTCGTATTGTTTACTGTGTATTCACTAGTTCAGCAATATTTTGTGAGAATCCAATATTCACTCTAATCGTTCAAAGACATGTAAACTGAGCACCTCTGTTCTAGCGACTGCTGGGTGCAAAAGCAAACAAAAGAACCACAACTCCAAACCCCTGGGCTTTTCACACTTTGGGGGATACACAGAGAAGTGAACACACAAGCATAAAATAAATGTGATAAGTGTTCTACCAGGAAGGGACATCTTTCCCAGCCCAGGTTCAGAAAGGGATTGTTTTTGTTTTTTGTTTTTAACATTTATTTATTTTTTTGAGAGACAGAAAGAGAGCGTGAGCAGGGAAGGGGCAGAGAGTGAGGGAGTCACAGAATCTGAAGCAGGCTCCAGGCTCTGAGCTGTCAGCACAGAGCCCAACGCAGGGCTTGAACTCACCAACTGAGAGATCATGACCCGAGCCAAAGTCAGACACTTAACCGACTGAGCCACCCCAACGCCCCAGGAAAGGATTCTTAAAAAACATGATGTCCTAGGGGCGCCTGGGTGGCGCAGTCGGTTAAGCGTCCGACTTCGGCCAGGTCACGATCTCGCGGTCCGTGAGTTCGAGCCCCGCGTCAGGCTCTGGGCTGATGGCTCAGAGCCTGGAGCCTGTTTCCGATTCTGTGTCTCCCTCTCTCTCTGCCCCTCCCCCGTTCATGCTCTGTCTCTCTCTGTCCCAAAAATAAATAAACGTTGAAAAAAAAAAAAATTAAAAAAAAAAAAAACATGATGTCCTAGCTGGAATTTGAGGGCAGGACCAGAGTACCCCAGGGAAGAGAGAAGGGAAGTATGTTTCCGGGGAAGCAACTCTCAAGTGCACAGGCTGAGTGCAAGTGATGAGTCCAGGGGGCAGTGTGGACGTAACAAAACTCTACAGCCCAAAGGTGTGAATAACAAAGACGATTGGAGAAATGGAGAAAGGGCCAATCTCAGAGGACCAGGCTGCCATGTAGAGAAGTTGTGTCTTATTGTTGAAATAGAAGTAGGGAATGACTAACAGGCTTTAATTTAAGTAGAATGACAAAATCAGATTCATATCCTAGAAATATCACTCTGCCTGAAATGTAGAGGATAGATTGAGCTGCTCAGGAAGCTGTTGGAGAAATGCAGGTGATAGGTGCAGTGGCCTGAACAGGTTGGTTGGATGAGGATGAAGGGACCAGGAGGCATCCAAGAGATATGCTGGGAAAGAATGGGCATGGCATGGTGATTGACTGGACAGGAAAGTCCAAAGAATGATGCTTTAACTTCTAGCTAGGGCAGTTGTGCTAAGACTGGTCCAGTTCACCAAGATAGAGTGAGCATAGGAAGAACATGAACAATGAGTTCATTTAGAACATGTTAGTTTGAAGAGCCTGTGTGATTTCAAAGTACTACCCATGGAGTAGGAGAATGGAGATATGGGTCTGGACATTAAGATGGAACTATGCTCTAGAGACATTGTTACATGTTATCTCTGTTGATAATAACAAAGTCATGGGAGAAGATAAGATTGTTTAATGGCTCCCATATGATTTATAACATGGGCATATTTTACTCAATTCTCTTATCTTAAAAAACAGAGTGCATTTCATGAATGCTAAGAAGAGAACAGGAAAGAGAAAGGTAGTCCCTAGAAGGGTACGACAATCCCAGTAAAGAAAGTGTTAGAAAGTTTTATTCATGTCTCTAATACTCAGTTTCCATGAGTAAAATGGGGATATTAATTTTACGTATATTTTTTTTCATTTTAAAAGTTGACGTCTTATGAGTATGTTTTGCCTGTCATGTACATATTTATAAATGAAAACGATACTGCTAGCCCTGAAGTACTTTCATCTTGGAGAGAGGAAATAATGCTGGCTTAATGGGGAGAAAGGCAAAGTATATGCATGCACGATAATACCGATACATACTAACAGTTGTCACTTCAGAACACTCACTATGTGCCAAAAATTTTACATGAATTACCTAGTTAAATCTAAAAACAACTCTGTGGAATAGGTAGGTATCTCTTCTACTTGGCAGATGGAAAAACTAGACTCAAGCTAAAAAAATTGCTTAAGAACACGCAGATGTAAAGTGTTGGATATATGTCCTAAACTTAGGTCTGTTTAACTCAGAACCGACGTGCTTCATCACTAGGCTATAATGAATCCTGAAACTCATCAAGGGGATTAAAATGTAAGTAATACCTAGTGACATAACTGAAGGGAGGCCATTGACATGGAATCTAGAAAAGAATAAACACAGGTCCGTACTGGTAGGGAGGGAAGGTGTGTTGTTTCTGAGGGTGGCCAGTCTCTCACTCGTTAAAAATTATGTAACTGGAGTAGGGAGAATGTCCAAGCCTGTTACGTAGTCTGGATGAAATATTCATCCCGACTTTCCAACGCCCTTTGCTCTGACCGCTGTGTCTGGTACAGCACAGGTACAGCAGATGGCAAATCATCTAACCATTCCCTGACTAATAAGAAATAAATTTTTTGTAATTTTGTAACTCAGAGCAATCAGAATTTTCGAAAGTGAATTGGTTCTCCAAAGCTAGATGGTTCCTCAAGTAAGTAATGAGATGGGGTTTCGGTGCCTGCACAGTAGAGAATCAAGAACTACGCCGGAAGCAACTTTTTTAGGTACCAGTATCTGAGGATCTCACCCAGAACCACGGGTCACTCTCTGTGGTCTGAGAGTAGAGCAGGGGTTCAAAGTGCAGCAATACGTCTGATAAAATCTGTGTTGAATCTTTAAGAAGCTAACGCCTTCCTTGTGTTTGGGAAAGACTTCCACATGAGCTATACACTGACATAAGAATAATGCCGTCCTGGGGCGCCTGGGTGGCGCAGTCGGTTAAGCGTCCGACTTCAGCCAGGTCACGATCTCGCGGCCCGTGAGTTCGAGCCCCGCGTCAGGTTCTGGGCTGATGGCTCAGAGCCTGTGCCTGTTTCCGATTCTGTGTCTCCCTCTCTGTGCCCCTCCCCCGTTCATGCTCTGTCTCCCTCTGTCCCAAAAATAAATAAACGTTGAAAAAAAAAAATTAAAAAAAAAAAAAAAAGAATAATGCCGTCCTTTTGTGCAGCTCTTCTAAACATCCTCCATCAATGTCCTTAATGCGCGCAACTTCAGGAATGGTTACAGCATTTGTTCACTGGGAAGAGTATTAATTAAGTCAGGGCTAGCAGTATTTCACTAATCTTTGCTGTCAGTCTTTGGAAGTTAATTAAGGAATATTCAAGCTTCCATTTTCTGCTTTTGTGTGACAGCCCGCAGGGGTTTTCGCTAAAGTGACTGGCTTCCTCGACCACCCTAGACAAATTACCATTCTAGATATGAGCCAGGAACATGTAAGAGGCAGCATGGTGAGCCCTATGGTAAATGTAACTCAATTCAATGCTGTTCAAAAGCTTACTGATATGAGAAAAGCTTTCTCAACAGTAAGCCTACTTTATCGGGGAAAAAAAAAGACATTTCTAATACTAGAAAAATACATCGTGGTATGGAATGTGGGTGAAATATGTTTTATTCATTTGTGCTGAGCTGAAAGACCTGGTCTCCATCGTTTTTCTTCTCTAATACCATTATTTGATTAGGGTAAGCTCCAATTAAGTAATGCCAGGCCAGTCATTGTCAGGAATGGCCAAGTTCAATTAAAGTAACAGCTTGACAAAACAAAGTCACATTCTGGTTTAGTAATGCTTGAGTTAGAACAATATTAAAAGTCAAGACATGGGAAATGAGTTTCTAACTGCTTAGAATATTAATGCATTGCAGCCATTAGCAGACTATTTAAAAAGTTGATGATGATTATATCAAAAATTAAAAAAACAATAAAATCGTTGATGATGCTAACTAAGGATTTAGTGAATGCCAATGGGTGTTCAGTGAGTGAAAGGTATTGCCAGAATGATAAAGATTATACCAGGTTTTTCACACGGCAAGGATTCTAGATACAATGATGTAAATATTATACACTTTGGAAATAACAATAGAATAAAATAGCAAAAATGAAATATCCTGCTGTACGAAAAAAAATTGAATCTCACATATACACACACAGAGTAAATGTTTGTTATGCATTTACAGAGTGTGACAAGTGGGGACTACAGGGACATTTATGACATAGACCAGAATCTCACAATGCTTATGGTCTATTTGGTAGGAAAAAAAACCTAAGTGCATAAAATGTTAAAGGAGAATGATTCATTTCAATAATAATTTGAAACAGAAAAAAAGGAGACTCAGAAAGCAGAGTGGGATTAAAGGCAATTGCATGATCACTCTGTGAGTCAGGAGAGGAAGAGAAGGCAGAAAAGATTCAGGTGAATGGAGAACAGAGCCAAGTCTTCCAAGATTACACGAGTGAAAGCTTGAGGGAGGGAAAGGCTTTGAGAGCAGGGGACAATCCATTTTGGCCAGGTTTGGCCTTTTCCGAGAAAGGTTGAGTGCCCGTCTCCTTTGACTGACCCTTCGATCAGGGCTGTAGATACACTTTACTGTTGTCCAGTCGAGGAATCCTGAACACTCCATTTTTCTTCTTGGGTCTGTTTTCCTCATTTGAAACATGAGCGTGTTATCACCTGGATTTCTTACCTTGCAGAATTGTTGTGAAGACCGAACATGATCTGTATGAAAGCACTTTAAAACGTAGCTAAAGAAAAGAAAGGTGGGCATCATGAGTCTGAAAAAGAGGTTCGAAGCATACCAGGGGTGACACTGAATGAGATAAGGAGTTCTGAATTTACTGGGTAGGGAGCACCGGAAGTGTTTGAACAAGAGCGTGCAATAATCAGAGCTGTCTTGGGAGGTTATTAACTAGAAAGCAATGTATGTGCACAGAATTGGAACCTGAAGCGTAGAGTGAGATGGTGAGGCTAGAAAGGAAACAACCTACTGTTATAGATACCTGCTATGACTTGGACCTCATGCATGTCGGAGGGAGGAGGGGAATTTTTAAAAAACTTTGTGCTTGACAGGCTCAAGGTAGGGAGGTGTACCATTCATTATAGGAGGTTAGATGAGGGAACTAGCTGGAAGAAAGGAGGTTGGAAGAAGATGAGAAATTCTGTTTCAACACACCAAGTTCAGGTTAGCTATGCGACACCATTGAAACTGGGCAATAGACCTCCATAAATATGGAACTGACTAAGCCGGAATTAAGGATTTGGGTTGCATGCACCAGATGGTCATAACTGAAGTCAGAAGGATGCAGGAGGTCCACGAGAAAGAGAGGGGAGGGTGAAAGGATAGATGACCATGTAGTACAATTTCACATGTATTTCCAATAAGTCAAGTGTGTAAAGTAGAATAATGAAAGGTTATTAGAATATAGGTCTATTAAATAATATACAGATTTGGGGGGGGAGCTGTTACATGCAAATTAATAATTAAGTATCCCTTGTTATATAACAAGAAAATTGCAGGAATGTGCAAAATGATGCACGTTATTGGAATTACCAAACAATAAGTACACTTTTAGGCCCTTTAAACTGGTTTTAAATGTTGCCCCTTTTTAAAATAACTAACATTAAAGCAGTGTGGTTTAGTTCCCTCATTTTATACTTTTCAGTTAAATTGAAGCCATCTATGATAAAAAGTTTACTTCATATCGTTTTTTTTTTAATTATAATGGTTTCTGGAGGGTGTTGCAAAAATTATAGGCTTCATTCATTTCTAGCGAACTCCAGAGTGGGAGAGGGTAAGGAAAAGAGCGTTTGTGGATGTGAATGAGCGGGTCATTCACTAAATCTGAGTAGGAGGGTCCAGAGAAGTGAGGCTTGGTCTTTGGTTGGACCCTCAGCGTCCCTGTTTGCGGTCCCGTCGACCTGATTCTGAACCTGGCTGGCCCCAGAGCCCAGCAGGCCCCAGAGCCCAGCAGGCCAGGCGTAGACAGGGAACAGCCCCACAGCGGGCTGAGGCTCAGGGGCATGTATTAAAATACGGCAAATGAACCAGGGTCCCAAGGGACTTCATTAGCAACCGAAGTACATTTGACTCACCCTGTTATGGTCAGCGGCTCTGAAGGACTTGGGTAGTGTACTGTTGCCAACTCCCCTGGTCTTTCCTGAACTGTTGATACAATGCGCTGCTCGCAGCAGGGAAGGCATGAAGGGCTTCCGTCCACCACACACACGCACACTTGGCAAGCAGCCACTTGCATCTCTCCCGCGAGGCACATGAAAGCATTCACCCCCCATTACCAGAAAAGACAGAGGCTCCAGAGCTCTCTACGAGAACAGCTAACCATTTTGTATAATTTACACTGAAGAATGACCTTATGGCCCGCAAGAGAGTGAGCACAGGGAGCGGGGCCGGGGCACAGAGCCAGTCCGCCCAGAAATAAGCTCTCAAGTTCATGGAGTGTAAATTTGCAGGCATGCATATGGCCGGGGTGGCTCTAAGAGGGTAAGGCTGTGGTACCGAATAGGACCACACTGGCCACACAATATTCAACTAACCCTTGTCTTTTTTTCTTAGGGCCTCATAGATATCATATACGTTATAAAATAATAATAACTAACATGAGCCCCTTGTTAGGTGTGCTGAGGCTTTTGTTTGAATTATTTTGTTTCACACACAGACACACAAACTAGGAGCGAGGTTTAATTGTGCCTCAGTGTCATCATCTGTGAGTGGCTAGGTAGCTTGCTCAAGGTCACACGGCTGGTAAAGACTCAGCTAGGCTGACTGCAGGGTCCGTGGCACTAACCATTAGGCTTCCCACCTCATGGAATATACACCGCTGCCTTCTGATTCTACACTAGACTACTCGGAGAGAGTGTGAGGTATCCTAATAGAGAACCCGACAAGGTAAAGCAAACCAGATGCTTTTCTACGCAAACAGCATCCTGGGAATCCTGGAATAATTAAAATGTTGACAGTTCCAGACATTAGGCATAAGCTACGTACATAAGCTATCTTGGTGCCCCCTTTACCAATTTTAATTCCTCAAGGATCGTTAGGAAAGCATGGTAGTGCATTCCGGTACTTCAGCCGGACAAGGAACAGCATTGCTTTTTCCACATCATTTAGCAACCGGCCCAGGGGAAGGGGTTGCACTTGGAAGGATCGGCGCCCGGCTCTCTTGTCAAGTCCTTGTGGACAAATGCCGTCTTGTGTTTGTTTGGTCTTTTTCCTGGTTAACACTGAATGCCTGACTCCCATCTCTTCCACCCGGGAGAGTGGATGCTGGCTATGGAATACCGTCTTGTAGACATCAGAGGGTAAATATTGCTGATTTATGATCACCGAAACCCTGGAAGCAGATCTCTATAAACATCTGTAGGAACCTCAAGATCTCAGTCACAGACAAATTCCATTTTAGTGCTAAAAATCACATACGTCTGAGAAATGACTTCTCAGATACTAGACTTCAGATTTTTTTACGGTTAAAATTATTAAGAGAGGTATTACAATAAGGCAGCAAAAGGAAATAGAAGAGATGTCTTAATAAATGTTAAGCTAGCATAAGAAATTGCTAATTATTCGCCAGCAGCAGAGGTCTAGTGTATCCTCTTGTTGAAATCATAAATCACAAAGAAAATGCCGATACACCAACGACTGCAACTTGGCTGAAGGCAGGGCTTCAGAGCCTTGACCTGCATGTCCCATGATGGAGGGAGAGGCCAGAGTCTGTGAAATCCTACAGTGAACTTACAGACGTGTGATCATTTATTTACTGAGTCCAGACAAGGCTCTGTGTACCTGTGGTCTGTTGTGGAAACCATGTACTTCATAAATTCCATTTTTGTTAATTTTTTTTAATGTTTATTTATTTTTGAGAGAGAGAGAGAGAGAGAGAGAGACAGAATGCGAGCAGAGGAGGGGCAGAGAGAAAGGGAGACAACAGAATCCGAAGCAGGCTCCAGGCACAGAGTTCAATGTGAGGCTTGAACCCACACACCATGAGATCATGACCTGAGCCAAAGTCGGACGCTCAACCGACTGAGCCACCCAGGCGCCCCATAAATTCCATTATTAAAAGACAGCAGCGTCTCCTTTTACGGTATTGGAATGAAAGATTCAGGAAAAAATTGGAACATAATGTACTATTTTCTGACACTGTTGATCTGCCAGTTCATTGGTCACTGTACAGATGTGAAACTTCTTAGAGAGTTTGCCTCCTTATAAAACCTGCCACCAACCAAAAGCAGTTCTCTTGGGAATGAGGGCTCTTTACAGGGTCACCAGGTTCTCCGTGTACCTACCTTCCTTTCCCTTTACAGAGAGACGTTACCTTTCACAGGATGCAGACAGGTTTTAGGAATTCCCTAAGAAGCAGGTCTTCATTCTGTCTTGCTGAAGCAGACTTCTAGATCTTTTTTTCTCCCTTTATTCCTAGTTTATAAATCTTATGCCTCCCTTTCTTGTAACCTTAAATCTTCCTTTAAATGAGGTAGAGAACCTTTTTACTGACCCTAGAGAGATACAAGATTGCCCGGTAAAGAATATGGGTAATATCATTGGCTAAAACCAGTGAACTGTATCATTTTTATACCAAATAATTACGATAATAATCTATGTTGGGAATATAAAATATAGTAAAACTAAAAATTCCTCTTTAGGCCACTTTAAGCACTTAAAATTACGGCTGAAAAATTTCCTTCACACTTCTAGAGAAATCAACACCTTCTTGATCCTTTTTCTAATAAACAGGTCCTCGTTCTGTCATACTAGAACAAACATTTGAATCATATATGTTCATACGTTTATTTATTTGAAATATTTGCCGAGCATCTCCAAGGTGCCAGATGCTGTGATAGGGTAAAAGCAACGCGAGATTTGTCCTGCCCTCACCTCACATATTTATTGCACCCTACTAAGTGCTGGCCACTGTCCAAAGCTCTGAGGACACGGTGGTGAACAAGGTGGGCCCAGTCTGTAGAGGCCAACAGATACAACATGGCAAATGAGGAGACCAGGTCCACATGTAACAGGAGTTTTCAAAGGAGCATCCAGTGTGGCCCCGGTCGGGAAAGGCCAGGTCTCCTCCACACAGAGAACTGGGAAGACTGAGTCGTGCGAGTTGGCAGCTCACAAACTGATGTGCATTGTCACATGTCCCCTCAGGCTGTGACAGTCTCAGTTGTGGAGACAACCGCGCTGTCTGGAATGAGCCAAGTCACTGTACAGATCAGCAGCCTCTGAATTTAAACACAGTCCCAGGAAAAAAAAAAGTAAATGGTTGGTAGAGCTCTATTAGCTAGCACTTTTTTTTAAAAAAGCCTGAACAGTCAGAATATAGGCATTGTGAGAGAGAAAGAGGGCTCTCTTTACACCTCCTAGGGCTGAAATATATCTCAGCTTCAGTTTCCCTGAGGGTGTTTCACAAACAGTCTGTTTCATGGTCCTAGGAAGTATGCCACTGTGGTCAAAATGCCAACAAGAAGCTCATTCTTTCCCTCTTTCTTTTTCCGTTTCTTTCTTTCTTTCTTTCTTTCTTTCTTTCTTTCTTTCTTTCTTTTCTTTCTTTCTTTCTTTCTTTCTTTCTTTCTTTCTTTCTTTCTTTTCTTCCTTCCATACATCCTTCCTTCCATCCATCCTTCCTTCCTTCCTTTCTTCCTTTCTTTTTCTTTTTCTTTCAAAAATCATACTTAGAGGGATAATTTTCAAGACCATACTTATTGCCAGGGACAGCTTGAAAAAGCCAAAGGCATAGGACACTTCACATTCTCACTGCCGCAAGGGGACCTTATAAATACAAGATCCGATTGTAAATAGTGTAGGTGTTGGTCTAGGACGCATGGTCCACAGCTCAGTGAACTGAGGGAGTACTCCCCACACAATGCGTCAGGGTGGAAAGAGACACCGAATTTTATGCCCACTTTCCGGAGTAACAAATCTAACTAGCATGCTTTAACTGATGTTTGTCCAGAAGACATATTCTGAAGTTCTTTAAAATGTCGGTGCATGTAAATACCAGTGTGACTGGATCTAGCTCAGTGTACTGAGGGGAAAAATAAACTATGAGCAGGAGAAGATGTTTGATTAATTCTCTGAGGAAAGCTTCATTACCGTGTTCAAAACATCGCATCCCTTGACACTTCTGTGAAGAGGGAAACTCCATCAAGCCCTTGTGTCACAATTACAGAAAACTCAGTAATTCACTTATGCTTGGGATCTTCTCCTTTTTCTTTTTAGACAGTAAAGGGGAAGTATTAGAGGCACACAAGTTACCATAGGTCTAGTGCCTTCGCTTCTAAAAGAAAGCAAATCAAGAAAACACAAATGAAATAGAGCAGGGCTGGTCTAACCTGGCTTTTCTCCTGTATTTCTAATCATCGTAAGCAATTTGATCAGCGCTGGACTCCTTTCTCTCACTCCCCACCCCACGTTCCTGATCTGCCTCCTTTCTGTCCTTGAATACTGTACCTTTACTCTCTTTTCCATGAGAACCGCCACCAGCTGTGCAGCCAGCTTCGTACTTTGCCCAGATTCCTGCAGTGGCTGTCAACCAGTCTCTCTGCTTCCGGTTTGCCCACCCCCAACCTATCCATCCTCCAGACCCCCTGACCGTGCATTTTATCGCTGCCTTCCCCTTCTTGAAACTGAGCGCCTGTCAAGTGGCAGCTTCTGGGATAAGGTTCCAACCCCTCAGCTTGGCACGCAAGGTCCTGTGTGGCCTGGCCGTTGCTTTCTGTTTTTCTCCTTCCCCCGCCACCTCGCCCTGTGCGACGTACCATACGTGCCCACTTGACTGCAGTCCCTAAATGTGTGAAGCTCTGTGCTGCTTCCTCCGCTCGGAATGCTCTCCCACTCTACCTGCTCACACATTACCTGGCTAACTCACAGCGATGCCTCAAAATCCAACTGCTAATAAGAATAATGACTTAGTAGCACGGCTGGCACTTAACTGTGTGAGGGTAATTTGCTGAGCGCTTAATGGCCATTTTCTTATTTTTGTCCTTTAAAAGGAAACACCCACAATTAAGGACCAGGGGAAAGATGGGAGAATAGCCAGAGGAGAGTGGTATTACAGAAGAAAAAGGATAAAGAGATTCAGGAAGACAAGTATGATCCCCCAGCATTAAAGTTTGCAGAGATAAAAAAAAAAAAAAAAAAAAAAAAACACAGATTGGCCATATGCAGTTGAATTTAGCAAAGAGAAGGGCACCAGTCAACTTGGAGAGAGGATTTCTGGATGCTTTGGAGGATTAAACCATGCACCAATAAGTTTCAATGTGAATGGGAGCTGAAAAAGTTAAAGATAACGGATAGTCTTTCAAGTTACTATTCAAGGGAAGGGAAGAAAGGAAAAACTTGCCGGTCAAATAGTGGTGCTTGTGGCTGTGAACTAAGGTGTGATAGTATTGAGGGAAAGATTATTTATGATCATTTGAGTTGGGAAGAACGAGTGAGGAGATAGATATCATCTGTACCATAAATCATTAGCAAAATCTGGTAGCACAGTTCAAGCAATTAGAACTGCTTTATTCATGGAGGCAGGATATGCTTGGAAGCCATACTGCCTGGTGTCTAATCCTGGCTCTTATATCTTATAAGATATATCACCTTTCAGTACCAATTTCTTCACATTAACACCTGTTTTCTAGGCCTGTTATGAAGAATAAATAAGTTAGTGTATGTAAAGTACTTAGAACACCAGTGTGTTCAGCTGCCATTATTGTTACTGTCATGACAGCTTTTACTGTCTGTTTCAACTATGGACCAGAAACTGCTTGAAGACAAGGGCTGTGTCTCCATCAGTATGTCCAGCATGGAGCACAGTGCTCAGCCATAAGAGGTGTTCAATAAATATGTAATAAATGAAAGGATAAATGCCTAGAGACAGCAGGCTGACCAGGGCTACCTTTCTTAATAGTCTTACCATCACTTACTATTTTTTATAAGGTGGAAAAAAGACAAAAAAAGAACAGAGCTCTATTTATTTTAAAAAATACATTTCATGTGTTTATAAAATGCTACAGCAAGAACAAAATCTGTACATTTTAAGGACAAAATATGAACCTTGTAGTTCACTTGAATTTTCTGAGGTCCTTCTCTGATAACCAAAGTTAGTCTCCCACCTAAAGGTCACAAGGAGGCATAGCTATTGCTCTGGACAACTGCGTGCTCCAGTTTATAGTCAGCTGTTAAGAGTATAGATGTTCGACAGCTTCTTAGTGACACTGTATTTATCTGAACACTAATAGCCTTGAATTGGCTTTTAAGTTTCCCCATATAAGCCATTTACTTAGCTGCCCAGTTCCATTACCGACCCCCTCCCTCAGCAACCCTTTAAGCACGTAAATCACACCTTTCGGCCATGACCGTTCCTCAGTCCTAACTCACGATATATGGAGAGACAGCCTAGGATGTGAGGTGGCTTTATTTTTTAACTATACTTAAAAAAAAAAAAAAAAAGAAGTATAGTTCTTCCTTCTCTATAAATTAAAACAAAACACAAGTTTGAAGGTTTAAACACGGTGCTACCTTAGGAGTCATGTATGTTACTGAAGACGTTTTATCTGAATATAAGAAGTCACATGAAAAATCATCATGTCTACATTTTTATCATCTTGGTTTATGGTTTGTCCTTAGTTTGCAGACGATTTGCAAGACAAAAATGATCTAACTATTTTTCCGTGAGAGGGAGCAACTATTTTCTTCTCAAAAGAGAATTTGGGAAGTAAGCCTGAACAGGTTGTGTGAACGCTAAATGAGAGTAGCCACCAGCTAGCATCATATTGACAAGAAACACAGCAGTCCCCAAGAGGGACCAAGACAATGTGCATAGACCCGCGAGCTCAGTGATGTGACTGCTCACAGGCCCAATTGGGCTGCAGACCAGAAATCCAGGCACCAGCGAGGCTGACTTCCCCGGTGTCCGGCCTTCGGAAGTGCCTAAACGGAGACCAGCACCATGGCTTGTGGAAGGGGTCGGTGTGTGTCTTCCTCACCAAGACACAGAGGGATGGAAAACTCTCAGGACGTCTTTTCCTGCACTACACTAGGAGCAATGGGGCAAAGGTGGAGTTGCTTCTGGGTAACACTCACAAGGAGAGACAAGGAAGAAGGCTTCTTAGAATAAAGGAGCACATTCCCCTCGGCTTCAAATGGAGTAGTTGTAGCTATTTATTCTGGAGGCCCTTCCTTTGCCGCCTGCAGGCACGTTCCAAGTGTCCATTGTGGAGCCTGTCTGTGGTCAAGATTATTTATTTCTCAAGTGTCAACCACATGCTTTTATTCCTGAGACCTCACACAGACTGTGTTCGACACTCTGTTGGTCATAATCTTTCTTCCTTCAGCTGTTGGGATTCCCACATAAATCACCCTGCATGTCAGAGTCTCCACCGATTCTGAAATCTCACTTACAAAGTTCACGTCAGTCTCGGTAGGAACAAAAATGTACATGGATGCCTATCGGTGGTTTTTGGAGCAGTAACAATTTTTAAGTTGTGGACAATTTAAGCCTAAAATGATATTTCATTTTGTTTCCACCTTCCTATGATGATTTTTTTTTTATGAAGAAAGTTATCTTTATAACTAAGGAATACTGATCTATAATAGCCTAACTTTCTCTTACATGGAATATTGTGTTCCTTTCTTGTCTGTCACTCAAGAAGATTCTCATTACACGCCTTTAAAGAAAATATTCTAACAATGTTCACCTTTCTTAACTATTTTCAGAGAAAGAAGAAAAATGATTCCAGACATTCTAATGTGACTTGCAGAGGCAGACACTCAGTGAATATGGCAATTATAATATTACTGTGACATTAACTATAATATTAATTGGTGTATCCTCACTTACAAGATGAGCTTTGGAACCAAAATGATTACTTTTGATTAGGAACCCTAGAAGCAGTGATGAGTCTTAGCTTAGGTCTCCACACATTTTTCGATGACCCCTCATATGCCAGGCTCCATGCTTCCCGTTGGAGTTTACGGATGAACAATACATGATTTCTGCCTTTGGAAAGATCCAATGGGGGAGATGGATTGACTGGATGAGTCATTTGAACACAACATGAAATGTGCAGTATGAGAAAAGTCAGAGGCAGCTTGACAGCTGTCAACCGGACGTAGGTTACACAGAAGAAAGGAAAGATAACTTTGCAGGGCCTTGGGACTTCTAGATAATGGTTTCTTTGAAGGTGAAATTACTGACCAGTTCCCTAGAGAGTGTACTCATCCACAACACTGAAATACCACAGCAAGTTGGTGAAGAGGCCAGAACCTCTTAAGAGTAAAAAATGTTTGGGGCGCCTGGGTGGCGCAGTCGGTTAAGCGTCCGACTTCAGCCAGGTCACGATCTCGCGGTCCGTGAGTTCGAGCCCCGCGTCGGGCTCTGGGCTGATGGCTCAGAGCCTGGAGCCTGTTTCCGATTCTGTGTCTCCCTCTCTCTCTGCCCCTCCCCCGTTCATGCTCTGTCTCTCTCTGTCCCAAAAATAATAAACGTTGAAAAAAAAAAAAATTAAAAAGAGTAAAAAATGTTTTAAGGATTTTAACAAGGAGAGGACAGACTTTTTGTTCTCCGATCAATATATTTTCTTTAATAATACTGTGCGGTTGTGTTTAAAGGAGGTACATTATGCAGATTAAGCCTTGTTCAGTATTCATATTCTTATTAGAAAATTATTACATGAGTACTAAAAAGAAGGACATCAACTAAATGGTGAGAGTCTGGTCATCTCCCTCACCAAACCCACACCTCTTTCTTGAGGTCACTTAAGTGTGATGTGTGGATTTTTTATATGCACGCTTACATGCACGCATTTTATCTTCACTTTGATTAGAAGTAACTATTGCTATACCGAGTGGCAGGTAGCACATATTCTAGAGGCAGATGGTGTGATTTCCTTTCCACTTATTGACTGCTGATCTTAAAAGTCTGGACTTCAGCTTTCTCAGTGGAGATGATAATAGTACTTACCTCAGAGGGGTAGTTAAGAGAATTAAATGAAATATGTATATGCATATATATATATATATATATATATATATGCACTTAGAATAGTTCAGACACATTGAAAATAATATATATTTGTTAATACTACATGATCATATTATACATATTATCTCATGATATACTTATTTTACCTAGCAATATATCACAAAAACCTTTTTCTGCCAGCCCATATACACCTGCTCATTCTTTTTAGTGACTACGTAGTATTCCACAGTGTGCCTATAACATACTTAACAACCCCTGATTGATGAACATGTGGGTCGTTGGCAGATCTTTTTCTATCACACATATGCTGTAATTAAATATCCTTTTTCACATACGTAATCTATCATTTCGTTGTCTAGTATTTACGATTACATCGGTTTTAGGTGTCACAATATACATATGATTAGAAAGTATCTGTATTATGTAATGGAAATAATGATTAGTGTTTGTCAAGAGCCTCTGACAAACCTAGCACTCATAACTTTAGGTTTAATTAAATATATTATCTCTGTGAAAATCTAGAGGATGCTCTCATCTGGCTTCTTCACCACAAATAACCGGGAATTTTCATCTGCCCTAAAGGAAGGATCAGACGTGAATAGGAGCACGCTGATATATAGTTTTTGAAGAAATGTAGCATCCAAGAGTGTCGAGAAGGATAGTGAATGAAAGTAGGGAGAATAATAGAACAATCGGTTGGCAAAGGCATTGTGAATGACGTGAATACCCTTCACAATTAAAAGCTGGCCTGTTGACCAAGCCAGATAGCCCTACTCATCCACTTCCTACTGCCTGCCACGTTTGACTGATCACAGAGCATGGCCACTCTGTTTTTGAAGCCCTTCTTGAATCTGAATTCTCCATTTCCCCACTTTCAGACCTCACTAACTCTTCCCTCCATTGTAGTTTCTTAACTGTTTTCCAGCCTCTATCATCTCCCTGCTGCCCTCAGTCCACTGGGGTCCCTTTTGCAAATCATGTTCTGTGTTGCTTCCGCTTGCAAATGATCAGGGGCTGCCCGTTTTCCATAGTTCTTGGCCTGCTATGCAAGAATGCGGCACAGCCACCACCGGCTTTGACCTCAGCCTTGGCCCTCATCATTTGCCCTCTCGGGAACTCCATATACTTGAGCCACACCTCTGTTTAACCCACCACGCATGCTCAGGTCTTTCTTCCTCCTCATCCTTCTGAGACGTCCTTCCTTTTCGCTGCTGTCAACACCTGCTCAGCCCACACGCTCACCTTTGTCTTCTCGGGGGTGCTGTCCTGCTGCCTCCAGCACACCTTCGAGAACCTCTGAACCACAGCTCCTGTCTCCTGGTACAGTTGCTGCACCCCTCACCACCCCCGCAATGCCACCCACCATCCTCCTGAGTTTCTCAGACTGGAATATGCATGCAGTTCACCTAGGACGGTTTAAACTTTTTGAGATTTTGATTTTGTCAATTTAAGGTGAGACCCCCCAGAATTTACATTTAAACCGCACCCCCCCCCTCGCCTCCAGCTAGGGCCTTGCAATGCAGATTTGTGACCACCTTTAGGAAACATTGCCACGCATAAAGAGGAGTGTTTAGGACATTGTAAATTGCAACCCCTTGAGTTGAGAAATCAATTCGTGGGTCATGACCAGTTTTCCTTCCCCTTTCTGTTTATGCAATATATCATTTAGAATAGAAACAAAAATAAAAAGTTACCCAAAAAAACCACTCTCCTAGAAGGCAGGATGCTCAACAATATTTGTTAAGTAAAGGGCATTCAGGAAGACTTTTTCAAATGCTACTAGATGGTGGAAAACTCAGATGACCATAACACTTAAATTTTATTTTAAACTTATATAGACCCTGGAAAAGACAAAATCAGAGTTTTGGAGTGAAACTAGATTGTCAGTAAAATCTCTGATAACATTATCACTTTAGAAAAAGGCTCACCATGTATTCTCAGCTGAAATCTTGGGAAGATTCAGTCCTTAAATTATCAACATTCTAGACATGTACTGACTTTTCTTTATTCTCTCTGAGAAAATTATAGTTGGCAAGAAAAAGAAATGTCAAAACATGCCTTTAAACTGATACATACTCCTAAGCTTTCCCCTTAAATACACATTTGAACTTTATTTTTCAACAAGAATTTTGAAAATGCTTTTTAAAGACTAGATATGAGGTCATTCTTAAGAATTTATGTTTATATATTGAAAGTATTTCTTGAAAGAAAAGTACAGAAAGGCCCAGTCAAAATTATTTAAAACTAATTTTTTGAAAACGTTATTTATAGGAGAAAGTTCATCAGGTTTTTTCTCCTCCTTGTTTTTCTTATTTACAAAATAATGGATGCAACTTGAAAAAAATAAAAGGTGTACTATAAATTAATGTATGTAAGAAATGTATAGCAGGGGCGCCTGGGTGGCTCAATCCGTTAAGCATCTGACTTCTGCTCAGGTCATGATCTCGTGGTCCGTGGATTTGAGCCCCACGTCGGGCTCTATGCTGACAGCTCAGAGACTGGAGCCTGCTTCGGATTCTGTGTCTCCGTCTTTCTCTGCTCCTCATCCATTCACACTCTATCTCTCTCTGTCTCTCAAAAATAAATAAACGTTAAAAAAAAGAACAAAGAAATGTATAGCAAAAGACATCAGATTTCCTCATAATCCCATCCTTAGGAAATAACCAGTTAGCAGCTTGACATATATTCTTTCTTGTTTTTCTGTGCATTAACAATACACACATACATTGTAATAAGATGAATCGTGTTACGCGTACCATTCTATATCTACCATGTAAGACTTTTTATTACAGAAATGTAAAAAATAATACAGCATAACATGCACTCTGTCTAAAACTAATGGTTACCATTTTTCATAGTTGCTTCAGATCTTTTAAAGGAATCATGGGGCGCCTGGGTGGCGCAGTCGGTTAAGCGTCCGACTTCAGCCAGGTCACGATCTCGCGGTCCGTGAGTTCGAGCCCCACGTCGGGCTCTGGGCTGATGGCTCGGAGCCTGGAGCCTGTTTCCGATTCTGTGTCTCCCTCTCTCTCTGCCCCTCCCCCGTTCATGCTCTCTCTCTGTCCCAAAAATAAATAAACGTTGAAAAAAAAAATTAAAAAAAAAAAATTTAAAAAATAAATAAATAAATAAATAAAGGAATCAAACACTTTTCATAAAATGGAAGACCCCTCTGGTCTTCAACTACCATTGCCTCCCAAAGCAGCAACGATCATGAATTGGGTTTGCATATCTTACAACTTTGTTGTTGTTGTTTTTGTTGTTGTTGTTTTAATTCGCACAGTCTTTTCAAGATCTGCTATTTTGATGCATTTAGATGAGGTTTGGGCTTCTTGGTTTTTGTTTTGTTTTGTTTTGTTTTCGTATGGTTGATACACAATGTTACCTTAGTTTCAGGTATACAACTTAGTCATTCCATTTACATGAGTTTTAATTATCCATTCCTTTACTCAGGGACATTTGGGTTTTCCCCTTGTTTTTTAAGTATGAATAATATTGCATTAAACATACTTGCAAATGTTTCTATGTATCCATGTGCAGAATTTTTGTAGGATATTTACCAAACGGTAGAATTGATGGCTCATGCTGGATGTGCAATTTCCATTTTATGAGATGTTGCAAAATCTCTCTAAAGTGATTGAATCTATTTGTACTCCCACCAGCAGTATCTGACAATGCCTGTTTTCTCATCCTGTTGAACTGTTTAGGTTTTGCTAACCTTACGAGTATTAAATAATGTCCCATTTTAAGGTTACTTGCATTATGACAACGGAAGTTTCCTCTTCTGAGACTTAAATGTTTATATAACTTTATATTATATATGTGTGTGTATATATATATAAAGTCTAATACACACACACATATATGTATATATGTTTATATATAATCCAGTATTTCCGTTTGCTATTAGAATTTTTGTTATAGATTTATGGGAGTTTTAATTTATTTTGGATACCGATCTTTTGTTTTGGGGAGCAGGGATACATACATACATTAGGCAAAGATTACGTTGTGATTTTTTTTCGATATTTCTACAAATTTTTCTGACTCGTCTATCATTTTCTGAGTTGTGCAATTAAAGAACCCTCTATAATTGTAGATTAGTCAATGTTTTCCTGTAATCCCATCAATTTTTGCTTTATGTATTTCAATGCAAATTTGAAATTATTATATAAACTTGGTGAACTGTCTTTTCGTATACAGAGTTCCTCTTTTATTAATGATTTTGCTTTAAATCATATTTGGACTTTAGTTAATATTGCTATAGAAGAATGTAAGGTATGATTATTATTCATGCCTGTAATTAATAGGATTTACCGACATATTTTGTTGGTTCTTGCTTGTAAGGTTCTTCCCTTTGAATTCATTTATTTTCTTGTGTGCTTTTAGCAATGTC
Organism: Leopardus geoffroyi; assembly: GCF_018350155.1. Lineage (NCBI taxonomy): Eukaryota > Metazoa > Chordata > Mammalia > Carnivora > Felidae > Leopardus > Leopardus geoffroyi. Next base: position 17,330,904 of record NC_059326.1, read on the forward strand.
TCAGCATGCATCTATAAAGGAGTAAAACCTCTTCATCTTGGTTGCCTAAGAAATACCTATATTTTGCCCTCACTTTTGAATTATGTTTTCGCTCGGTTTCTATGACTCAAATGTTGATTTACAGCCTGTCTCCAGACTTCAGAGACGAGCAGAACCGTTCACTTTGGCCCCACTCACCACTGTGATGTTCTTTTACCTTTTTAGTTCACAGAGATGTTTATCTTGTTTGAGCACAGCTCTCCTTTTCCTTATCAAGTATGCTAACAATAAAGGGGAAAATCTTCAAAGCTACCAAAAAGAAATGGCATATTACCTTTCATTTTTAATCTATCATTACTGCTAGATTAGAGAATATAAGATACAAAATCACAAAGCTGCCTTTAAGCAGATGTAAATGTCTCCACTAGCTTTTTTACCTAAAAGAAAAAAATTTTTAAGAAAGAACATAAAATCACCTTCATAGCCTGGTATTTCATTTTAGAAATGAACTATATTTAGTTCAGTCCACTGAACTAATCAGTCCACTTCTGATAGATTTGAGAATTGTTTCCAATTGCACCCTGATACAAATGGAGTACAATAAACATTCTTGCATAGGAATCTCTACACACTTACGTTAGTATTTCTATATGATAAACTCCATATATTGAATGGCTTGGTAAAAATCTTATCCCTCAAAATCTTATGAAAACCTTTTTTTTTTATTCCAGTATACTTAATACAGGGTATTATATTAGTTTCAGGGGTACAATATAGTGATCCAACACCTCCATACATCATTCGGTGCTTGAAAACCTTTTGTATTATGACTCCTGTGTTCCTTAGTTAAGTTAGTTCAGAGCTTAGGCTTTGTCTAGGCATCCACCATTTCCTTCTTGTGTGACTTTGGACAAGTCTCTTAATCTCCTTAATCCCTAGTTTCCTTACCTGTGAAAACAAGACAAGTACGGCACATACCACATAGGGTGATTGTGAGGATGAAGATATTGAATTCAAACCAATTAGTGTGATATTCAACAAATAGTCATTATTTGTTAAAGACGCTGAAAAGAGCTAAAACAAGATGCAGATGGCTGGCAACTGTAAGGGTTTTTAAAAACACTGGTGCAATATGGGAAGGGGTCAGTCAGGGAGTAAATGGGAATTCTCTTTACCTTCTCTGTGTGTTCATTGTGACTCAGTTTCCTTTCCCCTTGGACTTCCTCCAGATCTAAAAGGTGGCCCTAACCAAGTCATTTTACTGCAAAGACCACCACTTGCTCCTTCTTCAGAGGTTTTTTAAACCTTCCACTTACCTGGTGCTAGAAATGTAGTCTTCTCACTGACCCACCACAAAGACGTGTTGTTTCATTTGGTCTGAAAACCAATAATCCAATTTTACTGATGCTCATTCACTCTATACAAATGTTGGTTGAGCACCTACTACCAAGCATTGATAACATTAAGTGTTGGAGAAATGCCAGTGAATAAAGGAGGCTTAATTCTTCCCCATGGAGAACTCAGAGACAGACGTCAACTGTGGAGAGAGTGGGGGATTTGATGGGGAAGACAGGATGCTTCCCAGCACAAGTAACTTCTAAGCAGAAGCCTGAAAGGAGCAGAGGTTATCCCCACGAGGAGGGAGAAAAGAATGTGCAAAACTATGAGAGTAGTGACTAGTGACAGATTTTCTGTAGCTGGCTTACCGTGGTGAAATCTGCTCTGAGGGATGACCTTTTTGGTTAAGAGCCTGGTTAAGTGGCTGTTGGGGAAATTAAAATGGCAGCTGGGCTGGCGGAATCTGGGGAAGTGGCACCTGAGACCAAGAGAAACCACGAGCAGGCGGTGGAGGTGACTCTGCCGACTGTTCAGAAGTTTGCCTTGAGGTGCACGGGGTTGAGTGCAGGTTGAGGCAGCCAGTTGTCAGGGTCCAGAACTCAGAAGAGAGAGACCCGAGTTGGAAACAGTTTGGGGAGGCTTCTTTGTATTGTTTTCAGCACTCAACCAAAAGACAGCATGGAAGCGTCTGTTTTGTTCAGTTCTGAGCAAACCTGTTGGTTAGAACTACAAAGCTCACTTGACATGGGTCCATGTACACGTGAGTAAATAAGGTTTGGCCCCAGATAGCAATTACTACTGGCACCTATTTCTTTCATCTCGTGAGACACAGTGTAATTGTAAACATCAATCTAGATACCACAGACTTAGCAAAAAAAAAAAAGTTTACTTTTTCCCTGTGGGGAAGAACCTGAGTTATTTTCCCTTTGTCTCTGTTGGCTGGCTTGCCAGGCCTCCTCATCAACTACTTTTGTAAGAAACAGACGTGATCCTATCTGTGCTGTTCGTGACAAAAGTATCCCCAACCCTGAAAAGCGTGTTAATTTTTTTTAAGATAAATTTTTTACGAGCATGTTATTGTTCGGTGAGCTAAAATAGGCTCTTCTGTGATCTTCAATACCTTCATCTGTGCTCTTTTACTTAAAAACGTAACACCACAAAGGATACGGAGAATGGTTTCACTTCCTTTATAAATTTCACACTATTTCACTAGACCAATTTAAAACCTCCCTTGCACTGCTCACACACTATTTGGATAATAACTTACCTTTCACTGGAGAGGGAATAAATATGTATTCTGGAGGGTCACCTGTGGGTGCTGGACTGATGGGGAATAATTGTTTTATATTTTGGGGTGTGGGCTGTGGGATATGTGGCTTTATTTGATTATTCTCTCATTCCAGGTAATAATATCAGCCACTCACTGTTTTTTCCATTAAGACTATGACCTTACTCAGCACAGTGTCTATTTAAGATCTGATTACAGAATAAATAGGCTTTTCTACAGTACGTGAAGACATAATGTGGGCCTTTACTAAACTAATAGACAAAGATCTGCAGTTAAACTTTTTTTTTAAGTTTATTTATTTATTTTTAAGAGAAACAGAGACAGTGTGAACAGGGGCAGAGAGAAAGAGAGAGAGAGAGAGAAAGAGAGAATCTCAAGCAGGCTCTGCACTGTCAGCACTGAGCCTGATGTGGGGCTCGAACTCATGAAACCATGAGATCATGACCTGAGCTGAAACCAAGAGTTGGATGCTTAATCAGCTGAGCCACCCAAGTGCCCCCTTGCAGTTAACTTTTAAGGGAAACCAAGCTCCTAGAAATAAAACATGCAAACAAAACATGCCAAAGATAGGGGAGTTAAAATCTTGCGTATAAATGATAGTAATTTTCCAGGACAAGCACTTCTTCTGGATTTTGCGTAGGTATCCTTTAGCCGTTGACAGTCTTCATTTGTTGATTCTTTGCATCCTTTTTCTTGCTTATTATCTATGCATTAAAATGTTCCAGGAACATCTTGCCATTTATCTTGAGTGATTATAACTCAACTCACTGCTTGAAGGATTTTTTAACTCCTTTATTAGTATATGAGATTCGGTCCAAATGGTAACAGTTATAAACAATATTTAAATTGTAGAAGTTTTTTACAAGGTATTGAGAACTTGAAATAGCAATAACAATTATTCTTTTCAGGTCTCATCCAACTACACTGAAAAGATAGAGAGATCTAATGTCTAGCCACTCATTTTTATTCATATCCTAAGAAACTAGGCAGTTCACAAGAATTTTTTTCTTATAAAAACTATTGAATGTGTTTTAAGCTTATTGTATTAATCACTTTATACTTTAACTGCAATGATTACAATTGATTAATAGATCCGTTTTCCAATTATCATCAATGAAGCACAGAGAGGGAAAGAAATCACATAAATAAATCTACTGATTTTCACAAAACTAATTTTAAGGAAATAAATACCTTTTCTAATGCCTTCTGTTGGCTACTGTAGTAAAATTGTGAGATTTAAGGTTAAAACCTTTTTCCATTTGCCCTATTTCTTCCTGCTGGAGGGAACACCGTACTGTATGATAAGCAACTGTGATAATATGGTTTGTACCGTTCACATAAATCATATCATTTATTGCATTGTTACATGGACCAGGACCTCCCATCCCTCGCTCTTCTCTGCCTCTCTGCCACACACACCACACACACACATGCCTATAAAACATATGTGTCAGACATGTGATTCATTTTCTAATAGGGTAACTGTTATCATTAATCTTCACTCTGATCGACAAGTTGGATAATTTTCAGAGTGCTACATAGGACTCATTCAGTTTTTCCTTGTATGAACTTTGCATTAAACCATCACATAACAACATATCGTAGACGAAATGAGTCTGAACACACACATGCAGAACACCAGTTTGTCTCTGATATGTAGCCCATTTTGTGTTTAACAGTCAGACTCCCTCACATGATTTAATCTGTTCCACTTCTAGTCAATATCCATGAGGAAGAGGGGGATGGAAGATGAGAGATGCTGTTATTTAATAGGAACACCCCCCCACACACACACACACACACACTGCATTTCACAACTCTCTCCCTTAACTTGGAAACCTAGTTTGTATGATGATATTGTTTGCCAGCCATGTGACACAGAGAGATCACATTGGATACGGATGATCGGACCTCCATAAAACATACATACAAACACAGATGTGCCTGGTTTGGCCATTCGGTCAGAATAAACATTTCCAGACTGTCTTCACCTTTGGCCCCTACTTAGGTGTGAGAAATGTAAGGAATTTTTTGGCTTGTATTTGAGGTCTGCCTTGACTGAGGTTAATAAGATAACACCTGCATGTACACACACACTTACTTGTCCTAACACCATCCAAGTTGTGGAAGGGTGAGAAGGAGGTAAAGTATGCCCTGGGCAGATGTGTCACCCCCCGAACCAAAATATGCAAACAAAATGTCTAAGGCTGGTTTTGTATTATCCAAAAGTTCAGGGGAACTTGGATAAGTATGCCTCTCCCCCCACGTGAAGAAACAAAGAAAAACATTATTTTCCGGTTTTAACAAAGGTAATTTATTTGGGTCAGAGAAATAAAGAATTTATGCTCAAGTTAAACAGGGCACAAAATGGATTTCCTTTGACTGTAAGCCATGATCGTAGGGTTTTGCTTGATTATTGGGTGTTTAGTAATTCAGTTAGATGCTCAGAAACATGGCGGTCAGCTCTTTAATGGTCTTGTGTTTTAAGGAACACTGATGAGCCCTATGACCTTCTAGACTCAGTCCTTTTGAGACTTATAAAACCAGACACAAATGACTAAAATGTCTCAAATCTTATTATTCTGTGTCTACACTCAATTCATTTATCTTTGTCAAAGTTTGATTCTAAAATAAGCTCACAGTGAGTAAGTATATACCCTATAATTTCTGTACCTTCCTATGACCTATAAATATTTCAAAGTAAGTTTTTTTACAAGTCAGAACACAAATGATCTCTCAGTGTTCTTCATTATTCAGCTATCTCTCGCTGTTCCTCAGACTTGTGTCAACTGTCTCACAAGGTAAATTGTTGGTCACAAGCAGAATCACACAGAGAATGATGATTAGATCAATTCATCACCAAACCCAGAGAAAAATACAGAGTCTTCAGAGCATGCGTCTTACCTTAATGACCTAAATCACATCATTTTCATACATATTTAAGACTAATACCTTGGTATGAGATTATTTTTCTAGTGGAACTTCAGTTGGCTTAGGGCACCCCACTCTACCTACAGAGTTATAGGTAACCTATAGTGGTCTTCCTAAAGTCTTCAGGATGGGTAATCATATGTATTTAGTCCAATTATGCCAGTACGTGCTAACTCTGCAGTGGTCATGATAGACCCAGTTACACCAGATTATGACCAAATGTAATGGACCAGAAAATGTCATAATGCAACTAGTCTCCGGGCTGAAGGCTTGGGAAAAGATGATACACTGAGCCGTCTAACCAAACTTACAACAATTCAGCCCATGTGTTTTGTTTCATTTGGGGGTTATTTTACTAGCTAACCTTCCAGGAAATACATTTAGAAGCCACTTATAATCCCACATATGGGGGACAAAGTAATTTCAGCCTCAAAATGAGAACGTTCCATTAGGCACTTCACCATAATTTTTTTTTTCTTTTTCAACAAAGGCTTTTCGCCCTGAAAACGATATAAATCAACAGATTAAAGAGATGTTCTCTTACCGAAAGGAGAAAATCTGATCTAAGGGAGTCAGTTCAATAAAGCTCTCTCTTCTCTGGAATTCTGTTGGTAAGGATTGATACGGAAAAAATACAAATAATCCAAAGGGCACTGCCTCATTCTTAACAGAACCCGTCTTCTACTTCGGCGATGTCGAGTACTCCGTGGACGAGAGCGCCGGCTACGTGGAAGTGCGGGTGTGGAGGACGGGCACAGACCTGTCCAAGCCTTCCAGTGTCACCGTGAGGTCTCGGAAAACAGATCCCCCCTCTGCTGATGGTGAGCAGTTTCCTATGGCAGCTCTTTCGATTGCTCTACAGTACTCAACTCACCATGAAGCAAAATACTTGAAAGCTAAAATACTGCATTCCTCCTAAAGCAGTCTGGATGAATGGAACTTTTTCTGAAATTATTATTATATAGGAGATAAGTCTAGGCTCTCTTTATTACTGTGAGAAAATACATTTAAAAGCCACAAATCAGGGGTGCCTGGGTGGCTCAGTCTGTTAAGCATCCGACTTCAGCTCAGGTCATGACCTCACGGTTCGTGGGTTCGAGCCCTGCGTCAGGCTCTGTGCTGATGGCTCAGAACCTGGATCCTGCTTCAGATTCTGTGTCTCTGTCTCTCTCTGCCTCTCCCTTGCTCACACTCTGTCTCTCTCTCTCTCTCTCTCTCTCAAAAAATAAACATTTCAAAAAATATTTTAAAGCCACAAATCAGAGGCTTCGTTACAAACACAGAACTCAAAGACTCTAAATTCTAATGCCTTCTTTGCATGAATTGGTTCTCTAATTCATTAGATTCTAATTCATTAGATTTACACTTTGCAAATCTAACATCATTGCATATTATGGCACCAGTGTGCACAAGAATGATCTTGCCAGCCACTCTCACAGAAATCTAATGAAGGGTAAGTATCTTGAAGATGTGCATCTCCGACCTGGTTCCCTCCTCCTTTTAACCAGATGTCCCCATAAATACTTCAGATCCGAAAGGCTTTTCCATGCTTCAGTATATAAGCTACCCTACCTGGTCCATGCTTGCTTTTATTCTGGAATGTACACCTCCAAAGAGTTGATCATAAAGTTTAGGGTAAGCATAGGATTAGGAATGTCCTTTGTTTCTTCTTCTAAGTTGCCAACAATACACACTCTGTCTTTCTTGTGTGCATCACGCACGCATCACACACTCATCCCACAAAGCAAGCAGGGACCATATCATTTTAAAAGTCACACTGAAGTTTTAACCTTTTTAATGTAGTGGAAACAGCATAATACTTTGCATGTAGTCAGTGTCCAGGAAATATTTGATTCCCTGAATTCATCATTTTTTAAGAAAAAATTCAAATCGGAGAAAGATGAAAATTAAAGATGAAGCAGAGGAAAAGAAAAATACTGGAAGAACCACAAGGACATTTGGATGGAGATTTCAAAAAAATGAATTAAGGGCATATACACTCACAGTTGCATATTCACAGGTAGAGAGAATATAAAATGAGGGTTAGGAGAACAGAAGGTATGAAAACAAAGAAGCAATAATATGGAAACCTTGTCACCCACTCTCAGCCTTTATGAATTCCCTAAAGATTGACGGACAGTTTTGTTTGTAACTATTTTAGACATAAATTGAGGTGTTGACACTAGGTTTGCACCCCATGGTCTGAAAAATAATAAGCCAAAGACCAGATATGTCTTTGAGAATAAAAGCTGGCTGCTCTCTTTTCCTGGGGTGAGTATGGGTAGAGTGAGAGGGACAAAAGCTTATATCTGAAATGTTGCTTTAACCAACAGACAAACACACACCTAAGTAGGATATTTTCTTGTAGCTTTGGAAAATGAATATAGATATTTAGCTGATGTTAACAAACTTTAAATGTATGTATTTCATAGGTAATTTTACGATAATCATATATATGATTGATGTGCTGATTAACTCAGACCTGAATTTTATTGACTCTATTCGAGAATTCTAAAATAAAAACAGAAGAATTATGTAACCAAAGCTAAAATAGCTCATTAGACATAAAGAAAATAAAGTTCAGAACCTGGTCTTTGTTCTACTATCTCAAAAACCTATGTGATACTAACCTTTTGCATTTCATTAAATGTATGTTTTGCAATGTAATACTGGTCTATATATATTTTTAAAGAATCACAAATAGGTCTACATAATTTGCATCTCATAATCTTGTTTAATTTAGTCAGTCCCTGACTGAATCATTCTTTTGTTACTCGTATAGCTGGAACCGACTATGTGGGAATCAGCCGTAATTTAGATTTTGCACCTGGAGTCAACATGCAGACTGTTCGTGTTACCATCCTGGACGATCTCGGGCAACCAGTGCTGGAAGGAATTGAGAAATTTGAACTGGTGCTTCGTATGCCGATGAACGCTGCCCTTGGCGAGCCCAGCAAAGCCACAGTGTCCATAAATGATTCTGTCTCAGATTGTGAGTGTTTATTAATTGACAATGATGAGTAAAATGATAGGCTAGAGTTTATATACATGTTAAGTAAAATGATGAACTGGGGTTCACATACCTGTAGAAGTCTGCTAGGGCGGCCATAAGAAAGTACTATAGACTCCACAATTTCTTGTCTCACAGTTCTGGAGGCTAGAAATCCAAAATCAAGATGTCGGCAAGGTTGGTTTGTTCCGAGGGCTGTGTGGGAAGGATCTGTTCCATGCCTCTTCTTTGGCTTATAGATACCCATCTTGTCCTTATGTGCCTTTACATTATCTTGTATGTATGTCACTGTGTCTAAATTTCCCCTGCTTATAAAGACACCAATTCTAGTCAATTAGAATCCATTCTCACGACCTAATTTTTACTTGATTACCTCTGTAAAGACCATATCCTCAAAGAAAGTCACATTTTCAGATTGTGTGGGTTATAGGACTTCAACCTACGAATTTGGAGGGGATGCAATTCGACCCATAACAATACCCTATCTGACCATGTCTTCCTTTCTCCTTCTGACCATTTTGTTAAAATTAGGTAGTCTCAGAAGAAAACTTTTAGTCTTCTTTCCAAATTTAAAAAAACGAAGTGAGCTTGTCATCAGTATCTCGATGGAACCACATGGGGTTGCACAGACCCTTGAATGTAATGGTCTTTTCCCACTTCTCAACACAAGACTTCTATCATCTCTAGACACTTGAAATTTCCCTAATAAGGTGCCAAAACTATAGTTCTAAGTCATGCAGCTGCTGGACACATGGTAAGGCTCTCTGACACATCCTCATGAGGGAGTTTTGAATAAGTTTCAACCATGGTGATCGTGGCGTTGCTTGGAAGAATGTAGCCTATTGTTAATGAGGCCTATGTTTAATTCACCCATCATAGGTATCACTTAAAGTATATACATAACATTCAGGATCAAAAACAGTATATATATATATATATATATATATATATATATACACACACACACACACACACACACACACACACATACACATATATAATACTATATTCATTATCAACTTTTCTCACATAGTCTGGGTAAACTCAGCTTGTAATTATATACACAATATTGAGTGTTATTCACAGATAATTCAGAAATTACCCAGAAATTTCAGTAATTCTGAAAAGCTCATGATTAAGCAACATATGTAAATACAGATATCTCAAAGTCTCTGGTTTTGTCTATTTTTTTACCATTTTACTGCATCTCCCTACTCTGTGGAATGGGCAGAGCAGAATTTCACAGATAAGAGAAATCAAAACACTTCATTTATTTAAGTGATTTGCTTAACGCCAAAACATTGTCAAGTGACTGCGTGGAAACTGGAATTCAGTTCTCACTTCTGTTCCATTATTCTTGCCACTAAGCCAGGTTCTCTGAAATGCCGTTTTCCTCAAGGAGATCTCTGTCCACTTTGATCCTGATGTCCATTTGTTTTGGCAGTGCCTAAGATGCAATTCAAAGAACGGGTGTATATTGGCAATGAAAATGATGGGCAGATAGTCGCAATGATCCACAGGAATGGAGACACTCACTACAGGTCTTCAGTGAGATGCTACACACGCCAGGGGTCTGCACAGGTGATGGCGGACTTTGAGGAACGTCCAAACACTGATGGCTCCATCATCACGTTCTTCCCTGGTAAGGTTGGGCCTGACATTTTTCTGTGGAATTTGAGGAAGCCGAGTCTCTGATGAGAAATACGTACCAGGAAAATACATGTCCCTGACTTCCACAAGCTTATGGCGTGGTTTTACGGGCACCGTGTGAATAGGGCAGAGTAGGCTGTCACAGATTGAACGAATGTCTTTTTCATGTCGTATTAATTTATTAATTAGTTTCCAGTGATGTGCTGTATTGTTTACCCAGTGGCATATCAGCTGTATAGATATGCTGTATAGATATCTCCCACTGCTGGGAGATAGGGTTCAAACGATAGAAAGGAGAGGAAACAGATGTCACACGTTTAATGTCAATTCAGAGCCTCAAAATGTTTGATCACTTTGATCCCGTAATTGTACTAGAAACTAGTACTGTGGTCACATTAACTCTGACCGTCCGGTACAAGGCTGCTAAATTTGCTTCCTGATCGTGATGCAAGAAATTCATACATAAAATTGGTATTTGCTCATTATCCTTGTTTTCTAAGATGAGCGACAGAACTTAAAAACAGACATTAAAGAAATTTCCCATACAAGTAGGAGCTCTCGTTGCATATGTTCAAACATTTAATCATTCATTCAGCAAATATTTATCGGAGGCTTATGACATGCCGGATACTGTTCTTCGCCCTGTCAGTACAGTGGGGAAAAAGCAACATCCTTGCCCTTGCGGTGCTTGTATTCTAGTAGCCCATGTGTCCTTTAGGGCCTGGGATGGGATTGGGATGGGATGGGATGTAACTGACGTGCTGTCATTATCACTGTGCCAGGTGAGACTGAAAAACCTTGTGTCCTTGAGCTGATGGACGACAAACTCTATGAGGAGGTAGAGGAGCTCCGCCTGGTTCTTGGCACCCCACACAGCAACTCCCCCTTCGGGGCTGCGGTCGGGGAACAAAATGAAACTCTGATAAGGATCCAAGATGATGCTGATAGTAAGACGTTATTTCTTGTGTTCAGCTGTAATTTGGAAATTGAAATCCCTCTATGTTCATATTTTTGGTGGCTTGGTAAATAACCCCCTCTTGCTTTTTGTTAATGTTCATTTACTTATTTTGAGGGAGACGAAGAAAGTGAGCATGAGCGGGATAGGGGGAGAGAGAGAGGGAGAGAGGGAATCCCAAGCAAGCAGGGTCTACTCTGTCAGCACAGAGCCTGATGTGGGGCTTGATCCCAGGAACCATGAGATCATGACTTGAGCTGAAATCAAGAGTCAGATGGTTAACCGACTGAGCCACTCAGGTACCACCCGCCTCTTTCTGACTAAGGTTTTAAAGCAATTGAGAAATAGGGAAAAAGAGTAAGACAAATGGGGAGCCAAATCAACCATTAAAATTGAAAGTTGATGTTGGAGAATATGGTTTATATATAATGCCAAATTTTGAATGTTCATACCTCCCACCTGGTAGAGATAGCCCTGGACCAGCAGTTTCTCCCTCAGCGAGAAAATTTATTATCAGTTTTCTCAGAGACCCACTCCTGTAAGACTTATGGCACATAGAGGCCACCCAGAGTACATGCTGTCTGGGGCTGGTTAATTCCCAAGGAAGGAGCTGGACTTCACACACTCAGTTTCTCTTAACCCATTCACCAATAATTATGGGTGAGGGGACAGAGAGATGCCAGGAGTGTAATACTAATTAAGTTCTTCCCATATGGAAAGAAACATTAGAAATGAAGAAAAAGTATTCCCCTTACATTTTAATTTATCCACATTTCTCACAATTTTAGAGGCCATCATTAAATTTGGAGAAACCAAATTTAGTGTCAGTGAACCCAAAGAACCAGGAGAGTCGGTGGTTATAAAAATTCCAGTGATTCGCCAAGGAGATACTTCGAAGGTTTCCATCGTGAGAGTCCACACCAAGGATGGATCAGCCACCTCTGGAGAAGACTATCACCCTGTGTCAGAAGGTACGGGCGTTCCCAGGGCCTGCCTCCAGGTGGGTGGTGCTCACACTATTTATTGGCACTGGTGCCCTTGAGAAAACGAAGAGAAATAGCCAACTGAAACAAAAATAGACATACCCCTTTACATTAATCTCTTCCAGAAAAACAAAGGCAGTGGAATTTAGTTCCAGAATTTTCCTTTTGACTTACAGGGTTTATGTGTGAGGACTTAGGGAAGTTGTGAATAGACCAAATGACTTTATGTTCTAAGTCTACTTTTACTTTTAATAGGTGTTACCTTTATTATGATAATCAGATACTAAATAAGTTCGATTCTAGAATATTCTAGTACGATGAAAATATGCATGGTAGCTGAGATAGTTTTTTAGTTTATAGAACACCAACAATCTAAAACTTCAAGCTACCAAATTTTGTGTTAATGAAGGGCAGAAAAAGGCCGGTGAAATACCAACCAAAGAGACCATGAATTTTCCAGGCCTTAGGATTTCGTAATGGATGCTTTTCATCCAGCCCTCTCTTTCTTCAAATTTTTGGACCATTTCACCATTTATTTTTATGAGTAATTAAAACAAATCAGTTCTTCTCTCTCTTTTTATAAGCTATTTGCTGACAGAATAGCTATAAATTGATTTCTTTGTCAAAGGTAAGTTTGTGAATCATGTGGAGTTCTACTTATCCACATTGTTTCTAGTATCCTACCTCTTGCTACCAACAATCTTTAGTTCTTTTTTTTAATGTTTTTATTTATTCTTGATGTGGGGGGGAGGGGGCAGAGAAAGAGACAGAGGATCCAAGGGAGCACTGCAGTGACAGCAGAGAGCCAGATTCGAGGATCCAACCCATGAGCCGTGAGATCATGACCTGAGCCGAAGTCGGACACTTAACTGACTGAGCCACCCGGGCGTCCCCAATCTTTAGTTCTTGATCATACAGCATCAGGCATTCACCTTGATCTCCTAACTTGTGAAAAAAAAAAAAAAGGTTGGAAAATGATGGACAATGATTTCTGAGTCAGTAATAAAGTTGATGAAGACAATAGGAAAAAAAAAAGCATCCTCTACCAAAAAGCTTGTTTTCCTTGCATATATGGTAAATGTTTGACAACTGTAAGGCTTCAAAGTTATCCTCAGAATTTTCTCTTTGCAAAGAATGATATATTTATATTTTAAATATATATTATATTATATTATATTGTATTATATTTGAAATAAATCACATACAACCCAAAAGGAGAAGAAAAAAACTGGTTAGCTACAAAATTATAAAAATCTAAAATAAGTCTTTTTTCTGTAAATAAGCAGATTTTACATAAAGGAAACACCTTCTAAAGATGGAGAATGTGACCTTTAACAGAAAATGTTTTTCAAGGAAACAAAACAAATTTTTTTGCTGAAGCAGAAATAAAACTATACCTCTGTAGTAAACTGACCTATGAAGTCAGAAAAAGGTTAAATATCAGTGAATCAGCTTGTGCCTCTTTTTTTTTTTTTAATTTTTTTTTAACGTTTATTTATTTTTGAGACAGAGAGAGACAGAGCATGAACAGGGGAGGGGCAGAGAGAGAGGGAGACACAGAATCTGAAATAGGCTGCAGGCTCTGAGCGGTCAGCACAGAGCCCGACGCGGGGCTCGAACTCACAGGCCGTGCGATCATGACCTGAGCCGAAGTCAGACGCTTAACCCACCAAGCCACCCAGGCGCCCCAGCTTGTACCTCTTTTATCCCATTGTAAACATGCTGTTTCTAAAGCTTCCGATTAAAATGTCATCTCTTCTAACCCATATTCTAATTTCTCCCCCTGTGGTCAAAATTGAGGCCAGTCCCTAATGAACAAACAGAAATAACAAATATAGAAGAAAAATTGAAACTTTTTTTGTGCTAAAAATGTCAAAAGTGACAGATAAAGACTGAAGTAATTGAGTCATCGAGGAAACTTACCTATCATCTAGCAAGTGTACAGTGAGAAAACAGTCATTTAAATATTTAAAAGAAATACTTAAGTTTTTAACTTCTTAGAAATTGGGTTTCTGTAGCTCTGGATGTTATAAAACTCGACTGCTTATATAAGGGCTAAAACAAGTGATGAAAAGAGTGAAGCAAGTGACGTAGGAGGGAAAATGACACGTTGGAGGCGTTACTGAACCATAAAGTCCATTCCCTGCTGGGAAAAGCCGGCACCATCATAGCCAGCTGACTTTTGCCAAGCAGGAAAGTGCAAAAGAACTTAAAAAAAAATCTGTATTTTTCTATGCAATCCCCAGATATTTTTGGTTTCAAAAACTAATTTTATAATGAAATGTCACAGAGTCAGACCAAACAAATTGATGGGCCAGAGATGATCAGCTCTTTTCATCCTCCGGAACAAGAACCCTAAATTCTCTCAGGGTCTGAGAAACCCAAGACTAATAGACTCAAAGAACACGCTAAGGCTAATGTGGAAGATGGCTATATATAGAAACAGAACTCATTTTAGAGAGATCTGGCTTACTAACTCAATTTTAAAGAAAAAAATCTTTTTCATAATTTATAAAAAAATAGAAGTAGCAGAAGAAACACACATTGGAGACACATTTTCCTCTGCCACACTTTAAAGGATTTGTAATTTAGAGTTCTAATGGTGGAACTTCAGTTACGTCGGAAACAGCATCTGCTATCTTCTCTAATTGGAACGATATACATTAAACTTTTTATTTCTCTTCTGAGCCAGTTTCTCAAAAGGTACAGGAAAACCAACAAAGTCGTTTATCCAAGTCACATGATATGGGTAGCTGCTGACTCTTGAGTTCAGTAAAAGCAATTAATTTTTAACGTTTTAAGAATTTTGAAATGAATAATTTTTTAAAAGGATTCTCATAACTGGGTTTCATTTTCATGACAATGAAACAAATTTGTTTTTAGCGAGGGCAGGATTGAGGGGAAGAATACCATTCGCATCTCTCAAAAAGAATTTTCTGAGTTTCCAAGATTAACGCCAACAACAGAAAAAAGCCTTCTTAAAACATAATTTGATATAATATTAAAAAGCTCAACAATTTTATGTCCACCTTACATTATCCATACATACTTAAGGCAAGTGCTGTTCACAGTTCATAATATTTGTAAAATTAGTCACTTAACTTGGATCCTATTGGCTCAGAAATTCGGGAACCAAGAAGTCAGTTTTTCTGGTTACGCCTCAGTATTAGAACTGGTGATTTTCTGTTCCATTACTCTGTGTTTTTTCAGACTGTGGGCCAACAAACAAATATAGTAGCTTCTGATTAGAATTTTATTTGGATGAAATTGAATAGAATGGAAAACACTGAAGTGCAAGACCTGAAGTAAAAATAAATGATGTTTTCAAACTTGTGATTCCATTTTATTCATACACACACACACACACACACACACACACACACTGGGCCACAGTGTGAAGTGTTTTTCCTCATTGTGAGTCACTGTCAAAAAAGCTTGACAAAAATTTCACATATTCGTGCGTAAAGGACTTCAATCTGTGATTCTGCATTTGTAGAAATTGAGTTTAAGGAGGGAGAAACGCAGCATCTTGTTAGCATTGAAGTAATCTTCGATGGGATCAGAGAAATGAGAGAGGCCTTCACTGTTCACCTAAAACCTGATGAGAACATGATAGCAGAGACTCAGGTAAGAGAATGCGGACACAAATTCAGGGCTTGCACTTTAATCGGGGAAAATGCATATAAGCCTCACATGGTATACAGTAGACTAATGGAATTTTGTGCAAGCCTCGTGTAAGGAGATGTGCATAATCCCCTTTTCACCTCAGAAATAAATGTTGCTCCTATTACTCCTCCTTTGAAAAGTCATGTGTAGAGAAACTCAGAGACTACAGTCACTGAGCCCCACGTCTGCCCATTTAGCCTTTCCATTTCAGTCGGCAGCCATTGAATTGGAGATTCATTTCCAGAAAGAGAGCATCATCTCCACATAAAGAGAAGACCGTAAATTCAGTGCTGCAGCTCATTAAAATGTACATTTTAATCCACGTCACAGTTTGCTGTCCCTCAAAATTCCCACCGCTCATCCTAGCTTTATCAAATTGATGTCCGGAGCCTCAGCGACCAAAATGTTATGGTCCTAATACTGGTTTTCTGTGCTCATTTCACTTAAATTGTGTCACCGACCAATTTTCTTCAAGATACACATAATGTCCACAGAATGTTGACGTTTGAACTTTAATCTCTACAACTGAATAATTTTAGGCACAGACCAATGTTTCTAATAGCTATGCTTAAATTTACTGTTTCTTTGATTATTTGATTTACTATTAGTACAAAACCAAATTGGGCAGATTTCTTCCTTCAGTATTTGTTATCATTTTATAAGCTTTCCTACTTGATGGTATTTCTGCTACAGTGCCTGGCTTGTTTTTTAAGTCATATTGAAAATTCAAGAAGTATGGGCTGAAAACCTTTCCCACGTATATATTTTTTATAACCCTTGATCACATTAAAAATGATTATTGTTATTTTTATGGAGCATTGCATTAAACTCTTTGGGGTGAAAGGAACAGAGATTCATTCAGGTCACTTCAAGGGACAACAGCTTCTTTTACAAATCCACAGGTGAATATAGATTTGGAAACTGTGATATATAAGATATCGGAAGGTTCTTCAGGAGCTAAGGCAAATTTATCGGCAAGGTGTCCTGGCATCATGCTCTGCCTGGGCTTCAGGCTGTGCTTCTGGTCTCTGCTCATTTAGAGCCTCGCTTTTCACTGGCATCCGCGTCAGCATGGCCATGCTATCACATGACCCCTAGGATCTGCCTTATTTCAGCCTGTCGCTCAGCTTTTTTCCCACTAGCAACTAATTGGCCCTTTCATGGGTCTTCCATGTCTCAACCCAAGACAGATTCAGCCGCGATCATCACGATTTGGAGAGGAAAAATAGAACCCAAATACCTCGTGAACCACCAGCCAACCCCGGCTGCCCTGGGCTCATGCACCCTCCCCTGGTGCCAGAAGATATGGCCAAGGTGCCAGAATCACCCAGAACAAACCACATAGGGCCTGTCACTCTGCAGGGGCCCTGCGTGTGACAGTTCTCATCATTGTGAAGCCAGGGACGTGCCAAGCATCATGGGTATCATACCGTACAATAGAAGCTCCTAGAGCCAAATATTTTAATAATCAAAGGTAATTATCTTTTCCCTGTAGGTCACCAAAGCCATTGTGTATATAGAAGAAATGAACAGCATGGCAGACGTCACTTTTCCTTCTGTCCCTCAAATTGTGTCGTTACTGATGTATGATGACACTTCCAGAGCTAAAGATAGTGCTGGACCTGTGTCTGGCTATCCCGTCGTCTGTATCACAGTGAGTAGGCAATTGACAAAATTGAGAAAAATTGCAAAATGACTATTTAAAATAATTATAGATGTTAGCCTGTGTAGGATAGGCTTTGCCGTGAAGAAATGCCAAGTGGAAAATACCACAAGGCACAAGCTTTGAACTTTGGGGACAGGAAAACATAACGTTAGTCAAATAAAGCTCCCATTTTTCTTCCTTATCCAACAAAGGTTTATTAACTGATGTGTACACAGTGTGTTATCTCCTGTTATCTCAGGGTCTGCCATTGATAGAAAAATAAATAAGGGTTGAACTGTGCACTCAGGAAACTTAAAAATTGGATTTTTAAGGAAGAGAAAAATGGATAGGAATCGTCGCTCTACCAGAGGGTAAGATGTGATCATGACCATGAAAGCCAGCTAGAGCCCCAGCTCCATGTGTGAGAAGAGGCTTGGGGCACTTGTGTGGAATTTCAGCAGTTTTTAAGATAAGAGTCAGATAGGGGAAGGCCATTCCAGGAGGAAGTGATTGCAACACGAGCTATAGCTACAGGAATAGTGCTAAAAAAATGGCACATTATGATTACTTTTTACTTGCCCCTCCTTGACTTTAAGTTGTAAGTTCCTTGCGAGCAAAACTGGAATGCACTTATTTTTATATGTTATTTTTATATGACCACAGCCCAAGTGTAATGATCTACATATAATAGGCACACAATAAATGTTTATGGAATTAACTAGGCAGGTAAGAATTTGGTGCCAAGTTATAGAGGTCTTTCCATGTTATACGAAGGACCGTGGACTTCATCGGTTGGGTAGCAGGGGGTTCTCGCGCAGAGGAACGGCGGGAGAAGAGGGCTGTGTTGGAGTGTCCCCACACAGCAGTGTGTCACTTGCCCGGAAAGACCCCCAGCCTGCTGCGAGGTGGTGCTGGGAATGGGAAGGAAGGTACCGGCTTAAACATTGCAAAAGAAGAATCAGCCAAGTTCACTGACCCACCGGAAGTGGGGGACAAGATGAGGAGAGGAGGGAGGGAGGGAGGGAGAACAAGAATGATTCGGGATCTCGGAGATTCACGAGGTGATGCAAAGCATAACAAGTTTACGGGCATCAAGTTAGAGTAGAAACGCCCAGTAAGCTATTTGAAATGGAAGCTCAGAGTCCACATGCGCTGTTAGGGCTAGAATAGAAATGTGCCGGCTGCATGAATAGCAGGTAGAAATGGCAAAAAGCAGCAGGGAAAACACTAGGATAGAGAGCTTGAGAGGCAGAACTTCCGCTGTTCTGTGCCGTGGCCCTAACAGTCACTTGTCTCCCACAGGCTTGCAACCCTAAATACTCAGACTATGACAAAACAGGCTCCATTTGTGCAAGTGAGAACATCAACGACACCTTGACCCGGTACCGATGGCTGACTAGCGCTCCCGCTGGCCCTGATGGCGTGACCAGCCCCATGAGAGAAGTGGACTTTGACACCTTCTTTACGTCATCCAAGATGATCACCTTAGACTCCGTATACTTTCAGCCTGGCTCTAGGGTGCAGTGTGCGGCTCGTGCTGTGAATGCCGATGGCAATGAGGGCCTGGAGCTGATGAGCCCTGTCGTAACCATCAGCAGAGAAGAAGGTACCGCACTGCCATTGTCACATGACAACCACTGAAATACACAAATGTCTGGTTCCTGGCTATTAGTTCTCCCAAATGCCCCCACGCATTCCTTAATATTCTTTAAGTGCTTAATTTTTTTTTAAGTTTATGTATCTGTTTTGAGAGAGAGAGTGAGAGCGGACGAGGGGCAGAAAGAGAGGGAGAAAGAAAACCCCAAGCAGCCTCCGTGTTCTCAGTGCCAAGCCCGACGCAGGGCTGGAACTCACGAACCGCGAGATCGTGCGTGACCTGAGCCGAAATTGAGAGTAGGACACTTAACCAACTGAGCCACCCTGGTGCCTAAATATTCTTCAAGTACTTAAAAAATGACATCATTTTTACAAAAATATTCATCAGAAAATAAGTATTTATTTGTTCCACGTGTTTTGATCACCTGTTATATGCCAGACTTTAGGCTGGCATATGCATACTTTCTGCTGGTGATGAGAAAAAGAGATCAAGATGCTTATTCTCAAGGAATTCACTCAAGCCGGGGACAAAGATTAACTTTAGTCTGGACAAGGCAGATTCGTTCTGCCCTGGGTGGGTCAGGAAAGGTTTCCTCAAAGAAAAACTGCTTACGCTGAATCTTGGAAACAACAGAGAAAGAAAAGCATGAGCAATTACTGATAGAAGGCTGAAAAATCCTGGGATAATCCGGAAACTACAGAGACATGGGGAAGCATGTGAGAGGGAGACTAGGGAGAATCTGGACACGGTGGCTCCTATACGATGACCTGGTTGCTGCACAAGTAGGAGTTTGCTGGGGACCGGGCCCGAGGAGGGATGGTGCAGGTGGAGAGAGATGTACAGGTGCCCACACTGTGTGATTACAGGGGTGGAGGGGTGGGGGGGGGGGGGTCCAGGGCCGAAGCCCAGACATTGGAGGTGAAGAACAGGATGTAGCTGGAGACAACACTGAAAAGACAGGAACTCTACTTTATAAACTAATCTTGCACTCTGGAGGAGAACTTTTAATTAGATTTTTAAAATAACAGTCTGGTGGGGCGCCTGGGTGGCTCAGTCAGTTGACGACTGACTTTGGCTCATAATCTCGTGATCCGTGAGTTCGAGCCCCGCGTCGGGCTCTGTGCTGACAGCTTGGAGCCTGGAGCCTGCTTTGGATTCTGTGTCTCCCTCTCTCTCTGCCCCTCCCCAACTCGCACTCTGTTACTCTCAAAAATAAATAAACATTAAAAAAATTGAAAGTAATAGTTTGTTTATAAGATTTTATTCCTAAAACTGCCTTTGCATATAATGGTTCAGAAGTGTATTTGTTGCATAAAGAAATGTTATAAGTACCACCTCCCACAGTTAATACTCAGGATCGATATTTATTGATATCATATATAGTAAACATGCTCTTCTGTTAGAATTAAAATATATGGATTTTAAATTTTTTTAATGTTTTTATTTATTTTTGAGACAGAGAGAGAGACAGAGCATGAGCAAGTCAGGGGCAGAGAGAGAAGGAGACACAGAATCTAAAGCAGGCTCCAGGCTCTAAGCTGTCAGCACAGAGCCCGATACAGGGCTCAAATTCACCACGAGATCATGACTTGAGCTGAAGTCAGACGCTTAACCGACTGAGCCACCCAGGCACCCCTAAAATATATGGTTTTTAAATTCCTCTAAAAACCAAACTGTTATGTTAGTACCAGAAAGGAAAAAAAAAATTAAACACTGCCTTAAAATGAGTCCCCCTCTTTATAAAATAGTCCAGATGCTGGCAACTGCCTTGATTTTATTGCTATCTTAATAAATATTTGTCTGTTTCCTTTGTTTTGTACAAATAGAAAAGAGAGTATATATTGCCTAATTGTCTTGAAATTACAACCCCGCATCTTTGTTCCATGTTACGAAAAAGAAAACATTACAATTCTTTTAAAGTAAACATTGGAGGAAGATTTTCATGTCAGCATTCTTGAGGATCACTGAGAGCTAGATAGATGTTAGACAGAAAACAATCTTATATCTCATGTGTTTCAGTATGTGTCTGCATATGTCAGTATCAGTATATTTTGTATCAGTATGTATATTATAAATTATAATTCATAATACACATACCATAAGAAGTTACATATATAGAGAAAACTCTACTGTATACATTTTGTTCCCTAATTTTAAGGAGACTTTAGGTTTTTTTGTTTTAAAGATGAGTGCATTTTTAGTTGCTTTGATTATCACTACCGATACTTTATGACTAGTCAGTAAGTATATTATTCTATGGTAAACATCCAATTCATGTAATTAAACTGTAGTTATTTTTTCCTGTCGGCTTTCACATTTTATATTAAAATGACTTTGTCAGTATGATTATAACCTAGAATGAATGCCCAGTGTATTAAACAATTGAACAGTAAACAGAATAATTAAACACTGAACAATAACGATGTTTTCTCAAACTTTATAAAACACCCAACATGTAAAGAAGTAGCCAGTAAACTGTCTGCTATGATTGCTTCTCACACCAGGGTTTTCGGCTTTTTTATCGCTCTTCTTAGCAATGCCTTGGTCCACAGAGAATTTTTAATTTTACTACTTAAAAAGTAAGGGTGCCTAGTTTAAAAACATTCTCTAGGTGTTGTCTGTTTTCTTCTTTTAGCATAAACATGTTCGTTTTTCCCTGAGGTCTTTGTCAGCCCCGAGTACCAGGGACGGTGGGAGCAGAACCGTTCTCCGCTAAACTGCGCTACACGGGCCCCGAGGACCCAGAGTACACAAACCTTATCAAGCTCACCGTCACGATGCCTCACGTAGACGGTAGGTGGCTTGGGTGAGCGAAGCCACGGGAGTGGTTTGGGCTCCTCCGTACCTGGTTCATGTCACTGAGTGGTCGAAATCACCAAGCAGACAATACGTGTTCATTGTGCAACTTGACCGTCGAGTCCTGCTTCTTTCAAGTCTTTCTGCTTTCTCTCGATCCTGTTTTTTTTAAGTGTGACAATTTATGCATTCTTTAAAATGAAATAAATTTAATACATTGTCCAAACACGATGGAGCAAAACTTTGGTTAATGTGCTAGTTTTTATGAAATGGCACAAATATGTCCATCCTTAAAAACTCTTAATCTTAAACTTGGAATTCCGGTAAAGCATCTCGACATCTCATTGAGCCTTCAGTGTGTATTTGCTATTTCATAGCCGGAATTTTATAAATCCAATTTATAAATGGTGTTCATTTTCTCCAGATAAGAAAGTGTGGCCAGAATTTATGAGTCATTAACTTTATCCACACCGGGAACATTTTCCCAAGTACAGAAAATGTTTTCTTTTTTTTTTTTGTTTTTGTTTTTTTGTTTTAACGTTTATTTACTTTTGAGAGACAGAGACAGAGCGTGAGTGGGGGAGGGGCAGAGAGAAAGGGAGACACAGAGTCCGAAGCAGGCTCCAGGCTCTGAGCTGTCAGCATAGAGCCCGACGCGGGGCTCGAACCCACAGACCGTGAGATCATGACCGGAGCTGAAGTTGGACGCTTACCCGACTGAACCACCCAGGCGCCCCCAGAAAACATTTGCAAGTTCTATTCTCGTCAATGACTTTATACCTGAAATAAATTGTTAATATTAATTTCACCACTTGGTGTGTTAGTTATAGTTTAAGTAGCTAGGTGAGAGGAAACAACTGGTCAGTATTGGGAACGATAAGGTAGAATTTTTCTTTCTCAGGAAAAAAAAGACGTAAGTGTGTTTTTCCTGCTTATTACAAACCCAAATTTGTGTTGGTGGGAGATAGGTGGGCAAGAATGTGCACCTCTTTACTTTACAGCATAGTGAGGGACCCACGTACACCCAGCCCATCTCTAGGCTCATGTTGGAGATGTGACTCAAAGGTGCGAAGGGAAGGAGGGACCCAGCAGGGAAAAACCAGCTCTAACAGTCCTAATAGAAAGGCTGGTCCCTCATGCTGCTCCCAGCACTGACTGTGCATTGTGTGCATTGGTCAATAGCCACAGCTCTTCCAGGAGCATGGTAGAAGCTGACCAGTTCTTTCGTGAGGCCAAGGGTCGCTCTAGAAGAATCTGAGAACGAGAGGTGGGTAAGGTTCCAGGAGAACACCTCTCTCATGGTCCTTTGCTGCGTTGTTTACACCGGGCTTCAACAAACTGTGGCCTCTGTGCTAAATCCAGCTTGCTGCCTCTTTTCAAACAACCTTGCAACCTTAGAATGGTTTTACATGTTTAAATGTTTGGAAAAGACCAAAAGAACAATATTTCATGGAGCGTGAAAATTACATGAAATTATAATCCATTGTTCATGATAAAGTCTTCTGTTAATACTTTTACATGTCTCCCGTGGCAGCCTCCCATCTACCATGGCAGCATCGAGCCGTTATGACACAGACCTGATGGCCCACAAATTTTAAAATATTTACTATTTGACCCTTTATGGAAGAAGTTTGCCAGTCCTCGGCCTGTATTTTAATTTTTTTTTTCAACATTTTTATTTATTTTTGGGACAGAGAGAGACAGAGCATGAACGGGGGAGGGGCAGAGAGAGAGGGACACACAGAATCGGAAACAGGCTCCAGGCTCTGAGCCATCAGCCCAGAGCCTGACGCGGGGCTCGAACTCACGGACCGCGAGATCGTGACCTGGCTGAAGTCGGACGCTTAACCGACTGCGCCACCTAGGCACCCCCTCGGCCTGTATTTTATAGGGGTAGTTTTAAACTTGGTCTCAGAACATCCCTAAAAACTATTTAGGATCTCAAAGACTTCCTGTTTTTATGAGTTATGTCTGTAAATATGGCCTAGATTTAAAATTAAAATTAAGGAGTTATTTTCATTCAGTGAAAAATAACAAATCCATTACATATTAGCATGAAAAACATACTTTTAACAAAAATAACTATAATTGGGGCACTTGCGTGGCTCGGTCGGTTGAGTGTCCAACTTTAAGCTCAGGTCATGATCTCGCGGTGCATGAGTTTGGGCCCCGCGTCAGGCTCTGTGCTGACAACTCGGAGCCTGGAGCCCGCTTCAGATCCTGTGTCTCCCTCTCTCTCTGTTCCTCCCCTACTCATGCTCCGTGTCTCTCTCTCTCTCTCTCTCTCTCCCTCAAAAATAAAGATTAAAAGAAATAAAAACAAAAAAACTATCATTTATAAATCAAAAAATTTATTGGTTTTCTTATACTTTTAAAATATATTTAATGTCTGGCTTAATGAAAGACAGCTGAATTCTTTTATCTACTTCTGCATTCAATCTGTGGCAATGTGTGATGACCTGTACCCTCTGAAGAAGTCCACGGTACACTAGTGAGAGAATAATGGTGGGAAAGTCAAATAATGCCTTAGAATCATTATGA
The DNA here is from genome assembly GCF_018350155.1 of Leopardus geoffroyi. NCBI lineage: Eukaryota > Metazoa > Chordata > Mammalia > Carnivora > Felidae > Leopardus > Leopardus geoffroyi. The sequence goes on from NC_059326.1 coordinate 17,355,283, forward strand.
GAATAGTTTTAGTATCACAGATCTCCTGAAAAATTCCAGGGGACATCTGGGACACCACATTGAGAGTAATCACTGCCATACAGTATTTTATAACACTTGTCTTCTGGAGGATGAAGAAATGACAAGTGTTCTAAGCCCTTTGCTGGTGACAATGGCATCATGATTACGTTTCCTCGCAGGCATGCTCCCTGTGATCTCCACTAAAGAGCTTTCCAACTTCGAGCTCACCCTCAGTCCTGACGGCTCAAGAGTTGGAAACCACCAGTGCTCCAATCTTCTGGACTATACTGAAGTGAAGACCCACCATGGTTTCTTGACTGATGCTACAAAAAATCCAGAAATAATTGGAGAGACGCATCCTTACCAGTACAGCTCGTCTATCAGAGGTTCCAGTACCTTACGCTTCTATCGAAACCTGAACCTGGAGGCCTGCTTATGGGAGTTTGTTAGCTACTATGACATGTCAGAACTTCTGACTGACTGTGGAGGCACCATCGGGACGGATGGACAGGTATGGAATTTGAACATCTGAGCTTCGGTCACTGGAAAAGCCAGTTGGTTCTGTCCAAGTATACAGATTTGGACTAAAGCCCACCTCCAGGCTTCCATCTTGGTGGTAGTTCATTAGGCACAAGAGGCACTGGCATGACTGGTGTGAAAATTCACGTCTGCTTCTGGAATCATTATCATTGTCTTTGTATCAAAAGGTCACTGTATAATTATTGCCATAAAGTCCACATCTCTTCTGATATTATTAAATTCCAAGTACTAATTTCTTTTCAAAGTATACATTATCATTTATTGTGTATACATACAGATGTCTGTAATGTATCATAAACCATCTAAGATGAGGATTTTCAATCCTCTGGTGAGTTCAGTTTTTCTTCTTCCTTATTTTCTTCCTGCACCTTCTATCTTTCTGTCCTTTATCCCATCTTCTCCTGCCTAGTTTTCAAATCCCCTTTGCCTCCCAGTCTGCTTCATTTCTCCATCACTAACATAGTCAAAAGCATTTGTACTACAGTCTTATTGTTATTCCTCCTCTGTGTTTACTGACTCCTCTTCATACTACGTAGACATTTGCACATAAAATACACAACACACACACACACACACACACACAAAATCCCTACCCTCATCATCATGAACAAAGTCGTTGTCAAAATGATAAAGAAGCAAGATCTCCGTTGGCAGTTATGATAGAGAATCTAAAATATGTTGAGTGTAGTTTAGAAGTGTAATGAGTGTTTGAACTAAAAGCCATGTTCTGCCCTACCTGGACTAAACAAAGAGTTTATATAAGCAGGCTTACACATTAAAGTGTTCAATGGTACCCCGTATGTATCACGTCTTCAAGACTTTGCCAGGGTGAGGCCGGATTTTGACCGATCTATATCCCTGTGGTGTTAAAGTATAAAACATGTAGTAGCATTAGAAATGTGAATGACAACAGAGTATCAGTTTAACCTGAGGCGAAGCTGTGAAACCTGACATAGTCAGCTAGTGTTGATGTGGAATGGGCAGTCATTGATTACATCTGGGGACTACTGGACTCCCAGGTAATGAGACGTTATCTCCATCTCCTCTGAAAGCAGCAAAATATTCAGAAACTTGCAAGGATTAGTAAAAATTCACGAAACACCAACAGGAAGACAGTACGGAATGCTGGAAAGAGCATGGATATTAGAAACTAGCACATGTAGGGGCGCCTGGGTGGCGCAGTCAGTTAAGCGTCCGACTTCAGCCAGGTCACGATCTCGCGGTCCGTGAGTTCGAGCCCCGCGTCAGGCTCTGGGCTGATGGCTCAGAGCCTGGAGCCTGTTTCCGATTCTATGTCTCCCTCTCTCTCTGCCCCTCCCCCGTTCATGCTCTGTCTCTCTCTGTCCCAAAAATAAATAAACGTTGAAAAAAAAAAATTTAGAAACTAGCACATGTAGACCTAAATTTGGCTCTGAGGTTTTCTAGCTTTGTGTCCCTGGGTGAGTTACTTAAGCCCTCGGAAGTGTTACCTCTTCAGGTCCCTCTTCCCCAGTGTATCTTTGCCACCAGAAAGAAACATGAAAGAAAAAAGTCTTCCCCCAGAATAAAAATCAAGGCTCATATTAACAAATCTACGTCAGCCTTTTCCTTTATAGGTCAAATATCCCTGGTTCCTTCAGCTGGGACTCACAGAACTTGTTTCCAATCCATTATTCAATCATTCCGGTTTTCTTTCTCATTGCTCTTCTCTCAGGATCTTGCATAAGTCACAGGATCTATCAGCATAGACAAAATTAGATATATAATAGGATTACATTTTAGTTCCAGTTCTTTGTTATCATTCACTCAGTACCATGGAGCTTTTCTATGGGTCTCACCTAGGCTATAGTTTATTTTCACCCTCAAGAATGTTTTCCATCTTTTCTGCAAAGTGGCAGCATTTTTTGATCCTTTATATCTGCAACCCAGACAGCCTTCTCTAGTGAAAACCTTGCACTTGCCCGCTGAAGTCCTATCCTATTACATCTGCCCACTTCTTCAGTGTCTCAAGGGCATTATTTTTTTTTAATATTTATTTATTTTAGAGAGAGAGCACAAGCAGGGGAGGGGCAGAGAGAGGGAGACACAGAATCCAAAGTAGGCTCCAGACTCTGGCTGTCAGCACAAAACCCAACGCAGAACTGTGAGATCATGACCTGAAGTCATACGCTTCGCCCCAAGGCCATTTTGAATGCAAATTCTGTCCCTCTAATGTGTTCATGTCTCTAGCCAAATCTTACCATAAAATGCTTAGCTAAATTGACTATACTTTGCTGTGTGTGTGTGTGTGTGTGTGTGTGTGTGTTTAAATCACAGTTCCTCTATTTAATTTTTTAACTTCAGTGCTTTTTCCTTCCTATCACCACTGCCAGGCAGAAAAGTCACTGCCCTGCTTCTGTAGTTCAGCTGTCAGCGGTTCTGCTCCGTTAGGTGAAAGCTAGCAACCGGAGGCTGATGTTAAGATTAACCTGCCTCCAAGACTTCTGGTACCTAACACTAGGAATAGAAGAATTATCTCATCCAATCCTTAACTGGTTTGCATTACCTTCCTAAGATGCCCAGATGCGTATAGGAGTTTCTTCTTAGAAGCTTTGTTTTTGTTTTTGGTTTTTTTTGCTTTAGAATTGTTGAAAATAAATCTAATAGTATCACCATCACAATCAACATAAATAGAGATGACCAGATTCAGTATAAATCATTGAAATTTTAGGATCCTGTTATAAAATTTTAAAAGCCTCAATATAAACTAAACATTAATACAATCTAATAAGACATGTTGATCACTCTCTTAGAGTGGAGCTCAGAGATGTTCATCTCCATTTCCCCTACTTTCTTCCTTAGGCTTAAACTTTTACTTCTCCCCACCTCCCCCCAACACACACATTACTTAAATATAGGTGAGGAAGAGGAAAATATAAAGTAGAAGAAACATAGTAGCTCTTTGAGATATTTCCCTAATTTTCCCCATTACTTTTGAGTTCTGGAGAAAAAGAGAAAATACCTAATGATTGTACTAACGATAACAATAATGATAATAATAGCAATAGCTAACAATTATTTAATGTCTACTCTGTGCCCACCATTCTTCTAAATAATATTTCCACAAATTCTGTCCTCACATTATGAAACAAATATGAATTTTTCCCCCTTATTAGAGATAAGAAGGCTGAAGCAAAGAGAATTCAAATAATGGCCCAAATTCAATTCACTTGTAAACCTGTGCTCTTAACCACATCATGATTCTTATCTGGACATTTAATGGAGTGAATTAAATGCCATTTGATTGGGTGAATGACAGGAATGGATGTGGTCCCAGATATAATTGCAAAAAAGGCAAATGTACTTCTCTGTGCTTGGGACCAAAATGCTCCCCAACCGTGGTCATGAGAATGCATGCCAGTTATGTCTATGCCCCCTGCTGATAAAGTTATACAAATCCAAAACTTAGCTCACAACTGTGAGATCATGACCTGAGCCAAAATCAAGAGTTGGATGCTTAACTGCCTAAGCCACCTAGGCACCCCTCTAAAATTATATTTAATGAGATATTTTACTTTTTTTTGCTGCTGTCTTTGAAGTCTGGTGTGTATTTTGCATGCACAACACATCTCAATTCTGACTAGACTCATTTTGAATGGTCAGTAGCCACACATGGCTAGTGGTTACCGTATTGGGAAGCACTGATTAAACTATTTACCCAAGGTCTTTTTTTTCATTTTTAAAGTTTATTCATTTATTTTTGAGAGAGATAGAGACAGTGTGAGTGGAGGAGGGGCAGAGAGAGAGAGAGAGAGAGAGAGAGAGAGAGAGAGAATCCCAAGCAGGGTCCACACCATCAGCACAGAGCCCAATGCGGGGCTCAAACTCACAAAACCATGAGATCATGACCTGAGCCAAAACCGAGAGTCTGACACTTGACTGACTGAGCCACCCGGGCTCCCCTACCCAAGGTCTTTTAATTAAACCACACAGGTTGAAAACAATGATCATTTAAAAATATTTTACAATCTTATATCTACCCACCTTTATGTGGGATATGTGGTTTGTGCTTATTTCAAAGATTAAAAATTGAACTAGAATTGTTAGAATGTTATCTGACTACCACTAGTATGGATTTCCCACGGATTGAAATTTCTTTCTATTGCTCCTTTTGTTACCAGAAATATGTCTACATCATCAGGATGGTGGTGTTTGTGAATGTGTAAAGAAGGCTCATCGATCTCAATAGCTTAAAGTCTCAATAAAGCATGTACTTAGCTACCCAGGGGAGATCATTGTTTTAACAAGTTAGAATCTTTAGCCAAGGGATTAGTAGTATTAGCAGTCTACACATCCAGGAACACTTGGAAGAAAGAGGCCTAGGCTTGTGTCCACATACAAGACTTTCTGAAGTCTTATGAGATCAGAGATGCATAAGGGAGACCCTGGAATGAGGTAGGGTCAATACTGGTCCACAGATTCCTTAGTATTTAGGATAACTTTATGGGATATTTACAATGATAGAATTAGAAATTAACTAAATGACCAATAATAGAATAGTTATGATTACCCACAAGGTAAAAATATTATATAGCCATCAAAAGTCATGTATCTGAAGAATTTTCCTTGTCATGAGAAAATGCTAACAACATTAAGTTAAAAAGCAATATACAAGGTAGTATAAATGATATTACATTGCTGTTATTAAAAATGTGTGTGTATATTGGAGAGAACTAGAAAATTTGGCTATGCACAATGATAACAGACTAATGAACAAGATTTTTCTTTTTAGATGCCTTTAGTTTCCCAGCTTTCCACAGAACTAACATTACTCTCACTTAAAAAAAAAAAAACAAAGAAACCATGAGGTGCCTGGGTGGCTCACATGGTTAAGCATCCAACTCTTGGTTTTGATTCAGGTCATGATCTCATGGTCATTGAGATCGAGCCCCGTGTTGGGCTCTGTACTGACAGCGTGAGCCTGCTTGGAATTCTCTCTCTCCCTCTGCCTCTCCCCACTGCCCCCCTGCCATGTACACACACATACTCTCTATCTTAAATAAATAAATAAATAAATAAATAAATAAATAAATTTTTATTGACTACATATTAAAATGTAATATATTTGATATACTGGACTAAGTAAACTATTCTTAAAGTTAGTTTAGCATGTTTCTCTTTACTTTTTTTCTTAATGTTTATTTTTGAGAGAGAGAGAGACAGAGTGTGAGCAGGGGAGGGGCAGAGAGAGTGGGAGACACGGAATCCAAAGCAGGCTCCAGGCTCTGAGCTGTCAGTTCAGAGCCCTATGTGGGGCTTGAATTCACGAACCGTGAGATCATGACCTGGGCCAAAGTCGGATGCTTAACCCACTGGGCCACCCAGGTGCCCCTCCCTTTACTTTTTGAAGTATGGCTACTAGAAAATTTTAAATTACATGTGTGGCTCACATTATATTTTTATTGAATAGTGCTGGTCTGGATACTTGAATGTTCGTGCTGATTGTGCTGAATAATCTTGGGCAAGCCAATTGACTTCTTCATGGCTTAATTTCAACACATGTAGAATATAGTCTTGCTTGAGTAAAAGGTGCAAAAGAACAAAGTAAACCTAGGTAGGTTTTGTTAATACAATATATACTGCCAACTTCTTTTTTTTTTTTTACGTTTATTTATTTTTGAGACAGAGAGAGACAGAGCATGAACGGGGGAGGGTCAGAGAGAGAGGGAGACACAGAATCGGAAGCAGGCTCCAGGCTCTGAGCTGTCAGCACAGAGCCCGACACGGGGCTCGAACTCCCGGACCGCGAGATCATGACCTGAGCCGAAGTCGGTCGCCCAACCGACTGAGCCACCCAGGTGCCCCTATACTGCCAACTTCTATAAGAAGCAGTGCGTATATATACTGCCTACTTCAATAAGGCAATATGTAAGTTGGATGGCTTAAGCTGTATGCCCCAATAAGTGAAGATTTTTTTTTTTATTTAAGTTTGTTTATTTAATTTTTTGTTTGAGAGAGTGTGTGCGTGCAGGGGAGAGGCAGAGAGAAAAAGAGAGAGAATCCCAAGCATGCTCTGTGCCATCAGTGCAGAGCCCAATATGGGTCTCGAACCCACCACAAACCATGAGATCATGACTTGAGCTGAAATCAAGAGTCAGGTGTTTAACCGACTGAGTCACCCAGGCACCCCCCAGATAAGTGAACAATTAAATCTACTGTGATTTCCCTCAACTCTAGTTCCCACCTTAGACAACATTCGGAGTATAATTTTTCTTTTAGAGTATTCATCTTCTTTCCTGTTACTTCCCTCTCCTACCCATCTGACATGGCCCAGCAGAAATTCCTTTGTCCCTTCAGCTGACAATACCTCCCCAAATATATACTTGCTGCCCATTATTAGCCACTTAGTAGTGGTAGTGGAAATTGATATCTGTGTTACCTTTTCCAGAGAATTTGCATTTTATATTTTCCCTTCAAATATGGAAGTTAAAGTATCATTTCATTTTGTTGAAAAAACTCAAAACATCCGGAAGGACCCATAAACTCCTATGTCATGTCACAGTTGCTTGAAGACCATGTACCAGATATATTTCTTCTAATATAAATAAACACCTTAAAAAGCCCTGTCATACAGGCAGAAAGAAAATTAAGTACTCATTAAGATGACGTCCAGAAGTTAAATTGACCCCATTGCCTTCTTCAGTTTTTCTGGAATGAACAGGAGGTGACGTGGGTGATTGACATTGTTCCATTGGCTCCACTTACCCCAGACAGCTGTTCTAAGCGGACACAGAAGACCTGGCCGTGATGAGCAAGAAAAGGCAGTCAGATGCTGATTCCATGTCCAGAAATGGCCAAACTCTTAAGTTACCACAAGAACCAATGAAAGAAAATAAAATTAGAGAGCTTTGTGCCAAGTAACTTATTCGTAGGAATGAATGCTAGTAGTTCTCTCCAGGATAGTAACATTTGATACATAACATTGGCAAAAATGATTAGCACCTAGAAAGTTTAATTGGAAACTCATGCCTAAAGCCTAATTTTTAAAAGTTTATTAAAATCACAGGATGAAATATTAATCTTAATTTCCAGGGGAATATACATTGACTTAATCACTCTCCTTTACACCGAGTATTAAAATTGCACTACAAGATCCAGTTCTCATTAACTGCAATGATACCGACACTTCACAAAAATAATCTCAAAGGACTTTGGTTGCAAGGCCCCCCTTCTGCAGGCCGGGCTAGCAGATGATGGGGAATGCTAGCCACTACACAGCTAGGAATCAAATCATTTGCTTGGATGATGGTTTCCTTTTTACATGTTTTTGCTGGCAATTCACATCATCATTTTTGTGATTTAAGGAGTTTATTTTTTAGTCTATGATAAAGTGATAAATTACTGCTCTCATAATTCATATTATTCACCAACACATGTCTATGATCCCTGTTGCCATTCATTGTGGAAGGAGAATTAGAGTGGTACCAGAAAGCCCAGCTGGAACTTCTCAAGAGTATGATCTGACTTAAGTCTGTTTCCTCTTGTGTAGAAGAGGATATTTGCCCAGCTATTCTGCAAAGCTGTTTTGAGACTGAAGTATGATAACGTTGGTTAGGTGATCTTAGGACCACCCTCAGCTTTGTTTGGAATGTGATGAGGTGTGATAGAGTAGAAAAGCGCAGGTCAAAGGCTGGGCTCCAGTAATGGCAGGGGCCACTGAGGAGGCTTAAAGAATTCTGTGAGAAATTCATTTCTTTGAGCCTTAACTTTCCTCTCTCTCTTTTTCTATGCATCATCTATCGATCCATCCATCCAATGACTCATCCATCCATCCATCCAAGCATCTATCCATCCAACCATCCACACATACATATAAATATAATTATGAGGGAGATTAAAAGTATTAAATGGCTTTTATTGTGAACCTAGGGGCTCAATAAATAAATACTAGTTTATCCTATATTAGTCCTAGCCCACCTGCAAAATACCTGAAGAAGGAAAGTGTAAAATTCCAAGCAGTTCACTTCATTTCAACCAATTATTTTTGAGACATATTAAGTGTTACATGTCATTACTAAACATATTTGCTTCTAGGTCTTTCCTGCTTTATTTTATCTTCCTTTATGTAGTAATTTAATAGTATCTTACAGCAGTATTATTCATAATAACTCAAAACAGGAAGTAACCTAGATGACCGTCAACTGATGAACAGCTAAATATGTGTGGCTTATGCGTAAAATGGTAGGCTATTCAGAAATAAAAGTATTGACATGTGCAGCAACATGGATGCACCTTGGAAACATAAGTGAAAGAAACCTGTCACAAAAGATCGCATGTTGTTATGATTCCATTTATATGAAAAGTCCAGGATTGACAAATACATAGAGACAGAAAATAGGGCTAGTGCTGCCAGAGATTTGGAGGAGGAGGGGATAAAAGAATGACTTCTAATGGGTTTGGGATTCCCTTTGGAGGTGATGAAAATGTCCTAAAATTGTGTTGAAAATTCCACCTCTCCCTGAATATATTAAATACTGTGGGTTTGTCCACTTTAATAGGTGAATTACATGGTGTGTGTACTGTATCTTAATAAAGCTGTTACAAAACAGAAAAGACTGTGCAGGCATAATATGCTCAAAACAATGGAATTCACCTTCAAGATTTCTGCCGCATATCCTTTGTTGCAAAGGAAGGTACTGTAGTAACAACTATTTAATTGCTCCATAATTAAGTGAGGGGACAGTAGTGTAAATGTTGTCACTTCCTTTCCTCAGTGGCTACTAAAAATCTTTAGCTGAGTGGAGACAACAGCTTGTACAAAATTAGGCTCCTCTAATTAACCCCGAATCATGATGATAGGTACAATTTTATTGTTTCAGGTCCTAAATCTAGTACAGTCCTATGTGACCCTTCGAGTGCCTCTGTATGTTTCCTACGTGTTCCATTCTCCTGTTGGGGTAGGAGGCTGGCAACATTTTGACTTGAAGTCAGAGCTCCGTCTGACTTTTGTGTATGACACTGCCATCTTGTGGAATGATGGAATCGGCAGCCCACCAGAAGCGGAACTCCAAGGTGGGTTAATAATTTGGAAAACTTGTTTTCTTACCCATCTGAATTACTTAAGAGGAATTTTTACTCTAGCTTAAACTAATGGAAGTGACCTTCAATATACTTTATATTAAATATTTTAAGATTATTTCGTCATGGAAAAACTAAATCATATCAATCCTCCAAATTTTGCATAATATGTGCCTGCTAAATATAACATATATATTTCATGGATATTTAATCCTTACAGTTCATTTTACAGTCAACATGTTTCCTAGATTCTAGAAAATGCATAGAGGAAGTTCCAGTTGAACATAAGAAATGGCACCTCTTGGCTCAGAGAGTGCCTGGGTGGCTCAGTTGTTTACGTGTCTGACTCTTGATCTCAACTCAGGTCTTGATCTCAGGGTTGTAAGTTCAAGCCCTTGTTGGGCTCCATGTGGGGCATGGAGAAGAGAGAAAGAAAGAAAGAAAGAAAGAAAGAAAGAAAGAAAGAAAGAAAAGAAAGAAAGATGGAGGGAGGGAGGGAGGAAGAGAGGGGAAGGAAGGAAGGAAGGAAGGAAGGAAGGAAGGAAGGAAGGAAGGGAGGAAGGGAGGAAGGAGAGATATCTTGGATCCTCGTTCTGGCTCCACAACTAACTAGCTGTGTGATCTTGAACATACTCCTTAAACTTTGTGGCACTCAGTTTCTTCTGAAAGATAAGCTAGACTTCCAGTAGTCTTTTTATTTTAAAATTCTATTATTCTATGATATTTTAGCTGAATGTTTTGGAACAGTGTAGTGAGTACAACTACCTCCTGAGCCCATAAGCATCTGCAAATCTTTGTTTCAGTCTCCACGTCAGAAGTATAATTCAAAGTCCGCAAGCATAAAGCTAATTATCTATTAGTAGGATGAGTACTGTTTCTTTTCAGGCCCATGCTGCTATTCTGGTTCCATGCTTATCTGAGCATCATGCCTGCATTACTTACTATGAGCCAGGAGGAAAATACTATTTGACAGTGCATCAAAATTTGCTATCTTAAGCACAGTAAAATCGCCTTAAAGCTATGTGATAGGTAATATGTGCACCCTGAGTGGTCATTCCAGATTATTTTACATTTTCATGTTTTAATTCTGTATTTTGCCTTAGAAAATGTATATTTAAGTACATTTTAATGTGGATCCATGCAAGGGTTCTCAAGGATTACATGAGGATCTCATGTTTCCTTCTTTCCTTTTAGAAAAAAAAAATTTTAATGTTTTTATTTTATCTTTGAGAGAGAGAGAGAGAGACAGTGTGAGCCAGGGAGGGGCAGAGAGAGGAGACACAGAATCTGAAGTAGGCTCCGGGTTTCTGAGCTGTCGGCACAGAGCCTGATGCAGGCCTCGAACTCAAGGACCATGAGATCATGACCTAAGCCGAAGTCTCAGTACCTGGAACAAACGACCTCAACCGACTGAGCCACCCAGGAGTTTCCTTCTTCTGTCTGGAACCAACTTTGGTCACACTGCTAACAGTCTTGGAAAAGCTCCGGAGTTTTTATTAAGCCCGTAAAATTCGGAATCATTCTGGAGAACACAAACCCACTTCTGTGTCCAAATCTTCAACATTTCACAATTTTACTGTGTCCCTCAATTTACAGCTTCATTTATGTAGACTAATGCTTTTAGGGGGGGAAAAATCTTGGTCTATCATAGTCAATCTGTATATTTCATAGTGACCTCTCTCACGTTCCCTGATTCTATTTTGCCTCCCTTCTAGACATCTTTTCTTGTCAGAAAACAAAACAAAACAAAACAAAATACTTTTGTGTCTCTTATCGCTCAGAATTCTTCCGATAGCACCCCTTGGCTAGAATGTTTAAAGATGAGACCGTTCTGACTTCAAATTTGGAAGAAATCCTGCCCATCAGAAGTCCCAGGTCACCCATATTTCCATTCTTGCGCACTCTCCCCATGTAGGTTCTCTCTATCCCACCAGCATGCGCATCGGCGAAGAGGGGCGCTTGGTCGTGAACTTCAAGACGGAGGCTCAGTTCCACGGCTTGTTTGTACTCTCCCACCCGGGTAAGCCCTGTAATCCACTAACAGCCATGCCCTAGACAGCAGGATACAGATTTCCCACACCCACAAGTGCCGTGTTTCAGCATGCTTCCGCGGGAGGTCTGAAACCCTCCTTTCAAATGAATTATCACTGTGACTTACCTGCAGGGTGCCTGAGAATTGCTCCGCTCCCTCTCATCAGCTGCATAGTCATCATTATGTACGTAGATTTTTGGAGAAAACGCAAAAGGGTTAAAGTAAATTTAAAAGAAAATTCTGAGTTCATTTTTGGTGGAGTCTGCCTTGGATAAAGAGCCTAGCAACAACAACCCCCTTCTCTGGTTCAATTCTGTTGTATGAGAAGTGGAATTTTAGGTCGTTTGTTCGGCGAGCCTTCTCCGTTCACAATTATTTTCTAGACACTGTAAGAAACCTTTGTAACAGAGGCAGAAGTGGCACTTCAGGGTGATACTTACATTTCAGACATGGTAACTAATTATCTTTAATAAGGATTGGCTATGTCATTTTACTAACTGTGACAGCAGATTGTGGTTTGAATATCAACGAGGAGGCAGTCACTGAAGTCTTATGTCCAGGCCTTTTTTTTTTTTTTTTTTTATAAAGGACATTTCATTAGACATCTTTTTTTATTTGATTCTCCATATCACTAAATTGGTTTTGCGTATTGTCCCTTTGACAACTGTTGTCAGATTGGAAGGGGAAAATAGTTCACTTACTGTCTTCTCCTTCCTTCCTTTTTCTGGGTTTGAGCTCTAAACAAAGGAGAGAATAGGGCTGAAATTCAGAAGAGAAAGAGGGTTCATTGTAGTTTTATGAGACTGAGCCGCAAGAAAAACAGACCCAAAAAGGCTCATTTTGCTTTATTATAATGGACAGTTCTGGAAAATAAAATTTCTTGGTCTTTACAGGTCCCTTCCACATGTCTACCTTTCTAATAAACTGAATCTTTGTTTAGACACAATTACAGACAATCTAAGTAAAATTAGATTCCACTTATAAATTGGGTTTTCCCGGCTGTGTGGATGCTAATAGACGAAAACTCAGCTCATAGCCCCGGTGCACAATAAATGCATTCACATCAGCTTTTATTGCCCTGCTGCCTCTCCCTGGAAAGTAGCCCTGAACTGTTGGAGCACAGTTATCTGCACAAGTATCTCTTGATAGAATTATAAAGTGGAAAAAGGCACTGAATTAGGAATCAGAGGGCACACATCCCAGCTGTGTGATCTTGGGAGAGTCACCATAATCAGTCTCAGCCCGGTTTCTCGGGGACAAAATGAGGACAATTATACCAACACTGTGACTTTGAAGGCTGGGTGTTAAAAGCAAGCAATGTACGATAAGTTACTTTGAAAGCTCTAATGTGTTATGTACTCTTTTAACTACTATACCATTATTATAATGGCACTTTTCTAGCATCCTTCACGAGCTCAATGATCATGTCGGCTGACCATCCAGGCCTGACCTTTTCCCTGCGCCTCATAAGGAGTGAACCCACCTATAACCAGCCAGTACAGCAATGGAGCTTTGTCTCTGACTTTGCCGTAAGTGACTCCGGCTCTTACTTAAGTTTGCTTTTCTGCTGCCTTTGATTACACCTCAGATTCTTTTTTTTTTTTTTTTTTTAATGTAGTTTATTGTCAAGTTGGCTAACATACAGTGTGTACAGCGTGCTCTTGGTTTGGGGGGTAGATTCCCATGGTTCGTCGCTTCCATACAGTACCCGGTGCTCATCCCAACGAGTGCCTTCCTCAATGCCCGTCACCCATTTTCCCCTCTCCCCTGCACCACCCCCCCATCAACCCTGTTTGTTCTCTGTATTTAAGAATCTCTTACGGTTGGCCTCCACCTCAGATTCTTACATGAAGCACATAAACGTCCTCTCTTCTCCTCAAAGGTGCGTGACTATTCGGGGACCTACACCGTAAAGCTGCTGCCGTGCACCATTCCATCGAATCAAGAGTACCGCCTGCCAGTCACCTGCAACCCCAGAGAGCCTGTCACCTTTGACCTTGACATACGGTTCCAACAGGTGTGCCTTTTGGAGTTATTTTCCCCTGACTTACAGAATCCCATTTTATTAAGGTCACGGTCTTCTCGGTAAAAATAAATAAATAAATTCACCCAATGACTTTAATTCTCACATGCTGAGAAAAAAGGAAGTCAGACAAGAAGGAAGCAAGAAAGGAAGGAAAGAGGAAAGAACTGCCCTTTATCTGGCATTGGTTCAGGATATGCAACTCAGAGTTGAAGAGTATGCAAGGGTTGGGGCACCTGGGTGGCTCAGTCGGTTGAGCATCCGACTTCAGCTCAGGTCATGATTTCACCGTTTGTGAGTTCAAGACCCACTTCAGGCTCTGGACTGACAGATTGGGGTCTGCTTCTAATTCTCTGTCTCCCTCTCTCTCTGCCCCTCCCCCACTCGCACAAGCTTTCCCTCTCTCTCTCTCTTTCTCTCTCTCTTTCAAAAATAAATAAACATCGGGGCGCCTGGGTGGCGCAGTCGGTTAAGTGTCCGACTTCAGCCAGGTCACGATCTCGCCGTCCGTGAGTTCGAGCCCCGTGTCGGGCTCTGGGCTGATGGCTCAGAGCCTGGAGCCTGTTTCCGATTCTGTGTCTCCCTCTCTCTCTGCCCCTCCCCCATTCATGCTCTGTCTCTCTCTGTCCCACAAATAAATAAACGTTGGAAAAAAAAAATTAAAAATAAATAAACATTAAAATTTTTAAAAAAGTATAGAAGGGGTTTTTTTGTTTGTTTTTTGTTTTTGTTTTTCTTATGTGATCTTGTCTCCTCCTGGAGTTTGCTGCCTTGAGGTCTGAGAATTTTCCCAAGAGTTCTTCTACACTTCTTTATCTTATTCTTGATCTTCAAGGGAAGTAAATATCCTATAGTTCATGCCACCTCAAAGGGCCTAACTGCCATTATATATTAAAAGACAGGTGATGGCACTTTTTGTCCAAGAACTTCTATTAAGAGCTGGCCTTCCACTGACCTTGATATATCCTGTTACACCAATGGAAAAGAACTCAAGCAGTGCTATTTAGTCCCAGCCAAAAAATTTCACTTCACCAGGTCTGCCTTCTCAAGAAAGACAGAACCAGTGTTGTAATTACCTTCATTAGTTTGGTTGGGTGTGAAAATCGCAGTGCAGGCTTTAGGACTCCGCAGGTCCATGTACACAGCTGTGTGCATGCGTGTGTGTGTGTGTGTGTGTGTGTGAATAATGTATTTATGCACCACCAGAACAATCAACAACACGTAAAAGGGCTTTTACGCTTGGTTTCAGGTCAGCGACCCGGTAGCAGCTGAGTTTAGCTTGAACACCCAAATGTACCTGCTCTCCAAGAAGAGTCTCTGGTTGTCTGATGGATCCATGGGATTTGGGCAAGAGAGTGATGTCGCCTTTGCAGAAGGTATCATTTCACAAGGGGGACACCTGCTCTGTTTGCCATTGCATCTGTTGGGCTTTGCTCTCCTGGGGTCATGTTTGAGAGGGGAAATTGTAACCCCTGCTATGGTTATGAGAATATCACTGGGTCTTTGCCACTCTGACAGGGATGGGGTAGGGCCACTGAAATTGTATGTGTGTTATTGGACGGTTTTTCTTCTGGGGAAATAAAGAATTTATTTCTATGTCCCTTACCTAAGTGACTTTTGGAACAAATCTAGGTTTGCTTTCTTCAGTCTTTTCTCAAGGTGCGTAGACTCAAATCCTACAGCTACTTGAGATTATAAATGCCTCATGGGCAAGGGTTATAGCTGTCTTGTTCAGTGATGTCTTTCTAACACCTAGCAAAATGCCTAACACGCATGGCAGGAGTTCAGTACTAGCTGTGAAAAAGATGATTGAATACCAGGGAATTTCCCTAAACTCTCTTTCAAAATCAAATAAAGCTAACCCAGCTTTTTATCGATATTTCTTTTTTATAGACTTTATTAGTCTGCGTCTTGGCAAGTAATTTGTTTATCTAAAGCAGGCTTTAGCCACAGTGGAATATTATGAATATTAAACCATAGGCCAAGCCTGGAGGTTCTTCCTGCTACCGGCCGAGCACGGAAGGGTCAATAAATCTTCAGTCACATGTAGTCAGTTCTCAAAGTGGTGTTAGCCTGGGAGCGTGTGAGATCCTGAAGGTCTTCCAATATTCGATGCCAGATTAGGAAAAGAAGGAAATACCCTCTGGTGGCATTTCTGTCACAAATTATTTGCAGTGTCACATAGACACATTTTACCATGTAACAGAAATAACATTGCCACGTCTCTGTTTCAGGTGATATAATTTATGGTCGAGTCATGGTAGATCCTGTCCAGAATCTAGGTGATTCCTTTTACTGCAGCATTGAGAAGGTGTTCCTGTGCACTGGAGCTGATGGCTATGTTCCCAAATATAGTCCCACGAATGCAGAATATGGCTGCTTAGCTGATTCTCCTTCGCTCCTGTATAGATTTAAAATTGTGGTAAGTGCTTTGACCCAAACAATGAACTAGGTAGACACTCAAAGTCAAGTGTTTTTGCCTGATGTTTAAAAACAATAGCATCTTTTCAAATGAAACCAAATGCTGACATTTTATACTTATACTTGCACAAAACTAAACGAAAGAAACACTCTGTACTTGCAAAAGTTGTCATTAGCTACAGCACTCCTCATTCTCTTGTTGCTTAAAGGACAAAGCTCAGCCAGAGACACAAGCCACCAGTTTTGGAAATGTCCTGTTTAATGCCAGACTAGCGGTGGATGACCCTGAAGCTGTTCTCTTAGTGAATCAGCCTGGATCCGATGGGTTTAAAGTCGACTCAACAGCACTCTTTCAGGTGGGCCAGTAACAAGCCACTTACAACAGTTCCACGAGGACATTCAGGTTACTTAATATCAGAATGCCCCAGATGTCTTCTGTTAAATGGCAGTGACAGTAATGTTGCAGAAGTCATAGTAACATTGAATTAGGTAAGGTAGGTAAGCCTCACAGGACCATATTGAGCATATGGTGAGCATTCTGTAAACTCTCATTGTTATTTTTATTAATGCCTCAACATTGCTTTAGGTCCATGTGTAAAGAAGACCCTCATTCAGCCCAGAATATAAACCTAAGTCTGATGGTTGGGAACTCTGCTTTTCTTCTTCAAAACTTCCTTCCTGTCGACTTTCCATGACCATCTTTATTAGAGTGATCTTGTATGAAACGCTGGATTCCAAAAAACAAGTGGGCGCTGCTCATAAATCTCCACTCCCAAAGACTTTATAAACTAGGACAGGATGTCCTAACCTAGAGGTAGATGGTAAAGAGACCCACATGACCGTAACACTGAGCAGACAATTGAGAAAAACTCAGAGATGTGTTCCCACTGTGAATCCTTGGGGGAGCAAGTACACCTTTTAGGAAATTTACTGAAAATTGTCCAGACAAGATGGGCTGCAGAAACACATTATCTTTATTCAACCCTAAAGGAAGAATCTTAAGGAAGTATATTTGTTGCTCTGATACTTTTTTAAAATTATTTTTACTGTTAACACTCAAAGCATTTGACCCCTTCTAAATCCTGAAAGTTTCGGGGTGCCTGGGTGGCTCAGTCGGTTAAGCCTCCGACTTTGGCTCAGGTCATGATCTCGAGGTCTGTGAGTTCGAGCCCTGCGTCAGGCTCTGTGCTCAGAGCCTGGAGCCTGTTTCAGATTCTGTGTCTCCCTCTCTCTGAACCTCCCCTGTTCATGCTCTGTCTCTCCCTGTCTCAAAAATAAATAAAACGTTAAAAAAATTTTTTTTTAATAAATAAATAAATAAATCCTGAAAGTTTCAAAAAACCATCAGAAAATCCCTTCTTTTCACAGGCCCTGGAAAAGCAGAAAAACTGACCTCTTCTACGGTCTTGTGTGTAAATATGCAGCAAGACAAATCGGACACGAGTCCTGAGGGTCAGAAGGTCTGAGTTCTAGTCCTGCCTCTGCCACTAACTAGTTGAGGGACACGAGCAAGTTACTGCTGTGCATTCTTGTTTACTCATTGTTGAGATGAATAAGTTAAGCTGTGTGATATTTAAAGCGCTTTACAGCTCTGACGTTCAATGGCTACAAGTCACAGATGACCAAATACTTACCAGCACACCCTCCCTCAAGAGTTGCACAAAATATTTGAGAGTGCTCTACACAAAGCCTTGTACGTACTATACGTGCAAAAATAGTCAGTAGATTCCAGGGTGCCTGGGTGGCTCAGTCAGATAAACATCTGACTTCAGCTCAGGTCATGATCTCACGGTTCGTGGGTTCAAGCCCCACGTCGGGCTCTGTGCTGACAGCTCAGAGCCTGGAGACTGCTTGGGATTCTATGCCTCCCTCCCTCTCTCTCTCTGTCCCTCCCCTGCTTGCATTCATCAGATCTCTCTCTCTCTCTCAAGAATAAATAAACATTAAAAAAATTTTTTTGAAATAGTAGATTCCTTTTGCAGACTAAAGTCTATTATCAGTTATTGTCTCTGCCATTAACTTCTCTTGCAATAGTCATGCAGTAGGTTGGTATGGTATTTAATTTTCTAACAAACAGAGCTGTGTTTTCTAGGTGGCTCTGGGCCGAGAGTGGTACATACACACCATCTACACAGTAAGATCGAGAGACAACGCCAATCGAGGTATTGGCAAAAGAAGCGTGGAGTACCAGCACCACTCTTTGGTGAGTTCAGGGAAGCCACAGGCAGGTACCAAAGGCCGGAAGAAGAGGGAGATGAGGAGCCCACCCCCGCTGGCCTGGGAAATAGGTGCTGAAAACAACCGGGGAACAAACATCCAGCACGTCGCCCTGGACCGCACCAGCAAGAAGCAGATCCCCCGCGGGAGAGTTCCTCCTGATGGCGTCCTCCCCCGGGAGCTCAACCATCCCAGCTCTGAGGTCAGCCTGGTCACGGTGGTGGGAGGCGTCGCCGTGGGGTTACTCACCCTCTGCCTTGCCGCCATCACAGTGACGATGTGCACGAGCAAGAAGGGCGCCCGGAGAAAGGACGCCCTGAAGGGCTCGGGCAGCAGCAAGCCCATGATGCCCCCACACAGCCACCACAACGACAGCTCGGAGGTTTGATGACCACGGGTGGATTCAGCCTTTTCCTCAAGTGCCTCGGAAAGATGATAGAAACCCAAATGCTTCCGTAAACAGCAGAGCTTTGGGGACTTCTGCTACGAAGCTGCTCAGAGGACCTGACCAGACTACTGAACTTGGATTTGAATTCTGTCTACTCTTTCATGCGTCACAGAACAAATTCAGACCGCAGACCGCATCTTTCTTCTTGCCCAAAAGGCAACATACGCAGAGCCAGCGATGGACCGCCAGGGATGTACTTCACATTTAGGCATTTTCTCCACACAGTGGAGACAAATCTATTCAAAGGTGCTACAGACTCCCTCAGAAGTTTAAGAGGAGTCTATTGTTGCTATGTTAGTCTGAACCTTGAAGGTGCAATCATCACATCATTTATTCACTGCCTAACAGTTTATTACTAGGACGGTTTAATTGCTAGTCTGAAAGGATGATAAACACACTGTTTATTATGACAAGTTTTCTAACAGGCGAAGACGGCACAGAAGTATGACCAGGGATAGCTCAACCCATAATTCACCTCTTCTACTACATGGGAGGGAATGGAAGGAAAGAGAGAGGGAAGTAACTGACTAGTCTGGATTTGAATTATGGTGTCCTTGTTTTATTTGCTTATTTAATTTTAAATTAAACCAAAGAATATGTTCCACCTGGAAGAGATTGTTGAAGAAAGACTTTGCTGTTATATAGTGAGAAGTAGTCGAGTTCTTGCATGGTAGTATACCTAATTGGTGCTCAGCATTTGTGGGAAATGAGAGGGTTGGTGGCGTTTGGATGATGAAGAAATGCTATAGCGTTAGATTTGCATTTATAAGACAATGTTCTCTAAGAACTGAGCCTAGATATTTGCAGTATTGAACCCACAGATGATAATGAAAAATATCATTACAGGTGGTGGAGGGAGAAAGTGATATTTATTAGCATAACGTGTTTAACCGAAGTGCCTCTATACACATTTTATAGAACATTTTGCCAGATGACACCTGAGGGTAACCCTCAGAGTAGCACAATCACATAACAATGTCCAGAACTCGAACTGGCCATAGGACATTTCATTAACTTGCTAATCAGCATCTGGTCTAAACCAGGGGACTCTCTGCCACTGTCATCCCAGAGGTGGTCTTGGAGGTGCCTTCTTCTTCTTTGATCCAGGAGGAGAGTAGCATTCTGTGACATCTGCAATTCAGGGAGCTGATGCAGTGCGATCCCTGAGTATCTGAAAATGTAATGCTTAACACCGCTTACAGTGTTAAAAACCAAGAAACATAGGGAGCTTGCTTGGCAAGGCTCCTGTCGCCTTTCTGGAAAAAAAAAAATGTGCTTTTACCAAATGGCAGAGATTTCGGTTGGAAAGGGAAGGAAAATGTCAGTGGTCTAATGACCAATCTTCCAAAAGCTGGTAAATATATTTCAAGCAAAAAGAAAGTCGGGAGAAAAAGAACCGTGCCTAAAGACTAACCAACCTTCAAATGTCGCCTGGAATCCCCTTTCACTTGCATCCATAGCCTGGCCACACTGGACATCTAGTGGAATGGATCTTACCTGGTGTCTGTGAGCACCAACCATCTCTTTATTGGAAAGAAAAAAAAAGAATCTACACTGGTGCTGAGAAAGAGAGGTGAAAAGTGTCTGATACTCGCCTCTCTTCTTTTGGGCAGCTCTGCACTTGACATTCAAAGTCTTTCAAAGAACATGGTGGACCGTAGTCCCCTTCCATTGGGGAATTTACAAACATCACCTATTACTCAAAGGTGTCCCTCCACCCTGGGACTTACATAAAGTACTGGATGGCCCAGGAGTTCAGTTGTCAAATAAACATCAGTGCTTTCTTAATTGTCCCCTTTCCTTTTGCTTCGCATTCTGGCAGATGCTTGGCAGATGCTTCAGTTACCTCGTAACTAGTATAGGCATAAGCATGAATGACGCAGCTTCCAATGTGTGGACTTCTCATGACTTAGCATGGGGTTCAATTCACTTAGTGAGAGCAAGTACCCTCAGTTGACCTTATGCTACTTTGGTAGCTTGGGTGCTTCAGAGCCTACCGTGCAGTCTTGGGCGTCTCTGTCACTGAGTGTAGTAATTAGCGAAGCATCGTTACAACATGTCTGTTTTGAGCCCTTGGGCCACACTGGCTTTGTACCAAACTTCACTCCACAATTAAGTTTTTCTAGTGAGATTGCCATATACAAATTGGAGAGTTTATAAAATACAGAACATGTCCATCCTTTCCTAGTAAAGAAGTTTCTTCCTCTCCACCCATTTCCTTCTCTCTTTCTCTCCCTTTCTGTCTTCTTCTTTTCCTTCCTCCCCTTGAAAACAGAGAGTCTGAGGGAAATAGGCAGATACAGCTTTCTTAAGTATAAAGTGTTTGGATTTCGGCATCATTTCTTTTATATCTATTCACTTAATATGTGATTTAATATACATTAATCATAAAAACTCTTTTTAGTGGAAGAAAGAATCAGGCAAAATGCTTTATTGGTCAATAAAGCAGACGCTTTTTTTCAATATTTTGTTTTTAGAGAATTATGCTTTTATTATCAGATCCAATTACATAAAATAACTTCCCATAGACAACAGGATGTAGCTCTAATAGCTCCTTAGATGCTCAGTAGCTTCTGACCCTAATTAAAACAAGATTTTCTTGATGTTGCATAGTAAACCCAAAACACAAATATATATATATAGAGAGAGAGAGAGAGAGAGAGAGCGCCTTAGTAGCTCCCCTAGCATATGAACAATGAAGCATTAAAATACGTAATTATGTTTTAATCATGGTTTTACTTATTCCAGTTCATTCCCTCTGTTCACATTTACTAAATGCTTTCCTAGAATTAGCCACTTTGAGAGATTACACAGAAACCAAGGTATCCTCCCTGCTCTCAGGCAGGTTATGCTCAAATGTGGCATTTCTCTTAGACTAAAGGAATCAAGATTTACATTAGGTCCTCCCCTGGACCAAGAACACACCAGGCATATCTGTGAACCACAATTTAAAAATCTCTCCAGAGCGCTGACAGTGGCTCTAATCTTTTTCACCTGAAAGAACCCCACATGTTATAGATCATTCTGATTGTGGATCTCATGCAAAATGTTTCAGATCAATAATTTAATGGAATTGCCCTTCAGAAATCTACACAGAGAGGGGCGCCTGGGTGGCGCAGTCGGTTAAGCGTCCGTCTTCAGCCAGGTCACGATCTCACTGTCCGTGAGTTCGAGCCCCGCATCGGGCTCTGGGCTGATGGCTCAGAGCCTGGAGCCTGTTTCCGATTCTGTGTCTCCCTCTCTCTCTGCCCCTCCCCCGTTCATGCTCTGTCTCTCTCTGTCCCAAAAAAAATAAATAAACGTTGAAAAAGAAATCTACACAGAGAAGATACGTTGCAGGGATGTGGATAGCCCTGTATATCCTTTTCCTCTGAATGGAAGACATGCCTACTTTATTCCAAGAATGGGATATAACGCATAAACTCTTGTTCCAGACCGTGAACATCCCCAATACCTCCTGAAGTGCACCCTCCCACAAGCCTCCACAATGTTTGAATAGTATGAGTAAAGGTCAACTGAAATTCTGCCATGCTACTGCATAGCATTTGTGATAAGAAGGACGGATTCTAGGCTCCATACGAAGAGATTTAGTTCTATAAGCAGCAAACAACTTCTTTATCAAGTCCTCTTACCTCTAAGTCTTTCCCAGGGAACCGACTCCAAGGTCCATTTTAAAAATGGAAATGGAGGGGCGCCTGGGTGGCTCAGTCGGTTAAGCGTCTGACTTCAGCTCAGGTCATGATCTCATGGCTTGTGGGTTCGTGCCCCACGGCGGGCTCTGTGTTGACAGCTCAGAGCCTTGAGCCTGCTTCAGATCCTGTGTCTCCCTCCATCTCTGCCCCTCCCCCGCTCATGCTCCGTCTCTCTTTCAAAAATAATTAAACGTTAAAAGAAATAATAATAAAAAGAAATAAAAATAAAAATGGAAATGGACCCGTATGAGAATCATGGAGTCTTTCCTCGTACAAATTGGTGCTAAGGGTTAAAATAGTCCTAGATTGAGAAATAATAAAGAATAATAATAAAGATTGAGAAATAATAAAGAATAAAAAAATTCTGCAATAAGAGCAGAATGTAATGACGTTTAGATTTTTGAAGTTGGAAATTTGATTTCTGCTACTCTTTTGAAAATATCTATTTAGTTTTGGCTGAGAAACCAATTTAGTCCTTTAAAAAGAAAAAGAAGAAAATATCTTTAAAGATGCAAATGTTTTACAAATTTGAAATTTACATAATTGTATTCATTTGAAAACAAGTGAGCTATGATTCTTTGAACAGCTTTCATCTCTTGTAGCCATGATAGCAATAACAAAAGGAAGAAAACAGGTGTCTTTACTAACCCTAGGGCAAACGATGAATAGGGCTTAAATGTTCAATCAGTCCCACTGCGATGCCTCAGAAATGTGCGAGTTGGCAGGAAACTATAAATACTACTATTATCTTGCACACACACAGCCACATGTGCATCTAAAAACAACCAAAGATCTCATTTCTAGAAAAAAAGACGCCCCTAACTACAGTTTTAACTGAAACGGTTCACATGGAGATTTTCGAGAAGGTCAACAGAATGGTTATTTGTATAAACATACTATTGTGGGAAGTTTCTTGGACATTAGTTCAAAGGTTGATATGTTTCCTTAAGATTTTTTCCTGGTATTGATTCTAGTGTTGCCTGGTAAAGATGTAAACACTTTCAGAAAATATTATCTATAGGTTCAGAGTTTCTCTCACTGTCTAGTTCTCCTTGTTGCCATGTCCTTTGATGTTAAGAACAAAAGACAGATTTTGGTAGTTATTTTGATTTTAATAAGGCATTTAAACATAGAAGTTCATGGTATTTTCTATAGTTTTTTTTACCAGAAAGATTATACAGAAAGTTTTTGAGTAAAGAATGCTGATTCCCTCTTGAACTAAAGTTGATAAACTCTACTAACGTCAGCCTCATTGTGATTTAATTTTATTGGGGAAAAAAATCAGAATATTGAATTTGCAAACTTTTAAAGTGTTGCTTTCTTATCTTTCAAGTACATTTTATTACTTTTTCCCTGATATTTGTTTGTGTGTGTGTTTTTTTTAGTATTGTGTTTTAGTAAAAATCAACATAAAAAAAAAAACTTGCTCTAGCAATGACATCTACTCCTTCCTTCCTTGGTTCCTTCCTTCCTTCCTTCCTTCCTTCCTTCCCTCCTTCCTTGGTTCCTTTCTTCATGGACTAGGTTTTTTTTCTTCCTCTGAGATTTGTTTATCTTTCTTCCTGTAATGCTTCCCTTTTAGTTTCGAAACCATTGCCATTTTCACTACGTAATTAACATATTCTTATCCATCTGAAAGCTAGTAGGTGAGCATAGGACATGTGCACTATCCTTTCTTTATAAAATGTTAAGGCTTTTGGATGAAGGAAAGAACTCCCTTCAAAAGATCAAAAGCATCATATTGAATAATGTGATGACAATCTGTGCTTTGATTCTCTCAGTAAAGGTTCAACACTGACATTTAAGATATTTTAAAAGATCCCTTTAAGGATCTGATTGAGTAAAAATAAAAGGCCAGAGATCACATATATGAGGCTGTTTTGGATGATTGAATACTTTGCAACGAAATAAATGGCAAAACAAAAATACTGTTAAAATGTTAACAGCATTGAAGTGTTTTAAATTGTAATTATTAAATGCACAGTGTTCTTTTTACAAGGAGCCAGATGTTGCCTACACCAATTACACGATCCTTTGAATGCTCTAAGTGAACTTCTACTCCAGGTATTTATTTTTCCAATGTTTGGATCGTCCTTTCATAAGAATTGTCAGTATTGTGCCTTAGAAAAGAAGAAAGCAAAGAGAGAGATGTAAATTTTTAAGAAGTAACCTTAATAATAAAAAGCATGATAATACAAATCACTTAAAATATAGAAAAGCAATTACTGGTAAGAATAAAAGATCATTTCTGTAAGGGCCAAAATAAGCATATTACAAAAAGAAGTACAAAGCAGAGTCTGCTTCTGTCGTTTCAGGAATTCAAGTTTTTGGCAAGGTACTTTTAAGCCCATTTGCCTATAAAAGGAAACTTCAGCCTGGACAAGGAGTTGTGTGTTTTATAATTGTATTAAGTGCCTGCTTCCTTCCCCAAAGCCCTCCAGAGCACTCAGTAAATTTATATTTATCCAGCCACTGAGCGGCATATCTGTGTGTGATGGAATTATTTGCAGAACTTAATAGCCTTTGTGATTTTCCCATGGGAACTCTTCAAAAGCTAACGGGGGTCTAGTTTTTTTGTTTATTTACTGGGATACTTCATATTTGCTGGATATCGAAACTTATCCTGGGAAACCAATTATGCAAATAATCTGGAGCCATTCAGCCTTCAATCCATGTCTAAAATAATTCTTGCTGCCACTTGTGTTTCATAACTACCACTGTTTTCCATCAAAACACATCACATGTTTCATATAAATAAAGCCCATATAAAAATAAATGTGTTAAAATGGTCAAATGATTGTGGTTCATTCTCTGGTTTCAACTTCACTAAAAATCAACTAACTCGTGCAGTCTGCAATGAGTGTCGGTTATTTCCTTCCTGGGTCTGAAGCCTGAGTTCCTGCAGGCTTCCAGACTGGGACATGTGTTCCCACGAATTCTCTGATGCTGATGGAAAAATACAGCCGCTCCTCAGCGGGACCTACCTGCAGGATCTTAGTGCTTATTCACCAGTTGTAGCAGGTGCAGACACAGCCAGAGGCCGCCAGGGGCAATGTATACTTACAGGAAACTATATATTTAGGGAACTGACTCTGTCCCAAGGAGCAGGGTGTCTAGATGCTACTACAGTTATGAAGCTGTGCCCAGCTACACTGATAAGGATGAATCAACTGATCGGGTCCATTGCTGAGAGGGTGACCAAGGTAGTCTAGCTGCCTTTATGTGAACTTCACTCAAGTCAATGATGATCTGATTTTTGTATGGTCACATTTTTAATATGTGGCCACCAGAATGTAGTACCAAAAAGAAATGCAAAGACAGCCTCTTAGAGCCATAAGAAGGATTGTGTTGAAGGATTATACTAAAGGATAATCCCAAGAAAAGGGCAAAATACACAAAAAATGGAGTGGAGGGCTGGGGGAAGAAATGGCCATATTGTAGCAGAAAAGCTATGATTGGCCCCAGAAATGATGGATTCAATTCTTCTCCACTATAAATCTTTATTTTATTTTATTTTATTTTATTTTAGAGAGAGAGTGCACAAATGGGGAGGAGGCTGAGGAGGGGACAGAGAGAGAGAATCTTAAGCAGGCTCCGTGCTCAGCACAGAGCTTTGACTTGGGGCTAGATCCATGACCCTGGGATCATGACCTGAGCCAAAATCGAGAGTCAGACACTCATCCGACTGAGACACCCACACCCCCCTCCATCTTCACTATAGAAGAAAGCCTGTAGGCTAGGAAGTTTCCAAGCTGCTAGGGACAAATCCTGGCCTTCAAGAAATTGGAAAAGAGGACCAAGGAAGGGAAGGCTCATGATCCAGCCACGCCAGATATTGACAGTGGGAGATAAGATCATGCCATAAAGTCGTAATCACCCCAGAGGGACGCAAACTAAGGGAAAACCGCTCCCTAACCAGTATGAGTGAATGTGGACCTGACTAGGAGGGAGAAGTCATCAGGAGCAGCGTTAGGCCAGTCTGAGCCCTCCCTACCCAACAGCCATGCCAGTAAACTGTGGCAGAGGAAGGTCAATAGCAATTTTTGAAAATCCTACAATAGGGTGAAAAGCCTTTCAAGACGTCATGATCTCATCCTAGAAATTTAAATGTGACTAATTGCAAAATGGTTAAAGGTGGTAGAGAAGACAGAGTAAGATTATATCCAAAGGAAGTAGACACGGGTCAGAGACGATGCAGGGTACCAATCAGGGAGAGAACGTTTGGGGAAAAGTGTCTGCAAAAAGAGGGAAAAGTATCTCCCCAGGATTTCCTGAGTCCGAAACATACGCTACATTACAACATACAGTAGCTGGGGCCCGACGTGGTTCTGCCACTTTTGATGAGGACAGGAGCCCCTCCCCCCTCCACACCGTCACTACCACTTGGCTTGAATTCTAAAGAGATCACTACATCGAGAGGCATTGTTATTACCCAAGGGGCCTAAGAGAAGGCCTCAGAGGCAGTGGCATGAATGAAAGAAGTGTTGTTTATAATTTATAGACATGATTTTCTGGGGGTGTGACCTACACGGAGTATGATTTTCAGGGACATGTTATGCACATTAAAACAAGTGTCTGCTCTGTGTAGATAAATTGGAGAAGATACTTTCTCTATGGAGATATTAACCCCAGGCTCATAATTTGGTGTTTTCAAATGGAGGTTTTGTTACTATTCAGATATGACAAGGCCAACGGATCAAGAAACAATTGCCGTTGAAAAGAAAGCACATGATGCTCATAGGCTCCCAAGGGAGACGGCCCATCGCACCACAGGAGCCCCACACACGGAAGCACCAGGGTCAGTCATGAGACGGAGGGAACAAGAGAAAGTATGGGCAAGAGCCTCACTTGTAGTTTTTATGGACAGAAACAGCCAAGGCAGGATAAGCAGGATGAGGTTTAGCTGATTTGAATAATGTTAATGGAGGCTAGGGCATAGTGCTGTCTCTAAAATAATTATTTTGTGTTTATTTTATGTTTGAGATACAGGAGAGAGAGAGAGAGAGTGCGCACGAGCATGAGCAGGGGAGGGGCAGAGAGAGAGGGAGACAGAATCTGGAGCAGACTCCAGGTTCCGAGTTGTCAGCACAGAGCCCGATGCAAGCCTTGAACCCACAAACCGTGAGATCATGACCCCAGCCGAAGTCAGATGTTTAACAGACTGAGCCACCCAGGTGCCCCGTGCTGTCTCTAAATATCCGGTATCTGGCCCTTGGAGGATTGGACAGATGGATAGTAACCCAGAGTATGAGAGGCAGATACAGAAGGTGGTTGGGTAGGGACTCTGGATTGCTTGGTTTGCCTATGAAAGGCATTAATCTCTAGGAACTGACCAACCCTCTTTGAATCTGTCTTAGGGGCAGAATTAAAGTAGATTCTAGGGGCATCTGGGTGGCTCAGTAGGTTAAGCATCCAACTCTTGATTTTGGATCAGGTCATGATCTCACAGTTCATGAGTTCAAGCCCCCGCATCCAACTCTGCACTGACAGCACAGGGCCTGCTTGGGATTCTCTCTTTCTCTCCCTCTCTCTACCCCTCCCCTGCTCATTCTCTCTCTTTGTCTCCAAAATAAATAAATAAATAAAATTTAAAAGATAAAAAAAAACAAAAAAGTAGACTCTAGAAGAAGGGCCAAGATTTTTTATCCAGACTCCACGGTATTTAATTATACCCAAAACCAGAGCACTAAGAACAAAGACTTTCAAAACCAAAGTCAAGTTTTGTGTGAGAGTTTTGTGGGAGGCAAGTCCTGACAAGAAAAAAGAGAGCAGGGTAAAAGCCGACCTATTCTAGTATCAAGGGATTGTGTGAAGGATTAAGAGAGAGAGAGAGAGAGAGAGAGATGGAGAGAGGCTAGGAGCCTGGGAAGCTGATTAGGTCGGGGGATTACCGCAAGGGCAGAAGAGGCATCTTGCCCCTCCCCTACCGTTGCCCATTTAAGACCCAGGAAAGAGATCATCCCTGCAGGAATACCTGTTCCAAGGTCAGGCACAGCCAAATACACTAAGGGATCCATGTGTGTGATGCCAACGACCCCCAGAAATTGTATTGGCCCAGCATGTGAAGGGCAATCAATGGTCAGAACAGCTGGGGACTCCAGACCCTGCCTGATCACTGTGTTCAAGGCCACACCACACCATACCTGCTGTCCAAACAGGAAAAGCACGGACAGGGGTCACCTGTGCTGGCTTTGATCTTCTTGGGGATTACCGTGGTCTGGGCCTACAGGTAAAGAGATCGGATGCTTCCCTCTCTCCAAGAGGTTGTCTGTATTTCCTCCTTCCAGCCTTGTCCTCCCTTCCAGCTCCGCTCCCCCAGAAGAAAACCAAACTTCACCCTGACTGGGGGCAGGGGTTACTGTATTTTGAATATCGTCTTTGGCGTTAGCATTCCGGGAGAGCTCTGACTTTCCCTCATTCTCCTGTACCATTTGCCCCCAAATATACTTCCCTTCAAAGGAGACTTCTTTAGTCAGCCCTTAGTAACTGATATAATAAATGACCTACCGCAGTGCCAAAGAATTAATGAGGCTTAGTGCGGGAGGAGCGGAGTAATTTGAGTCTCCCGGAGAGTTTCCGATCACGTCTGCACAGCCCCAGAGATTCTGACACAGCTCCCACACCTCCATTCCCACGCCACGGGGCTGTGCGGTTTGCAAAAGATCTTCTAGGAAGTGAGAGAAACCATGACCTTCAGGGAGAACCACTGGTTTAGAGTTTGCCGCACGTTGACAGGAAAGATTGGCATTTTTAGTGCAATCCTGGAAACCAAAGGCAGGGATAATTGCGAGTTTCTGGAACAGGCTAGGAAGAGGTTTTTGCAGTGAGCCCACAGAATGTCCTTGTACAGGGGGAGCCTCCCTCCTCAGGTGTCCCAAGCCTGTGGGTCAGTCTCTGCCCCACTGTTCTTAAGATGTAGGGTCACCAAGTGTCTACCCGGTAGGACTTCACCGACTCAGAGTCTGGCCGGTGTGGATGAGCTATGATAGGTTTCTGCTCCCAATTCTTGTCAAAATGCAAGCATTTATCTTCGTAGGAAAAATAGGAGCCCTGGTGAGTTAAAAATGAGTGCTAGAGTTATAGAGTCAGTGGAATCTACTAAAAAAATGTATTAACTGTGAATCGTTCAGAATTCATATCAAGTATGATATGGCTTCATGAAAAAAAGCAGGCTACGAAACCAAAGGTAGAATGGGATCCCTATTTTGCACTTATATGCAGATAATACCTACGTGTGACAGGGGCGCATACGGAGGGGATGTGAGCAGAGATGGGGGTGCGGGGTGGGGGATGTGAGGGTAGGGGGTTATATAAGAAGTATGTTTGCAGTGTGAAAAGGAGTGTGTGCACATGTGTGTGTAAATCCTCACAGTCCTGGACACAGGAAAAACCTGTTGTGGAGGGGCGCCTGGGTGGCTCAGTCGGTTGAGCGTCCGACTTCAGCTCAGGTCATGATCTCACGGCTCGTGGGTTCGAGCCCCACGTCAGGCTCTGTGCTGACAGCTGGGAGCCTGGAGCCTGCTTCGGATTCTGTGTCTCCCTCTCTCTCTGCCCCTAACCCACTCGCATTCTGTCTCTGTCTCTCTCAAAGATAAATAAACATTAAAAAAAAAAACTGTCGTGAACACCCACACTTCCAGAGACAAAAAGGGAATGAGAAGGCTCTAGTCGCCCCCCCTCCCTCTCCCCCTTCCCCCTTGTACCTCCCCCAAATAAAACTCCGTGATGTTTAAGAGCAAGGACTTTGGAGTCAGACCTCGTTTTAAATCCTAACCCCAAACTAGCTGCAGGATCTGGGGCAAGTTATTTAACCTCTTGACATCCCTTTCTCATCTGCAAAATAAAGATACTTCTTGGCATCCATAAAGGGCTTAGCACACTGTTAACACATAGCAGACATTCACTAAATGGTAACTAAAAATTCTAGCCCATTGCTCAGAATAGAACTCAAAAGAAAATTGCACCATGGCAACAAAAAGTTTCTGACAAAGCAATTTTTAAAATACATCACATCTATATTCTATTCTGTGGCTTCTTTATTTTTAGCAGGTGTTTTGTGTGTGTGTTTGTTTTGTTGTTGTTGCTGTTGGGTTTTTTGGTTTTTTGCTTTGTTTTTTGTTTTCTTGTGTGTTTTTTTGAGGGGGCCAATAGAGTTTACAAACAATTCTTAATGACCGGTGGCTCTTGGGACTAATAATGGAGTGAAAACATGAAGTCCACAGGAAGATGTTCCCCAGTGATTTCAACCAATGGGTTAGATAGGAGCATTCTCATATCTAAACACCATGCCCTGTCCCACCTGCGACAAAGGTGCCAGGCCACTGCTCATTGACTACCACTCCAGGCAGGGGCACGGGCACCAAGAGAGGGGAGTACAGGCTGCTCTGGGGGCTGGAAATGAGTTTGCAGCTGGGAGCCTCAGTGCCTCTTCCGTCCTTAACGTCCAAATCCATCAGAATTGGGGCACCTGGGTGGCTTAGTCAGTTAAGCGTCTGACTTCAGCTCAGGTCACGATCTCATGGTTTGTGGGTTTGAGCCCCGCATCGGGCTCTCTGCTGTCAGCATCAAGCCTGCTTTGAATCCTCTGCCCCCTTCTCTCTCTGCCCCTCCCCCGCTTGCACACGCTCTCCCTCTCAAAAATAAATGAACATTTTTTTAAAAATCCATCAGAATTTCAAACATCGTGGGAGTTTGTGGCGATTATTGGAAATTTTACTCGGGAATTACAAAGCAAACATCTCGTGTAAACAGGAGGCCTATGTGACTTTACAAATTATCTAGAGAACGTCCTCAAACCAATCAAAAGTAATGCCGAAATCTTAGTCACAGTCACCCAAGGATTTCTTCCCCTCACTGCAAAAAAGCTCCCTCCTTAAGTCAGGAAGGCCGGCTAACTGACTACAATAAGGATCATGCTGTTCATGCTCTTGAATAATAAAAGTACACAGCCCTCCTTTTTTTAGCCTCTATGGCATTTCCTCGCTAATGCTATTCCAGCTGGGGAGTCCTCTGCTTCAATAATGTTGGGATTCTCCGCACTTCTACCGCTGAGTTCTTCTGACAGACAGAAACAACTCCCAAAGCAAAGGCTGGCTACAGCCGGGGGACCTCAGGCTCTGTCAGGAACCTTCTTGTGGTCGTTGTAGCTGACACCACCAATGCCCTCCAGGATATTCATGGGCAGAGGAAACACAATGGTGGAATTCTTCTCTGTGGCTACGGTGGTTAAAGTTTGCAGGTAACGCAGCTGCAGGGCTATGGGGGACTCGGCCAGCACCAGGGAGGCTGACTTCAGAGATTTGGAAGCATTCATTTCTCCTTCTGCTGCAAGGACCTAAAGGGACGGAAATAAAAAAAGTTCAGACATCAAAATTTACAGGTGTAACTAACTAGTGCTTTCTGCTTCCGGCGGCTGCGGCGGCTGCATACGGACGCCTCCCTGCCAGCCCCCACTTTCCCACAAGGGTCTCTTCTACTTGCTTCGTTGGTGGGGGTGAGAGTTTCACGTCTTAATGTGATCAGGGGAATATGAAGAGGTTGCGGGAAGCCGGGAGAGATTGTACAAATTAGGAGTCCCCAGATTTCATGTGCAAACAAAATAAAAGCCCTGACTTTAACTCAAACCAAGAGAAGTCTGAAATTCAAAGACTCCAACTGGCTTCTTTCTGTGGTTTTCACTTATCCTAGGAGATGTTTTTCTTTTATTCTGTTGTCAGCTTCGCCTCATTCTTACAATGTGAGAACCGTTTGAAGCTCTCTCTGCTCTTGACTACAAGTGCCACTCTGATAATACTAGAAGGCTCCCTTTAGAGCTCCCTCCCCTCCTAGTTCTCTCCTGCCCAAGACCAGCCCTGAGCGCTCTTTGCCTCTGTGCCAAAGCGCCCTCCAAGCCCACTGCTGAGAAGCCGCTGGAGCTTTGCAGATTAATGAGAGCTGGGGAAGGGATGGGAGCAGAGGAAAACTTGCATTGGTTCACAAGGAAGATTCTGAAGAGGGTACGCAAAAGGTTTCTCTTAGTGGGCTCTTTTTTTAACGTTTATTCATTTATTTTGAGAGAGAGAGAGAGAGAGAGAGAGAGAATCTCAAGCAGGCTCCCCACTCAGCGTGGAGCCTGAGGCAGGGCTCGATCCCACGACCGTGAGATGGCGACCTGTGCTGAAATCAAGAGTCAGACGCTTCTCCCACTGAGGCACCCAGGCGCCCCCCCATCATAGTTGGTTGCTGACACTCTAGGAAACCCATCCATGCAGACGTGAAGACCGTAGATCCAACAGATTCAAGAGCATTCGAGGCCAGGCTATGCTCGAATTTTGTAATTCTGACCTGGATTGCATTTAATTACCACCACCACTCCCTTTTAATCCAGTAGGCACTTTAACAATAATGTTCAAAAGACAGGCACCCGTTGGCTACCTCAGAATTACCAGCTTTCAGATGGTGAGTATACCTAGCGCGATGAGCGCGGATTAATGCACAGGATTGTTGAATCAGTGTGTTGACAACCTGAAACTAATCTAGCTTTGCCAGTTACACTTCAATTAAAAAAAACAAACCACACAGTCGTTAGCTTTAAAAAGTGTAGACTCCTGGGGGCGCCTGGGTGGCTCAGTGGGTTGAGCGTCTGACTTCGGCTCAGGTCATGATCTCGAGGTCTGTGAGTTCGAGTCCCGCGTCGGGCTCTGTGCTGACAGCTCAGAGCCTGGAGCCTGTTTCGGATTCTGTGTCTCCCTCTCTCTCTGCCCCTCCCCTGTTCGTGCTCTGTCTCTCACTGTCTCAAAAATAAATAAACTTTAAAAAATAAATAAAATAAATAAAAAATAAAAAATGTAGATTCCTGAGCCACAAGAAACTCTGCTTCGCTGAGTCCGAGGTGAGGCCTGGGAATTAGTGTTTGCTGCCTTAAGTTCTCTCTCGGAGACTCTGAAATGCAGCCCGACTTAGGGGTGGAGTCACCCCTGACCCCTGACCCGAGACCTCCTCAAGGTCTCCTTGCCAGACTTCCTCAAGGTACATGAAGCTGCCCATTACCTTTTAATTCAGGAAGAAATTCGCAGTAAAGACCGTGAAAAAGAAACCCTTTTCTTAACAAAATAATGGAGAACGCCTGATCTTCCATTCAAGGTCTGTTCCTGTCTGCTCCAAGGGGAGGCATCTTGCAGTGTAGACAGAGTAGCCCTTACCCTGGCCCTGGCTTCCCGGGTCGCCTCTGCCTCGGCTGCCATGGATCTCTGTAACTGCGTGGGAATCCGGACGTCTTTGATTTCCACTCGGGCCACCCGGATCCCCCACAGCTCGGTGGCATCATCAAGTAAGGTCTGTTTCCAAAGCAAAAGAAAGGCCACGGTTCAGAAGACAGGTGATATTACGGATATGCTTTCTATTTGCAAGAGAAATCCCTCTTCTTTTTCTCCTTTTGTATTCACGGCATTTGGAGTGGGACCGTTTGGGAAAGGAATAGGAGTCCTTACCGATCACGTCCAGGAATTGAAGTGAATCCCAGGAAGGATTCAGAAGCATAGCCGGATAGATCTTTCAAAAGCTATCAGGATTGACCCCCAAACTATTCCTAATGTCATCCACCTAGAGCTGAGCAAATAGCCCACATTTTCTTGCCACGGACATCAAGCAGGCAGCAGCACGCTGGCTCCTCAGACATTCCTGGATTTTGTCCCGGCTCTGCCATTTGCAGCTGTGCATCATTGGGCCAGTTGCTTAACCTCTCTGATTCTTAGTTTTCTCATCCTTAAAAGGTTTCCTTTCAGGATTTTCGTGAGACTTGGAGACTATATATGTAAGAAATGTACCAGTGCCTCACGGTAACTCAATAAATACCATAGGGTACTTTTTGAGATATTACGTGCCTTGCTCCATTTAACCTCTGCCCTGTGTCCAGTTTTAAACAGGTAGCCAGGCACAATTTTTTTTTTTTTTGTAGAGCACAAGCAGGCTATAATCAAAGATATTTTTGTCCTTTGTAAAAACTTAAGACCACCCTAGGATAGCACGTCGGTTATCCTGGATGGGGAGGGATGAAAAAAAAAAATGCCTTGCGAAACAGTAAGATCAGACAAGCAGTAGAGATCTCTGTGCTACCAAATGGCAAGTGATCTCTCGCCTTTCCATGATGTCTGCAGAACCCGGGGAGATGGGGAGACCTCCCAAGGAGCCAGTGACCAGACGGTGGCAGGGGAAACATCCAACTTGTCAAACTCATGGGGCTCTTACAAATGATTTGGAGGGTTATGCAGAACTGATATTATCTCATGAAACCTTGGGGACTCTGTGCCACGGTAGGGACTGAGGAGATGCCAAGACCAAAGTTGAATTTCCCTCCTAAGGTACGGAAGGGAGGCTCAGAATCAAAACATAATTGATTTAAAAAACATACAGAAACCTGTCTATAAACTGGGGTGTGCAAGAGGTGAGGAGGCTGCCTGCAACATCCTCATCAATATTATAATTATGGTTACTACCAATGTTAATACTGATATTGGTAGTGTGATGTCAGATTTTCCAGGGATGGCAGGCCCATGCTGTCTCCATTGAATCCTGTTTTAATATTCCACTTACATGCAGAAACACACGGGCTGGCTGAGAAATGGCGGCCCCTCTTCTGGAGTAACCCAAGCTAAAAAGGACTCTAAGCTCTTCAGAAAGCTAACGTGAACAATGCTAAGTCATAATTTCGAATTCCAAACAAAATGGGTGAAGTGTACAATTCCTATGGCTCCCCTTCTCCTGCTCCAAAATTTAAGTCCACCTTGTAGATTGGGTGGCTCAGTCGGTTAAGCGTCCGACTTCAGCTCAGGCCATGATCTCACTAGTCGTGAGTTCAAGCCCTGCATCGGCCTTTGCGCTGACAGCTCGGAGCCTGGAGTCTGCTACAGATTCTCCCTCTCCCTCTCTCAAATATAAAATAAAACATTAAAAATTTTTTTAAATAAATAAATACATAAACAAAATCTACACCTTGTGATTAGAAAGGAATAAAACCAAACACTGAGGCCCAGTGTTTACAGCGGCCCTGTGAGTGTGTGTGTGTGTGTGTGTGCATATGGCTTTTGTGTGAGTGCGTGTGCATGCACGTGAGAGGGGTTCTTAGAACTGCTGATGTTTGGTGATTACTGATCATTAAAATGAACCGACTAAAGATACGGGCTTTTCGTTCCCAGCATCTTTACCTGGATGCTGTGGGCAATCTCCTCTCGGCCAGCTAAGATTTGGGACAAGGTCTGCGTCCCTAAGACATTTCTCAGAGTCGTCTGAGCCAACAGAAACGTGGCTTGGTGGACATCGTTGACGTTAGCCACTGCAGAGACAGCGCTATGGATTCTGTAATAGACGACTCCATCCACTTGGGTAGTCACAGAGTCTCTGGTGAGGATCTGGAGGGCAAGAACAGGGAGAAGCACGTGTTTATTACGACTTGCACAGCAACTGACAAAGTGCCAGCCAGCCTAAGAGCCCTCTCCACGGGAGGAGAGCGTTAATGATTACGGCTCGTGCCAGCATCACCCAAAATCCGCCCTGGCTTGAGTACAACATCATTGTAGTTGGCGACAAAAATTCCTATACGTTTGTAGTCCGTCCCCAGCCCCGTAACTTCATCTCGGGGAAGTCTTACACCCCGAGGCCCTTGATTTGCGCTGGTGAGAATCAGCACTTGTATTTTACAACGTAGCAAGAGCACCTCTCTGGAATTCTACTCTCTAAACAGAGGTAGAACGCTTGTCTCCCTGATGCCTGAAAACTTTTTGGTTTTCAGTTTTTATCACATTTGACGAACAGCAGTGCTTCTTAGAAAACATAGATGTCACCGGAGACCGCGTCCTGCATTCAGACAGAGAGGATGTTCTATAGTCTATATTTTACAGAGGCTCTGCCTTAATCGTTCTGAGTGAGGTGACAAGGGTCTCTGCAGCCACTGAGAGATCTCTGGCATAGGAGCAGAACTTAGGCCTCCCCTCTCCCATCTAGAACTGTTGATGAAAAGGCCCACGATAAGTCACAAGGCATCCCAAACGCTCTCATGACACAGGCCGAATCCCAAAGTAAGGACGAGGATTGCCGGGTCTTGACCGAGTTTCCTGGGCCAGAGAAAAGAAAACTAATGTTGACTCATAACCCTCTCATCACCTCTGCCCTCCCACATTGTAGGTCCCACTCCCATTTTCTTTCCTCTTCGTGAATCCTTCTGGTTATTAGCAACTCTGTTTCTCCTCCCTTTTTGCCCAGTTACTGGTCTTGGATATTTATTTACAGTGCTTTAAGAACTGAAAACAGTTATTTGAAATCCAAATGCCAGTGGGCTCTGTGCAATGTCTGTTCTTTCCCCAGGCCCAGCCACTGTGCTGTATCCACTCACTATATATATATATCTCACCTTCTGGAAAGATGACAGCAAGGATAATATCATAACCAAACCCTGCCCTCCACCAAATTATTTAGCTCCTTTATACAACTTACCTGACTTTTCCGAGCATCTTGTCTATTGTTCCCCACCCCAGATTCTCTGCCAACTGTACCTTTTCTCTCTATCCTCTGGCACTTTCCCCTCCCAGCCATTCCAAGGCTTAGAGCAATCCAACCCTTGCCCTTGGCTTTATTCTCAAAGCAAAGCCCAGTGGTTTTAGGACCCACCCACGACTTCTCAAGCAGGCCTCCTATAGTTTGAAAATGAACTGTAAAATGTCAACTGGCCATGTAATGGGGAAGATACAGGTTTTATTTCTAGTGATTTAGCTTTAACCAGCATTACCTCTTGTGGAGGAATGTTGCAGGTAACAGTTCGGAGATCAACTTTGACAAACACATCGATGCAGGGCAGGACCAGGATCAAGCCTAAGAAAATGAAAATATAGCTTAAAATCTTACCTTATGGTAAATAACTGCAACAAATCATATCCTAGTTATGTGATACATTATTTTTAAGGATTTCTGTTTTAGTTTATTTATGTATTTTGAGAGGGAGACAGAGAGAGAGGGGGAAAGAGCATGCTTGTGATCAGGGGAGGGTAAGCGAGAGGGAGAGAGATTCCCAAGAGGCTCTGCATTGTCAGCACTGAGCCTGACCTGGGGCTCCAGCTCATGAACTGCGAGATCATGACCATGAGATCATGACCTGAGCCGAAATCAAGAGTTGGACGTTTAACCGATTAAGCCACCCGGGTGCCCTACAAGTGTCTTGACCAAAATACACCTCTAGGACAATGCTAGGCAGTGTGTTGGTTGGTTAGAGGGCCTCCTGATACGGCTAATATCCTTTACATGTAACTTAATCCACACAACTAGTTATTATTGTTAGGTTAGAGAGGGAGGGAGCCAAACCATAAGAGACTCTTAAAAACTGAGAATAAACTGAGGGTTGATGGGGGATGGGAAGGAGGGGAAAGTGGATGATGGGCATTGAGGAGGGCACCTATTGGGATGAGCACTGGGTGTTGTATGGAAACCAATGTGACAATAAATTTCATATAAAAAAAAAAGAATTGGCAAAACTTATTATTAATACTTGCATTATTAAAGCATAATGGACAATTTACAAAAGTGAAGAGGCTTTCCATTAGCAATTTGGCTTGTTTCCCTCTAGTTCTTATGGCTTTCTGAGGTAACTCATTAGCCCCAGAGACACGTATGACGAGAGTAGTTATCCTGGGACATCTAGTGGTGAAATCTTCTGGGAAAACTCATTTAAGAGAGATACAGTTTTCTCTAGAGTCCTCCAAGTTCAAATCCAACTTTACCCTGCTTATACATTTGGCCGCACCAAATGCAACATAACCAACAAGGGGTCAACCTTGGTCTGATACACCTGAGTTGGATGAGTCTAACACTTCTATTTGGACAAACTCATGAGACCACCCATCATAAATAATTCTTGCATTCTTTCTCTTAGGTCCTTTACAGAGTTACACAAGTAGGATTATACTGCTTGAAATGACCAACTGTCTTTAGCAAGCTTCTGCTTTTGAAATTTCTTACATTTTTTTATGCAACAGGTATCTGAGTGCCTACCATGGTGCATGGTCAAGTGCAGAGCACTTGCAGTATCACGGTGGATAGGAGAGTTCTTGCCCCCCAGAGGGGTTATAGTCCAGCTGGACAGAGAACGTGTGTACTCACATACATCATAACAAGGAGAAGGAAACAAATGTTATTAGAGAGGTATTGCAGATAACCCGTCTTTTTCATGTATCCTCTAGGATGCTATTTTTGGTGACCTCTCCTTTCAAAATATTAGAATTTATCCTATGAAATTGTCATGTTTGAGAGTCAAAAACAAATATTAGCCACTTCATATAGTTCAACTACACGTAGACCAAGAGAAGTTACGAGAATTAAATCAATATCTAACTTCTAGAGTTTTAGTACCTCAGACCTTCTCATGCCCCCTCTCCCAAAGCCCATCCTTTTACAACATGAATTTAGAACACTCTTCATTCTAAGAGAAAAGATGAAAAGAAATACTACCTTTGGCCAAAGGAGTTCTACAATGGCTTCCAGCTCTATATTTCTATTAATCTACTTGCCAGAAGAGGAAATTGCCTTTTACTTTTCCATTAGCTCTTTTCGAAGACTGAGAATCAAAAACCAGCTCCTGGAATATTCTTCCTGAGTAATTTAATCATCTACCTTGGCCATTTACTTCCTCCCCTCATTCTTCTGTCACGTCACTCCTTTAGTGGTCTCGGTAATAAGTGACATCCAGCCAACGTAACAGAGCCACTGTTTGCTCAGGTTCATTGAATCTCTCGGAGGGAAATGTTAAGAGACAGAACCAGATTTCCAAACTCTCAAACTAATGGTTTAGTGGTCATTCATATTAACTTGCATAACAGAACCACATCCTTCAATTATACAGAGAGGCAAGGGTTCCAGCTTCCTGTGATTTTTTTTTTCTTCTCAGTAGAAGGTGCCGGGAAAAGTTTTGGTGGCAATAGTCATAGTATTAGGTGCCTGTGATCCTTGTCAGGGGCACCCACAGTGTCCTACCTGGCCCTCTGGCTTTGTCAGCTTGGATGCGTCCCAGTCGGAATACAACAGCACGTTCATACTCCTTAATGATCTAAGAGATTAAGGGAGAGCATTTAGTCTTAATGGTTCATCAGCTCATACAGAGTCCAATTTATTTCCCAGGGTATTACCTTCAAGCACATCCATATGGAGATGGGGAAGGTAATGATCATCAACAGGACAGAAAGGGAAAACAGGATCCAGCCACATACACCAAGCCGTTTACTGCTGATGCCTAGAAAATGAGGAGGAAGCAAGCCTGTAATTTATGTGGTTCTTAGAAAAAGCCATTCAGCTGCATGAGTAAGGATACTACCCAGATGGCTGGCCATGCCTGATGGCACTGAGGCGGAGATCTAAATCCAGGCACACCTATAAATGCAGTAAACACACACACACACACACACACACACACACACACACACTGTTCACTCAGGGCTTTAGACTGAAATTGACCTGTCCCTTCAAAGCAAAGTCTTATAGCAATCAGTAATAATAACTACCATTCTATTTGGTAGGATTGACATGGTTTATAATCCTCAAAACATATAAAACACTGTTGCCCAGAGTATGGACTACCTACATCAGAATCACTAGGGTACCATTTTATTTTATTTTATTTTATTATTATTTTTTTATTATATGAAATTTATTGTCAAATTGGTTTCCATACAACACCCAGTGCTCATCCCAAAAGGTGCCCTCCTCAATACCCATCACCCACCCTCTCCTCCCTCCCACCCCCCATCAACCCTCAGTTTGTTCTCAGTTCTTAACAGTCTCTTATGCTTTGGCTCTCTCCCACTCTAACCTTTTTTTTTTTTTCTTTTTTCCTCCCCCTCCCCCATGGGTTCCTGTTAAGTTTCTCAGGATCCACATAAGAGTGAAACCATATGGTATCTGTCTTTCTCTGTATGGCTTATTTCACTTAGCATCACACTCTCCAGTTCCATCCATGTTGCTACAAAAGGCCATATTTCATTTTTTCTCATTGCCACGTAGTATTCCATTGTGTAATTTCTTTATCCATTCATCAGTTGATGGACATTTAGGCTCTTTCCATAATTTGGCTATTGTTGAGAGTGCTGCTATGAACATTGGGGTACAAGTGCCCCTATGCATCAGTACTCCTGTATCCCTTGGATAAATTCCTAGCAGTGCTATTGCTGGGTCATAGGGTAGGTCTATTTTTAATTTTCTGAGGAACCTCCACACTGCTTTCCAGAGCGGCTGCACCAATTTGCATTCCCACCAACAGTGCAAGAGGGTTCCCGTTTCTCCACATCCTCTTCAGCATCTATAGTCTCCTGATTTGTTCATTTCGGCCACTCTGACTGGCGTGAGGTGATATCTGAGTGTGGTTTTGATTTGTATTTCCCTGATGAGGAGCGACGCTGAACATCTTTTCATGTGCCTGTTGGCCATCCGGATGTCTTCTTTAGAGAAGTGTCTATTCATGTTTTCTGCCCATTTCTTCACTGGGTTATTTGTTTTTCGGGTGTGGAGTTTGGTGAGCTCTTTATAGATTTTGGATACTAGCCCTTTGTCCGATATGTCATTTGCAAATATCTTTTCCCATTCCGTTGGTTGCCTTTTAGTTTTGTTGGTTGTTTCCTTTGCTGTGCAGA
The DNA here is from genome assembly GCF_018350155.1 of Leopardus geoffroyi. Taxonomy (NCBI): domain Eukaryota; kingdom Metazoa; phylum Chordata; class Mammalia; order Carnivora; family Felidae; genus Leopardus; species Leopardus geoffroyi. The sequence continues at coordinate 17,396,333 of NC_059326.1, forward strand.
AGCTTTTTATCTTCATAAGGTCCCAGTAATTCACTTTTGCTTTTAATTCCCTTGCCTTTGGGGATGTGTTGAGTAAGAGATTGCTACGGCTGAGGTCAGAGAGGTCTTTTCCTGCTTTCTCCTCTAAGGTTTTGATGGTTTCCTGTCTCACATTCAGGTCCTTTATCCATTTTGAGTTTATTTTTGTGAATGGTGTGAGAAAGTGGTCTAGTTTCAACCTTCTGCATGTTGCTGTCCAGTTCTCCCAGCACCATTTGTTAAAGAGGCTGTCTTTTTTCCATTGGATGTTCTTTCCTGCTTTGTCAAAGATGAGTTGGCCATACGTTTGTGGGTCTAGTTCTGGGGTTTCTATTCTATTCCATTGGTCTATGTGTCTGTTTTTGTGCCATAGGGTACCATTTTAAAAGACAACTTCCTTTGCCCCCAGGATTCTCCAGGTTGAAATTCAAGACAATCTTTTAGGGAGACAGGTAGGTATCATTACCCCCAAAGGGAGACAGTATGGCAGGAAAACCATTTTGAAGAGCCCAAGGTATGAGTTTCTACAAGAGATCTCTCACCTGCTGGTGCTGAGGTCTTAGGCAAGGCACTCAATCTTTCTAAGCCTCCACTTCCTCATCTATAGGCTGGGGATGGCAGTCAACTAGCTTGAAGGATTTGATGAGGACTAAATGAGATAATTTTTATATGGCACTTGGCCCATACATTAACATCTACATTAGTAAATATATATTATTACTCTTATTCTCATTTTACAGATATTACAGGGAATTGTCAGCCACTGGTATTTGACATTTCTGACTTTTCACAGAATCTTGTTACTCTGACTCATTACATTGGATGTCTTTTTGCTAATCCCACGTTATGATAACAGGGCCATTTTGGCTTAAAGACTATTGCCCTACAATGCTAACTTCAAATCAGACTCCAATCACTTAAAACTTTGTAGCTTTCACCACTTCCATTATATAATTTCTCAGGTTTTCGAGCTCATGTTTGTAAAACCCACAGGTCCGGCTGACCCTGTATGCTTATTTTATTGTTTATATTCACTATTCCACCCTCTTTTCCGTTCTCATTCCTTCTCACTCTCCTCTTCTTGACGACCGCCCCACCTCACCCCACACTTCCTCCAACTGAGTCCTATTCTCCACACAAGCACCCGAATTAACTGCACATATTAGATGCCTTCCCCCAGATAATTCCACAAACAACTTGCACTGTCTCTAGCTCCATTAATGCCTAAACCATCCACCTTATTGTCCACGTTAGAGACACAGGGTTATCGCTGCCCCTTCCCTGTTCAGCCGCGGAAGTCACTAGGTCTAACTGATGCCACCTCAAAAGCATCCTCACTTACCCACTTTACTGTTACTGGCTGGTCAGTGCCCACGCCGGAAGCGTATGAACATTCAGGAGAGTTCTAGGGTTTCGCGCTTACGAACAATCTTGTGATGAGTGCTTTCTAATATGTGTTTTTACACACTTTATGTAGGGTAAATGCCTGGCAGTGAAAGCGTTAGGTCAAAGAGATGAGTATTTACAATTTTGTTAAGCGGTAAGTGCCCTTCAAAGACTTCAGACCACCCCACACTGTCATCAATGGCACACTGTGACACCGTGGCTATTTCCACACGCTTCTCCTCACTAGATATTTTGAGTCTTCTCAATTATGACATTCCGACAGATGAGAAGCATCTAAGTTTTAGACACATATTTAGTATTAAAAACTTGGGGGCAAATGCCCTTTAATAGGCTCTAGACACACATAAAGATATACTCAATAGCAATAAGGGCTGGCCTGCATATCCAAAGTTTACCCAGGCTCTGAGCTGTCAGCACAGAGCCCCACGCGGGGCTCGAACTCACGGACTGTGAGATCATGACCTGGGCTGAAGTCGGACGCTTAACCGACTGAGCCACCCAGGAGCCCCCAAAGTTTACATTTTTAAAATATCACCTTCCAAAGCCTCGGACCACACTGAAGTAGATTCGACTATCATTATGCAGGCTAAAAAGACATTTTGTACATTCTAATAGAATCTTTGCTGCATTTTGCTTATTAGTGCTTTTTAAACTACTATTAATGACACAGCCTGTTTATAAACATTCTCATTGTAAAAAAAAAAAAAAAAAAATCCAAAGCAACATGGATAAAATCAAGGTCCCCCTGACCGTCCTCCCCTTAGCCCACTTTTATCTAGAATGGTCCCATAGTTGTTGATTTGGTGCATTTCATTATAGACCTATTCAATGCATTTATATACATGTAACCATTATTAGAAAACATTTGGCTTCGGGGCCACTGGGTGGCTCAGTCAGTTAAGCATCCAACTGCAGATCAGGTCATGATCTCACAGTTCATGAGTTCAAGTCTGGCATTGGGCTCTGTGCTGACAGCTCAGAGCCTGGAGCCTGCTCCAGATTTTGTGTGTGTCTCTCTCTGCCCCTCCCCTGCTTGTGCTCTCTCTCTCTCTTTCTCAAAAATAAATAAACAAGCATTAAAAATGCTTACATTTGTAGATTTGGTGAGCTGTGGCACCACACTAAACTCCGTTTTTGAAAACCGAACGTATCTTAGAGATGCTTCATGTCAGCACGTGCAGATCGACCTCATTCTTCGTAATTACCGCACACTGTCCCCCCCCCCCTGCCCCCCGCCCCCGAACCCGTGCTTGTACACGTTCTCTCGGGGACAAGTTGCACTTCCCTGGAATCTCGGTGAGGGTGACGTCGTTGCTATTCAGGCCCCTTGGGGTGTCCCGGGGCTGTGACTCCAGCAGAGCAAGGCACACAGGCAGCTGGGCTCCAACAAGGACACGAGCTACAGTCTGTGCCCTGAGGGAGCGCTAGACGTTTCCAGACCAGCTACACTCTGAACACCAAGCTGCATAAGCAAGTGTCTGCGGCGGAGAACCAGGCCCGTCCCCCCCAACCGTCGGCATGCCTCCGGAGCGCCATCAAGCCCTTGCGTCACCAGCTGCCAGTGAGGCTGTGTTAGGTACTAAACGTGCTGAGAGACACAACAGATGAGAGTGTGATTAATCTGCCCAGATTTACCCTTGAGCATTAGCATCCCCCAGGCCACTACCGCTGGGAGAATTGTGGAGCCCGGGGGTGTCATTAGCTGTCGTTAAAGTGGGGCTGGGAGCACAGTTACCCAGCTTCCCTGCAGGCCCAGCAGCCAGCCTGGCCAGCCAGCTGTACAGGCTTGGAGCAGAGGCGATCTTCCAGCCTCCCCTTCACAGAGAACCCACAAAGCAAGTGTGGGGAAGCGGGACCCAGGCTCCCCATTCTGACTGAGAAGATGGGCAGGGATTGTGTTACCAAGGATCTTCAGGAACCTCCCATCGCGCCTCCATTGCAGCCTCCACAAGGTTGCTGCAGGAGCCTTCTTAACGGAAGGAAAGGGCCCCATACAACCTCGGCATTACCCCGCTAAGCTCGCGGCACGCCTAATTCTGTCCCGCTTCCTCCAAATCCACGGAGGTGTCTTTTCTGTAATTGTCACAGTATCACATGGCCATCCTCGTACGCTCACTGCCCAGCAGAGAACGGGGTTTTGCCACCCCCAACAAATTCCTCTCGATTTCTCATCCCTCCGTTGAGCAGTATTTTCCCAGTTCTAGACCAGGCATCATGCTGGGGCCGAGGATACAAAGGAGGAGAAGATGGGGAACTTGCCAGCAAGGGTTCATGTCTGCAGGAGAGAGACAGGAGGGACAAGTCACAGGGTCGGGTCTTTGCTGTGCTGCCTTGTAGGAAATGTCCCCCTGGCAATGTAAGCGGCGATTCCCTCCTGTATGTGGCTGTGACAAAGAACAGCAGTATGTTCAGTCACTACACTTCCTTCGAGCTGGAAAGAGAAAGGCAGAGCCTTGACACACAGAACCCGAGACCCTGCACTGCTGACCCTGGGGGAAAGGACCCTGGGACTTCAGTTGGAAGGACTTCAGGGATAACGGAGGCCCAGCCTTCATTTTGCAGCCTGAAAACTTCCTGGTTAGTGGTGTCATCATCATCTTAATCTCTTTTTAGGTAAACTGGGACCCACACGTCTCCCAAACTGACAGTAATTCCTGTGTGTCTTTAATGATTTAGGCAATGAGGCAAAACGGAGCCTCACTTACAGAGGCATGCCTCCGGGGCTTTGTTTCTGCATTTAGCCCCCGCCTGTAGCACCAGAGGAAACTTACATAACCTTTAGGACTATGGGTAAACGCTTAAAGCAAGATTGATAACTTACTTGGGTGAGGCCAGGAAGTAAGGGAGACTATTCCAAATCCCCACTTATATGGCGCTTGAAGTAGAAACGAATTTTAGTAAAGCAGGCGAGGTGACTTGGTTGCTTATTTCTTACTTTGGCTCGGTCAATAGTATTTAAATATCAGGTCAATACCACATACGACCCTTGCCCCTTGCCCGCAGATCCGTGTTACTACAAAACAGTTATATTCTTCTCTAAGCAGAAATAGCTGTTTGGGTTTTTGTGACATTGTTTCAAAACGCCAGAACAGAAGGACATACATTACACATCAGGAAAATGAAAAGCAAAACCACAATGAGATAATAATACACGGCTTCCAGAGAGGCAAGTGTTAAGGACAGACAATACCACATTGTGGCAAGGTTGTGCCCCAGCGAACCCTCAGGTGTGCAAATTGACACGATCAGCTTGAAAAACTATTTGAAAATATCTACTAAAGTTAAACACACTGACTCTATGACTCAGTCTTCAACTTCTAAGTAATAATGACAGTGAAAACACGTTCAAGAATGGTCATTGCAATTTTATTCATAAAATTCAAGAAATGTAGAGCCACCCTAACCCATCAATAGTAAAATGAATAAATAAAATTGTGGCATACTCATATAAAGGAGTACTACCCAGAAAGAAAAAAAGACAAAGCTACCGCCATATGCAAAATACAGATGAATCTCAAAACAAAATATTGAGCAAAATAAGCGGGACCCAAGAGGGCACGTGTTTTGATCCCATGTGTAATATACTTATTATATTATACTTATCTATATTCTTACCCTATGTATAAGAATATATACTGTAAGATCTCACTTATTTTGCATCATCTCATTCAAAAACGAGCAAAACTAATGTATTAGGTTTGAATTCAGAGTAGTAGCTGTCTCTAATTAATGGGGTTGGGTATTTTCTGGGAAGGGATGAGGAAACTTTCTAGGTGCTGTTATTTTCCATATCTCGATCAGGGTGGTGATCGCATAGACTTACACATATCAAGGCTGTGGAAATAAACAAAGACCAATCAAATGAGAACAGCAAAGTTTCTTTATCCAGAGCCTTGCTATCTGACACAAGAGTCAGCCTCTGTCACTTGAGTTTTGTCAGAGACTGAAAGGCGGACAGAGGAGTCGGGGGCTTCGTGGTGGAAAAGGGGGAAGGCTTCAGGCGACTGGAGGCTGTTGGCATGTGGAAGCTACAGCTGGGCTCCCTGAAAGCCAGGCATCCCCTGTGATTGGGTAAAGGAGCAGACTTGGCTTTCGTTAGTTGGTCCTAAGTTGGAAGCAGGGACAAAAAGTAGAGAAGCTGTCAGTTATTTAGGCCCTTTGGGACTGATAGTTACAGAAGTTATTGTTTAGCTTCCTGAGTTGTCACTAGAGATAACAATCTAGTTTCTTGCAAGACTGACTTCCTGACAGGCTGGCTTCCTGGGCTGGTTATTACAGACAAAGGGGGTTGTTTTGGGGGACAGGCGGCTACAGGCTGTTCCTCAGAGTTCTATTTTTATATATGGTCCAGCCATTGTCTGTTTGTCTATTCAGTCTGTCCAGATAAACACTTAAGACTTGTGCACTTATGTGTATGTATCTCACACTTCAATAAATAGTTCAAACAGGGGTGCCTGGGTGGCTCAGTCGGTCAAGCGTCCGACTTCGGCTCAGGTCATGACCTCGAGGTCCGTGAGTTCGAGCCCCTTGTCGGGCTCTGTGCTGACGGCTCGAAGCCTGGAGCCTGCTTTGGATTCTGCGTCTCCCTCTCTCTCTGCCCCTCCCCTGCTCATACTCTATTTCTCAAAAATAAATAAACATTAAAAATCAATCAATCAATCAAATAAAAACCAGAGGATATAAGGTCAGGCTAGTATTGAGGATGGAAAACTCACTGCTTACTCTGCATTCTCAGAGAGAGGACAGACAGAATGGGAAACCTTCAGCAAAGCCAGCCTGTGGACAGATGGACACAGTGCCCGGCCCCGATGAGCAGTGGAGGCCCTGAGTCATTCACCACACATTCTAATTGAGACGCCTTCACGTGAAAGTTGGATGACATCCGACTCACCACGCAAGCCACTTAAGTCTTAGTTTCCTCCTCTGTTAATACAATAATAACTAGTTGCTCGGATTAGGTTACGTGTAAAGGATATTAGCCGTATCAGGAGGCCCTCTAACCAACCAACACACTGCCTAGCATTGTCCTAGAGGTGTATTTTGGTCAAGACACTTGTAGGGCACCCGGGTGGCTTAATCGGTTAAACGTCCAACTCTTGATTTCGGCTCAGGTCATGATCTCATGGTCATGATCTCGCAGTTCATGAGCTGGAGCCCCAGGTCAGGCTCAGTGCTGACAATGCAGAGCCTCTTGGGAATCTCTCTCCCTCTCGCTTACCCTCCCCTGATCACAAGCATGCTCTTTCCCCCCCTCTCTCTGTCTCCCTCTCAAAATACATAAACTTAAAAAAAAAAAAAAAAAAGACACTCTTAACATTTCCATCAGATTGACTAAACATTAAACAGATTTTTATAGATTCTTGGCCCCTAATCTCTGTTTTCTTAGAGCATTTTCTTTAGAAACACTTATGGTAAGTTCTTTCTCTGCCCCTTTAAGACATAAATCTTCTTCTTTTTTTTTTTTTTTTATGTTTGTATGTTTGTTTGTTTGCTTGTTTTGAGAGAGAGAGATCAGTGGAGGGACAGAGAGACAGGGAGACAGAGAATCTGGAGCAGGCTCTGTGCTGACAGCACAGAGCTTGACACGGGGCTTGAACCCACAACCTGTGAGATCATGACCTAAGCCCAGATCATGACCTGAGCCGAAATCAAGAGTCTGACACTTAACCAACTGAGCCAACCAGGCACCCCAAGACATAAATCTTTTTAAGAAGATTTTTTTTTTAATTTTTTTTTTTAACGTTTATTTATTTTTGAGACAGAGAGAGACAGAGCATGAACGGGGGAGGGGCAGAGAGAGACGGAGACACAGAACTGGAAGCAGGCTCCAGGCTCTGAGCCATCAGCCCAGAGCCTGACACGGGGCTCGAACTCACGGACTGTGAGATCGTGACCTGAGCTGAAGTCGGACGCTTAACCGACTGAGCCACCCAGGTGCCCCTTAAGAAGATTTTGAAAAGCCTCTTGCTAGGATTATTTTCTCAAGCACCTGGGAGCCCTTTTTTTGAAATGTAATCCTCTAAGAAGGTAGCACTCCCAATTTTTTGTGGGGTGCGGGAGCCTGACTGCCGTGGGCACCTCGCTGCAAGGTGTGAATATGCTGCCTGTCAGAAAGATGAGAGAAGTGTATTAGCAAACACAGATGGCCTCTGACCATCTCCTAAACTCCCCCACTCGTTTTCCAGTAGCTCGCTCCAGGCTTTAGAAACCCTATTCGCCTTTGTTTGAACACAGTTGGTTCACACTGAGTTGTGGCCTCTCTCCTCTATTGCAATAGTCTTCACTAAGTCTTTTTTAACTTTGGTGCATTTTTTACGCTGAGCACTTACATAATATTTTATTTATTTGTTTATTTATTTATTTGGTAATTTGCTTTCTTTTACCAGATAAGATTCTACATATACATTGTGGATATTCTGGTCCGTCCAGATGATGGCCCCTCTATGTGGGCAAGAACGACATTTTCAAGAATGTACAATAAATCCCTACCCCTGAATGTATCTGCCTCCTAAAGTAATGGAGCCCCTGACTGTAAGTTCTTACTCAAAGAAAGAGAGAGAGAGAGACCAGATCTTCAGTGCAAAACTACTAAATCAGAGCTAGGTGGTGATCTTATCGTCGCTACACCTATGACTACCACATTTCACAACCATGAGGGTTCTCTAAAATGTGATAATTACGTCTCACCCACAGAACGATGATCGGTGCTGAATAGTTACGTGAACCTGACGACACACGTATACTGATTTCCTTTGTGCCGTGGGGTCTCTTATAGAAATATGGAAGACATATTTTGAAATAGAATATTTAAATGTTCAAGAAGGTGTAAAAATAACTGCTTCTAATGCCTTATGCCCTCCCACCTTCAGCTTAAGAATTCAAGCACGGCCAACCCAAGGGAAGCCCCTCGTGCGGCCCGTGTCATGACCTCCCTCCAGAGGAACCTTGCCTGCAGCCTCCTCACCATGAGTTCCAATGAGCCTTCATCCCATCAGTCAAATGCAGCAACACCCAAGCGCGCATTAGGAGACCAGGCTTGACACACGGGCTCTGAGGAAATCTTCAGTTTTTCAGGTGGCAGGGCTTTGGTCTGTCACCTCTGGGTCTAGCTGACTAAGCCACATGCTAACAGCACACAAACCCCTGTATTAGAGTTAAGCACGAGTGTCCTCACACATCTTTGTGCCTCTGCGTGGGCCTTTGTGGCCCCCAGCCCCCCTTCACGTCCCCCATTCTCCTCTCCCTCACCTGGCCACACCGCTCCCCTCACTCGTCACCTCTTCTAGGAAGAGTCTTCTCTCTCACCCCCACCTTTGGGCGCTCCTCTTCTGAATTTCTCGTACACCCTCCATCGTGGCTTTTCATAGGACGTTGTAATTTTCAGCTAACTCGTGTGCCTTGCCTGGAGATTTGTGGGGCTTTGAGAGCAGGCATTTTATTTTTAGGTCTCCATCTCCTGACACACGGTAGATTTTAAATTCATTCATCAAATGAATGAGGTGAATGGCAACCAAATGCACCGAATGATCAAAAATGATGCTCAAAAACAAACAAAAAAAAGGATGATGTTCAGCAGCACAGTAGATTTAGTGATCAGTTTGACGCCTCTTGTCTGGAAATAATGATCCGTCGGAAGAGATTCTGCCTGCTCTCCAGAGAGGCAATTAAACTGAGAACCATCTGGTCTCACATTTTGTCCTTCACGCTACTGCTGTACCAAACCCCCATACCATTATGAGAAGAGAACGAAGAACATGTTTTCCTTATGAAGGCGTCCAGAATGAGCCTCCCCAGAACAGGCTGCTTTGGCACACAGATTATTCTGAACTGCAGGTATGCAAGGCCCAAAAGACTCAAGAAGAGCTTTTGGTCCAGGGAGAGATCATCGGAGATCATTACAAAGGGTGTGGTTAGCCAAGGGGAGATGGGCAGGACCTGTTCGTTTAAATTCCTCTCCGCGTCCCACGGTTTCTGCCTGGTATGACAAACATTTATTTACCAAACGTTTGCTCTTCTCCCCTTCCTGTGTGTTGGAAGCCCCAGCCCACCGCCCCCTTCTTCTTAGCTCAGGCTGGCACATAACCCTCAATTGCCTGACTGTCGTAGAGCCTCTCGCGTTCATGCGAGGTGTTTTTCTCCCGCGAGTTGTCTTACGTTCATTTAATTAGTAGACCTGCCAAAGAACCTAAAAGGGCAGAGAAAAGGTTTGTCTTCTCCCCTGCTTGCGTCATTCTTCTGTCTCCTCAACCTCCCTTTTCTGTGTGAAATAACAGCATGGCCAACAGCAACAACAAATACTTTGTCCTTAAGATTTAGGTGCAGTCTCGTGATAGTGTTATTTATGACACGGGTAAGTAAAAAACTCTCTGAGAGTCCAGTGGAGAGATAATGAAACAAACCACCACATACCCACACAATATCACATCACGGATATTTTTGTAAACAATTTATGAAGACATGAAAATGCCTATGGTATGATGTTAAAAGAAAAAAGCAGGAGAAGGAAAAATTCTATGCATGATATGATCCCAATCAGCACAAAATACACGCATGGAAAAATATTGGAAGAAACTGACCCAAATATTAACAGTGGTTAATTCTGAACAGTGCGAGTATGATCGGTTTATACTGAAGGGGGTCAGAACAAATCTCCCCAAAGTGGGCTACTTTGGCATGTGAGTATTTGGAGGAGAAATCAAGACCCAGTGAGCTCAAGAGAGATCTTTGCTCCTCCCTTAACTACCTAGAAGAACTTAAATCGGAGGGTTTTCCCAGAATGAGAGTTCTTACCAGAGATGAATTTTCTCTAAGTGACCCATCTCCGTGGCCGAGCAAACATGTAATTATCAAGCACCTGCTCTTATTGCCCTGAGAATTGCCCTCCTCCCCTTTGGGGCCCCAGGGCGCTGGCCCATTCCGTAGGTCAGGATGACACATGTACCTCATTTTATCTTTCTGTCTTTGAACCTCTTATGCATGTGGGGTTCCTGTTTGTACACAATTAGATTTGATTATCTCCCATTAGTCAGTCTCGGGTCAATTTAATTCCGAGGCCAGCCAGAAGAGTCTTTGAAGGGTAAGGGGAAATTTTTCCTCCTCCGCAAGACTGTCCTAAGTTTTCTTAATTTTTGATACCTTTATAATATTAAGAGGGGATCTTTAAAAATTTTTTTTTTCAACGTTTATTTATTTTTGGGACAGAGAGAGACAGAGCATGAACGGGGGAGGGGCAGAGAGAGAGGGAGACACAGAATCGGAAACAGGCTCCAGGCTCTGAGCCATCAGCCCAGAGCCTGACGCGGGGCTCGAACTCACGGGCCGCGAGATCGTGACCTGGCTGAAGTCGGACGCTTAACCGACTGCGCCACCCAGGCGCCCCGAGGGGATCTTTAAATAAGAAACTTAATCACATGAAGTAAAAAAAGAAAAAAAGTCCTTTCTGTTTCCACAGCAGGAAAACCTGGATGCCTCCCAGGGGAAAAATAAAAAGTGTGTAGAACGAGATCACCTTCCCTGGGCCTGGGGATGTAGCGTTACAAGTTCTCCCTCTTTCTATTCACTTCCAATCCTGTGGAGATACAGTCAGTGAAGTACAGTCTCAGCACTTTCCTGGTTCTTTCTTCAGAGAATCAAGGATTTTAGGTGCCCGACATAAAATCTGAAGCAAACCCTTCCTGGTAAATACTATCTTTTCATCACCTGTAGGTCATTTTCCCTCCTGCCTGTTTCTCTGACATGTGCACCCAGCTTGCATCAAGGGATATTCTTCAGGGAAAACACAGAATTGCTAGAAAGAAATCCTGTGCTACTCGAAGTGTGGTCTCAGCCTGGCAACCTCACCAGCTTGCAACTTCCTTGGATGCAAAATCGTGAGCCCATCCCAGAACTAGAGTACCAGGCCTTCCAGGGATGAGGACCAAAGCCCCCTGTGTTGTAAAAAACTCCCTGGGAAAAATTTTTTTTCATATTAACATGGAGAAGAAATTCCAAGATTTGGATGATTAAGATTCCAATTGGCTTCACTTTAATTCTTAAAGAGAAAAGGAACAAAATAAGGAGTGTGAGAGAAGCCAACGGCTAATGAGTAGTGTCGTCCTGAGTTACATGAGTACATTACATGAGTACGTGTTTAACAACCAGGTGGAGGGGGGGAGGGAGCCCTAATTTATAGCACTCTATAGATTTGATCTCCCCTGTGATGTCACTGAGCTTGGAGTTGGGAAGAGATGCACACTGGTGGCTTCCGGACGTTTGTGCCACAAGCTAGTGGCACAGTACCGCAGAAGTCTCCTGCTGGAGGTGACAACAAGGGCTCAATCACTCATTTAATTCCCTCAACATTTGTAAGTGGAAATTTCCACACAGTTTGAAACACTAACTAAGGTCAGCTCCTTGACGTATCCAAGATGGAGGAGGGCAAGGGCGAACTCACCCCCCCCATCTCCAGAGAATGACCGATGCCACATCTCTCATAAACTGCCAAAAGCATATGAAATCAGAGGTTGTGACATATAAGCTCCATCTCGGTTTGCACTGTGATAGTGCAGGGTTTTCACTATATTTAAAAAAAAACAAAACCAGGGGCGCCTGGGTGGCGCAGTCGGTTAAGCGGCCGACTTCAGCTCAGGTCACGATCTCGCGGTCCGTGAGTTCGAGCCCCGCGTCGGGCTCTGGGCTGATGGCTCAGAGCCTGGAGCCTGTTTCCGATTCTGTGTCTCCCTCTCTCTCTGCCCCTCCCCCGTTCATGCTCTGTCTCTCTCTGTCCCAAAAATAAATAAACGTTGAAAAAAAAAAAAAAAAAAAAAAAAACCAAAACCAAGTAACCCTGTGGACAGTTTTAAATATCTCACTAGTCTGGAGCTCCAGCCATACCATTTTCCCAGCTGCTGCTTTCTCTTGTTGATTGGAAGCTAAATGTCTTAGGAAACTTCTTGTTTAAAAAGATAATGGAAGGTATTCTCGAAAGACCTCCCTCTTAGCTTCCAAGGGATATTTACTGCCTCCAACATATCGATGTAGATAAATATCTCTACACGTATACTTTTCCTTTTACAAATCGATCATGCCAAATGTGTTCTCTATTTCTAGCTTTCATTGGGACTTCTTCAGCAGCATAAAGTATAGAGAGGGTGGGTAAGGACCCCCTCTCCCTCCTCACACATATGCACATACCTACACATGTGTATCATCACTTTCCGGAAGTTCAACAAGTTTTTAAGCTCCCCCAAACTCAGTTTTCTCCCTCATAAAATGAGATTATGCAAGAAGCTACCTCAGAATTATTGTAGGATTTAAAAATCTGGGGCGCCTGGGTGGCTCAGTCGGTTGAGCGTCCGACTTCGGCTCAGGTCATGATCTCACGGTCCGTGAGTTCGGGCCCCGCGTCGGGCTCTGTGCTGACAGCTCAGGGACTGGAGCCTGCTTCGGATTCTGTGTCTCCCTCTCGCTCTGCCCCTGCCCTGCTCGCACTCTGTTTCTGTCTCTCAAAAAGTGAATAAACGTTAAAAAATATTTAAAAATATAATGCAAGCAAAATGCTTCATAATACCGACATGCCGTTCAAGGTAGTAGTTAGTGCTTATGGCCCAAGTTTTTATCTTCCTCAACTTTTCTCCATGTACCAAACATGATGCAGCTCACATCAACTTTTCTTTTTAATCACAGCATCACCAGCTGATATTTGAAAACGGATACATTTCAGCCTGGGGTCTTTGCTATGTAATATGCAAAAAAAGAAAAACCAAAGAGTGTAAAGGCAAACACAAATTCTAGGTAACATTGAAGAAAAGAGCAGATGACAGACTGCTGTTTGAGAAGAAAAAACAAAGCCACAAAAAGCAATGAATCCAAAATCCTGGGCTCCAACTGGAATTGACGCCAGTCCCGAAACGTATCAATCCCCTTCATGGGTAACCCTGTAACTCTCACAAATGCCACAACTCTCGCCCTGCTTAACGTACAAAAAACAAGCTTAGGGCACAAAAGAGGGACTTACCCACTAAATTCTCTTTATCCAGCTTCTCGGGGGAAGATGCCCCAGGATCCATCTCATTCTTGAGAAGCTTTTATGCTTGGCCAATTTTCATGGGTTTGGAGCCAGGCCTGGGCTCCAGGCAGCACCCCGATGTGCTTGGGAGAGGGAAAGGAGACAGAGACGGAATGAGCGAGAGAGAGAGAAGTCCCTCGTCTTTCTGGAGCACCCCAAGGAGCAGTTTCCCTGGTGAAGGAAGCCCGTTAACATAAACAAAACGATTTCTTTCATGAATTCAGACTGCCTTTGTTCATAGAGAACATTCAAAAGAACATGACCTTTGCTTCCTGTAAAACAGCTCTAGGTAATTCGCTACATCATTTATATTTCATAACACACTTTTATGCACCTTGTGCGATTTGTTCACCACAACGAACTGTTGATATAGTTTACCTATTCTTATGTTTCAGATGATGAGATTTCATTCAATTCAATCTATACACTGTAGTGAGTGATCTTTTAAAACCTGAATCTGATCATGTTGCCATCCTGCTTAAAGTAATCCAATGACTGCCAACTGTTAGTATGGCAAAGACTAAAATTTTAAGTGCCTCCCAAAGTTCCTGCTAGTCTGCCCCTCTCTCCCTTTCCTGACTCACTCACATGGTAATCCTCACTCACTTGGCACATAGCCACACTGACCTTCTATGAACCCCACTAAAGCTATCTGTGTCCTCTGTGCCACAGGGCCTTTGCATATGTTGCCACATGCACACTTATCTGGTTAATACTTGCTTCTTCCTCTAGACTAGGTGTTGGCTAACCACAGCCTGCTAGCCAAATTTGGTCTGCCACCTATTTTTGTAAATAAAGTGTTACTGGAACACAGCCACATCCATTTGTTTCTGTGTTGGCTGTGGCCACTTTTGTACCACACCTGCATAGTTGAGTATTTGCTATAGACACCATGCAGCCTGCAAAGCCTGAAATATTTTCTATCTATCCCTTTACAGAAAATGTTTGATGACCCCTGAACTATACCATAACTTGCTTAAGGGATGTGACTAGTTCTTTATTTTTGTGCCATGGCACCTGCAGCATTAGAACAACCCAGGCACATAGCTGATGCCCAACAGATACATGTAGAATGAATGAATAAGTAACTTGTCAACAATAACAGCTCACAAATGGCAACCCTGTTTCTCGAATTCAGGTCCCCAGGCTCCTGTCTCAGGAGTGCTTTTTTCATCATACCACTTACGGTCAAGGACAATGTAGGTCTTCCTCTACTACAGAAAGAGCCAGGGGTGCCCGGGTGGCGCAGTCGGTCAAGCGTCCGACTTCAGTCAGGTCACGATCTCGCGGTCCGTGAGTTCGAGCCCCGCGTCGGGCTCTGGGCTGATGGCTCAGAGCCTGGAGCCTGTTTCTGATTCTGTGTCTCCCTCTCTCTCTGCCCCTCCCCCGTTCATGCTCTGTCTCTCTCTGTCCCAAAAATAAATAAACGTTGAAAAAAAATTAAAAAAAAAAAAAAAAGAAAGAGCCAATCTTCTACTTTAATGATGTTCATCTTTTTTTTTTTTAATGTTTTATTTATTTTTGACAGAGAGAGAGAGACAGAGCATGAGCGGGGGAGGGTCAGAGAGAGAGGGAGACACAGAATCCGAAGCAGGCTCCAGGCTCTGAGCCATCAGCACAGAGCCCGATGCGGGGCTCGAACTCACGAACCACAAGATCATGACCTGAGCCGAAATCGGACGCTCAACCGACTGAGCCACCCAGGCACCCCGATGTTCATCTTTTTTATATCAATATTCCAAACAATATTTTGTTTCCCAGGTGTGAAAACAAAGCGATAAAGAACAAACTCGGATCTTTCCCAGGTCATCCTGTCTTTTCCGGTCTTTCTTCCCCAACTATCTAGCTATTGTCTTCTCCCAGATTGTGGGGTACTTTTGCCAACTACTCGATACTCTTAATTGCCTCCTCTACAAACTCAAATTACAGTAATAGCCAAAAACTGTCACGCACAGTTTGTAATTATAAGAATTAATATGGAATATTAGAACTTTGGGAAAGGAGGCCAGGGACCAGAAACTCAGATTAAAACAGATACGTGTGCACAGAGTTCGTGTGTCTGCTGTAGAATACTTTTCTCTGCATTGCGCCCATACATCCTTGGTTATGGCTTGATGTGGAAATCATGCCAGAGGCACAGTGGGTAAGAAAGCAGGCCCTGGGCTCGCACCGCCTGGGTATAAAGAAGTCTTGGCTCTCCTACAAACTGATCATGTGACACTGGGTAACTCATTTACCACCCCGCCCCCCGCCTTCATGTTGTGTTTTGTTTTAATCTGTAAAATGGGTTTGATAATGGTCTCTATCAGAGTTGTCTGCATGAGAAGTATATGAAATGTTCCGTGTAAAATACTCATTATGTTATCAAATAATTACCATTGGATTAATACCATTAATAAATGGTGACTATTATTACCGTCGATGACAGCTGAGCTGCATTTCTCAGAAGTCAGTTCTCTTTCTGAAATGAGGATGTTGGGCTAACCTCCACAGTACTCATTCATCCTTGCCTCCAGCAAATGTATGCTCGAGTAGGGATTGGTTAGGTGAATCAAAGCACTCCCCACCTCTCGCTTGCCTAAGGCTTCTCCAACTTGCTGCAAATTTGAAAACTGGGGGTCCGCCCCCGGGTTCCCGGCTCTGTGAATCCGTGCATTCCACTCTGTTTCTTCCTGGCCTCTGCTTAATCACTGCGTCATCGTCACTTTGGGACTAACCTCTCATGGAAAAGAGCAACAGGAAAACTTCCTATTTCCATCATTTCTTGCGACTCGGTCACGGACTCTCCTTGCCTGGCACAGGAAGCCCCTTGCCCTTCGAATCGGACGACCCTCCACAGTCATGCTGCAAAATGGGAAGTACGAGTTCAGGTCATTTCTAAATACCGCCCTTACTACTCGCCAAATAGCACTTAACGCCAGCGCTGCCCATCACGCAGGCGCAACGCTGAAAACAACAGGAGCAGTAATTGTTCCCTGGTGGCGGCTGGCGGGAGCCTGCAGCGCGCTTGCGACACATACATCCCTGTGGAAGATGACTAAGCAACTGTTTTTCTTCTTCCTGCAAAACGTTGTATCTCAACCTAGAAAGCAAGACTGATTTCACCAAGCAAGGAACAAGCAGGCCTCCGGGGATGAATGAAACACGGGATCCTTTTCTAGGTTTCCTCCTCTCTTGTCTAAAGTATAAACCATTGTGGGCCCCGTTACTGGAATTTTCTCCCCCCCATCGTGGGGGAGTGGTGAAGGTGGGGGAATGAAACCGGTCAGGAATTGCTGGAATGTACTCCCAATGGGCATTTTCCCGTGTGTTTCTACATTTTCATTCTGTCAAGTACTGAACTAGGGCAAAGTCCTGAATGACGACAGTTGTTTGGTTTTTGTTTGTTTACTTGTTTGTTTTCGGACAGCTGTGTGTTTAGAAGCCCTAATTCCATTCCAGCTCCTGATATGCAAGATGTCCCTAAATATGTATATTTGATTTTCCCTGAATGTTCATCGTAGAGCACAAACGCTATCTTGAAACAACTCCTTCTAGCCATAGACCTGTCTTCTTCCCCAAGCTTCAGGTTTCAGGAATGCTCTCCCGCCACTGGTCACCCACCATCGTTTCTTGCTAAGATGCACAAATACATTCCAGGACGTTTCCTACTCCCTTAGGAAAATGTTCCCTTTTCTTTAAACGATGAAGTGCTCTGATTTCATTAACTTTTCACCAGTATATATCATCCATTCTATTTTATTCATTCTCGTGTATACAGTTCTTGAATTTCCACATCTTTAAATAACGAATGAAGTCTGCAGATCCGTATGGATATTTATGTAGCGATAACTCCCCAAATTGCCAATCTGGCCTAGATTTCTCTCCAGAATAATAAGTATTTTCAACTATCAGCTGATGAAATATCTCTACCCAAATATACTCCCCCCACCAATGAAATATTCTAC